>NC_072386.2:64712752-65362752 GCF_028885625.2 Pongo pygmaeus
ATTCAGCAGGGCAGGAGCCTGATTAGATTTGCATTTTAGGTAAAAGGGAGAGAAGGGAAGCAAGAGGATGTTCTTGCAACCAATGGTCCAAGTTGGACATGGTGCAGCCAGAATCTCAGCATTGGCCCTGGGGATACACTCCGTGTGCATTCCGCATGGCTCTGACATAGCTGCCTATCCTGGAGGCCAACAGGCTTCTCACAACACAGACAAGTCCCCTTTATCGTGAAAAGCATACGTCAGTTCTAACTCCTTTGCCTTATCCAACAGCCTTCTGCCATCTCTGCATTAAGTGCCCTATTCCAGTGATCTGTTCTTAGCTCAAGCCCACAGATCCGGATGCTTACCTCCAAATTGCTACATATGTCTCCCAGGCATCTCAACCTCATTATGGGCAAAACAGACATGCATTCCTCCCTTACAGGTCTGCAATGCCTTCACTTTTTTCTAACATCTGTCAGTTGCTGAGGCATCTGTCATCTTCCCGCCCCCTCCATAGCTGTTCTATCATCCAGTTCTACCGAGTGCGGGCGTCTAACATCACACCCTATAAATCTATCCTCCTCCATTCTCCACACAGCCAGAGGGGTCTTAACTAAAACAAGAATTTTTTTTTTATCAATCATGTCCTTGTTTAAAACTTCTCTCTAGAGAGCTTCCCACTTCTCTGAGAACAATGATCAAAGTCCTTACCTAGACTATTGGCCTTATAGGGTCTGGACTCTGCCTGTATCACCAGCATCAATCCACTCCCTTGGTTTTCTTTACCAGAAAGCTTTCTCAACACCAGCTTTCTTTCAGGGGCTTCTCATTCCTTCCTGTCCCCTGGCCCTTTCGTGTGCCACACCCACTTTCTGGGGTGATCTTCTATCTCCCCAACCCCTCTCCTTTGTCCAGTTAAACTCTTCGAAGTTTGGTTAAATGTGACTTCCTCAAGGAAGCCTTTCCTGACTACCAGGATCTTGGCAGTCCCCTAGAACTTGGTGTCGCAGAACTTACAGCAGCTGGAAAGGACAGGCTTGGGCCGCTGGTATCTCTAGCACCTGTTTCCATGATAGAATGTTACCTGCATAAGAGCAGGGGCTGGGTCTGCCTTATTCCCCTCACCATCTCCAGTGCAGCACCGGAAGGCATTCATTCAATACTGGTCAAACGAATAACCATCCAGAAGCTGACAAGAGCCCCAGAGAGAAACAGAAACCAGGAGAACCAGCTATGGAAAAGGAGAAGCCCAGAGTGTTCTTGCTTAAGTGTCCCTTTATACTTTTCTATGAGTCCTTTCTTTTCTATACTTTGAGGCAAATGACAAGTAAAAGGCCTTGAACAGAAGGAGAAAAGGCGCTTACCAACTTCCCATGTGATGTCCTGCATTTCTTGTCTGTGCTTTAGATACATGGGCCACACATGGCCATCAAAGTATCCCGGAGAGTCTGGAGGCTCATAGACCCTTGTACTATCAAAACACGTAGGAAACTTTATGTTGACAGAAACACACAATTGATAAAGTAAAATATGAATGGTCAGGATAATAGGGAAATCACTCAGAGGCTGAATCTAAACAGGATTAGGACTACATGTGCTACATGTTTTAACTTAATGGCAGTTAGAACGACAGTACCATGGATTTAGTTCTCTGATATTAAAATTAACTTTGTAATCCACTGACTATCATTCTTAATTATCCTTTTTCCTTCTAGTGCTTTATAAGAGAACTAAGAGACAAATAGTGTAAGTAACAATGGAGAGACCACTATGCTGGATTAAGCTTTGAACTAATTGGTGTTCTTTGTAGCTGTGGCAGAACAGGCTCACTCACATTAAAATCATAATCACCATGGGCTTGCTTTGTTTGAGGATTTAGGAGAAATGAGCCAAAAGCTTGATATAAGGCCCTTTTCTTAGAAAGTAATTTGCATTACTCCATGCGGATGACCATTTATGGAAAAAAGTTTTGCTCCTTTTGTAAAAGAGTTAAGGCTTCCTGTCTCTGAAAAATGACCTATACACATTGCTCAATAATGTTGCTGTCCTCATTTTTCTTCTACATTTTTTGTTTTGAATTACAACTCACAAAGATGGTTTCAAAACTTACCTCCTCCTCCTTTTACATTCTTCATATGGAATAGTCAGGAAATAGCTTCTATTCCATATAGTGTCAAGGGGCCTAAAATAACAGCATACTTAGTTCACAAGGGTTTTTATCCCCCCATTCACTCAGAGACAATATTAGGGTGGAGATGCTTACTTATAATTAAAAAGAAGAAAACCTTCGATGATTAAAATGGGAATTTCCTCAGCACTTTCCTGGTCTGTTGATACCACAGAGTGTCTTGCGCTTTCCATCCAGCAGGAAATGGCTGACATCATTTTTTCCATGTTAAGTGCCTCAAGCACTTCAAACAAACACACAAAAATATGCAATCAATATAGCAAAAAAATTTTGTGATGTGACTTTTTGTGATGAGTATATCCAGGATTCTGTAAATATATACACCACCATTTTATTTCCCTTCAAAACTCCTAATAACAAATAATTTAGATAACACGTTGAAACTCTAATGCTGACAAACCAGAGTGAAACATTTTTATTATGGAAAATTTCAAACATATAAAAAAGTAAAGTACAGTGAACTCCTACGTCCCTATTACCAGCTCTGATAATCAGAAACCCATGGCTAACCTTGCTTTACTTATAACTTCGATTCTCTCCTGACTACATAAAAATTTAAAATTTTTAGAAGATGAAATATCTACAGATAAGTTTGAAAGATACATGACACATGGAGGAAAATATCTGTAATGTCTTTGGCAAAGAGTTAAGATATTTCATATACCAAAGAGCTCTTCTAGATAAATAACTAAAAGTCAGACTATTTGTAAAGAACACAAATATGTCATTGTCACACTCTAAAATGTACATACTTCTCGAGCTAATTGTGATTTTAGAAAAGTAGTCTATAGCTTTTAAAAGTATGGTACTTAAACCAGTAGTATTAGCATCACCTGGGAACCTGTCAGAAATGCAAATTCTCAGCTCCACTCCAGAACTACTGAATTGAGCCAACAGCACGTAAGAGTGTTTTTTAGTGGAAGGTTTTTAAATGATGGATTAATTTATTTAATACACATAGGACTATTAAGATTTTTTTTCTTTGTTCTGGTGTTAGTTTTGGTAAACGATGTCTTTCTAGGAAATTGTCAATTTCACCTAACTTTTCAAATTTATTTGTATAATAAGAGTGTTCATAATATCCTTTTATCTCTTTAATGTCTGTAGGATCTACAGTGATATTAACTTTTTTGCTTTTGGTATTTGTAATCTGTTCCTTCTCTATTTTTTTTATCAGACTTATTTAATCTGGGGATTGCTCAGATTCTTGAAGTTTTATGTCTTAAACCAAATTTGAGAAGTTTTTTTTTAAACCATTACTTCTTTGAATACTTTTTTAGTCCCACACTTTCTCCTGAGACTCCAATGATATGAATATTAGATCTTTCATTATTGTTCCACATTTTTATTCATTTCTTTTCAGTCTATTCTCTGTTGTTCAGACTGAGTAATTTGTATTGTTCTGTCTTTAAGTTCACTAATTATTTTCTGTTATAGTTACTCTGCTAATGAGCCAATCCAGTGAGTTTTCAAATTTTGATTAATGTATTTTTTCCATTCTAAAATTTCCATCTGGTTCTTTTTTCAAATCTTCTATTTCTTTACTGAGGCAGTCTAGTTTTTCACTTGTTTCAAGCCTGTTTGCAATATTATGTTTACAGCCTTTTAATAAGGCTGCTTTAAATTCTTTGTCAGATAATTTCAACATCTGTGTCATCATGGTATTGGTGTCTGTTGATTTGTTTTTCTTAGTCAAGTTGAGACTTTTCTGGTTCTTGGTATAATAAGTGATTCTCAGTTGTGTCCAGGACATTTTAGATCCTGTGTTATGAGGCTGTAGATCCTATTTAATCTTCTTTTGCAGGCAGTCACTCTGTTCTGGTATAGCTTGCAGGTTCAGGTGGGGGTGGATGCTCTGCTTCCTGCTAGGCCCTGCTGATGCTGTGTTGTGGGGGAAGTTGGTCCATTGTGGGAAGAGGGAGTCAAGGAGAGTGCTGGTTAAGTTTCATTGCTGCTAGTTGTGGGTAGAAGTTCAGCTTTCCACTGGGTTCTGCTGACAGGAGCTGACACCACCTGAGTAAGGAAGATGAAGTGCCAACCTGCTCCACTGCACACTGCCTCTTTCCACCTGAGTACTGCCAGGTGGAGGCAAAAGTGCAGCTTCCCGTTTGGTTCCACTGATCCAACCCCCATGGGTGATGTGGAGGGGTGACTCACCCTGCCTTGCTAATGCTGAATGGATCTTCTGGAAGTCTAGCTCTGCACTCAGCTAACACCATGAAGGGAGGACAGTTTTGCCTTTTGTGTCTGGCTAGAGTAGGGTGGATATTATCAAAAAGGTTTTCTATTCTGGTAGGCCACTCTTTTCCTTGTCCATTTTTTAGCCTGTGCCTATGGATGGTTCCATGTTGTATACTTCTCCTGTATATGTAGGAGGCAAAAAGAAAACCCATGGATCCCATAGCCATGTCATTCCTCATGTCCTGGAATCTGTAGCCAGCATGCTTTCTTTTTTCCTTTCAGTCTTCCTTTGTCTGTTTGTTGCATTATGTCTAGGGTTTTTCATTGCATGAGGGAGGACCAGTGAGCAATGGGACTAATCCATCTTGGCTGGAACCAGCAGTCTTACTACTTTTGATATATTTTTTGTTATCATTCGGTTAAAAATATTTTCCAATTTTCATTGTGATTTAGCTTTTGAGCCAAGGAATAGATAAGTGTTTTGCTTCAGATAAAATACAATGATGTTTGGGATTTGCTTCAAAACAATATAGGTGAATAGAGTGGGTGAGGGTATAGATGAAATATAATTGGTCAAAATTTCATCATTATTAAAACTGGATGGCGAACTCATGAGAGAGTTCATTATACTTTTCTGCTGACTTCTGCATATGTTTGAAATTTTCCATTAGAAAAAGTTTTTGAAAATCAGAAAAAAGGGTAATGCTTACTTTTCAAACATTTGGTTATTGATTTTTAATTTACTTCATGGTGATTACAGAGTATCCTTATATTTCTTCAATCCATAAAGTGTATTAGGACTTACTCCATGCCCTTGCAAATATGGACTGTTTGGGGTAATATATTCCATGTCCTCAAGAAAAAAAAATATGTATTCTGCTGTTATTAGGCGCATGTTCTGTACATGTCAGTTTTTGGTCAAGTTAGTTAATTGTATTGTTCAAATCTGTTATATCATTAGCAATTTTTGTCTGCTAGTCTCATTAGTGGCTGTTACGAGTTGAATGCGTCCCCCTATGTTAAAGTCCTAATGCCCAGTTCTCCAGAATGTGACTTTCTTTGGAAATAAGGTCATTACAGATACAATCAGTTAAGGTGAGGTCACACTGGAGTGGGGTGGGCACCTGATGCAATATGACTGGTTACAGAAGGAGAAAATCCAGACACACACATGGGGAGAGCACCATGTGGAGATGAAGTCAGGGACTGGGGTGATGCAGCCAAAGCCAAGGCTGCCGGAGATTTCAGCAAACACCAGAAGCCAGGAGAGGGGCACCGAAAAGAGTCTCCCTCACAGCCTCAGAGGGAACCCACCCTGCTGACACCTGGATCTCAGACTTCTGGCCCCTCGAATTGTGAGACAATAATTTTCTGTTGTTCAAGGCATTCTGTGGTACTTTGTTATGTCGCCCTAGTAAACTAATACACAAAGGAAGTTGTGTTAAAATCCCCCTCATCAGCTGGGCGTGGTGGCTCACACCTGTATCCCAGTACTTTGGGAGGCTGAGGTGGGCAGATCACTTGAGGTCAGGAGTTCGAGACCAGCCTGGCTAACATGGTGAAACCCCAAATCTACTTTAAAAAAAAAAAAATTAGTCAGGCGTGGTGGTGTGCGGCTGTAGTCCCAGCTACTCAGGAGGCTGAGGCATGAGAATCGTTTGAACCTGGGCAGCAGAGGTTGCAGTGAGCCAAGATCACACCACTGCACTCCAGCCTAGGTGACAGAGTGAGACTCCATCTCAATAAAAAACAAACAAACAAACAAACAAAAAACTCCCACACCAATTGTGGATTTGTGTCTTTCTCTCCTCTTAGTTCTGTCAGTGTTTACTTAATGCATTTTAATGTTATGTTATTAGGTAGATAAAAATTTTAGGTTGTTTTATCTTCCTGTCGAAGTAACTCATTTCTCTCTATCTCAGTAATACTCAGCTTTAAAGTTTACTTCGTCTGGTATTAGTATAGTTGCTAGAGTTATAACAGTTCTTTCAGTAGGTGTTTCCATCATGGATCTTTTTCTAGCCTTTTACTGCCTATATTTCTATGTCCTTATACATATCCTTTTTCTTTTTTTTCTTTTTTGAGACAGTCTTGCTCTGTTGCCCAGACTGGAGTGCAGTGGCGCAACCTTGGCTCACTGCAACCTCAGCCTCCCAGGTTCAAGTGATTCTCCCGCCTCGGCTTCCTGAGTAGCTGGGACTACAGGCGTGAGTCACTGCACCTGGCCATTAAGTCTTTCTCTTTTAAGGAGCTTATTGTTGGCTTAAAAAAAAAAAAATGCCAGTCTGACAATTTTTGGAGTATTTTAGTTCCTTTCATTTAATGTGGCTACTGGTATATTTGGGTTTAAATCTATCATCTTACTATTATTTTCTATTTTTCCACCATCTTTTGATTTTTTTTTTTTTTTTTTGAGAGAGTCTTACTCTGTCACCTAAGCTGGAGTGCAGTGGCATATCTCGGCTCACTATAGCCTTTGCCTCCCGGGCTCAAGTGATCCTCTTGCCTCAATCTCCTTGGTAGCAGGGACCACAGGTGCACACCACCACACCTTGCTAATTTTTGTATTTTTTGTAGATACAGGGTTTTGCCATGTTGCTCAGGCTGTTCTTGAACCCCTTGGACTCAGTAATCTACCCACCTTGGCCTCCCAAAGAGCTGGGCTTACAGGTGTGAGCCACCACACCCAGCCATCCTTTTTTAATTTTTGTTTTGACATCTTTCATATTAATCAACTATATTCCATTGAAAGTGAATTATTTCCTCTACAAACTTGATAGTTCCACATTTTAAAGCTATCCTGTTTGTGCTCAGAAAACCTTGACTAGTACTTTGATTTACCTTAAATTTGTACATTTACCTAAAATGTTCAAGTTTTTCCTTAAGATAGATTCCTGATGTGAGATGCTTGAAGTCATGGCATGAACATGCTAAGTTTGGGATACATGCTCAACCTCCTTTCCAGAAAGACTGTACCAATTTATCTATATACTTCCATCTAAAGTATATTAGGGCCTTTGTTTTACTGAGCCCATGCTATCACTGGATAATTATCATTGCTTTAAACATCTTCGTTTACTTGGTAAGTGGGAAAAAAAGTAATTTGCAGTTCTTTAAGGTTGACTTTTATTGTACATTTATTAATCCAATAACTGGCTGCTTCTATGAAGAGCTTATTCACATCCTTAGGCCCTTTTCCTACTGGGATATTAGTTTTTCTTATCAGTTTGTAAGAATTCATTAAAAATTAAAATAGTAATTCTTTTCCAATTGTTGAAAACTGTTTTTCCTTGTTTTTTACCTTTATTTTGTAATGATTTTTCTCACTAACCTCTGGACCAGAGGAAGAGATGAAAAAAAATGATCCTGGCTGCAACTCAAGATGCAAGAACAGAGAGTGAGTCAAGAATTTTGCCTCTCATAAAACTATTATGTGTCTGTAAGAACTGATCGATAACACTTTTCCTAAAAGATTATCAGTTTAAAATAGAGAACATTATGACTTTTTAAAGAGAGCTCCCTCTGTCACTAGTTTGTGTAAGTACTCAATGATCATCTTTTTAATTATAAAAGTTAATAAGATCATCAAATATTAAACAGCCTATTAGCATATTCTATACAGAAAATGTTTTATGATAGACTGTAATCCTTTGCCTTCAAAACTGTGAGCTTGGAGTAAGTAATGAGGAGAATCCATCTAAAATATATTCACAAACCTTTCTGAACAGAGAAAAAAAACAAAACCAAACCACAGTGGCCTAGTACTTTGGCCACCAAGAAGGAAAGCTGAAAGAATGAGAGAATATAGTTTGCTCCAGGCAAAATTCTCTCATGGGGTGGTTGAGGGCGGCCAATGTAGCTACTTATACATCTTCAGAACAGGAATGGGCAGAGGGACAGCAAGCCTAACTTGCTTCAGAAGAAAACCCTGTGATTCCATGTGGAGAAAGGGGAACCATCATATACTATTGGAAGAAATGTAAATTAGTACAGCCACCATGGAGAAGTACGGAGATTCCTCAAAAAATTAAAAATAGAACTACCACATGATCCGGCAATTCTATTACCAGGTATATATCCAAAATAAAAGAAATCAATATATCCAAAAATATCTGCACTCCCATGTTTATTGCAGCACTATTCACAAATAACCAGAATACGAAATGAACCTAAATACCCATCGATGAATAAATGAATAAAGAAAGTATGGTGTGTATATGTAATGGAATATCATGCAGCCTTAAAAAGAATGAAGTCCTGTCATTTGCAGCAACGTGGATGGAACTGGAGGCCATTATGTTAAATGAAATAAGTCAGGCACAGAAAGACAAATATCTCATGTCCTCATGCATATGTGGGAGCTAAAACAAGTGGATTTCATGAAGATAGAGAGTAGACTGGTGGTTACCAGAGACCCAGAAGGGGAGGCAGGTGGGGGGGAGTGAAGGGAGAAAAAAAAATGTATTTATTGCCAATGAACTGTACACTTAAGATTGGTAAAGATAGTAAATTATATAGGCATATTTTACCTCATTTAAAAATAAGAAAAATCTATCATTTCAGTGTTTTCAGTTTTATTTCATTTAAAAATATATATATTTTTGAGACAGGGTCTCACTGTGTCACCCAGGGTGGAGTACAGTGGTGCGATCTCGGTTCACTGCAGACTCAGCCCCCTGGGCAAACTGATCCTCCCACCTTAGCCTCCAAAGGAGCTGTGACTACAGGCATGCACCACCACACCTGGCTAATTTTTGTATTTTTTTGGGTAGAGATGGAATCTCCCTATGTTGCTCAGGCTGGTCTGAAATTCCTGAGCTCAAGTGATCTGCCTGCCTCGGCCTTCCAAAAGTGCTGGCATTACAGGTGTAAGCCTCCAAGCCTGGCCCCAATGTTTTCAGTTTTAAATATAAAACTGGGAAAAGGTTTTAACTTATTTAAATAGTTCAACATAAATCAGAAACCTACAAATGCAGGCTTAAAGTACAACAATACATTTAAACACATTTTAAGACTGCCTTCACAGATATAGTGAAGTTCTTTTTTTAAATTTTTGTTCCACAGAACCATCAACTTCAACATAGTGAAGTTCTTTGGCTTCGAAAAAGAAAATGAACATAAGCATATAATATTTGACAAGTAAATCTACTTACCATCATACTGCAAAAATCCATTTTTATCTGTCTCTATCTCAGACTCTGGCTGGAAAAGTAATAAAGTATCCATCAAAACAGTGTGTAGGAAAGAAATAACACAATTATAGACTAAAGAGGAGAGAAGTCTTTAATAAATGCTTTGGATGATCAAAGAAAGATCAGCACTGATAGAGAGTGCCATCTAGTGGATATGTAACACCATTGCGCTGAGCCTAATTTCAATACAAAACGTAAATCTCTAGCCAAAGACTTCTTGGATGTAATTCAATTAACTCGGTGGTTAAACATTTTTGTATTAAATAAATAATTTAAGAAGTTTTATAGATACCTTGAAGAAATCATCCTGAGATATGACACTGCAATTTGGGAGATGTTTCTGCAAATTCATAGCCAGTGTTGTTTTCCCACCGTTTGTCACACTGAAGCAAAGAAAAAAGAAAGTACCAAGAAGGAAAATGCATTAAAAATCATTAAACACTTTTTTTTTTGAGAGACGGGGTCTCGCTGTGTCACCACGGCTGGAGTGCAGTGGTGCAATCTCGGCTCACTGCAACCTCCGGTTCCTGGGTTCAAGTGATTCTCCTGCCTCAGCCTCCCGAGGAGCTGGGATTACAAGGTGCCTGCCACCACGCCCGGCTAATTTTTGTATTTTTAGTAGAGATGGGGTTTCGCCATGTTAGACAGGCTAGTCTGAAACTCCTGACCTCAGGTGATCCACCCGCCTTGGCCTCCCAAAGTGCTTGGGCGTGAGTCACCAGGCCTGGCCCAAAATTAAACACTTTAAAATAATTTTTTAAGAGGGTATTTAAAGCAATATTTACTATTTAAGAAAAAAATGATTTCTTTCATAGATAGTGCCTTAAACCACAGGCACTGGTAGATCTGATGTACTTAATAAGTTGGGAAAGATGAAGGAGAAAGGTAACTACCAAGTAAGTGAACTGAGTAACACTAACACTTAAAAATACAGACACTGTGTCGCAAGCGAAATGTTTTTTTGCCTATGTCAAAATATTCACATGGTTCATATGCAACACAGAGAATATGAGTAGCACATTTTAGTGCAAGTGTATAAAACTGCATATGGTCACTGTGATTTTGCTTCAAGGCACAGTGGAAAAAACAGAGGAGTGGCTTATTACAAGCCCACCTACCATGAAATCACATTTCCTCTGCCATGCCTCCTTTTCCCCATCTCTCTCCACCTGGGGGCCAGCTAGGAGGTCTGTTGTCGCTTATCACAACAGGCCAGTTATTTGTCTCTTCTGACAGGACTGTGAACTGCAGGAGAAGGGGCACTGAGTTACTCCTCTTTAGATCTAGTTTTGCAGCATCGAGGAGATCACACAGGAGGGAGGCACTTCTCTCTATTCAGTCATTTATTGAAAGAGTGTTTTAACCTGGCGCTCATGTCTTGTGAACATAAGTCAGGGCATTTGTGAACTTGAATGAGAAAAAAATTATACCTTTATTTTCAATGAATTCTAACAGAAATTTAGCGTCTCCTTTAATTATACATATAAGTGATATAAGTACCTCTGACATTCACCAAGAGAAATCACAGATGTTTTCATATTATGTTGCAGTTGGGGTGGATATCTTGAAGTATCATCGATGTTCATTATTGTTTCTGATTTATGGCATTGTTTAGACCCACCTCTGGATATTGTTATTTAATATATTAACATAGAAGAGTATATATCACAATATCACAAATTTGTTTTTAAAAATATTTTTATAACTATATTTCAATATAACCAATTTCTTTTGTATTCCTGCATTTTATTTTGTACACTTAAAACTATTACTCTGAGGTCAAGATTTCACCATACCACCAAAATGTTCACAGCACAAAAACCTCCTGACTACACATCTATTTGTAAGAAACTTTGCTTAATCCCAGATGAGATCAATCCACAAATACTTATAATCTAGAAAAGGGAAAATGAACTAATATCTATTCATCAAAATGGCTTGTATATAACTCAATTACTACCTTATACCTCAAGGTAGAAGGAACCTGATTCACAAGATTTCTCATGTAACCTTACGATATACAATTTTACGATACACAATTGGGTAGGATATGGGCCATCTCTTTGAAAACGACGAAAAGTGAGTGGGTGCTACTCTATGTATCAAGAACATATTATGACTTTTCCCCCTCTTTAACAAAAATGTCTGTAAACCATACCAAATGTCCATAGTTTAGGTATTAAGTTTTGGTTTAAATGAGATAGTGAACAGGGGTGACTTTATTACAATATGAACAATCTGGCTAGAAAAATCTGTCATTTTTTAGACTTATCTCTGTTAAGATCACGCAGTCAAACCAACAGTGGTAATTAGATCCTTTCTCACTGACTTAGCTAAAGCCAATGAGAAATACACACCCCATTTTTGCACAAGCCTTGGAGGAGGCAGATCGGCTAGAAGACAGTCTGAGATATGGAGAGGAGAGGGGAGAAAAAGTATTTAAACAAGCCTGCACCTAAGATCCACACTCAGACTGCAGACATCCTGGTCAGGTGACAGCTCAGGCCACCCAAAACATGACGGAAAGGAATAGGAACCTTCCTTGGGGAAGGCAACAGGATGGGGGAAAGGGATAGGAATGGGGGAATAGGATGGGGGAAAGGAATGGGGGAAAGGAATAGGAAGGCCACCCAAAACATGTGGGAAAGGAATAGGAACATTTTCCTATGGCATGCCCACAACCACCACGTGTAGCACACTCACAGCCTTGCTTGCGTGTGCTAGCCAACCTGAGGAGAAGCGTGCCCAGAATGTATTCTGTCCTAGGATCTGAGGAAGGAAAAAGGGTGACTACTTGGTGCCACTCCCTTCTTTGCTCACAACACCCAAATAAATGCACAACTCCTGGCCCATTTATTTTTTTATGTGCCAGGTAACAAGAGGGCTCATTGTATTTGGACCTAACAGTGGACTAGGGAGAAGTAAAAGGCTGTCTGTAATTACTCAAACACGTGGAGAATATATTTTGCAACAGGTAGATGTCAATATTCCAATTTTCCAGTTGAGGTAACTAAGGATTGAGAAGTTGTATACTAATAAAACTAGTCCATGTTAAGTAATGGAGATGGGAAAGTCTAATGCCAGGATGGATTTAAACTTTTTTATGTTGTGGGACTCTGAGAATCCCATGAAGGTTATCATCTCTTTCCCCAGTGACTGAGTTTGGATGTTTGTCCCCTCCAGATCTCATATCGAAATGTGATCCCTGGCCGGGCACGGTGACTCACACTTACACCTGTAATCCCAGTACTTTGGGAGGCCGAGGTGGGCGGATCACCTGAGGTCAGGAGTTCAAGACCAGCCTCGTCAACATGGTGAAACCCCACTTCTATTAAAAATACAAAAATTAGCTGGGCGTGGTGGTACATGCCTGTAGTTCCAGCAACTTGGGAGGCTGAGGCCCAAGAATCGCTTGAACCCAGGAGGCGGAGGCTGCAGTGAGCCGAGACTACATCACTGCACTCCAGCCTGGGCAAGCAAGACTCTGTCTCAAAAAAGAAATGTGATCCCCAAGCTGGAGGTGGGGCCTGCTGGCAGGTATTTGGCTCATGAGGGCAGATCGCTCATGAAGGGTTTGGTGCCATCCCCATGGTAATGAGTGAGTTCTTGCTCTGTTGGTTCATGTGAGAGCTGGTTGTTTAAAAAGTCTGAGGCCTCCCTCTCACTCTCTCTTGCTCCTTCTTCCGCCATGTGACATGCTGGATCCCCTTCACCTTTCACCATGATTGTAAGCTTCCTGAGGCCCTCATCAGAAGCACATATCACCACCATGTTTCTTGTAGAGCCTGCAGAACAGTGAGCCAAATAAACCTCTTTTTCTTTATAAATTACTAAGCTTCAGGCATTCCTTTATAGCAAGACAAATGGACTAACACACCCAGAAAAATGACTGTCTTTACATTTGTGTTAAATTTCCAGGAGGTTCATGGATGCCCCCTGAATTCCTTCAGAACCCCTGTTATTTGCAATTGAATAATTACTAAATTATTACTTCCCTATAAAGTAATTATTCAACTGAGGCTTATTGGACAATTACTTCCTAGGGAAGCAAGTGGTTAAGTTCATAAGATGCAAGGCAGGAACAAAAGTCGCCATAACTGAATCTGGCATGGGCTTCACGGGTGCAGCAGCACTAAAATGAAACTGAGGCACTTGGCCAGGAGCAGTGGCTCATCGGGAGGCCCAGATGGGAAGATTGTTTGAGGTCAGGAGTTCAAGACCAACCTGGACAACATAGTGAGACCCTGTCTCTTAAAAGAAAAAAAGAAGAAATCATGGCACTTGCTAAATAAAAGATAGTGGAAAGAAGGCTTTCTTAGGAAGTTATGGATAGTACCTAGTGCACAGGACAAGACAGGAGGTAGTTCTAGGTATACGGCCCTGTATTGGGACATTGAGAAGAGGGAAATCTTATTTACACAGATGCCAGATGAAGGCTGAATTGGATCCTGTAGTGGACTTTGTAGTTGCCTCTCCAGGTTCCATGTCTGTTTTCTAGGTCCGGCTGGGACTGCTCCCACTCTCAATTCCAGAACAGAACCCACTGACCTAAACCAATCAGTGTAATCCCATCTCTTTTACCACGGTGGCTGGGTGTATGTGGACCAAGCTTGTCCAGCAAAGGGAGACCTATGACCTAGGGGAAGAGAAGCATTTCCCCTTCTGCCCAGTGACAAGGCTATGAAGAAACAAGTCACAGGGCTCCTAGTAGCTCTTTGTGACCAAAAGGATAAGCCAATTCTAAGATGAACACAAATGAAGGACACAGAAAAGAGAGAAAAACTGCCTTTGGTGATACCACTGAGCTCCTGTATCAAATTTTTCCTGCAGCCTGCTACCCCTGAGGCTAATACATTTCCTTTATTACTTATGGATGGCCTTCATACACCGTGATATTCAGATTTAATTCTCAATAACTGGGAACCACTGAATATCATTCATCAGGCAGATAATTAAAATGTTCTGTATGAAGATTAAACTGATGGAGGTGTGTAGGAAAGATTAGAAGGGAAAGATGGGGATTAGGGAATGACAGCCTATATCAGGATGGTGGCAGTGAGTGTGAGAAGGAAGAGAAACACAAGAGAAGTACTGCAGAGAAAAACTGAACTTTTCTTCTGATTAGATGGGAGGCAAAGCAGAGTTCTGACATTTAGTTCACTCAATTTTACTTCTGATTGATGACTTACTATGGTAATGTAATATCATAACACAATGATTTCCCCAAAATTACAAAGTAGTCTCAGATATTTTATTAATTGGGTCACAAATAACGTGAATATACTTAGAGTAAAGGTGAATATAATATGGTAGCAAAACAAATAATGTCATTTTCAGTTGATGTTGATGTTTTATTTGCATGCCTGTCTATGGCACCATAGGTAGGATGACCATATAATTTAGAACATGTTTGAGAGAAAGAGAGGTGCATCCAGGGCCACAAGGAATAGCTTGGGCAACATGGGACATAAGGCCACCCAAAACATGGGGGAAAGGAATGGAGGTGAAGGTGTTCTGTATACCAAATGTCTGAAGCTGGGCACAGCTGGAAAGAAACTAAGTTTTCTCCTCCGTCATGATGACGGAGAATGATATGGGGAATGATAAATCATCCTGAATGAAAGCAGTGCCCAATCAGACCTTGTCTCTGGTGTTAGCTCTACAAAATAAATGGGAAAGTGGGTAAATGTGGTTGACTGACTCTTCTCTTTCTCTGTTTATAGAAAACTCTTCCATCTCTTGTTGGCATTTATGAAGCCAGTGCTCCACTGATATTCCACAGTGGTCTGCTCTTCCCCAGGACTCTGGAATCCTCACTGCTTCTCCATCCCCCACTCCATCCACACGGAAACACCATTTGGACATCCTCAGTATCTTAAAAAGCTGTTTGTAGCAAAATTACTCACCCACTGATTCCAATGATAAATGTTTTCATAATTAGCTTTGAAAACCACAGCTTCCTAATATTTCCTAAAAGTAAAAAAAAAAAAAAAAAAAAAAAAAAAAAAAAAAAAAAAAAATCAAATGCATTTCATTTAGATGTCTAGGGAGATAAAAGAAAGAATCCTAAATTAGGAGCACCGGCTGAGAGGGGAGGATGACAGTGACCTTTCAGCCCAGCCCCGCATTATCCACATTCCCACCGCACTGGCTTCCCTTGCTACCACTGAGTGCTAACCACTGGGGCGTGCTCAGGGCCTGTCAAACAGTTCAACGTCAGGTGAGTTGCTGGAGCACTCCCCCTTGAACGTCTGTTTTCTGGGCGTGGAAGAATTGCTCGGCCACAGCGTGGTATATGAAGTTTCATCCTCTCCTTAGCCAGGTTGCCTTCCACCTGCACGATTCAGTCACCTGGGTATGACTCATTATCAGTGAGGGAGGGACCCCTGTGGGATGGCCTCTTTCTCCCCTCATGAGACAAGAAGAAAGTCACTGCTGACCAGAGGCAAAAAGAAGCTAATGCCGTTTAAAGATACTGCCCTTATGAGACAAGAAGAAAGTCACTGCTGACCAGAGGCAAAAAGAAGCTAATGCCGTTTAAAGATACTGCCCTTATGAGACAAGAAGAAAGTTACTGCTGACCAGAGGCAAAATGAAGCTAATGCCATTTAAAGACACTATTTCTTCACCCAAAAGCCTAGGTCTTGGGCCTGGCTAGGTACATTTTTTTTGGAAACAGGCCAGATAGTAAATATTTGACACTATTGTGGGCCAAGAGGCAAAATCTAGGTTGTTATGTATGGACTTATATAACAAGAGAAAAAACATTTTCACAAATTTTTTTGATGAAATTCAATATATAATCATAATTTTTTTTAACAGGTCTACTAATGACAAGAATGAAATTCCCTTTTATTGGGCTATCATTTCCCTGAATTGGATTTCTGTAGTGCTTTCTACATGAAACTGCAAATGTTCAGGCAGAGGGCCAAGTTAAGCCACCGGCCATCGTTTTGTGGACTTTCGGTTTAGGGGATGGAGGGCAGTTTCATACATGCCTCCCTAAGTTTCACTAAAGTAGTCCTTGGTTATTACAATGGGCCATTTTTCTCACTAAGTGAAAAGGTGAAGCACAGCTGGAGGGAATCTTAGAATAGTGGCTGCTGAAGGTCATCCCTGATGGCCACTGTTCTTCGTTCCTATCTGCTCGGGGGGTGGCCAGGAACCTAGGCCGTGTAGCCAGGAGCAACTGGCTGCCTACCAAGCTGGAGGCTCCCAGCAATGCTCCAGTTTCTATGATCTGTGTGCACACTCTCCCTGGGGAGGGGTTATGCAGAAAAAAGCCTGGTGGGGAGAGGGCTATCGTTGTCTGACTTCTTGGCTTATCTAGAATATTCCACATTGAGTACAATTGCTTAAGAGTGGGGTCCACTTCCATTAACAAGTCTATGTGAGACAAGAATTCAATAATGACTGTGATAAAATAGCCGCAGGGCACCGTGGATCACGCCTATAATCCCAGCACTTTGGGAGGCCAAGGCAGGCAGATTGCTTGAGCTTAGGAGTTTGAGACCAGCCTGGGCAACATGGCAAAACACTGTCTCTACCAAAAATACAAAAGATTATCCAGGCATGGTGGCATGCTCCTGCAGTCCCAGCTACTTCAGAGGCTGAGGTGGGATTGCTTGAGCCTGCAAGGGGAGGGGTAGCAGTGAGTGGAGACTGAGCCACTGCACTCCAGCCTGGGTGGCAGAGTGAGACCCTGTCTTAAAAAATAAAATAAAATAGCAGACAAGTTGGATATTTGAGTTTCATGAGAGTTATGTTGTTGAATACACATCTCCATCCAAATTTACAAGATATATCGAGGGAATGACTGCATACAATGAATATTGTCAAATACATTTTTACGTTGTAATTTTTCTGCTTTTGAATTTTATTTTACCCTATTCTTATTTTTTCGGTATGTCGGTGCAATGCTGCCAATTAGCCTTTTTTTGGGAAGTGAGAGGCTGCTCTTTATCTCACTTTTGTGGTGATAAATGTTCTTTCTCTTACAAAACTATGTCGTCAGAAGATGTTAGTAGAGTGATAGCCTCACTTTACCAAATAAAATAAAAATTCATAAAACTTTGTCATTCCTTGCCCCCATTATTTTTGGATAGCTCGCTGAAGCATAAATTCTCAAACTTGGAGAAGTATAGCTTTAGAGATTACTTGGTCTACCCCTTCATTTTGCAGAAGTGGAAACTGGCTCAGACAATAGAGCAATTTGCCTAAGGTCACACAGACAGTAAGTGGAAAAGCCAGATATTAAACTAAACCAATTGAGTTGACTTCTTTCTATCACTCCAAGCTGCTAAAAAGCACTTTATTACTAACAGCAAAGAAAGGGTGTTAGGTATGTGCTAGCTTAATTGTCAGGCTCTGATGTATAATTGATGTCATTCTTACTGATGTATTATTGATGAGGTATCTATTTGCTGTGCACACAGAATGGAAAGGACTACTGGTCCCCGTCCTAATTGCCACATCTGTGGTTACACGTGTGACCACTGCATCAATTACATGGCATGTAAATAACAAGTGAGCATGGTTGTGGCATGAGAAATAGGCTTGAGGGGGTTACTTGCATTCAGGAACCAGTAGTAAGATGGCGTAAAAAACCTACTTACAAAATCTCTCAGATACAGTCAAATGTAAGTTTTTCTTTTTTTTTTTTTTTACCAAAACAGGAACTCCCAGTTCTACATCAGTTAGCAGTCTGGGCCTGTCCAAGCCAGTGTTTGGGTAAATGCTGGGCATACCCTATCAGCCACGAGCAAGTGACAATGTGATGGGAAGGGTGGGCAACTGGAACATGCAGAGACAAGAGAGGCAACTGGGCTAAGTGACTAGGGTGGGGTGGGGGGTGGGCCTAGCAATTCCTGAAGCCATTTATTTCAAAAACAGTGTGGATGCACAGGGGAGCTTTAGGGGAGCTCCAAGTTCAGGCCTGGCACTGTCCACCTCCACATCACGTTCTACTATTTCATTGCCTGTGGCCCCTATAAGAACTATTAAAAATCACCAAGCTGCAGTGAGCCATGACTGCGCCACTGCATTTCAGCCTTGGTGACAGAGCGAGATCCTATCTTGAAAAAAACCAAAACAAACAGGCAAAAAACAACCCAAAAACTGCCTCCCATAAAACCAAAAACAAAACAAAAAATCAAATTTAAAAAGTTCGCAATTATGAGTTGCCAGGCTTCATGAAGCAAATGCAAGCTTCGTACAAACTGTAAATCATGTGATGTGTCCAAAGAGTCATCATTTCAGGGCACGTCTATCACTAGAATCCACACCACCTTCAATCTCATGGAATATCTGTGTAGTTTATTTTCCCAGTGCGTGCAAAGCTTTCCTCAACAGCGGAGAGCTTTTGCATAGCAGGAGAACAAACTAGGATAGCCAAGAGCAAATCTGAAATGACTAATTTTTATTTTTTACCCTTTTTTTTAACCCTAAGTAAAATGTTGGGTTTTTAAAAATAATTCAGGTGTGTTTATTATGCTTAATTCATTTCACTACTAAACACTTACCTTTTGGATTCTAAACTGCAGAATGGTCAGAAGTGGCATGTGCAGAATCAGCAGATTGTACGAAGAGGGCAACTCTCTAACACAAGTGATCTGAAAGACAGTTGACAAAGTTCCTGCTAAATGTGCTCTTCAAATGTATCTACAGGACAGTCTGATATTTCAAGAAGAGAAAAATGTTTCCAGGACTTCTTACTCTGTATTCTATTCAACAGCTATTTTGATTCTCTTCTTCCAGGAGATAGGGCAGTCTTTTCCTACTATTGTTTAAACTTTGCTCCCTTTTGGTAGACAAATCCCTCAAGGCTGGGTTTTTTTTTTTTTTTAGACAGAGTCTCGCTCTGTTGCCAGGCTGGAGTGCAGTGGCGCAATCTTGGCTCACTGCAACCTCCGCCTTCTGGGTTCAAGTGATTCTCCTGCCCCAGCCTCCCGAGTAGCTGGTACTACAGGCGTTCACCACCACGCCCGGCTAATTTTTTGTAGTTTTAGTAGAGATCGGGTTTCACCATGTTGGCCAGGATGGTCTTGATCTCTTGACCTCGTGATCCACCCGCCTTGGCTTCCCAAAGCGCTGGGATTCCAGACGTGAAGGGCTGGGGTTTTTGAAAACGCAATTCATGCCCCTCCCCCATTGGTTTCATTTATGTAGGTTATGTAAATAGTTTTTTCTTTCCCCAAATATACAATTAATTTACAATATTGACTGTTATTTTGAACTTACGCCATTGGCTTCCTTGTGTGCTCCAGTTCTTTCCTCCCACCGAAGATTCAATCCGCTAGATCAGGGGCCGGAAAACTTTTTCTGTAAAGTGCCAGATAGGAAATGCTTTGGGCTTTGCCAGCTGCTACTCAACCCTGCTGGGTAATGCGAAAGCGGCCACAGACAACACAGATGCAAATGAGCGCGACCGTGTTCCAATAAAATTTTACGGACACTGAAATCGGAATTTCGTGTAATTTTCACGTGTCACAAAGTATTATATTTCTTTTTATTTCTTTTCAGCCATTAAAAAAACGTAAAAAAAAATTCTTAGCAGGCCTTACAATAACAGGCAGCAGGCGGGCAGTAGGTCATCACCCAAACGCTAGAGGAATGAGACCATGTCGACCCGCGAGGATCAAGTCCTGATCCTGTCCCTGGCGACTTCTCCAGGCTGCGCGGTCTCCTGGAGGCAGCGTTCCCATTTTCAGGATTATTCCGGGGCGCTAGAGCACCACGCCACCATAAGTACACGTCCTCCTCGGCAGGCCACTTATCAGCTCTGTGAGGGTGGCAAGAGTCCAGACAAGGCTTTCAGGGCGCAACCAAGTTCCGGGCTCCAGCACAGAAACCCTCTGGAAACACCTCCAGGCCCTAGCAAGGCGGCGCGGCGCGGCGCGGCAGTGGCGAACAGGTACGCACTCACCTGGCGCCAGTTCGAGTCCTCCCAAACACAGCGGCAGAGGCGACAGCCGAGCGCGCGCCTGTACCCAATGCGCCGCTACCCGCAGCTCGCTCCCCGAGAGGCCCACAGCCCCCTTCCCCACGCTCCTCCTGTGTTAGAGAAATGCCAGGTAGGGGCGGTCACCAGAGGCCCCTTTTCTCTCCGCTCCGCGCCGGGTTCCAGCCCCCGTTGGGGCGGGGCGGGGCGGGGCGGGGCGGGGCTCCGGCTAGCGTGGCCTCTCCCGCGCGCCCCTGCCCAGCTCCGGCCCTTCCCTATTGGGAGCGCGCGCGGCCCGCGGCACTGGCGCACGCCCGCTTCGCCCTCGCTCTGCTCCGCTGGTTCCGCCGCCGTGCGCGCCGCCCGCGCTCCTGCTGCGGCGAAGCTGCCAGCCCGGGAGCCAATTAGCGCTCGGCTAGGCGGGGTCCACTTCCTCGTCGGCCCGGCGCGCGCTCTGGACTGCTCCGGCGGCCGCGGGGCGGGGCGGGGCACTCGGCGAAGCCGCTCTGCCTGCGTCCGCTCTTCCCGCAGCCAAGGGTGGGCGCCGGTCCTGGGAGGCGCACGGTTGTAAGCCAGACAAAAAGAAACTGGGGTGCCCGGAGTGCCAGGTGGTGGGCAAGCGGTGGGCTTTTCGGCGGAGTCTTTAGGATTTGCAGCTCCAGGAAGCGAGATGTCGAAGCCGCCACCCAAACCAGTCAAACCAGGTGAGGGAGGTAAGGTAGGCGCTTGCCGGGTCCTGCGACCGCCGCGGTGCCGGCGCCTCCTCTGCAGCTTGGCAGGGAGGACCCGGCCCCGAGCCTGGCTTCCGAGATCGGCCCCACCGGGATGGGCGCTCTTAGTTTTGCGTTCGCTGTTACGGAGGAGGGATCGATTTTGATAGCAAGAGGATTTCGAGGATTAAAAAATATATATATTTTTAAATGGGAGTAGCCCTCACTTTTGCTACGCTGTAATTCGCTGAAACTTTCAGAGGGTGTGATGGCAACGTCCCATGGAAGTTTTCCGGAAAGACAGGGCCATTGATCTCCCTTTAAAGAATGTCATGAAATGATCTTTAGCCACTTCCTCTTTTCTCAGTGTTTGTCACTGTCAAGTTAGGGTTCCTGACCCGCCAGAGCGAACGGGAAGTGCAATGCCTGCAGGGTGGGGTGGGCGAGCGAGCCTCCCTCGGGACTTAAGCGAGGAGCAGCGTTTGAAATTGACCTCGGGATCTTGGGAAGAGCGTTTAGAAAAAAACCCTGTACTCGCGCTCCTGGTGGAAAGAATCTAGGATGCGGCAGTAATCTCAGCTGTTGCTATTCGGAAGTGTCATTTTATCATCTCCTTTGCCTTCGCTCTCCCAAAGACGTTGGCGTGCTAAACCTGAGAGGGCTGAGATTACTAAATTCCTCAAAGTAGTTTTCTGGGCGGATTGTCCTTGTTCATTTTTGCTCTGTTCTTAGAATAACTGTGATATGCAGAAATAAGATAATTGTAAAAGAAACTGACGTATTTTAATTAAAAGTTGTAACATACTGTTCCGCTCATTCGTTTGGGTAGGTAATTAGAAAGGACTGACATATTTCAGTACTTTAACAACTCTTACGTGCATTCCTTTGGGTAGGTAATTAAGGGAAATACAGGAAATGGAAGATAAATGCCTCCGATGTATTCTTGGGTTTTTTCTTTCCATCGTGTAATTTCGGTATAGCGAAATGCTGAAATTTAATCAATTTACCTCAAATTTTGAAGTAACTTTCGTCACAAGAGATAAGAGTTTCAGTGATTACTTTTTTCCTTGATTTTCCTAAACTCTATAGCTTTCATACTTACCTAGTTTTGTTTCTTTGCGTTCCTGCAGTTGGAGTATGAAGTCCCTTTATTTGATAATCATGTACGTACGTATGTGGAATAGTCCTTCACTGAGGACTGACATCTTGGTGGGCTGAGTGTGAAGGAAGTTGCTGAGACTGGCTCTGTCCTGAGCAAAGATGGGGCACAGCTAGAGTTGGGTTCTGCATTGCATTAGATGTGGAATCTGATGAGAAATTTCCATTTTAAGTGCATATGTATGAGGTAGCTTTCTAAACTCAGGTGCAAATCAGGACCTTAAGTATCTAACAGTACAGAGTTGTTCTTTGATAGTTAAACCATATTTTATTTATTTTATTTTTTTCTGATCACCTGCTGCCTGTTGAAATACGTTAAAGAATGCCCTTTTTAAAAATCTCTTCAGGCATATTAAATGCTGTCTATATTGCAAATGGAGGGACATTGACAGGTGTGTGTGTGAGTGTGTGTGTGTGCACACAGTAATGTATACTTGTGGGTTCATTCACACTTGGGGGTTTAAGGGTCATCCTGTTACTAATTGTGGATACATTCCCAGGAACCTCCTTTCTCCTTCACATCAGAAAGCTTATGGTTAAACATGACAGGTGTTTAGAGGGAACTTTGCGTTTTATTTTATTTTAATTTGTTTTATCTGGTCCTTGATTCAGGATAAAGGGAATTTTGAATCAACATTAATTTATAAATGAGATCCAGACACAAAGTTACCATAGAAATGGGTTTGCCAGTTTAGTAATTTACGGTGAGAAACATTACTGCCAATCAGACTTGAAACTTTGTGTGGGCTAGCTTAGTTGAAAAAAAAAAAAAGCGATGGCCAGGAGCAGTGGGCCATGCCTGTAATCCTAGCACTTTAAGAGGCTGAGGTGGGAGGATTGCTTGAGGCTAGGAGTTTGAGACTAGCCTAGGCAGCATAGCAAGACCCCGTCTCAACAGAGTACAAAAAACAAAAACAGAAATGTCCTATCATAGTACTGTCCCACATTTACTGTGTGTTAAGCAGTGGTATAGTCACTTCTACATGTGTTAACGCATTTGCTGCTCTCAACAACTTATGAGATCAGTACCATTATATTGTTCCTGTTGCACAGATGGGGAAATAAAGATGCGCAGAAATGTTATTTAACTTGTCTAAAGTCAACAGTTAGAGTGGGGGATGTAGCAGGCAGGATTAAAACCCAGGTAGTCTGGCTTTGAAGTCTGCACTCTTTTTTTTTTTTGAGACAGACTCTTGCTCTGTTGCCCAGGCTGGAGTGCAGTGGCACGATCTCGACTCACTGCAACCTCCGCCTCTCGGGATCAAGCAATTCTCTGCCTCAGCCTCCCGAGCAGCTGGGATTATAGGCAGCCCGCCATCATGCCCGGCTAATTTTTTTTTTGTATTTTTAGTAGAGACAGGATCCAGGCTGGTCTTGAACTCCTGACCTTGTGATCCACCCTCCTCGGCCTCCCAAAGTGTGGGATCACTGCGCCTGGCGGAAGTCTGCACTCTTAACCATTTGCTGTTCTGCCTTAAGTCATAGTGCTCCATTCACATTGGCGGTCAAATGTGTATTTTAGAGCTGGTGGTCAGGAAGTCGAAAGGGAGGGGCCTCTGGTCTACAGATTTTCTTGTCACAAGTGTACATAAAGGTCAGCCCCTGGTTGGTACAGCAAGGAGAGTGGTGTGGAGCTTTACTTTCTTGTCCTGCTGGCAAGCTGCATGGATAAAAATCTCCAAAGACAGCATGGGATTGGGAGCTTTGGGGTTGTATTTAATTTTTTGGTTTGTTTAAACCCTACCTCATTCCAAAAGGACTTCTAAAAATACACATGATCTGAGAGAGAGGAAAAAGTAAAGATAAAGCATGGCCATCTAGAGGAAGGGAAGAATAGTAAGATGAAACAAGAGGAAAAGCTAGCTTACAGACAGACCTGCATGTGTAGTAAGGTCACTGTAGATTTGGCTCTCAGCTGCAAGCAGAGAGAAAAATCTCAAGATTCATAGTGCTCATAAAATTAAAATGTGTCACTTGCTCTGAAAAGTAGTTATTTTAATGGCATTGAGATCTGAGACTGATTTTCCTGTGGGTTCTCTTAAAGTATTGGAGTGGCCTGGATATCTCTAGCAGAAATACAAGACAGAACATCCTAGCCATGTTTCTTATAGCTTCTTTCAGAGCAAGATTTGGGCAAAACAGCATGGCTCAATTCAGTAGACAATAATAAAAGGAAAGGAGCTAGGTGAGTAAGGACAAAGGACTTGCTGGAAGATATTAAAAACAAGGGACATTAAGCTATAATGCAGGCTAATAGCATCTTTCCGGCTGATCAGCACATCCCCAACAGGGGGACCGTTTGTGGAAGGAGGCTGCCCAGGGAAGTCCTGGGCATATGCTAATGGGAGACCCTGGCCATTTTTGTACCATCTGGAGGATAGATCAGGGTTACCTTGTTTGGGTTTTTGGCCATATCCAGAATTCATTTTGCTAAACAAATGTTTCTTAATAAATGTAGCTCATATTTTAGGCCCGTGCTAGACACTGGGGTTCCAAGGAACAATAATCTAAGGTGTCATTCATGAGGGTCCTGAGTCTAATGGGGAAGACGTATGTATCTACAGATATTACCTAGAGTATCTCATTTACAAGTGGATGGCTGATCTCATTCATTTTGTTTTTTTTTTAAAAAGCTTGTAAGTAAAAATATATATTTTTTTATTTTTAGAAAATTTGGAAAAAGGTAAACAATAAATATATAACTAAAATATAGAAATCATCCCTGTCATCTACTGATAATCACTATTTACATTTGGTTGAATATTCTTTCAGGTTTCTTTCTTCTTCACATCCATTTCATTTCAAAAAAGAAAATAAGAACAATTATCCTCAGAACAGCGCCTCAGCTTCCGTTTGAAATGTCTTGCTGTTGGTTGGCATATGTTTCCGAAAGGCTGTATGGTATTGTCTGCATTCTGCTTGAAAAATCAATTCTGTCACAGTTTGACCTTTCCTTGCTTACTGATTTTGTTTCTATAGAATCACTTTTGGCCACACAAGGTCTGTCATTGAAACTTTCTCCCTTAACTGTTGTCTGTGCCACCATGGTACTCTACTAAGATGTGTTGCAATTTCGTGGTCTTCAGCTCATTCTTTATGGTACCCTCTTTCTTTCTTTCTCTCTCTCTCTTTCTTTTCTTTTCTTTCTTTCTTTTTTTTTGGAGATGGGATTTTGCTATGTTGACCAGGCTGGTCTTGCTCTCCTGTGCTCAAGCAGTCTTTCTACCTGAGCTTCCAGAGTATCTGGAATTATATGTGCTCACCACCAAACCTGGCTGGGACCCTCCTTTCCTTTTTCTAAATGAGTACAACCTCTTAGTTTTACACGTATAGCATTTATGTTGTTTTCAGCCACTCTCAGAAGCCTTGCAGTTCAATTAGCGTTGAATCTGTCTGGCTTGTTAGAGTGTAGAAGTGTAGAAAACAGAACTTTTGTTCTCGTTAAATCTTTTAAAAATTATTTTATTCTGAGAGTAAGAATGGGCCAAAGGATACTGAATGAGATTTGGGCCGTAGAATCATCTCATTCTAAGCAGGTTTGGTAACTCTCTATTGTAGTTGGAAACCTGATGTCTGACCTTGGCCATTTTTTCCAAATGGCTTATTGATTTTGGTGGTGAAAGTAAAGCATAAATATTTCATGTGCCTTGTGAAAATAAATTCATGGAACTTTGAAGAAGCAAATGTCAGTGTTTCAGTTTCTTTTGTTATTCAGAGTAAAAACATCATAAAAGTTAAAAGACATCACACACATGCTGCTTAAATAACATTTTTGAGAGAAAAAGGTTTTTATCTAAAATGAACTTAATTTTTATGTATTTTTTACCCCAACAAAGGAATTAATAAAAAGTGAGGTGAAATATGCACGTGAATAGTCTTCTTTTATAAACTTGATAGTTTTTATACCTGTTGGCAGAATAAAGCCTGAGAAACATCTTGAAAATTTCACAATGATGATGATGATGGGAGTGGTTAACATATATTTGGCCCCATATGTCAGGCACTGCACCCAGCACTGTGTATGCTCTGTCTCCTTTAATTATTCTGACTTTCCTTTCAGGTGGGTGGGTCCTCATATCCCTGTTTTATGGATGAAGTAGTACTTAATGAGGTCAAGTAAACTATCTAAGATCTCAAAGCTAGTGAGTGGTTGGTGTGACCTGAAGTGGAACAGAAGCTTTAATTGAGTCCATGCATATGAGCAGAGAAACCTGCCAGAGATGTTATTGGGTTGGACCTGCTTTTGTTGGACAGTCATTTTATTAGCTTATGCAGTTGTATTATTGATATTTGGTTTGTGTAACTGCCCTCTTTCAATGGATCCGTATTAGAGCATTAAACTATGCACTTTTTGAGAGTGGAAGAGTCTTTTATTTCTTTGTAACTGCACAGCCACTAAATCATTTATGAATGACAGATAATGTAAAACGCTTTGATGCAAAAAAAAGGTGGGTTTTTTTTTTTTTTTTTTTGTCTGAAAGAAGGTGGGGGTGGACTCAGAGACTGTGATTGGGCTTTTCTTGTAGCTTTACTACAAAGTAGCAAAGGCTGGAGGTTATGTGCTTCTGATAAGCATTCCTCCCTTCTGGAAATACTGGGGTCCCCTCCCTTGGCGTTTCAGCATTCCCACAATTTGACTTACATGACTAGTGCAGTGAGATTTTCTAATATGCACCTTATACCTCAGGGCATAACAGAACCCATTGCCAAAGTTGTCCTCACTTGCTTAATGGACAGGGAAAGACTACATTAAAAAAAAAAAAAAAGATACAGGGACACCTTTCAGTGGGCTGATATGAGTGAGGTGTCAAGATTCTCTATCAAATTAAAGGAGTTTCAGAAAAATGTACAGGCCAGGCACAGTGGTTCACACCTGTAATCCTGGCACTTTGGGAGGCCCAGGCAGGCAGATTGCTTGAGCCTAGGAGTTTGAGACCAGCCTGGGCAACATGGTGAAACCTTTTCTCTACAACAAATATGAAAAAAATTAGCTGGGCTTGGTGGTGCGTGTTTGTAGTCCCAGCTACTTAGGAGACTGAGGTGGGAGGATCACTTGAGCCTGGGAGGCCAAGATCGTGCCACTGCACTCCAGCCTGGGTGACAGAGCAAGACCCTGTCTCAAATAAACAAACAAACACTACAACACAAATATTAGAACCAGGAGAACTTCCTGGTTCTTTTAAATAACTACATAGTATTCTGCTGAGCTCATTTAACCAGACCCTAATTAACGTACTTCTGGATTGTTTTCAATCTTTTGTTATAACAAATAGTCTCCCAATAGTATTGTTGTTGCTTACACATGTAAATCCACAGGATAAAGTCCTGGCAGTGGGATTTGTTGTTTCAGAGGGTAAGTGCACTGCTGTTTTCATAGAAATTTCCAAATCGCTTTTCAAAGAGGTCATACCAGTTTACTTCCCTGCCAAAAATGTATGAGCATGTCTTAAACAGAAAAATCTCACTGCTTGTGATAGGAGATGTTATCAAAGTGTGATCAGAGGGCTGGGAAGCACGGGGCAAGGAGCTTCAGGCACCTGAGAAGATGTTACGGAAGAGGAGTAATCTAAGCAGAGTTCCGAATGCTGAGTAAGAGTTTGCTGGGCAGCAAAGGGGGAAAAGTAATTTGATTCAGGCAGAAATGAAATAATGCATCCTCCTATCCACATTTGTCTGACTAAATAAGGGCTAAGCTTCTTTCAGAGAAGTCAAGGAAATTTGGTATGTGCACGGAGAACTGTGAACCAGATAATTTTCTCTGAATAAAGAGAAGGCCGTTTACCCAGTGTAACAGTTTGTAAAAAATGATATTGCTCCACACCGAAAGCAAGAATTTAAATGCACACGTCACCCCTCTTCACAGATTGCTTATCTGTTTCTCAGAGTGTTAACAGTTGCTGTAGGTGTTTAGTTTAGGGCAATGAGTTAAAGAGATTTAGCAACTGCAAATCAATTAAACAAGTTACTGGTGTGACTGCTGTGGACCCCTTTTTTTTTTTTTTTTTTTTTTTTTTTTTTTTTGAGACAGAGTCTCGCTCTATTGCCCAGGCTGGAGTGCAGTGGCGCCATTTCGGCTCACTGCAACCTCCGCCTCCCGGGTTCACACCATTCTCCTGCCTCAGCCTCCCGAGTAGCTGGGACTACAGGTGCCCCCGCCACCACGCCTGGCTAGTTTTTGGTATTTTTAGTAGAGTCAGGGTTTCACCGTGTTAGCCAGGATGGTCTCGATCTCCTGACCTCTGTGATCCACCTGCCTCGGCCTCCCAAAGTGCCAGGATTACAGGCGTGAGCCACCGCGCCCGGACATGCCCCCTCCTTTTTATTCTTCCAGTCATTTACCACTTTATGTCTGTGCATCTGTAGGATTTTTAGAAAGCCACAAGGCAAATTTCTCAGCTTACATTTGGGATTAGAGTTGGGGGATGGTTTTATATTTGTGCATTTTGATTGGCATGGAATTTTAAAACTCTTTAGCATCCCTTATAATTTGATAAGCTATTTTGGTTTTATGTTCTTGGGACCGAAGAATGCATCTAATGTGGATCTTTTCTGCTGGGTGCTCCCAATTTCCAGGGAGCCTGAGGGCAATTTGAATTCAAATTAAGGGAGACCCTCTAACCAACTCAGTTTATACTCATGCTAGAGGGACTGTCTCAGGCCCCTTACAAGGGTCTCTCTGGCATCCCTACACTCCAGGAATTTTGCTTGGTTCTGAGAAACTCATGGATTCTATTTTAGGATTCCCGGCTTCCCAGCCAGGACTTACTCCCGTGAGATAAAGAAATGACTACAACCTGGAGGTTATCTTGGAATGTCTGTGTGTCTTTGAGGAACTTCCTGACCAAATCCATATTTGGGGAGAAGATGCTTCCAAACTTTAGCTCGCTGAGTGTGGGTTAGAGGGAACCCTTCCCATCTGACAGGGCTCTGGTCCTTGCCTAAGGCCTTTGCACTCTTGAAAACCTATTCTGTATCTAAATATTGGGGCTCTAAAGTGTAAACCAAAAATAAAACTCTAAGCTCCCCAACCAATGGAATGGACCCCTCCCCTCAGCCAGATTTAACCTGAAAAGTTAGTTCAGACCATGATAAACTGAGTTATAATCAACTTTACATTTTCCAAACATCAAGTCTTCAGTGTCTTGGTGGCCATTCATGAACAACCACATTTTTTGAGGATCTCATTGGAATCTGTGCATATAAAGCCCCAGACATATTTAGGTCTCCAGAGTTGGTATTACTGAGTTATAATCAACTTTACATTTTCCAAACATAAAAGTCTAATGGGGGTTGGACATGCTTCGTTATGAGTGGGATGAACTTCTGGCCCTCCTGCCGTCTCCTTTTTTTTTTTTTTTAAAGCAACAGCTCCATTAGCACCAATTTTGTAGTTAACTTGCTAGGTGACCTTTATAAGTCACTAGACTACTTTATGCCTCAGTTTCTTTTGTTTCTTTTTCTTTTGTTTTCTCTTTGAGGCAAGGGTCTGGCTCTGTTGCCCAGGCTGGAGTGTGGTGTGATGATCTTGGGCTTACTGCAACCTCTGCTTCCTGGGCTCAAGTGATCCTCCCACCTTAGCCTTCCCAGGAGTTAGCACTGCAGGTGTGCATCACCATGCCTGGCTAATTTTTGTATTTTTTGTAGAGACACGGTTTTACCTTGTTGCCCAGGCTACTTTCTTCATCTCATGCTAAATCTGATTTGAAATCTTCATGGCCTCATACTGGCCTCTCAAATAATTTCCCACATTTCTGACTAATTTCATTTCGTGCTCCTTCTCCTAGACTCCTGGGCCATTTTCAATGATCCCCTTCCCAAATCCCAGCTACTCAGTGCTCAGCAGCATGTGGATAGAAACATATGGAGGAATTAAACACACCAAGCAAAGGCTTTTCGTAAGTCCAGATTTCCATGAGAAACAACAAAGAGATGGGAAAGGATAGGATGAGGGTTAGGAAGGGGGCGTAATGTATTAATAATTAGGCCTGATCTGGTTCACTTAGGCTCTTGCTACATAGGGCAGAATTTTTTTTTTCTTTTCTTGTAGCTGTCTAGAGAAAGAGAACACTGGGGTCTCCCTGCAGGAATATGTCTGGGGCTTTATATGCACAGATTCCAAGGAGACCCTTGCAAAATGTGTTTCTTGAATGGCCATCGAGATACTGGAGACTTTTATGTTTGGAAAATGTAAAGTTGGTTATAACTCAATAACATCAACTCTGTAGACCCAAGATGTGAAAATACTACGTATTCTACTAGACTGTAGAAATTCTCTGTGCAAAATATCATTCAGGATCCTCTTGTCTCCTCTCATACTATTTTTTCCCGTCTCTTTTGGAGGTGATAGTTTTAAGCCATAGATTTAAATTAAGACCTTGCTTTACAGAAATCATTGTATTTGATTCCAGAGAGGAGGGTTTTCAGTGCTTATCTCTAGAAGAGGGAGGACTAATCTGCTAAGAGAATGATTCTCTCCCTACCCATCACTCTGCCAGCTATACTGGAAGAAACCAAAAGCCTCTTTTTTTCTTTTTTATTTACTTATTTATTTTAGAGATGGAGTTTCGCTCTTGTTGCCCAAGCTGGAGTGCAATGGCATGATGTTGGCTCACTGCAACCTCCGCCTCCTGAGTTCAAGTGATTCTCCTGCCTCAGCCTCCCGAGTAGCTGGGATTGCAGGCATGCACCACCATGCCCAGCTAATTTTTTGTATTTATAGTAGAAATGGGGTTTCATCATGTTGGCCAGGCTGGTCTCGAACTCCTGATCTTAGGTGATCCATCCGCCTCGGCCTCCCAAAGTGCTGGGATTACAGGGGTAAAGAAAATAACATTTATATATTTAAAGAGATTCTGATAAATGGCTTTTTTTTTTTTTTTTTTAAATTAAGAAAAGGTCTTGTTCTGTCACCCAGGCTGGAGTGTATGGCTCACTGCACTCTCAACCTCCTGGGCTCAAGTGACCCTCCCACCTCAGCTTCCTGAGTAGCTGAGACTACAGGCATGTGCTGCCAAGCCCAACTATTTAAAAATTTTTTGTACAGATGGGGTCCCACAGTGTCGCCCAGGCTGGTCTGATGGGGTCTCCATAGTGGGACCTCCTGGGCTGAAACAGTCTTCCCACTTGGGCCTCCCAAAGTGTTGGGATTAGGCTGGGTGTGGTGGCTCACGCCTGTAATCCCAGCACTTTGGGAGGCCAAGGCAGGTGGATCACCTTAGGTCAGGAGTTCGAGACCAGTCTGGCCAACATAGTGAAACCCCGTCTCTACTGAAAATACAAAAAATTAGCCGGGTGTGGTGACGAGCACCTGTAAAGCCAGCTACTCGGGTGGCCGAGGCAGGAGAATCGCTTGAACCTGGAAGGCGGAGGTTGCAGTGAGCCGAGATAGTGCCATTGCACTCCAGCCTGGGCAATAGTGTGAGACACTGTTTCAAAAAAAAAAAAAAAAGTGTTGGGATTACCAGCATGACCCACTATATCTGGCCAAAATGGCAATTTTAAGGACATAGAATTATACTTACGGGAATAAATTTTGTTGCTATGGCTTTAGAATTCGAACAAAAATCATTCTATTCATAGTTGAAAATTATTATAGTGCTCAAGTGTTAGTTTTCCACTAAGTGTCTTAAAACCAAAGGTAAAGAACTACAATTTGTTAGGACAGATAGCAAGAGATAGCAGGTTACTTCTGCATGTAGACAGTGGGTATAGAAGGAGATCAAATTCCTAGTGATTATTCTGAAAGCCTACAATTTAAATGACCACTGCATAGTGGTGGCAAGCCACTGCCCCAGAGAGCACTGATTTTTCCTTCTTCTGTCTCTGTGAGCAGAGGTTATTCTCACTGCCACGCCATCCACATCTTAAACAGTAAATAGTTCTGCAGGCTCAAGGGCTTGGGTGGGGACCAAGGCATTCCTAGAAGTTTAAGAAAAAATTCCATTGTCTCCATTTCCTCCCTCCTTGTCCATGTGTCCATGTTCATAAAGAGATAAAATGATCTTCTGGGCATCCATCAGTGAAAAAGAGTTTTTTTTTAAAAAAGTCTCTGAGGCCAGGCGCTGTGGCTCATGCCTGTAATCCCAACAGTTTGGGAGGCTGAAGCAGGTGGATCACTTGAGGTCAGGAGTTTGAGACCAGCCTGGCCAACATGGCGAAACCCCGTCTCTACTAAAAATACAAAAATTAGCCGGGCCGTGGTGGCACATGTCTGTAATCCCAGCTACTTGGGAGGCTAAGGGAGGAGAATCTCTTGAACCTGGGAGGTGGAGGTTGCAGTGAGCTGATATCAGGCCACTGTACTCCAGCCTGGGCAACAGAGTGAGACTCGTCTCAAAAAAAAAAAAAAAAAGTCTCTGAGCAGCTGTAACCTCAGGGGTAGGTCTGACCTGGGGCCTTGGCGTGGCTGAAGGTAAGAATATGGAAGTATTGTCACAACTCTCCCCCACCTTCCAGGAGAAAGGGGGATTTCGGCAAGAATGGTCCTGTAATTTACCATATTTTAATTACAGCCCCAGAAACCACAGCTTTTCACTTCCTGGCCTTCCCGTTCTCTGGGGAAATCCTAAAGGACTCCATTCTCTTGTGCTTCCCTTCCTCCACCCCTAATTTGAGCCGGCTTGGAAAATACCTTGACATTTCTTAGGGTTAAAATTCTCCCCTGGCATTTTTGGGAGTCACTTGGACTCCTTCGGTCTTTCCAGATCCTCCTGACTTCTGCCTAGCCCCTTCTTCCCGTAAACAATCTCGACTCTCAGGACCGGGCCAAGCTGGAGAAAGGGCTCGCCACCTGGGCTGTCTAGGAGGAGCCCTGGAGTGGAGTGGTAGGTCAGGGCGTCAGGTCAGACATTTCCAGGTCACCAGGCAAGCCACTTTTATGATAGGAATGTGGCTCTTAGGAACACAACACCAACCTTTTGAAGTAGCACTGCTGTGACTTGAGAGAGGATGCAATTAGGGAAACAATTTTCAGTTTAAAGGCTGTTGTCTTAGTGAGTAGATGATCTTGGAAGAAACAGATGCTTTGGACAGCTTGTTAGTTTCTCATAGATGACCTTTCTGAAGTCGTTTTCCTCTTTTTGGGTCTGTTAGAATTTGAGATATGGACTTTTTTTGGAGGCTCTTGTATGTGCTACATAAGAACATTTGAATCCTGTTTTCTGAACAAAGAGGGGCTCCGTTTTCAAAGATATTGATAATCCTTTGCTCTTTATTTTTTCCTCTTGTGTTTTATAATCTTTCTCCTATGTCCAAAGTTTGTATTATTTTACCAGAGTTCTAATATTACCTAGAATAGTAAAATACCCTTAGCTACGAACTTGGCCCCTGTGTATCTGTTGGGTCAGCTTTGATTGAGCTCTTAGCTTAAGCTCAGTTCTGTCCCTAGTGATTCCCATTTTGTCTTCTTAGATGTTGTGTATATCCTGGTCTCTATATCAGGTTTGAAAGAGGTTGCACTATAAATAAAGGGCACATTTATATCATCATGTTGTCTTGCTAGCATGTGTCTTCATAGAGAGCCAAGAGTAAGGCCATTTTAAAAAATTTTTAAATTATTATTTTCTTTAGAGATGGCTTCTTGCTCTGTCACCTAGGCTGGAAGGGCAGTGGCACAATTATAGCTCACTGCAGCCTCCTGGGCTCAAGTTGTCCTCCTGCCTCAGCTTCCCAAGTAGCGCACATTACTGTAGGTGCACATTACTGTCCCAACTAATTTTTTGTTTATTTTTGTTTTTTGTGGAGATGGGGTCTCGCTCTGTTGCCCAGGCTGATCCTGAACTCCTGGCCTCAAGTGATCCTCCCGCCTTGGCCTCCCAAAGTGCTGGGATTACAAGTGTGATCTACCACACCCAGCCAGTGAGGGCATTTTTATAATTTCATCTCTAAACAGTGGATGCACACATTGATATGTGAAGTGCTCTGGCCTGGTGTTTTTTCACACTGTGAATGGTGAATTGGTAGGTAGTAAAGTCAGTATAATTACTCATGACTAGCGTCTTGAAGAAAAGAAAATAGAATACGACAAAGAATATCAGAGTGAATCACTCAAAGTAAGGATAATAAATTTTTATAAGACCTTTTTTACATTTTATGAGTGTGCGTGTCCTGATATGAAATATATTTCTTCCTATGGATCTCAAAAAAGTTTGAAAACCTCTAGCATCTGCTCATACCCCAGTTTAATCTCTTGCCATCTTTTACCCCAGGCTTCCGGCATGTTGATTGACTGGACATTCTTAGACCCCACTTCCTGAACCCCAGACTCTGCTCTTTATTCTGGGGCTGCCTGACCCTGCCCCCTTTTGCATGGGTAACTACTGTTTGTTTGTTTTTTTAAATTTTTTCTACTCCTGTGGCATCACAATGAATAACTACTTTTATTTCCAAAATTAAAGTAGATGTCACCTCCCACGATAGCCTGCGCTGATCATGAAAGCCTCCTCACTGTGTTAATTTAAGTGTCCGTATGTTCTCAGTTTTATGGGTGTACTAGGCATGGCAATTTTTTTTCATGGTGAAGTCAGGAAGAGAAAGTGGGTAAAGAGGACTCATATTAGTAAATACATTGCTGATAAATCAAACACAAGTAGGCCAGATTATAAGCTCATGCTTATAATCCCCGCACTTTGGGAGGCCCTGGTGGGCTGATTGCTTGAGGCCAGGTGTTTAAGACCAGCCCGTGCAACATAATGATACTCTATCCCTACAAAAAATAGAAAAATTAACTGGGTGTGGTGGCACGTGCTTGTGGTCCCAGCTACCCAGGAGGCTGAGGCAGGAGGTTTAGGAGTTCAAGATTACAGCAAGCTATGACTGCGTCACTGTACTATAGCCTGGGCAACAGAGCAAGACCCTGTCACAAATAAATAATAAATGTATAAAATAAAATACAGGTACCTTGTAAGTTATTCTTCAAAAGGGCATTAAAAGAGAACACATTTTCCTGATTGTATATGGGATACCTATTCATTGTAGACAATTTAGAAAATAAAGAAGAAAATAAATGACTCATAGTTCTACCACTCAGAGATAACGGTTAGCATTTTGATGTGGTTTCTTTCCAGTTTTTCTTCTATGCAGATTTTTGTTTTACATAGCTGATTGCATGTATAATATTACCACCAGCCTGTTTTACATAACAACAAAAGATAAGTATATACCCCAGAAGCTAAATTTTAAGGGACACGATAAACTCTTATTTTTAATTATGGTAATTCCCTCTGTTGCTAGAGTGCTGGAGTGCCGGAGTGCCAGGCTGGAGTGCAAGTAGCACAGTCTTGACTCACTGCAGCTTCCACTGCCTGGGTTCAAGAGATTCTGTCACATCAGCCTCCCAAGTAGCTGGGACCCACAGACATACACCACCATACCCAGCTATTTTTTAAAAATTATTTGTAGACAAGGTCTTGCTGTGTTGCCCAGGCTGGTCTCAAACTCTTGGGCTCAAGCAATCCTCCCGCCTCAGCCTCCCAAAATGCTGAGATTACAGGTGTGAGCTTTGTTTGCTTAAAACAAGCATTGTGGGCTGGGTGTTATGGCTCATGCCTGTAATCCCACACTTTGGGAGGCCGAGGCGTGTAGATCGCTTGAACTCAGGAGTTCAAGGGCAGCCTGTGCAACATGGTGAAATCCCGTCTCTACTAAAAATACAAAAAAAAAAAAAAAAAAAAGGAGCGCAGCCCCAGTGTGGTGGCACAAGCTTGTAGTCTCAGCTGTTTGGGAGACTGAGGTGGGATGATTGCCCGAGCCTGGGAAGTCAAGGCTGCGGTGAGCTGTGATTGTGGCATTGCACTCCAGCCAGGGCGACTTGAGTGAGACCCTGTCTCAAACACAAAAAGCATTATGGCCAGGTGCAGTGGCTCACACCTGTAATCCCAGGGCTTTGGAAGGACAAGGCAAGAGGATTGCTTGAAGCTAGGAGCTCAAGACCAGCCTGGGTAACAGCAAGACCCTGTCTTTACAAAAAAATTTTTGAAAAGTTAGCCGGGCATGGTGGCTGTAATCCCAGCACTTTGGGAAGCTGAGACAGGAGGATCACTTGAGCCCAGGAGTTTGAGATTATACGGAGCTATGATAGAGCCACTACACTCCAGCCTGGGTGACAGAGTGAGACCCTGTCTCTAAAATTAAAAACAAACAAAAAAAACATTAGAATATCTCTTGCTGGGATATCATATGTGATAAATTTTCTAATATACAGGGTGAGGATTTCGATAATGCTGTCTTGCCAGTAAGGAGAAACACAAGGAGTAAGTCCCAGAATAATGTAAAAAGGTATAGTAATTAATAGTAGCTAACATTTATGGGCACATACAACACATCAGGAACTGCGCTCAGTATTTCACACATGGTATTTGTTTAGTGTCATTCAGTCCCTGGGTGCCAGAATTAAAAGCCCAGTATTCAGAGCATGGGTTCTGGAGCCAGAGGGGCCTGAGTTTAAGGCTCTTTGCTGCCACTCCCTAATTGTGTGGACCTGGACTAGTTACTTACCCTCTCTAACCTCAGTTTCCCCAGCTATAAAATAGGGTTAATAAAACATTTACATCACCAGGTTGTTTTGAGGATTAAATAAATTGCTGTGAGTTAGTACTTTGCATGGTGTCTGGCCCATGGTAAGTGTCCCATAAATGTGAGTTTAGAAGGATAATTTAGTTTTGGATTAAAGATTTTGATGTTAGGGAATTTTCTGTCTTTAATCTTGCATATATATAATCATTTGCCCAACCAGTCATTTCATATGGGAGGAAGTCGTGACCCAGATTGGTTTTGGGGTTGGGGAGAAGCAGATTAGGAGCTGCAGATCTTCATGCTGTGGCCCAGTGCTCTGTTTGTCTGACTTGTTACTTGCAAAAAGAGGACTACAAGGTAGAGGTCTGCAAACATCATCTATAAAGGGCCAAATAGTAAATATTTTAGGCTTCGTAGGCCACATGTCGCTCTTTTGCAGCTACTCAACTCTGCCGTGGTATAATGTGAAAGCAGCCACAGACAAAAGACAAATGAATGCTGTGCTCCAATAGATCTTTATTCATGGACACTACATTTGAATTTCAGATCATTTTCATGTGTCTTGAAATACTATTTTTCATTTTTTCTCTCATCTGTTTAAACATGTAAAACCATTCTTAGCTTAAAGGTCATACAAAAACAAGCATTGCCTTCATGGATGAGCCTTTGGACTGATCTTGCCTTTTGCCGAGGTAGCATGATCAGGGTAACTTTTTTTTTTCAAGTCCAAGGACAGAGATCATTTTCTTCCATTTTTCCCAAGGTCTCCTCAGACTGACATTGGAAGCAGTTTGTCCTGAGATGAAGGGTTTTTAGGAACCATTGCTTTCTTTCTCTATTTTTTACCCAGTGAAGACAGTTGGCAAAGAGCTTGTCAGTTGAAATTTCAAACCCCGCTCTCTGGGATTTTTATGTTATATGGTGGAGACTAAATAAAATTAACCAGTAGGTATGGTCCCTCAAGATGTAAAAGTAAACCAAGTTTGCTGAAAGGCACTGAAAAGTATAAGCAAAGAAAAAATGGATTAGAAAGGCACACTGTTAATAAACAGAACCCTCTTGTCAGAAAACACTCAGGCTACTGTTTTTAAAGAGTCCGCTATTCCTGCAGCTGAAATCAAGACGTGTTTCAAATTCTTTAGGTTTTTTCTATTTCTTTTTTGGATTGGATAGGGGAAGTGGTGGGGAAGAGGTGGTGTTAGAGAGAGGAGGGATGGGAATGTCATGTTCAGAGTTGTTGCTGTTAGTTTTTTCTTTAAAGGTATATGTACAAACAATTAATTGAACTTGATTTAATTAATCCAAGAGTATAAGTAGGCAGGAAGAAACTTACTCATTACATTGGAAACTATTGGACATTGTTATACTCACAGTATGACTTTCTTTCCAAGGATTATAGCCTGTCTTTTTATTTTCAAGAGCAGTGGGCTTTTAGGCTGGGCTCAGTGGCTCATGCCTGTAATCCCAGCACTTTGAGAGGCTGAGGCAGGCGGATCTCCTGAAGTCAGGAGTTCAAGATCAGCCTGGCCAACATGGTGAAACTCCATCTCTACTAAAAATACATAAATTAGCTGGGCATGGTGGCGGGCGCCTGTAATCCCAGCTACTTGGGAGGCTGAGGCAGGAGAATTGCTTGAACCTGGAAGGTGGAGGTTGCAGTGAGCCGAGATCGTGCCATTGCACTCCAGCTTGGGCAACAAGAGTGAAATTCCATCTCAAAAAAAAAGAAAAAAAAAAAGCAGTGGGTGCCGGATGCGGTGGCTCACGCCTGTACTCCCAGCACTTTGGGAGGCTGGGGCGGGCGGATCACAAGGTGCAGAGATCAAGACCATCCTGGCCAACATGGTGAAACCCCGTCTCTACTAAAAATACAAAAATTAGCTGGGTGTGGTGGTGCGTGCCTGTAATCCCAGCTACTTAGGAGGCTGAGGTAGGAGAATCACTTGAACCTGGGAGGCGGAGGTTGCAGTGAGCCCAGATTATGCCACTGCACTCCAGCCTGGCGACAGGGCAAGACTCCATCTCGGAAAAAAAAAAAGAAAAAGAGAAAAAAAAAGAAAAAAAGAAAAAAAAAAAGCAGTGGGCTTTTGTGGAATGATGCCAATAGAGATCTGGGCCAGGAGGCCTGTTCTGAGCTAATCACCTCATTTATGGGTGTTAGAATCCACAAAGCCAGAGGTTGAGGGGGAGCCTGTGTTGGCCCAACAGAGTACAGCTGTTTTCTATCACCCCAAGAATAAAAAATGATGGCCTTAACTCTTGGATACCATCCCACAGACTCCTCCTGTTTTGTTTTTCAACAGAAAACATCCTGTTTCATCATGCATATTTAATAGAATAATTCAAATATGTCTCATAGAAATAATTAATACTTTTTCTTACCCCGAGAGTAGCCAGAGATGATGACACTATTTTTTAGTACCCACAGGGTATAAATTAGGAAGATTAATGCTCCCTGCATGTTCTTAGATATGAGAAAGATATATGTATAAAGTATTATTTTCCATGATTCTCTCTTGATCAAATAATTCTCTTCCTCTTCTTTCATTTTGAGAGCTTTAAGATTGCTTGTAATTATCTGCTTTTGGGGGAAATGGGAGAATATTGTTTTTTATATACTTGCTGAAATCCACAAAGTAGGAAAATATTCTTTATAGAGTCCTGTAACAATTCCTAATTTCGTCAGATAGTCTGGAGCAATGGCTCCCAAGCGTTTTTTGACCTTGAACTTCAGTAAGATGTGTATTTTTCTTGATAACCCAGAACATAAAAATACACACATGACCAGAGGGGAACACAGAAGTTCGCTTTAGACTCAAATTTCTTCCAAAATCTACCATTAAGCTTTGGATAACTGGCCAAATGGTGGAATGCCAACTTTATTTGGCACGCCAAGACTTCTGCTTGAGCAAGGATTATAGAGTGCATCGGTAACACTCATGCCTAATCACTTTAGCAACATCAGTAATGCAAACAAGGCATGACATATGGATTTACTGTTACCTTAATATTCACTTTGAAGGTTGGGCCTGGTGGCTCATACCTGTAATCCCTACACTTTGGGAGGCCAAGGTGGGAGGATTGCTTGAAGCCACGAGTTTGAGATCAGCCTGGGCAACATGACTCCCGTCTCTACAAAAAGTTAGTTGGGTGTGGTGGTGCATACCTGTAATCCCAGCTACTTAGGAGGCGGAGGCAGGAGGATCTCTTGAGCCTAAGAGGTTGAAGCTGCAGTGAGCTATGATTGCACCACTGCATTCCAACCTGGGTGACAGTGAGACCCTGTCTCTCAAAATAAATAAGTAAATAAATAAATAAATAAATAAAAGAAAAAAGAAAAAGAAAAAATTTGCTTTGGAAACAAGTAAGTTCTCTAAATGTAACTTATTTACAATGTGTGCTTTTCGTATTGGTCTGATTTGCCTTTTGTGGAGGTGGCATGACCAGGGTAACTTTTTTTTTTTTTAATTCCCAGGACTGAAATCATTTTCTTCCATTTTTCCCCAAGAAAATTTTCAATATTAATATATTGAAATTCTCTCAGTTGAATGTATAAATGATTATTCATTGTTGGAAGAGTAAATTATTGTAATAATTAATGATGATAATGAGTCTGAATTTTAAGTATGAAAATTATTATGTAAAAATTACAGGCATAGATTGAGAACTGATGTTGAGAGAGTGTGATTGCTAGTAATTTTGGGGAATCCATTGTATTCTTTGTGGGATTACTTTCAGTGACATTATATCATAATCATTAAGCAAATCTTCAGGCCCAGGAGATGAAGAGATTAAGTCTTGACCTCAGTTGGTTCCTATCAGGGAGGAAGGATAGCTTACTAATGTGCTGGCAGCGTCACTTCCGGCAGCAGTGACTCTGGCAGAGCTAGTGCAAAAACATCTTGCTTTTTCTACAGACCTCATTTTAGATAGAGGATTTGTTTAGTTTTACAAAAGTCCCATCAGGCTGCAGTTAACAGTACCAAGGAATTACCATTTCTGCCCTTTTATATCAAAGTTTTAAAGTGAGTCTACCGGAATTTTTGTAATAAGAGTGTAATTTTAATTATTTTTTTGGATAAAATTTCAGGTTTATTCTTTTTTTTTTTTTTTTTTTTTGGGTGGAGTCTCACTCTTTTGCCCAGGCTAAAGTGCAATCTTGGCTCACTGCAGCCTCCACCTGCCGGGTTCAAGAGATTCTCCTGCCTCAGCCTCCCAACTAGCTGGGATTACAGGTGCCCGCCACCACGCCCGGCTAGTTTTTGTATTTTTAGTAGAGATGGGGTTTCACTGTGTTGGCCAGCTGTTCTCCAACTCCTGATCTCAAGTGATCTGCCCGCCTCCACCTCCCAAAGTGCTGGGATTACAGGCATGAGCCGCCATGCCCGGCCAGGTTTCAGGTTTATTCTTGTATCCCAGTAGTTCATTCTGTTAAAGCCACATTTGGCTTTGGCAAATATTAATTTTAGCATTTGGTCATTTGGCATTAGGCCAAAAAATGTGTATTTGGTAAATTTATTAATTAAATATCCGTCTACCTGTCCATTCCCAATAAAACAAAATTTCACAAAACTGTAATTTCTTCTATTATATATAGTGTACACTGGTCTTTCTGACCCATTTAATTTTCTTAAAGTCAACTAAATTAGTTTCTCAATCTACTAATAGGTCATGACCTTCAGTTTAAAAGTGTTGAGGTGACTCACTGTGTTCTGGGATTAGTGAAACAGTGAGGAGGGGTTATTTTTGTGTGCAATATTTTTGTCCTACAGAAGATGACCGGAAGGGATTTCTAGTTATGTTCCACTCCCAAAAATGCAACTTAAGGTCTCAAGGCATGATAAGACTAGTAAAAATGAATTAATGCTACCACCAAACAATTTTCTATAGTGGCTGTACTAGTTTACGCTCCCACTAGCAGTATCTGAGAATTCTATTTGTTCTATAATGCTTAGCAATGCTGGTATTGTTTTTAAATTAATGGACTGTTTTTTTTAGAGCAGTTTTAGTTTCACAGCAAAATTGAGTGGAAGGTACAGAGATTTCTCATATACCCCTGCTGCCACACATGTGTAGCCCCTCCATTATCAACATCCCTCACCAGATACAGCGTTCTTAAAAAGACATTTGTTAGAATTGATGAATCTTCATTGACGCATCAATGCATCATCATCATCCAGAATCTATAGTTTATGTTAGGGTTTGCTCTTGTTGATGTGGTTTCCATGGGTTTGGACAAATGCGTAATGGCAGTGGTACTCTAATAAACCATTAGAGTATCATACAGAGTCGTTTCACTGCCCAAACATCCACTGTACACTGCCTTTTCAACTGTACCTCCCCCAACCCTTGGCAACCACTGATCTTTTTACTGTTTCCATAGTTTTGCCTTTTCCAGAATGTCATATCGTTGGAATCATATAGTACATAGCCTTTTCATGTTGACTTTTCACTTAGTAATACGCATTTTAGTTTCCTCCGTGTCTTTTCATGGCTTGATAGCTCATTTCTTTTTAGTGCTGAATAATATCCCATTGTCTGAATACACCGCAGTTGATTTATCCCATTGTCAGTATTTTTCACTTTAGCCATCAGAGTGGGTATGTAGTAGTTATCATAGCCATTGTAAGTGAAGCCCATCTAAGTGTCTCACACTTCTTAACATTCTTAAAAAGACATAAGTGAAATAGTCTATCTATTACAGATGGCCAGGGGCTGATATTTTAAATAGTCATTCCTCTTGCTGTTTATCGTATATCTGTATATCTGTCTCTTATAGTGAGCAGTTTCTTTCTTTTTTTTTTGAGACAGGATTTCACTCTGTCATCCAGGCTGGAGTGCAGTGGTGGAGTCATGGCTCACTGCAGCCTTGACATCCTGGGCTCAAGTAGTCCTCCCACTTCAGCCTCCTGAATAGCTGGGACTATGGGTGTGTACCAACCGCCACCACACCTGGCTAATTTTTAAATTTTTTTGTAGAGCTGGGGTCTCATTGTGTTGCCCATGCTGGTCTTGAACTCTTGGGCTCAAGCAGTCCTCCATTTTGGCCTCCGAAAGTGCTGGGATTACAGGTGTGAGCCACCGTGCCCAGCCCCAATCCCTTTTTAATGATATCTGAGTGGCTTTCTTTAGAGGCTTCTCCAGTTTTTCACCAACAGGAAATAAAATAGATTAGAAATTCTTTGCTCAAATTTGTAAGCCCCAAGCCCTTCTAAGTGCTGTTTCAGGGCCTCAAAAATGAGCTGACACATACTCTGTTTGCATAACTTAAAGCAGAAATTTCACCTAGTTACCCTTTACCTGTAGAATATCCTGTTGCAGAACCCTTCTCTCTGCCTTTGCCATGCCTCTATCACTATGAACAGGGATTCATTTATGGAAGCCTAGGGTCATCCCAACTCCAGAGGAAAATACAGTGTTTGGCTGATGACTAGTGGACTCACCCTTGTCTTCAGGGACTGGGTGGGGTTGGACAGAACAGAGAAGGGTGGGACTGGCAAGGTGAGGAGCCAGTGAAGTGAGCCAGCAGGGGCACCACTGATGCTGCTGTAATGGGAGTTCGCTGATCTTGCTTATGTGAAGAGACCAGCCCTGCATAGATCCTTAGTGCTAATACATGCTGGTTCATGCAAGGTTCACCTAAAGCCTCAGACAAAGGATTGGGCTTCATTTTAACCTTAATTCAGTTGAATTCCAGGGTAATTTCAGGTTATTTATATAGTCTTCTGAGCTCCATTTTTCCTCTTTGTTGTATGTCACTAGACTTTGATGAGAAAATGATCAAGCTTGAGGGAGCCCGAGGAAAGCATCTAACTTAGCCTCCTTGCATATACAAGAACAAGTAAATTTGGAATTGATCAGTACTTCCTCTTGGTGATCTATTAAGATGTTTACTGCTTTTTTTTTTTTTTTTTTTTTTTGAGGCAGAGTTTCTCCCTGTTGCCCAGGTTGGAGTACAATGGTGCGATCTCGGCTCACTACAACCTCCGCCTCCTGGGTTTAAGTGATTCTCCTGCCTCAGCCTCCTGAGTAGCTGGGATTACAGGCGCGTGCCACCACGCCCAGCTAATTTTTTGTATCTTTAGTAGAGGCGGGGTTTCACCAAGTTAGGCTGGTCTGGAACTCCTGACCTTGTGATCTGCCCACCTCAGCCTGGCTGGGATTACAGGCATGAGCCACCGCGCTCAGCCTACTGCTTTTTTTTTTTTTTTTTTTAAGGATGTTTGCAGGGAAGATAATACAGAAACACAGAGTACTCTGATTTCTTCCCCTTGATACTCTGTAAATGTATAGACCTATAGAACATTGCTCAAAATTGAAATAAATATGATGTAAAATGATCAATGAATTCAGTATTATTATTATTGTTTTCTTGAGAAGAATAGTATCCAGGGTTGTTAAACAGTAATCATAAAGGTCATCTGTGTTTCTTCTTTATGCATTTCTTTCATATTCTGAGGCTATTTCTCTTTCCTTCTTTCCTTTCCACTTGACTCAATTTTGAAGATGGAATAAATTAATCCCAGAACTTTTATAATGTATGGATGAAAAGGGACAAGAGGCTAATGTCCCAACATTAAGCAATAAATAAGGTTGTGTATGTAAAAGTGTTTTCTACAACAGATAGAATATTTATTTGCATAATAGCCTAAGGAGTTGCCTGCTGTTCACTGTTTAGTATAAATCAAAATGCAAATAAATCTCCCACTTTCAGTTGTGAACATTTTAAGTAAGATGATCATGAAAGATACAATTACAAAAATCAGTGGTTTAGTCATACTCCACGTATTTGTTTTCAGGTTCTGTAATTTTTGTTGAATTTCACCTAAACCCATTTAGTTCGCATGGGATCTTGTTTCCAAAATTAGCCATAACACATCTCATCGCTGCCTTCCCTCAAAGGAACAAGAAAGTTCTATCGTTATTGATTTTGGTCACAAGTGGACTGCTTCCTTGTATGACTTCTCTTTGGAAAGTTCGAAGTAATCAAGATAACTAATCTCTGCTCTCAGAGAGACAATCTAGTCAGCAGAAAATACTGTATTTCTCCTGGCAGCTCCTCCTTCCGCTTGGTGTTTCCTTTCTTCAGTCTATATGAGTGTAAAACAAACTCCAAACCCAAAAAAGTTTTTACTTTTGTGTGTGCCTATTAAACCCCTCCTAGTAGAGCAGGAGAGATGTGGCCCTGGAATTCTGATGGTGAAAAGAGTGTTTTCTTGTAACAGGGCTCTGAGCTGCTCTTCTATATTAAGATGTTTAGAAGAATGATTCCTCCTCCCAATCCCAAATCACACTGTTACTGTTTTCATTGATTATAAAAGTAATACACACTTGGCGTATGAATGTAAACGGTAAATGTCAAGTAGAATATGATGCCCCCACAATTGGTGTTCTCATCCAATGACTGTGTGTGTTTTGTTGACATAAACAGGATGGTACTTGCCTACTGTTCTAAACCTGCTTTTTTGTGTGTAGATTATTTTCTATGTCATTGTCTGTGGTTCTGTCTGCAACATTCTTTTTTTTTTTTTTCTGTCTCTTTTTTTTTGATACAGAGTCTTGCTCTGTCACCCAAGCTGGAGTGCAGTGGTGCAATCTTGGCTCACTGCAACCTCCGCCTTCTGGGTTCAAGCCATCCTCCCACCTCAGCCTCCCCAGTAACTGGTACTACAAGTGCATGTCACCATGCCTGGCTAATTTTTGTATTTCTTGTAGAGATGGGGTTTTGCTATGTTGTCCAGGCTGGGCAACCCTTTTTGTTAATTGACAAGTAAAAATTGTATACATTGTGGTGTACAACATGATGTTTTGATATGCATACATTGTGGAATGACTAAATCAAGCTAATTAACATGTGTTACCTTACATTATATTTTTGTGGTGAGAACACTTCAAATCTACTCTCAGCATTTTCAAGTACATAATACATTGTTATTAATTGTAGTCACTATGATGTACAATAGATCTCTTGAACTTGTTCCTGCTGTCTAACAGAAATTTGTATTCTTTAACCAGCATCCCCCCAAGTCTCCCTACCCGCCAGCCTCTGGCAACCACTATATTACTGTCTGTTTCTATGAGTTCAACATTTTTAGATCCCACATATATGAGTGAAATCATGCAGTTTTTGTCTCTCCATGCCTGGCTAATTCACAAAACATAATGTTCTTCAGGTTCATTAATGTTGTCACAAATGACAGGATTTCTTTCTGTTTTAAGACTGAATAGTAGTCTATTGTGTGTGTGTGTGTGTGTGTATATATATCACATTTTAAAAATTCATTCTGACATTGATGGACACTTAGGTTGATTTCCTATGTTGGCTATTGTGAATAATGTGCAACATTCTTTTTAAAATGACTGTGTCTTGTGGACAAATCAGAGTGTATTTACATAATCCCCTTTTAATGGACATTAAGTCAATCCATTTTCTGATGTTCTAAACCTGCAACATGAGGGAAATTAACTAAAATAATATTAAAAATCAATTTATCAGTCACATGAACCATTCTTCTCGTGCCCAGAAGCTACATGTGACTAGCACAGATACAGAACTTTTGTATTATTGTGTGAAGTTATATCAGACAGTACTGTTGTAAACTACTGGTTTCAGACTTTTAAATTTTTATTTAATATTAATTTTTTTTTGTTTTTTTTGAGACAGGGTCTCTCTCTGTCACCCAGGCTGGAGTGCAGTGGTGCAATCTCAGCTCACTGCAACCTCCACCTCCTGGGTTCAGGTGATTGTCATGACTCCCACCTCTTGAGTAGCTGGGACTACAGGTGTGCACCACCAAGCCTGGCTAATTTTTGTATTTTTAGTAGAGATGGGGTTTTGCCATGTTGGCCAGGCTGGTCTCGAACTCCTGGCGTCAAGCAGTCCACCTGCCTTGGCCTCCCAAAGTGCTGGGACTACAGGCATGAGCCACCATGCCTGGCCTCAGACTTTTTAAAATTCATGCTTCCATCTATTCCTTTCTTCATGCTTCATTCATTCCGTAAATAACTAATTATTGAGTACCTTGTATGTGCCAGGCACTGTGGTAGGCACTCGGGTGTCTCATTCATAAAACAACAAAAATACTTGTCTTCTTAATGCTTACAGTTGATCCACAAAAGGTTTTTGAGTACTCAGTCTATATAAACGCATGTAGATTTATAAGTTGTATGTATATTATTCTATGCTGTTATATCACAAAACATGTTCAAATAGGAATAGAAAAGAATAAGAAAGATAAAAATGTAAATAATTTCTGAAGTAGTCTTCCCGTATCCCACCTTGGAGGCCACTGTTCTGCATTATTTTCTTGTCCTAGATAACCATCTGTAAACGTTCTTCTAGTGCTGCAACTGAGCTTTTATTTATTATTATTATATTACTTTGAGGCAGAGTCTTGCTCTGTTGCCCAGGCTGGAGTGTAGTGGTGTGATCTCAGCTCACTGCAACCTCCAACTCCTGGGTTCAGGCTATTCTCCTGCCTCAGCCTCCTGAGTAGCTAGGACTACAGGTGCACGCCACCATGCCCGGCAAATTTTTATGTTTAGTAGAGATGAGGTTTCACCATGTTGGCCAGACTGGTCTTGAACTCCTGACCTCAAGTGATCCACTTGTCTTGGCCTCCCAAAGCTTTTAAATAGCTATCAAATAGATAGTCCTTTTATTTTGATATCTGTTCTAAATCTATTTATTTTATTAAAAGAGGTCCCCCCGTTTTTTTTTTTTTTTTTGCTATCTGTAGGCTTTTTTCCTATACTGTTTGGGTTTGTTAATTTACTTATGTACAGCTGGCCTTCTGTATCCACTGGTTCCACATCTACAGATTCAACCAACTGTGAATCAAATATATTCAGGAAAAATACTAAAAAATAACAATACTGTTCAGGCATGGTGGCTCATGCCTGTAATCCCAGCACTTTGGGAGTCTGAGGCAGGCAGATCGCTTGAAGTCAGGAGTTGGAGACCAGCCTGGCCAACATGGCGAAACCCCATCTCTACTAAAAATATACAAATTAGCTGGGTATGGTGGCAGGTGCCCGTAGTCCCAGTCACTCGGGAGGCTGAGGCAGGAGAATCTCTTGAACCTGGGAGGTGGAGGTTCCAGTGAGCCGAGATTGTGCCACTGCACTCCAGCCTGGGCAAAAGAGTGAGAATCTGTTTCAAATAATAATAATAATAATAATAATAATAATAATAATACAATAATACAAATAAAAATTACAATATAACAACTATTTACATAGTATTTACATTGCATTAGGTATAATAAGTAATCTAAAGATGATTTCAAGTATATGGGAGGATGTATATATGTGCAAATACTATGCCATTTTATATAAAGGTCTTGAACATCCATGGATTTTGGTATCCATCGTGGTTCTAGAACCGGTGCCCTTGGATACTGAGGGATGATTATACTCATTTAGCAAACATTTATTAAGTTCTACTATGTGCCAGTTAGGTGCTGGGAAATTGACCAAGTTAGAGTTCCTGCCGTCAAATGAGACAGGTAGCAAATCAGTGATTATAGTCCGGAGTGTTATGGAAATGCAGTCTACGAAGAGAGAAAGGAGGAAGTATTGTTTGGCAGGAAGGAGGACAACTCTCAGGCATGTGACCTTGTTGCCTCTTTTCTGTTTTGGGACTTAATGGAATCATAGGTTTCTCCACTGGGTCCTTTTTTTTTTTTTTCCTCTCCGTGGTATTTTCTTTTCTTTTGGAATATATAGAATTCCAACCCACTGATTTAAGAATATTAAACCAGTGTAGATGATCACATTAAGGATTTGTTTATGTTAAGATGGTCATGTTTATATTTTTAAACTTATATCTCAGGGTTGGAAGGACTCTGTATAGGACAGAACCTAAGCACAAATAATTATGTAGCTCCTTGCTGTTAGAAGGAAGCAAAGTCATCTTTCAGAGGTGTGTGTCTGTTCTTACATTCACTTAAGAAATATTAAAAAATATCTCCTATGTGGAAAAGGCACTCAATTCTTTTGTGAATTCTTTTGTGAACAGAATACTGTTCTCCCACAGGCTTTTTTTTTTTCTTGGATAGAGATATTTCAGTCAGTGTTTTTATAATGACAGTAGTTGCTGCTGCTACTTATATAATTTTTCTATGTAGTCACATTGATATATAATGATACGTTTTTAAAATTTATTTTATAATTGACAGATAATTGTACATATTCATGGGCTACATAGTGATGTTTTGATACATATAATGTATAGTGATCAGATCAGGATAATTAGCGTTTCATCATCTTAAACATTTATCATTTCTTTATATTGGGAAATTTAATATCTTCCTGCTAGCTGTTTGAACTATATAATAATTGTTAGCTATGGCCATCTTATGGTGGTATAGAACACTGGAACTTATTCCTCCTATCTAGGTGTGATTTTGTATCCTTTAGGAAATCTCTCCCTGTCCTTCCTTTTTCTCTACCCTTTCCAGCCTCTAGTATCCTCTGTTCTGCTTGATCATGTGGATTTTTAATTAGGGAATTCTGAAGGATATAATGGATAATGCTATTAAGAGCAAATTCAGGAATGAAAAATTCAGTTGTTGTTTTTTCTTCCTTTTTTAGGGCAAGTTAAAGTCTTCAGAGCCCTGTATACGTTTGAACCCAGAACTGTAAGTGTTCAGTTTTTAACTTTTAAAATTGACAGAAAAACCTAAGATGATTTTATTTAGACATTTCCTCTGGTGTGAATGGTGTGCCTTTTCTTTGATAGACCTAGGTAATTCTCAGGAATGGATGTTGGGTCCAGAGCGGTGCAAGTTAAGTCCCAGGCTGACTTGCATGTCTTCTGCGTCTTGAGGTCATGTCTGTCTTGTAAAGCTTCTCCCTACATGGTGACACCACCTGCTTTCAAATTGACAAGTGACTTGCATATAAAGCACAGCGACCCTGTCTTAGTCATCCTTCGTCTGAATCTCATACTAACCTTCCTTCATTCTCCTCTTGACCCTCTCCCTCAAAATAGCTCATAATGATATCTACTGCTAACCTTCCAGAACAATTTTTTATTTCTCTGCAGTGTGCATTTTCCATTGTTATAGTTTCTGGTATCCATCCATTTATCTGTGGTTTATTAAGCGCCTATTATATGCCAGACACTGGTCCAGGCCTTGTGACTAGTGCAGGGACAACAGAAAGGATGGTCTCATAGAGCTTGCATCCAGTGGAGAGAGACAGAGAGTAAGCAGACAAATGAATGTGACTGTCAGGGGCTAAGTACTATGGAGAAAAATAAGGAGGGTTAGGAGCAAAGAAGTTAATGGAGAAAAGAGTGCTGTCTTCAATAGCATGTTCAGAGATGGCCTTTCTATAAAGGTGGCATCTGGGGAGAGACCTGAAGGAAGTGAGGGAGCAACAAGTGCAAGTAGCATCCTTGGTGGATGCTAGAATAGAAAAAGCAGGAAAGACAGCATGGCTTGGAAAGTTGCAAACGTGGGAGAGGGTGGTGGGAGACTACTTCCGAGAGTTGGGGTGGACTGGAAGGGCAGAGCATTTAGGGCCTGTGGATCTCATTTGGATTTTGCTCTGGGTAAGATTGGAGGTGAGTAGATGGTTTTGATACAGGAGTGACTAGATGGTGAAGCAGGGAGTTGAGACAGTTAGGAGGGAAAGGAAAGAAACCAAGAAGGTTTCTTGGGGAGGAGGGGTGTATGAGTCTGTTTTCACTCTGCTGATAGAGACATACCTGAGACTGGGTAATTTATAGAGAAAAAGAGGATTATCGGAGTCACAGTCATGGTGGAAGGCGAAAGGCATGTCTTACATGGCAGCAGACAAGAGAGAATGAGAACCAAGTGAAAGGGGAAACCCCTTATAAAATCAACACATCTTGTGAGACTTACTCACTACCACGAGAATGATATGGGGGAAACTGCTCCCATGATCCAGTTGTCTCCCACCAGGTCCCTCCCACAACACATGGGGATTATGGGACCTACAATTCAAGGTGAGATTTGGGTGGGGACACAGCAAAACCATATCAAGGGGAAACCTGCTCTCGTTGACTTTTCTCTCATATATGCTAGGGACCAGAGCTTTCTCTCTGTGGGCAGTCAGCTTGTTGCCAGCTTCACCTGGGTTTGCCCCAGACCCTGCTGTCCCCAAAGTTAAAGGCAACTCAGAAGGTCACACAGAACAAGTGACACTGAGCATCAGTTCACTGCCATCAGGCCAGGGCCTGCCTTCAAATCCCAAATCTGTCTTTTACTTACTGCGTGAATTTTCTTACCTCACTGCCATTGATTCCTCATGTGAAAGTGGGGATACCATTGTGCAGTGGAACCATGCCCTGAGCATGGAGCGGGGTGAATATTGAAGGCCTACCACATGGTGAGCACCAAAAAATGGTAGCCACTAATAGACTAACATGGGGGTGTGCATATTCAGACAGTTCTCCCAAGACTTTGTCCATGAAATGTTTCTGGAACAAGAAAGGTAGGGTTTTTAGTCTTCTCACCAAGAGATTCCACTGACAACTCTCCTGTGTTGGTGAGGGATTGGGAATGGGTAGAGTTAGTTTACTGAGCCTGCCATAACAAAGTTCTACAGACTGGGTGATTTAACCAAAAGAAATTTATTTTCTCACAATTCTGGGAGCTAGAAGACTGAGATCAAGGTGTCGGCAGGATTGGTTTCTTCTGAGGCCTTGCTCCTTGGCTTGTAGATATCAGACTTCTCTCCTTGTCTTCTTATGGTCTTTCCTCTGAATGTCTGTGTTTTCATCTCCTCTTCTTATAAAGATGTGAGTCGCTGGGCACGGTGGCTCACTCCTGTAATCCCAGCATTTTGGGAGGCTGAGGTGAGTGGATCACGAGGTCAGAAGATCGAGGCCATCCTGGCCAACATGGTGAAACCCCATCTCTACTAAAAATATGGAAATTAGCTGGGTGTGGTGGTGTGCACCTGTAATCCCAGCTACTCGAGAGGCCGAGGCAGGAGAATCACTTGAGCCCAGGAGGCAGAGATTGCAGTGAGCTGAGATTGCGCCACTGCACTCCAGCCTGGTGACAGAGTGAGACTCCGTCTTAAAAAAAAAAAAAAAAAAAAAGAAGATATGTGTCATTGGATTAGGGCTCACCCTAAAGACCTCATTTTAACTTAGTTAACTCTAAAGTCCTTATCTCCAAATACAGTCATATATGTAAGTACGGATGCTCTTCAACTTATGGTGAACCCAATAAACTCATTGTAAGACAAAAAAATCCGTAAGTCAAAAATGCATTTAATACCCCCATAAGCTCATCGTCAAGTTGACAAATTGTTAAGTTGGATCATCGTATGTCAGGGGCGTCTGTACTGGGGGTTTGGACTCTAACGTAAGCATTTGAGATAGGGAGAGGGCACAAAGAGCCTATAACAGGGAAGTGTGAGGCCCAGGGCTGTTATGTTTAAGCCCTGCTCATGGGGAGCGCTGTCGTTTTATGCCTCTGCTTGTCCTTATCAGTTGTGTCCTGGTTGGTTGCATGACCCTGAGAGGGATAAAAGTGAGGGAGGTGAGGGGTGGTCAGGTGCCAGCCTGGGCCACTCAATGAATAGACCATTCTCTGCTGCCTCCTCGAATCTAGAATGGGACTTGCATTTACTTTGTTTTGAGGCTGGAGGTGACTCCTGACTCTATCTCCTCTCTTCGTATGCTTCGTTGTCTTCGCTTTTGTCCTTTCTCACCGACCTCTCCCTTCCCCTTTGCTTCCTCATGACCTGGTTATGCCTTTCCTCACCGCCTACAGACTTAGCTCCTCCATTCCATCTGTCGTCTGAGCTAGATTGGCATTCCTCAAAGGTGGCTTTGCTTCCGCCAACTGCTTCAACCTTTTATTTGACTAAAGATGTCGTCCTGTATAGTCCAGCCCCTATTCCAGCCCCGGTGTGCTCTGCTCCTTTCTGTTCTTGAACTATCCCATCTAGATGTGACTCACAGTAGAACCTATCTCTCAACCCTTTCTAGACCCATGGCCCTGTCCCTTCCAAGCTCACATTAAATACTTCCTCTTTTGTAAAGACTTTGCTGACCACTCCAGCTGGAGGTGGACTGCCTCTCCTGCCTCTGAACTTCCACACATGGTATTTCAGTCCTGCTCATAGGCACAGCGTCTGAGGAAGCAGGGTAGCACCGGGTTCAGAGCCCGCACTAGGGTTCAGGACCAGCTCCACTTCTTGAGCAGCTGTGTGACCTTGAGGAAATTACTGAACCTCTCTGTCACAGTGTTCTCATCTGTAAAGTGAGGATAATAATAGTCCCACCAGGTTTTAGTGAGAATTAAATGAGATTAATTGCCTAAAGCTGCTATTACTATTAAGGAGTAATTGTTACTATCAAAGGAATAGTGGTTGCTATATTAATAGACATTTAACAGATATTTTTGATGGGTTGTGTATTGATTTATTTACTTCCAATTCTACTCTAAGATGGAGTTTCTCCACTGCTTTAAAAAAATCTTAGTTATTATTGAATATACAGGAGACTATACATTTAATTCTTTAGGCTTTAAAAAATATTCTATATTTAAAATGTTGTATTTTTAATATTTTTAGTCCCAAGGATTGTAGGCTACAGTCAGTAATGACCACTTCAAGCCCTGTTGCCTCTATATTTCTCCCCTGTTCAGCTCCATTCAATTCAGGTATGAAGCGGGTAGCGTCTGGCACAGCAGGTAGCCTCTAGCTCCCACAGACCTTCCTGACTGGTTAAGTGCCATGCCATACCCATTGTTAAATTTTGAATCTCATTCCAGAACTAGGTTAGTCTTATCTTCTTTTTCTGAATGAGAATTTCTGTTGGAGGCTGTTTGGTCTTTCTCTCTCCCCTCTGACCAGCAGCCATCTTCTCTGGAGGGATAGATACACCACAGCATATCCCAAGCTGACCTGGCCTCCTCAAAGTCACTGGGACCAGGCAATATTGAAAGGCTGAGGTGGGCTCTGAGGGACATTGCTGGCATGTGCAGCCCCCCAGGCAGGCCTGGGTCCAGTTTTAAGCTCCTGTTCCCCCTCAGGAGATGGGAACAGCAATGCCCAACCCCAGTCTTGGGGATCCATTGAATAGGAAGAACGCTAGGTAGCTCCTGGTTCTTCCTGCCAACCCATTTCTCATCTGTCTTGCTTAAAGGCAAGGGTGTCTTGGCACCACCCAGCCCCGTTTGGTTCTTTTGTCTCACCCAGCTCCTTTTAATAAAGTGTCAACCACAGACCTGTCTGGACTGAATTGACGAGTGTCAAGACAGACTGATGAGGAGAGAACAGAATTTCCTGTGTTAGGAGGTGCATTGATTTCCAAAGGGAAACCAGCAGGACCCTGCTCTGTCATGTAAAGGTTGCTGGGCTGCACTAGGTTAATAGAGCCACGTGTAGAGGAAGGAGACTGGGAATCTAAGAGCTGAGATAGGAGCCCAGCCCTGCCACTCACTCTGATTTGTAGAGATTTTTTAACTTCTCTAAGCCTGGTTGTGAAATAGAGATTATATCCATGACCCATCCAAGCCTAGTGAGTTGTGAGGACCAAATGAGGTCAAGTATACTTTGCAAGTAAAATATGCTGCCATTGGTTTTGTTATACTGCACTATAGGGGTAGGGCAGTTGGGAGTGGATAGAGACAGATATTTTCCAAGGCGGCCAGCTTTTAATCCGGTCATGACACCATGATGGCTAATAATGGCTGTGTGTGATGCCTTTTGTATGAGAGAAAGCACAGGTGGTGGGTAAGAGCGGGGACTCTGTAATCTGACTTATAGTTCAAGTCCAGGTTCTACCATGTACCTGCTCTATGGCCTTGGACAGGTTTCTCATCTGTAACATGATGATAAGAATAGCACCCACTTCATAGTGTTCTTGGTGAGGAACAAATTAGTTAATATTTCTGAATGCCCAGACCAGTACGTGGCACATAATATATACTATAAAGTGTTGAATAAAAACATCTGTGGAGAATTTGTTTTCTCTTTTTATTAATTTTGGGGGCTTCAGACTGACAAATCTGAAAAATTTCAAAAGTATATCAGTTTTTCTGAACTTTTCATAAAATATATTTGCATAAACCAACAAAATTAATGCCTTGGGAATTATATGTTACCAAGAATATATGGAATGGGAATATATGTTACCAAGTGTGTACTCTTTGCTGTAACATCCCAGTGGACAACAGCCTACTTATTCTGATACCTTGTTGTTCTTCAAGGAGAGAGGAAAGGAGGAATGTGGTTAAAAAACAAAGAACAAGCTGTAAACAGAGAAGTGCATACTTCATTATGTTATTGTTTTCCCATTTCTGTTCCCTAACTGTGATGCTGAGAATTTAAAAGTAGAGGCTCATTGAACAATTTAGATCAGGTATCCTGCTAGTGGTTTCTTAATGGAAAATGTGAATATTGCAGGTGAAATCTGTTGTTAAAATAATGAAATTACCGTGTTGTATGTACTGCCACCAACACTGTGAAGAATTTGGTAGACTACCTACTTAGCTAAATTAGGAAAACATGTCCCTAGTTTCTTTAGAAGAAGACATTTTACGAGTAGTAGCATTCCGTGTCTGGGAGTTATGGATTAAAAGAGAATAAACTGTCGACTGTAATTTCTCAGGATGAAAACATGAGGTCACTTTTTGCCTGACTGAAATGGACTGCCTGTTCTCATTGCCTCAGTTGAAAAACAAGTCTGACCTAATGGGTGGCTTGTGGCAGACACCACTATTGAACGGCAGCCATTAATTCAAAAACCGAAATAGCACTGAGAGGTGTCGAAGCGACTGGCACTTAGTGGTCTTTCTCAAATGATGCACTTTCCCAAACCACAGAGGACAAGAATTACTTGAAAGACATTAAGAGTTTTAACTATTTTGGGCTTTATTACTTTTTTTAAAAAATTGAGGTAAAATTCACATAACATAAAATGAACCATTTAAAAAATTTTTAATTCCTGTGAGTATGTAGTAGGTGTATATATTCATGGGGCACATGAGATGTTTGGATACAGGCATGCAGTGTGGAATCATCACATCATGGGATATTAAGTATCCATCCCCTCAAGCGTTTATCCTTTGTGTTACAAACAATCCAATTATACTCTTTTAGTTATTTAAAAATGTACGATTATTATTGACTATAGTTATCCTGTTGTGCTATCAAATAATAGGTCTTATTATTTCTTTCTAAATTTTTTTTGTACCCATTAACCATCCCCACCTCCCCCCAGGTTTGCCCATTACCCTTCCCAGCCTCTGGTAGCCATACGTCTACTCTCTATGTCCATGAGTTCAATTGTTTTGATTTTTAGATCTCACAAATAAGTGAGAACATGCGATGTTTGTCTTTCTGTGCCTGGCTTATTTCCAAATTAACCATTTTAAAGTGAATCATTCAGTGGTGTTTAGTACATTCACAATTCATTACCTCTGTCTAGTTCTAAAACATTTTCATCATCCCACAGATTAACCCTGTACCCATTAAACAGTTACTCCCTATTCCCCCTGACTTTATTGCTTATTTTTGTAAGAAAGACTCATTACCATGATTGTGTGTGTTCTTTGTTTTTAAAAGCTATTTGTTTGGCACTTTTTCATAATGTGTTTTGTTTGTTTAAAGGGTGAGTGATTTTATTAAATGTGGAAATTTAGGGAGATTTGACTTTTGTGATTTTAGAAGGAGGGTCAAACTGTAGAGAAAGATGACGTCTTAACTTCTTGAAAGTACTGATTGAGGAGGATTTATTTTGAGACATAACTGAGTGAGATTAACTTTGGGAGATGTACTCAGTAAGAACAGCCCAGGACGGCTCATAGATGGGACAGTCTTCTTCAAGGCATTGAACTCTTTCAAGTTCCAGGAAATGAAAAGTTGCTCCAGGAAAATGTTGCAGCCCACATATCCTATTTTCCTTACACTCTTCTTCTTCCTTCATTCTCCCCTCCCAGGCCTTAGCACCATCTAAAGGAGAGAGAGTCAGATGGTGTTAAAATTGCCAGCAAAGGCCAACCTTAATGTGGGCGGGAGGTTGGGGTGGGGGTGGCTGCTGAGTCCAGCTGGGATGCTGCGTGCGGAGAGAGTCATCTTTCTGGCCTCTCTGGGAGTGATCCAGTTTGCGTCAAATAAATACTAAAGGAAATAGTTTGTTTACCTAATCACTTTCTATATCTGTCACATATCGTTAGTAATAGTGGTCATTGATCGATCATCAGAACATTTTAGAGGCAGGTTTGAGAGAATATTAGTGATCATTAATTTCTTTTTTCCCAAATTCAAGCAACAAAAATAAAAAGTAAAAACTTATTTCAAATAATATCAAAATGTATATTACAAGGTCTAGTACATATAACTAATTTTCCATAGTTTGTGCTATGTGTAAGACTAGTCTGTGCAAATCAAAGTGTAAAAGCAATATATATTTCAGAAAGTTACCTTTTAAAGGACTTTAGCCATTTCGGGGCATCAGTAATCATCATTTGCTAATTTTTATATTTGAATGCATAATGCATCTAAGTATTTCCATGTATTATGGTTGCTTAAAGCATGTTATTGCTGATAATAGCCTTCATTTAGATTCATGGAGAAATAGTTATAATAAGAATGTAGATCAGCTTTAAAACTAAATAAATTGCTAATGCAGAATCATATTTACTGCTCTAGTCTGCTACTGAGAGGAGGTAAACAAATGGAAAAATGAATGGATGAAATATTTTATTTTTAATTTTATTTATTAAAAATTTTTTTGAGACAGAGTCTCGCTCTGTCACTGAGGCTGGAGTGCCGTGGTGTAATCTTGGCTCACTGCAACCTCTGCCTCCCAGGTTCAAGTGATTCTCATGTCTCAGCCTCCCGAGTAGCTGGGATTACAAGTGTACACCACCACGCCTGGCACATTTTTTGTGTGTGTTTTTAGTAGAGACAGGGTTTCACCATGTTGGCCAGGCTGGTCTCGAACGCCTGTCCTCAAGTGATCTGCCTGCCTCAGCTTCCCAAAGTGCAGGAATTGCAGGCGTGAGCTACCACGCCTGGCTGGATGAAGTAATTTGTTTCACTAGCATAATTTTGATTTATATGGAATAGTAATTATAATCAGAAATATCAAAGCCTTTCTTTTAAAAGTATTTTTCCCACCTAAACTATGAAAGCAACACATGCTCATGACAGAATTTGGAAATTTTTCTGTGTCTATTTAATGCATAGTTGTGTTCTTATCACATGTGAAATTTGTGTCCTACATTTTTCATCCACCATGATGATGTAAACATTTCCTAACACCTGAAATTTGCTCTCAGTAGGCATCACCCTGCTTACTATAAAGTCATGGTAAGTGTTATCTACTGATGGTCAAAAGATGTTTAAAATGTGTATCTTTATTCAGAAAGTTTTTTTGGTTGCTTTTGTTTGTTTGTTTTGTTTTGTTTTGTTTTGTTTTGTTCTTTGAGACGGAGTCTCGCTCTGTCACCCAGGCTGGGGTGCAGTGGCGTGATCTCAGCTCACCACAACCTCTGCCTCCCGGGTTCAAGCAATTCTCTGCCTCAGCCTCCCGAGTAGCTGGGATTACAGGCATCCCCCACCATGCCCAGCTGATTTTTGTATTTTTAGTAGAGACGGGGTTTCACCATCTTGGCCAGGCTGGTCTTGAACTCCTGGCCTCGTGAACCACCTGCCTCGGCCTCCCAAAGTGCTGGGATTACAGGCATGAGCCACCGCACCTGGCCTCAGAAAGTTTTTAGAACATTTAGTTGGTACAGGCCAGAGCACATATGGTCTGTGTAATTAGCTAACTCCTTAGAGCTGCTTGGGGTTTCTGGACTGGCTGAGTTACTGCTTCATATCTTTTAGCTCTTTAGCCTTATTAATGGTTTAATTATATATTAACTTTTCTCATACAGAAAATGTTCATTCTCCCTGAACATGAAGAGCTAGGATAATGATTTTCTCAAAATGAGCAGATAGCAGATGTTGATCTTAAAGTGTTCAAGGATTTAGGCCTTGTTTAATAGAAAATCAAGCTTCTGGCTGTTTTTCATGACTCTAATTCTAGACATTTATATTTTTATGAAAAAATATATACCACCTTATAGAATTTCTACAAGGGAGAAGTTTTATTAATATTCTGTTTTGATATACAAATGTCTTGCTTTGGTTGTAGAAGAATGCAAGGTGTGTGTGGAGAATCTTTATATATGTAATTCTTTGCAGTTCATCATGGGAAAAAAATCCAGCCATCTATTCGTGTGTTAATTTTTCAGTAGTGTTTTATTATATGGCTTATGTGCTGATTTAAGTGTATAAAACCGCATTGTTTATTAGAATATGATAGAATTTCGAATCTATATAATCATTATATTCTAATTCATGAAAAATCACATGGAGTCAAACTTTTTTTTTTCTTCTAGCCAGATGAATTATACTTTGAGGAAGGTGATATTATCTACATTACTGACATGGTAAGTCCAGATAACATCTTGTAATACCACATATAAAGACTGTTTTATGTAGCTATAACGTTGTAAGTTATTTAAATGTATATGCACATAGAAGTACATATGTACAAGTCTGTTCATTTTAGCACAATTGATAGTAGCATAAGATTGAAAATAGCCCTTATTTCCATCAATAGGAAAAGAGTTGAATAAGCTTTGGTCTATCCACAAACAGAATGTTATGCAGCTGTAGAAAGAAATGGGGAATATCTCTATATGCTATTATGAAGTAATTTAAGTGAAAAAAAAAAGCAAAGTGAGAAAATGTAGATAGTGTATCCTCAGTTTTCTAGGAAAGGGTGAGAGTGTATGTGTACACACACACGCACACACACACACATGCAGACACTTGTTTTTCTCAATTTCAGATAAAAAGTTGAAAGATGAGTTGCAAGGTAAAATTTAGTTTTATTCTATGAAGAGTAAAGATCCTTTCTCTAGGTGGAAGGAGGGAAATAGGGTATAATGAACATAGATGGAAGATAGAGTTTTTAGAAAATTATACCTTGTTTTGTGGATTTGACTTTGAACTGATGTAAACCTTGACATAGTTAAAAATTGAAGTAAAAAGCAATCCCTAAAAATTAAAAGCAGAATGAATCAAATGAACTTAATTGTACCCTGGTAATTGGCGTAACCACACAGAGAGGAAATATTCCAAGTTTAAAACTCAGCAATTTGACTGAACATCCATAGTAGAATATGGATATATATGAAAGACATATATATATATATGGACAAAAAGAACTGGCCAAAAAAGGGTAAATTGTTTTAAATCACGCCCTTGTTAGGGAAATGTAGGTATTGCTAATTCTGAGATTGTTGCATGTGTATTGTGGTTTAGAGCAAATGAGTCATTAGGTCGGTGATGTTGCTCACGGATTTTCAGCATGGCAAAAAGGCTACACAGATGTAAGATTAATGACAGTTTAAGAAAAACTCTGTATTCCTTCATCTGAATTGGAAGGATCACATTGTATTTTATCTAAAATAAAACGAAAATATTCCCTGCTGTGTTCTTTAAAAGGGCCTAGGAAAAATGACCAACCCAATAATAATATGTTATTTTCCATTGAAACGAACAGGCTTCTTTGAGAAATGGCTGGTACCAAGTCAGGGGCAGCAGAGGTACAAGATAAACCCAGAACATCCTCTTATTAGAAAACATGGAAACTCCTAAAGACAGTAGGGTCACACTGAAAGGACTTGGGAACGAACTTGAAGAGACTCCCACTGGCCAAAGATAGGACAATTTGAGCATCAATTAGGGCAACAACTTCCAAGAATTGAAACACATTAAATACACTTAAATTTATGAGTTTCTGATGTTACTTCTGAACAAATCTCATTGGTCAGCATGAGAGAATGCTAGGAAACCAGGTTTTTATTCTGACAACTGTTAAGGGAAAGAATCACCATTTATTCTGTGTTTTCTTTGTGAATTTCTTATCTGGGCGATCTGAGAGTTGATGAGGAAGTTTTTGTTTAAAGAGGTATTCAGGAAGAAGGAATGATATTTCAATGAAGAAGGAATGATAGAATTAGAATGTCACCATCTTGCAGCCTCTAGGAAATAGTGGATCTAGACAATGATCATGAAGGGCTACTAACATTACAAAAAGAAGCCGACTAGATAGTTCTCATTTCCTAATGGAAGAAATCAATATTGCCTAGGAAATAGCCTTGCCAAAAAAAATTGAAGCTGAATCTAATTAAACCTCTAGAACTGATGACCAATTTATAGGCAATACAGGGAACAGAGAAACATGCTTAATGATAACACAGGGATACAACAGGCAAAATCCATAGAGGTTGAAACTACAGAACAAACCAACTGGATTCTTCAACAAATACACTGTAAGAGATAAAAAAGAATGGAGAGACAACCTATAGATTAAAAGATACTTAAAAGACAAATCAATCATATTGTATAGCCCTTATTTGAATCCCAAATTATGAGGCAGTTGGGAAATTTGAGTATCGACCTAGATATTTGATGATATTAAGGAATTATTGTTGGAAAAAACTTTTAAGCTGTGATAATGGCATTATAATTGCCTTTCAAAAAATATGTATCTTTCAGAGATACATACTGAAATATTCACAAATGAAATAATATGATGTCTAGAATTTATTTTAAAATAATCCAGGAGGGGAGGGAGGTCGTGGGGGCATATATGAAACAATATCGGTCATTAATAAATGATTTATGCGGTTGGGAAATGGGTATATATATGGTCATTACATTGTTCTTTCTACTTTTTTGTAAGTTTAAATTTTTCTATAATAAAAAGTTACCCCCAAAATGAAGATAATATAAAGAGATCTTTAGAACTTCCTCCCCCATAAAAAAAATTGTCTCGAAGTTAAGAGAAATGAAACTGTGGACACAAAATCATATAGCTAGTCTAAACTAGCGTAATTTGTTTTCTTCTGTTTCATATCATCTCCTATTTGTTTGGTTGTTGAGACGGTCATGAAATGTATTCCATTTGTTGCAGGCAGATGCGTATTTATTTGTAACTTAGTGGTAAGGGAGACGGACACCCACAGCTAGGGCGTGAGGAAGCTTGATAGTGTGGGTAGGGTTGATGGACGTTTTGTAGAACAGGTACTCCCTAGGAGCCAAATAATTTGAAAAGTGAATGAATGCAGTCTGGATTTCATACCACTTAATTTAACTCTTGTTTTACCAGAGCGATACCAATTGGTGGAAAGGCACCTCCAAAGGCAGGACTGGACTAATTCCAAGCAACTATGGTAAGTGTTGCTGAGTGGTTTTACTTTAGTTTCGTTCACTTGGAATTTTTTGGTTCTTGAGGCTTTTCTGCTTGCTGCTGTGGCTGAGAAAGCAATGGAGTCATTGCCAGTCTAGGACATTTTCCGTTCCATGAGCCTGCTGTTAATAAACTGGCCATGAACACCAGATGTGCTTGAGCCTGACTCTATGGCCTAAGAGAATGCATTGTAGCATTCTTAACCCAAGGTTTCCAAGGAAACATTTATGGTTTTACTTTCTTCATCCCTTAAAACAATTTTTTTTAATGCTGATAAACTCAATCTTGCAGATGGTTTCTTAGACTAGCCCTTTCTTTTGTGATGGAGTAACCCGACCTTGTTCATTCATGTTCGGGGCAGTGATGTTCATTAAATGCTTATCATGGCAGTTTGGGGACTTTGAGAGATGAGAGACACGGCTCCTGCCATGAAGCTGCTTCTACCTGGAAGTGGGACAAACAAATGAAACACTTGTTTAGTTGTCAGCAGAATCAAGTCAAAAGAGCACAGAATTGATAAACAAGGCTCCTGAGTTTTAATCCTCTTTCTTCCATTTCCTAATAACACTTCCTACTGATTCTGGGACAGCCGCGAACACGCCTTCTTTAAGAGACAGGTAGCTATGCTGATTGTTCTTTCTGAATACAGGAAGCAAAATATTCCCCCCCTCATCCGATCCTACATAAATACACACAAGAGAACCAAAATTATTTTCAGGTATCTTTAAAGCAGAGTGATCTACAAAATGTAAAAATGAACATCAAATGCTTTCTTTTGCATTTTTGTGACTTTATTAAATACTTGAGTAATGTCAAGTTTGCATTTAACTCAGGTATGCAGGTTTGTTTGTTTTTGTTTATACTTCCAGTTAATTACTATGTTATTGCCTTATTGCTTGGCTTGGTTTCCCTTAACACATAATTCAGCTTCATTTAATGCAAGAACTGTCCGTTTGATTTTCTGTTACTTTTTATCCACATTAAGTAAAGGAAACTGTGTTGAATGCCCTGGTACTCCTGAAGCTGGGGGACTGTGGTGAATGAGTGGCTTCAGTAAATCATTTGTGTGGCAATTCAACATTGGGTTAACACTTTTTATTTTCAATCTAGTGGCTGAGCAGGCAGAATCCATTGACAATCCATTGCATGAAGCAGCAAAAAGAGGTAGGTGTGATTCTTTTTGACTGAGGTATGCAGTACAGTAAAATGCACGGATTTCAATTAGTTTTGACAAATGCATACACCCACGTAACCAACACCCAGATCAAGATCTAGAACATTTCTGCCATCCTAGAAAGTTCCCTTTGCACCTTCTCAGTTAAATCCCTGCCTTCCCCAGAGACAGTCTGTCCCAACATCTATTACCCTAGAGAAGTGTGATTTTAATTTTAAAATGTCAGTCAAGAAACACTGTTGTGGGGAGATGCAAGTTGAAAGACATGGTCTGTGACTTCCAAAGCGCAACATCTGGCAGGGGAGAGAGAGATGTAACAGATCATTAAAATATGGTATGATAAGTACAGCAATTGAAATGTGTTTGACAGGCTGTAGAGGCCCGGGTGAGTAACTGGAGGGCAAGAGAATGGAAGGGTCTGGTGGGTACAGCATTTAGGAGAGCGTTGGTGTGGTGAGCATTTGGCCAGGGAGGGCATGACCAACAGGGATGAACCTGGGGAAGATCCTTGACCAAACAACGATCGGCCTTGTCTTGGGCTTTATTCTGTAGATCAGTAGTCCTCAGCTAGGGGTGATTCCTCTTTCACAAACCCCGAGGATATTTGGCAATATCTGGAGACGTGTTGACTGTCATGACTGGAGGGATGTTACTGGCATCTTTTGGGGAGAGGCAGGGGTTGTTGCCACACATCCTACAGCACACAGGAGCACCCCCACAATAAATCCAACCCCAAATGCCAATGGGGCTGCTGCTGAGAAACCCTGCTGTAGATAATGGGGAGTTTTTGTAAAGCCTCAATGAGCTCCATTTCATTCCATTTTTAGGTTTTTTGGAAATCTGAATGTACACAAGGAAATTATTGGTTAGGATTGTGAAAAAGTAAAAGGACTAAACTGACATTTAAAAAATTCTTTGTAAATTAGATACTTGGGACATTAGCCTGAGGATTTTAAATTAATAGTTATAGTTTAGCATATAAGAGCAGCAGCTTTGAGTAGGTTATTTAGCCTTTCTTATAGGAACTGAAGATGCATTGTAAATATGAATATGAATAGTGTCTGCTTGTTCTTAGGTTTGATTGTTTTTTCCTCAATTTTCAGAATTTCACAAAGAAAAAGTACACACACACACCCACACCCACCCCTATATATTTTTTAACACAATAGAAATATCTTAAGTATACCCATTTAGGCAACTCTTCCCATTAACCTGTCATTAGAAACATTGATGTTAATACTTTCCATTAATAAGCTGGACGTCAAAATGCACCATAATAAATGCATTAATGGGGAGGTCTTAATTTAATACTTGCTGATTAATCCATTAGAAATGGAAATTTATGCAGAATGAAACAATGAAATTGATTTGAAAGCATAATAAAAAGTGAAAGCTTTTTTTCTTGTGTTTTTGTAAATGTAAAATTCTTTCAGGCAACTTGAGCTGGTTGAGAGAGTGTTTGGACAACAGAGTGGGTGTTAATGGCTTAGACAAAGCTGGAAGCACTGCCTTATACTGGGCTTGCCACGGGGGCCACAAAGGTATTACATTTTGTTTGTTATACATTTCTGTGCTGCTGAAAATATGTTTCACCTACTGGAGCCAGATTTACAAAAAATGAGAAAGAAAAAGCATTGGCTATTCTTTTTGAATCTTTTAGAACACCGGCCAAAAGCCTTGTTCCTGGAAGCTCTGTAGAACAGTGGGTAGAATGTGGTCAGTCAGCCTCACTGCATGGGCCCCTCTCACTTGAAAGACTGTACACTTCCTTTCCTCTCTCAGGCTTAGAAAGGTTACTGGAAAACAGCAGTAATATAAAAACAAAACCACTGTCTAATCTTACAGAAGAAAAGATCAGAATTTGCTCCTCTAGCTTAGCTTTTCACAAGGTCTGCTTTTATGATTTGCATTTTAAGTTTAATGCAAACTATTACATTCAAGAGAAAGCCAACATTTGCCAAAGTTAGTGATTCCATTGATACTTTTTCTGTTATAATCAATAATAATGACAAATTGAATTTTTAGATGTATTTCTTCCTGGACAAAAATTTATCACCCACCGCTTTTCTACCTCTCTCTATAACAAAAGAAATAAACTCAACAACAATAAGAAATGAAGATCTCAACAAATTAAATAGCAGTGCCAAAGGAAAATTTGTAACTGTCTCCTGAAAAGAAGCCTATCTTATTTCAGCTAATAAACATGTTAGTTATATGAATGAAAAGTATTATAGTGAATGTAAAAATATTCCTATAAGTGTCATATGAAAATGCAAAAGTCAAAACTGTTAGAAAAAGTATATTTTCCTAAATAATTCCACTTTTTAGATTCTTAAGTTTTTCTGTTTTATAAATTTTACAAAATGTGTTAACATTTCCTTGAAGGTTCTTCTAAAGAATCTCTCTTTTATAAAATTATTGTACCTAGATTTGTCAGGCTTCTAATTTTCATTCTTAAAAAGTATCTTTTCTCTTTGAATTTCAGATATAGTGGAAATGCTATTTACTCAACCAAATATTGAACTGAACCAGCAGGTAAGACTGCTTATCTGAAAATTATTTAACACATACCTGCTTGTTCTCTTTAGTACAGAGCAACTCATGGGCATGTGAAGTATTGTAGTCAAAATACCACAAGCACATAATTTAAAAATTATAATTGTACTAAAATTCAAATTATGCACAGCCCCAAGTGCCAAACCCACTCCTCCTCATATGTCACTTTCAGCTTTTAGCTCTTTCTTCGTGTACTTACCTTTGTGTTACTAAGGAATAGGCTGACGGAGCTATCTCGCCATGCATTGTCTTCATGTGTACTTTGGCCTCCTGTTGGGTATGTGAAGGGTTAAGCTTGTCAGCTGCCCCAGCTCTCATCTTTCAGCACCCCAGCACCAAGCCTGTTCTCCTCTGCTCCTCAGTGTACTTCATCACAGTTTTTGGTTATATTACTATATAATATTTACTTTATTATGGGTGTCTAAATAGTGTTCACTGCTTATATAACCTTTTTTTGTTTCTGTACTTACTTTTTAAAACTCATTTTTTGTTATCTCACTGTGACTTCTCTACTGTTTTATATAGTCTTGATATATAATACTTTTCCAAAATGTGTAAGACAATCAACAGCTTTCTTTTTTCTCCCTGGATTCATACTTCCTGAAGCTCTCCATCATTCTCCAGTCTGAGCAGCTTGGTCCCTGTGGCCCTTTGCTGTCCTCCAGGGAACCCCTTCTGTTCTCTGCCATGTTGCATCTTCATTCTTCTGGATCCCTTGTCTTTCGTCAGAGAACATCTTCAAGTAGATTCCTGAGAAAGAGAAGCTTGGGATTGATTATATGGCTGATCAGAATTCTAGGTCAAAAACAGTTTCCCTCAGAATTTTAAAAGCATGGCTCTGTGGCATTCTTGTTTCCAGGGTTGCTTTTGAGAGATTTGGTGCCATTTTGATTCCCATTCTTTTATGTGTGATCTGCTTTTTCTCTTGCTAAGAGTATTTACTTTATTGTTGGTGTTTTCAAATTTTATGATGATGTGCTAGCGTTCATCTCTTCCCAATGATTATGATGAACTCTTTCAGCCTGGAAAATTATCTTGTATTATTTCTTTTAGAGTTTTTATCTGAGCCTTCTTTGTTCTTTTGGTTCTGGAATGCCCATTAGTAGGATGTTGGACTTCTTGGATTGAACTTTCAGTTTTCTTAATTTTTCCCAGAGATATTCTCACTTTTGTTTTATTTTGGTTATCTTTTTAATTCCCCAGAGTTCTGTATTAGTTTTCTATTGCTGCCTAGCAAACAACCACAGGCTTAGCAGCTTATACTTTCTGTACGTCAGAATTCTGGGCATGGCATAGCTGCGTTCTCTGCTCAGGGTCTCCCAGGTGGAAATCACGGTATTGGCTGGAGCTAGATTCTCATCTGGAGCTTGGGGTCTTCTTCCAAGTGCATTTAGGTTGTTGGAAGAATTGATTTTCTTCCATCTGTAGTATTACTGAGGCCCTCAGCTTTTAGAGGCCACCCCTCTCTGTAGACAGCTCACAGTATGGCTGTTTGCTTTCTTCCTCAAGGCCAGAAGGAGATTGTCTCTCTGCTGTTTCATCGTTTTGATTTTTTAAGGGCCCACCTGGTTAGATCAGGCCCACCTGGGATAATGTCCCTTTTGATGAATTCAACATCCGCTGACTAGAAACCTAATTACGGGAGTGATAGCCTGTTACATTCACTGCTTTCACTGGCAGTCAAGAGGAGGGGGCCTGTACCAGGGCCAGGAACCTTGGGGGCCGTTCTTAGAATTCTGTTATAAGCTCTTATTTTACTCTGATTGTTACTTTTACGTAGTATCTTGTTCTTGTTTCATGACACAATATGATCTTATATCTTGCTGATATAATATTTATAACTTTTCAAACTGTATTTTTTGGCTCTTCACTGTACTGTGTTTTTTCCCTTTGAGATCCATTTATTTTGTTTGTTTTGGTCTTTCCTAAAATATTATAGGCTTTCCACGAACACTTGGTGTCATTATCCATTCATTATTATTTTTTAAATTTGAGATGGAGTCTCGCTCTGTTGTCCAGGCTGGGGTGTAGTGGCGCAATCTCAGCTCACTGCGACCTCTGCCTCCCAGGTTCAAGCGATTCTCCTGCCTCAGCCTCCCAAGTAGCTGGGACTACAGGCCTGTGCCACCGGCCTGGCTTATTTTTGTCTTTTTAGTAGAGACGGGGTTTCACCACATTGGCCAGGCTGGTCTCGAACTCCTGACTTCAGGTGATCTGCCCTCCTTGGTCTCCCAAAGTGCTGAGATTACAGGTGTGAGCCACCATGCCTGGCCCTTATCCATTCATTTTTAAGTGTGATTGGAAGCTGTGTGTGCTTGGTGAGGCCTGCTGGCGGTTGGGCTTCTCCACAGGGTGATGTGGTGAGGTCCTGGCTATTTTGCTAGGTGACACCCAAATGCTAATGAAAGTAACACTCCTTCCCTTCCCTGCACATGGGGCTGTACTGCTTCACCAGAGAAGTGCCCTCCAGTCTCCTGCCTGGGGGTATGTGCGCACTGGGCAGTGGGGTATGTAAAGGTACCTGACAGAGGGGTCTTACTGTTCAGTCTGTAGGTTTTTTTTACCTAACCCTTAGGTTTTAGTTTCTGGCCTTTTGCTACTTCTCTTGTACCTAGTGTTCATGAACTTGGAAACTATCAGGCTAATTTCTCACCAAGTAAATCTGTCATCATTATTGGGTCATCTGGCAGCAAGAGAAGGGGAAGAGGTTCTGAGATTCTACTTTTTATGAGTACTTTAAACCAATATCTCTGTTTTCCCACCCATGCCTCATGCCTGCCCTAGCACCTCTAGGAATCTCCAGTTCCTCATTTTTGCCAGGCTTCTGCATGTTCAAATCTGCTTGCTTCCTCCTGGATCTCCCTCTGCAGGCATGTGCTTTTCAGCTCATGCTCCACCAAGTCAGCTTGTACTCCTCCATCCTATTCCATCTCCCAAAAATGACTCCTCTCCCATCTCTTGAGTCTCCTTTCCTTTTCTCTTTGGAATTTTATGTGGTTCTATAACTTTGTTCCCATCTTAGGTTTAACTGGGTTAAACCTAAATTAACATGTACTTTCAATCCACCCTCTATCTTAAAAATGGTACTTTCTCTTTTTATCACTATAGAACAAGCTGGGAGATACAGCTTTGCATGCTGCTGCCTGGAAGGGTTATGCAGATATCGTCCAGTTGCTTCTGGCAAAAGGTAAAGTTTGTGCTGAGTTTATCTGGTTTTGCTTGCCCTGAAAAATAGTCTATAACAACTTATGCCATTTGAAATGGTAGGAAGAATAATAGTCTTATTTCAAAATAGGGTTTAACCTTTGCTCTGCCTGTGTATCATGGAGTAGTTATGATAAAATAAAATTATTGGGGGTTGGTTTGTGTTAGTTTTTAATATAAACTAAAACCATGGCAAGCTTTAACATTACATATATTACTTTTAGTAAGAACCGTATTGTACGTTTCTGCAGGATTATAGAGCCTTAGAAACAAAGAATGTATGTGTACACATGTGTTGGGGAGATCCTGTCTGAGAAAGCTGTATAGGTAAAGTTGCTGAGGCCCCTGTTCTCACAGGGAAGTCTTGATGGATAAGCAAGAGTGATGTGGCTGCAATGTCCTGCTTTGAGCTGAGCAGGTGCTAGATGTAAAGTGAATGAGAGAGGATATCTTGATCCCCTGTTTTTATAAGTCAGAGGAAACAGTGAATTTATAAACTGACTATCCCTTTATCCTTTTGTCCCACAAATATTAGTTTACTCTTAGAGAAGGCCAGGCAGATCACCTATACCGTACTGTAGTCCAGAAGCCTATCATGTAGGATGCTTGAGTCCCCAAGACACTTGTCATGGAATTACCCTCATTAGGGATCCTCAGAGCAATATTGTGGGGTATATGATAGGAAATGGTTTAGATTTTAAGTATGCTGGTGATGTAAGCTGCAGGTCTAAAAGGCCAGACATTATGAGGATCACTCTAGTGCCCTGTAAAGGGTATGCTGATGACTTTGATGCCTAATATGGCAGCCACTAGCCACGTGCACAACTGAGCCCTTTAAATGAGGCTATCTGAATTGAGATGTGCTGTAAGTGTAAAATGCATACCAGATTTCAAAGACTTAGTGAAACAAAAAGTAAAACATCACAGTAATTTTCATGTTGGTTATGTGTTGAAATGATAATATTTCAGATATGCTGGGTTAAATAAAATATATAATTAAAATTAATTTCACATTTTGCAAATGTGGCTATTAGAAAATTAAAAATTATATATGTGGATCACATTATATTCCTATTAGTGCTCATCTAAAGGGACCCAGGAAATAGTTGTGTTTCTTCTTTATCATCACTGTCTCTGAATATTTCCTCTTCTGATAGAAATCATGTCTATGAGCTCTAAAGTGTAATATAATATATGATTAGTCACAGAACTGTTAACCCTCAGGAGTTTTTGATGTGTAGCACACTGAGAGAATGAGGTTTTATATAACCCTACTGTGAATAGAATGATCTGCTTAGGAGAAAGATTTTGACACAAGATCATTATATTACTAATTAAACATACTATTTTTTTTCTTGATGCAATATTTCTGTGCCTTTAAATTTGGGGACACTTCTTTCTTTCTTTCTTTCTTTTTTTTTTGAAACTGAGTCTCTATTGCCCAGGCTGGAATGCAGTGCCATGATCTCGGCTCACTGCAACCTCCGCCTCCAGGGCTCAAGTGATTCTCCCACCTCAGCCTCCTGAATAGCTGAAATTACAAACGTGCACCACCACACATGCTAATTTTTGTAGAGATGGAGTTTCACCATGTTACCCAGTCTGGTCTTAAACTGAACACAAGCGATCCGCCTGCCTCAGCCTCCCAAAGTGCTGGGATTACAGGTGGATGAGCTACTGTGCCGGCCTATTTTTGTTTATTGAAGGGGAAGTGGTTGCAAAAAAAAAGATACTTTCCTACACTGTGGCAGAAAGTATGAACTGATAAAGCCTTCTTTTTTTGTTTTTTTGGTTTTCTTTGAGACTGTCTAGCTCTATTGCCTAGGCTGGAGTGCAGTGGCGCAATCTTGGCTCATTGCAGTCTCCGCCTCCTGGATTCAAGTGATTCTCATGCCTCAGTCTCCCAAGTAGCTGAGATTACAGGCATGCGCCACCACACTTGGCTAATTTTTGTATTTTTAGTAGAGATGGGCCATGTTGGCCAGGCTGGTCTTGAACTCCTGACCTCAAATGATCTGCCTGCCTTGGCCTCCTAAAGTGCTAGGATTACAGGCGTGAGCCACTGTGCTTGGTCTAAAGCCTTCTTGGAAAGCAGTCTTAAAATCAGAGATGAAAAAGGAGATATTACAACTGATATCACAGAAATTCAGAGGGTCATTAGAGACTAGTATGAAAAGCAATCTGACAGTAGCTGTCAGAATTTAAAATGGACTTAGCCTGACTTTCCAATACCATTTTTAGTAAACCATTCTTCAGAAATACATGTGAACAAAGATGTTGTTCAAGGATGTTCACTGGAGTATTTGTGATAATGAAAATTAGGAGTAGCCTAAGTGCCCATCAATACAGGAGTAATTAAATTTTGGAGCATCCACAAAATGGAATACTTAAATGGTTGAGTTACAAATATGTGTATTTGCTAAGAAAACAGTACCATTAGACATTAAAGTTTTAAAAACATGAAATCACAGACCAATACGTGTAGTGTGATTTTGTGTCTATATCAGTATGTGTGTGAATGCATTGATGCAAATAAGGGAGATAAGAACTCACGCCCACTTGTTAAGAATAGTTACCTTAGGAGTAGGTAGAAGATGAAGGAATGAAATGGGACTTGTGCTTTTGTTCAGCATACATTTGTATTTTTGAATCTTTAACAATGCAAATGTATTCATGAATTCTGATGTAATTTTGAACACATTAAAGGCAAAAGAAAAGTGGGTAGAAGATGGCTTATGGGAATAATGAATTGCCTCTTGGTTTTATGTGTTGCTATTCTGCTAATTTGCATGAGAGCATACTTACAGATATAAAATATTAATCCCCTCAAGCACTACCCAGTTGGTCTTTTCTAAAGACCCTCTTGAGCAAAAGAGGAAGCAAAGGGCTCATTGAAGTTAAGCCCCACAGGGACCATAAACTCCTCACTGAAAAGTTCACATGCAATTCTGTAGGGACTCAAAAGGCTCAGAATTAATTGTTATCACAGGTGCAGCAACAAGCTTCCTGATTAAAGATGCCAAATTATACTGCATGAGAAAGTTTATTGTTTTGAGAACGTTTACTTCTGGGCCAGAGTTGTTCACTAGTTTATTTTGCCAAAAGTTGTTAGCTGTGGGGAGAGAGGATTGGCTACTACTATATAGTCTTCAAAGAAACCTAATTGACTTTTCTTGTGTTGGGAAGGTGCTAGAACAGACTTAAGAAACATTGAGAAGAAGCTGGCCTTCGACATGGCTACCAATGCTGCCTGTGCATCTCTCCTGAAAAAGAAACAGGGGACAGGTATTTGTTTTAAATTCTTCTTTCTCCTCTGGTGCCCCATAACTAAGATTTATTAACTTAGAATTGTGCAAAAGAGATAAACTCAGCCGAGTGCAGTGGCTTATACCTGTAATCCCAGCACTTTGGGAGGCCAAGGCAGGAGGTTCACTTGAGCCCAGGAGTTGGAGACCGGCCTGAGCAACAAAGTGAGACCCCCGTCTCTACAAAAAGTACCAAAAATTAGCCAGACATTGTGGTGTGGGCCTGTAGTCCCAGCTACTCAGGAGGCTGAGCTGGGGGATCACTTGAGCCCTGGGAGGTTGAGGCTGCAGTGAGCTGTGACTGCACCACTGCATTCCAGCCTGGGTGAGAGAGCGAGACCATATCTCAAAACAAAACAAAACAAAACAAAAAAAGATAAACTCTTCAGATGATTCTGAAGTTTGTTTCTATATCCTTGATCTTAATCAGAACCCCCAAAATAGGACACCCTCAATTAAACAGAAATTAGACAAGAAACATAATCTTTTACCTTTATTGTGTGTTTCTTTTATTCTTTGCAATCAAGTTCTAATCACCCTGTTTTCCATTACAGTCCTTTTCAGAGAATGATCGTCTTCATTTCCTCATTTCAATATGTATTTATGAGTGATTATCACTAAATATTTTTTAAAATAACATTTAATAGCTCCATGATTATATTTTATTTCTGTTTTAAATGAGGATATCAATAAACTGTAATCAAAATTATTCTAGACTTTGCTAAATCTTCTGGACTTTACTCATAGTACTATGGGTGGTTTTTTAAAATAGAGTTTAAGTGTACATTATTATTATTTTTTTAGAAGGCGTCTTACTCTGTTGCCTAGCCTGGAGTGCAGGTATGCAATCATAGCTCACTGCAGCCTCAAACTCCTAGGCTCAAGTGATCCTCCCATCTCAGCTTCCTGAGAAAATGGGACTACAGGCATGTGTCATCATGCCCAGCTAATTTTTTTTTTTTAATGTAGAGATAGGGGTCTTGCCATGTTGTCCAGGTTGGTCTCGAACTCGTGGACTCAAGCCATCCTCCTGCCTCAGCCTCCCAAAGCACTGGGATTACAGGCGAGAGCCACTGTGCCCGGCCTCCTTTTGTTCTTTATTCTAGATATGTCTTTGTTCCAGATTTCTTTTCTTTTTTTAACTTCAGTTTGAATATAGTGTAACTGCTAATCAGTTGGTATTCCTTAATTAATCCATGAGAGCTCACTGGGAGTGCAAGCCTTTCTTTAAAGTAATTCCTCATGGATAGATGGAGATGGTTTCTACTAAGGGAATGAGAAAGTATCAGCTGAGCTGGTGCTCCCCAGCTACATTATGATTGAGAAGCCATATTTGCAGTAGTGTGAGAGACATACTTCTGCTTGAGTTCGACCTCCTACTCCTTGCTGCCTTGATTGGGTCAGGAAGTAGGACTCTGGCCTAACTTCCTTTCTCTGCCACTGACTTCCTGTTGTGTGGCTACCCTTAGCCTGTCCTGACCGAAGAGTAAGGCTTCTTATGACCTGAAGGTATCAGAGTCTAATGCATGCTATGAGCTCCATTTTGATAGACAAAGCATATACCAAACTTTCTTAGACCCCAGAGAGCTTACCCAGAAGCCTTACTCAGGAGTGGTTTGAGTTGAAGGAAGCAGGTAATGAGCCTTTCTGCAGCCTTTGTAGAACAGGGCTGGGAGGCAGGTACTCTTTTCTCTGTGCACCCCAAGTGTGTTCAGTCTACCTTCCTGAATTTGAACTGATTAGGTAATGGATTCATTAATGAGGTAATCTTAGGGCCTGGCAGACAGAGCCAAGAAATGAGTTTTTATATTTCAATTTTCATGTTACTTTTAAAATGTTTTTTCTTGCTTCATTTCCCCAGTTATACAGTTAAAAAAAAAAAAAGCTTTAATTTGTATTATGATCCTCATTGGAATAGGTTTGGACTATTTGGCCATAGAGTTAATTGTCAGCATGAACTCTAAGTTGGAAAAGGTATATTCTGATATTGTTGTCGAGTTTTTTTTTTTTTTTTTGAGACAGAGTCTCACTCTGTCGCCCAGGCTGGAGTGAAGTGACACAATCTCAGTTCGCTGCAACCTCCACCTGCTGGGCTCAAGTGATTCTCCTGCCTCAGCCTCCTGAGTAGCTGGGATTACAGGCATGAGCCACCATGCCCGGCTAATTTTTGTATTTTTATCAGAGATGGGGTTTCACCTTTTTTGTCCAGGCTGGTCTCGAACTCCTGACCTCAAGCGATCTGCCTGCCTTGGCCTCCCAAAATAGTTGTTGTCTACTTTTAGAAACACAATGTGGATTTTTTAATAGGTACAAAAATTCACATTTTGCAGTTACTATGGAAGATAACTAGGATATAGGGCTGGGGGTTATACTCAAGAGTTGAGCCCTTTAAAATTTTTTTCCAACTTTAAAAATTTGTGTATAATTTACATTAAGTAAGTACATAAATCTTAAGCACACAGCTTGATTAATTTTTTTTACACCTGTTCACCACAACCCAGATGAAGCTAGAGAACCGTTCCCACACGCCACATGCCTTCCTCAGTGTCTTCTGCTTCTCTCACCATAGATTAGTTCTACCCGTTCATGAACTTTATGTAAAATGGAATCAAACAGTATGTACTTTTTGTGACTGACCTCTTTCATTTACATGATGTCTGTGAGATTCATCCATATGCCTGTGTTTATTTCTCCATCATTTATTTATTGTTTGTATGTTTGTTGGTTGGTTTTAAGTGCTGGTTCTTGATTTGAGATATGTAAAGCCAGGGTGATGGGACTGAGGTAAAATGAACGTGAGCTAGGGAAGGATGGCAGTGCTGTAGGAAGATACATTCCTATGCGTGCTATGCCCAGAGGTGGGCTGTGAAGAGATACAGCTCATCACACAACACCTGACCATGTGGGAGATTTCCTGAGAAAACTGCCTCAGAACAGTTCATGAAAGGAAGGAAGGAGAAGGGATTTATTTGCCTGACTTGTGCCTGTCTTTTGATGACCACTCAGTCAGAGTCTGCACCGTGGCAAATCATCTTCTCTTTTTAATAGAAGTAAGAATAAAATAAAGAGCAGAAGTAACCATCCAAGGACACAGAATATGGGCAAAACTTAGGATAGCAAAGTAGAAGGGGACAGAGTTTTCCTATTTGTCTCTCAGGCTTTGGCTTAGAAAGCTACATTTTACCAAGTTGACATGAAGTCCTGAAATTCCTGGGTGTGTGTTGGGGGAGAACAAAATATATTCCTCCCACTTCTTGTGAACTCCTCTTGAGGAGAGTGGAGAAGAATAGAGTCAACCTGGAGACTTCCAGTAGCTTGAAGGCTGGTGTGAAGTCACTGAAACATGGCCAGGTGTGGCGGCTCACACCTGTAATCCCAGCACTTTGGGAGGCAGGGAGGATTGCTTGCATCCAGGAGTTCAAGACTAGCCTGGACAACATAGTGAGATGGCATCTCTACAAAAAAATTTAAAAACTAGTTGAGTGTGGTGATGCACGCCTGTAGTCTTAGCTACTTGGGAGGCTGAGGTGGGAGGATCGCTTGAGTCCAGAAAGTCGAGGCTGCAGTGAGCTGTGATTGTACCACTGCACTGCAGCCTGGGTGACAGAATGAGATCCAGAAAAGAGACTTGGCCTCTGTTCTGCTTTATCTTTCCTTCTCTCTCTTGCAAGATAAATCGGCTTCCACCTCCCTTGTACTGATCATCCCTTCTTCTTTTCTTTTTCTCAATAATCATTTTCCAAAACATGTAAACATGAAAACTTTTTTTTAAAAAAAGAGCATTAGCATACCTAAAAAATAATTCCTTAATATTCCTTAATATCATCAAATATCTTGTCCTTGTCCAAACTTCCATTTTCTCATACATCTTTGTTTTTACTTATTTATTTACTTATGGTTTATTTAAGTCAGGATTCACATAAGGTCAGTTTGTGATTGGTAGATATATCTCTTTATTTATTTTTTAAGCAAGAGTTCCTTTCCCTCTCCTCTTCCCCCTTTTTAACCTTGCAATTTATTTATTAAAGAAACTGGGTCAACTCACTTGAATTTCCCATTGTGGACATTGCTAACTGCATTCCCATGGTGTTATTTGTCATGTTCCTCTGTCCTTTATGTTTTTGTCAGTTAGTGTTAGATTTAGAGGTTTGATCCAATTTAGGTTCATTCTATCAATCAATCAATCAATCAATCAATCATGTATCTGCCTGCCTATCTATCTATCTATCTATCTATCTATCTATCTATCTATCTATCTATCTAGAGGTTTGATCCAATTTAGGTTCTATCCATCTACTTACCTACCTACCTACTTACCTACCTACCTAGCTATGTATCTAATCTAGCTAGCTAGCCAGAGGTTTGATCCAATTTAGGTTCAATCTATCTATCTATTCACGTACCTACCTATCTACCTACCTACCTAATCATGTATCTTTCTTGGTAGTAGAAGGAATAATAAATCATATAGAATATTGTGTTCTTTTATCAGGGGCACATGATACCTGGTTGTCACTCTTCCTGTGATGTGACATCCATTGATGATCGTTGCCTAGATCTGTTACTTCACTAAACGGCGCAAAATGATGATATTCTAATTAAATCACTTCTTTTTGAGTTATTAGCTGGAACATTCTATTAGGAAAAGTTTTCCCTCATCAGTTGTTTTGTTACACAGAGGAATAGTTAATGTACCAAGGGCAGGATAAATGCTTGATTTTTGCCCTTTATTTAAGAGTTTTTAAAGTAATAAGCTGGTCTCTGTCATCCTCCAAAGGGTGACAAATGAGTTCTTTTTGGTGTGCCTTGAAATATTTGATGTGCTTTAATCCATTCCAATTAGCTTTATCAATAGCCCATCTTTGGCTAGTGGAGGCCTCTTTAAATTGAATCTCAGACCCTTTCACATGATGCTGTCTTTGATAGGATGCTTGCTTTATGACATGACTAGGGTTCTAGGTCCATCCCTTACACTTCCTGCCCCATACTTGGAACCAGTCATATGTATGATAAGCTTCAGAGATGTGATACTTAGAGATCATGAAGATCTGGGTGCTGTGACATATATTTATTGAACTTCAACAATGTGCCTGTGTTTGCATTCTGTTTTTCCCACTAAAATTATACTTGGGCTAATCTGTTGCTATAGGAATTTGACTAGAGAGTTGAAGGGGTGACTGTGAAAGATCAGATGTCTTCCTTTCGAGTCCTGTTCAAGGTTGCTTGAACATTTGATGGGGTCCAGCTCTTTCTATTTTAAAACTTTTTCCCCCTATTTCAGCCTTTTGCTTTGTTGTCGGTGTTTTCTACATTGAAATGGAAGCTTTGTTTTCATTCTTTCTTTTCCTTTTTCCCCTTCGGTAGTTAGGTAGTTTTCCTACCTAGTGACTTTGACTTTAGGCAAGACCTCAGGCTGTCACTAGGAGAGGAGGTTGGAAGCTCAGTTGTCAGAGTGGAGTGCTGCTGGTGGTGGGTCATGTTGGTCACGGTGCCTGTGGCTGGGCCTTTCTGTTGGAAATGGATGCATGCCACCTAGGACCAAAACTCTTCTGCATGACTATGGAACGCATCGTCAGCCTCTGTGGCAACAGAAACTTAATGGTTAGGCTGAAAAGCAAAAGCGGAGAAAGATCCTCAGGGAAAGTACAATCCCTGGGTCAGATGGAAGATTCTATTCTAATTTAAGAGCTTTGAAAATGGAAAAATAAAATCCGAGCAGTTTATAATTTCCCTATTTTGCTTTTTTCCCTCCTCTTTCTTTCAGATGCAGTTCGAACATTAAGCAATGCCGAGGACTATCTCGATGATGAAGACTCAGATTAATTCCTTTCTGGAGCTTTGAGATCTAAAACTTCTGTTGCTTTTGCCATTCCAAAACTTTGTCTTTGCCGGAAAAGTGTTGGTAACTATAAAGAAAAGTATATATGAACACGGCAGTGTTGCACTGTGTTTGAGTAGAACGTGTAAATGAATTGTTCCCACCTTTGGTTTGCCAATAAGTGACTGGATTCTTGGCTGTATAAAATACATTTGTGTTCACCAGAGTAGAACAAGAAGAGATTATTTCTATTTATCAAGCAAAAGGAATTTTAAGATTTTTTTTTCTTTAAAAACAAATCAGGATTTTTTTTTTTTTTTTTTTTTTTTTTTTAGTTAAAGTGCTTTACCTTAATGGTTGAGATATTTTGAATGGATTTTTCAAGGGGGGAAAATGCTTATTATAATAATAAAACAAAATACTTAACAGAAAATCGTCAGCTATTCTGACAAAAATAAACATTTTGAGGACTTTATTTTTTTTGTCTGTTTCTGTGGTATCACTCACTGTCGTTAAGTAAAGCTTTTTATATTTAGGTAAGAACTGATTTTATTTTTTAAATTATATTTTATATTTATTAGCACAGAAGAATAATGAGAGCCACATTTTAGTTCAACTTCTTGTGTTAGCTTTGATCAAAGTCAGGACAATAATCATTGAGAAGGTGCATGTCTAATAAAATAGGTAAATTTAATAATTGTGAGACTTCCAGTTTTTATCTCCAAGGTTGTATTTAGAGTGGAGAAACCCAACAACTCATTACAGTTTCGCTAAGATTTGAAAGGTTAAAAAAATTTATTTCCTTATGATAGATGTCATACTTTTCCACATGGAGTAGTCAGGAACCATGAAATTTTTTGCGTTCAGTTTTTTTAATAACATTGGTTTTCTCACAGTATGGATCTAGTTCATAATGATTCAGACTCTTTTGCTGAAACACAATTAGCATTGCAGGGAGCCTTCTGTACTACTGACATGACACTTCATTTGGCGTTCTAATTTTGTATCACTACAGGGATGATATTAAAAATGACATGGCCATTGGAATTTGCCTAGAATCCCGGCCCTAGGTCCAAAAGTATATTTTGCAAGATGATTTCAATGCTAATTTCAAAAAACACGTTGATGAAGAGAAGGAAATGTATGAAGAAGGAAGTGGGTTAGCTCAGGAAATGAATAACTGCCTCTATAAGAGTTTATTCTGTGACTGGTTTTTCTCTCTGTGGGAGCCTTGAGAAACGATACCCAGAGAAGCCCATGTGAGGGCTTTCAAACACCCCCAACTAAATTTTAGTAGAAGGGAATCTGTACCACTAGTGACAACAAAGTATGAACACAAATTCTGGCACCGACAAAAGAGGGCATTTTATTCTTAAAATAAATATGTTATTAAATTTGATTTAACCAGTTGTACTTCTTCTTAAACATAAACTTGAAGATATGAAATTCTTCCTGAAATTGTATCTATTCCCATAGATCCTTTAAGATTTTTCTTTAAAATGGAGCTTGTTTCTTAACAAAAAGCTTTTAGAGAACCCTGTAACTTTTTGTTCTTCTATACTTTGGGCTGGGGTAATTAGGATGGATTTCAATTAAAGACTCTTAATTTTTAAAACATGGGCAGAAATAATACAGCTTGTGTGGCTATAGACAATTTTTATCAAAATACCATGTACTTGCTTTAGATATATTATTTGTATATCTGAGGGAAAGAATAACATTATCAAACTTAAGAGAATTTTAGGAAGTTGGACAACTATAGTTTTTTTGAAGATGAGGAGAGTGCTTAGCTATGTGCATGAATTTTTGGTGAAACAGGACAACTCATTTAGTTGTGGCTGAAACTCCACTGGAAATTTTTTTGGTTTGTTTCTTGTTTATTCAGCCTGGCTAATCTGAGCTTTCTCAGAGATTGTTTAGTGCTGAACTCAGCAACAAAAATCAGTTCTAGGAATTTGCCACTGCTTTGACTGTGCAGAGGAGAACTCTGATTATGTTTTGGAAGTAACTTCAGAGGTTTTGCTGTAATCTGAGCTTGCTGACAGTCACTGTGGCCTGAACTCCTTTCTAGCGATTGCACCCTTTAAATAGGAAATGCCTTCCAGCTACTTGGGCAGTGCGATACTTGTTTAGTTGTAGGCCCAGGAGCCTCATGCAAAGAAAAATTCTTATCAGAGGTTCCCATTTCAGTTTTCTTTCTGGGCTGTTCTGTTGCACATTTTGTTGTTGTTGGGCTGACATGTATTACAGCATTTCTTTATGAGCCCCCATGGCTCCTCTTTTCAGTAGATAAATTATGTTATTACTCAAAGGGAAATGTTGAACAAAGCGATGGCGACTCCATTTTATTAATCTTAAAAAAAAAAACTGGAAATAGGCCGGGCGCGGTGGCTCAAGCCTGTAATCCCGGCACTTTGGGAGGCCGAGGCGGGAGGATCACCTGAGGTCAGGAGTTTGAGACCAGCCTGGCCAGCATGGTGAAACCCTGTCTCTACTAAGAAATACAAAAAAAACCCCAAAACTAGCTGGGCATGGTGGTGGGTGCCTGTCATCCCAACTACTTGGGAGGCTAAGGCAGGAGAATGGCTTGAATCCGGGAGGTGGAGGTTGCAGTGAACAAAGATTGCGCCATTGCATTCCAGCCTGGGCAACAGAGACAGACTGCATCTCAAAAAAAAAAAAAAAAAAAAAATTGGAAATAATGCTGAAAATGAAATTTTAGGTAATTTGCAGATAATTTTAAAGATGGAAATGTAATTTTTCCACATAAGCCTTCTTCATAAATGTTCTTTATTGTGTAGAGTTTCTGATTTACTAATTTTCTTATTGTGAGCACTATATTTATCATCTTCGTAAATGATTTCTTTTCTGATAGGCTGTGGAACCTAACATTTACATCTGATTATCTGCCTTCCCTATTGACTCAGACTGTGTATTTTTTGTCTTGATTTTTATATTGTAAATATGTATATAGCAGGAAAAGATTGTATAGCCAAACTTTGAAGTGTCCAATTACTAAAAGTTGAGGTTTTAGTGGGAGAAATATTGTAAAAGATTCTGGTATTCCTGTTTGCAAATATAGCTTTGGTGAACAGTTTTCTCATGTGAAGGAAAAATTGCAGACCACAAATTTATGGCTTCTGTTTCCTTATTTCTCAATAACAAGCTTTTACATCTGCCCCTCCCTTAAAATGACATAAAATTAAATGAAACTACCATTTATGAAATGTCTACTCTGCCAGTGCCTGTGCGAGACATTTTCACAGACATGATGTCATTTGATCTTTGCAGTAACCTTAGGCGAGGAATGTTAATGCCCCAACTTTTTACAGAGACGCTGAGGTTTGAAGAAGTGAAGGAACTGGTTCAAGGTCACACTGCTTGAAGGTGGACACACGGGTCTGGGGAACCCACGCGCTATTGCCTGCTGCAACAGTCAGATGTCATCATTCACATTCTCTCAGAAAAATCTGCAGAAACAGGACAGCTTCTTTCCAACGGAAGCCCTGGATATAGGCATCTAACAAATTCAGCATATCTGCTAATCAATTCATAATTTATTTAAAATGACCCTAAGCACTTCCAGAGAAATTTTCACAAAACTTTTAGTTCCCAGTAACCCTAAAGAAATATTATTAATGAAGCAGGTTTTACTCCCAAGTTTCCAAAATTTCCTACTCTGTACACATTAGAGTATGAGTAAGTATAAGAGAAGGAAAGCTTAGATCAGCAGCTATTCACTTTGCTTTGAGTTTATGTTGCTAAGTTCAGCAGTTCTCTCAGAGGGTCTGAGAGCTCCTCACTTCTGTGTAACCATGAAAATAAATGCATCCCTTGGAAGGGTCAGGGGATGTGGTCTTACCTGAGTCTGGGAGCTCGATGTGTACATGGAGGTAAGTAACTTCACACTTCCCAGGCAGTGCTGCTGTGTCTGTCGCCAGTGGCCAGTGGCTTGGGTTTCCCAGCAGGCTCAGCCTTTCTCCAGAGCTTGCACTGTGGGCAACTGGGAGCCACAGGGAGGCCAGGTTCCTCGTGGTGGCTGGAAAAGAACACTGAGGAAATCCAAAGGTATACATTAGCCTGACAGGAAGCAGGAAGGAAAGTGGAAGGAATAGACAAGGAGTGAAGAGGCTGAGCCTCAAAGGAAAAATGGTTACCTTTTCTAAATGACCCATAGTTCCGACAGAAATTAGTAGAATGCTTCGAGAAGTGGTGAGGGGTATGGGCTTTGGGATCACACTGTCTGGATTCAAGCCTGACTCTGCTGACTGACCTGTGACAGGTTAACTAAACACCCAGATTCCCTAGCTGTGCAATGGAGGAAGTGGTAGTATCTACTGCCTAGAGTTAGAAGGATTAAATAAAATCATATATGCAAAAGACTTAGTTCCTGAAAAACTCTACTGCTGAGCAGTTGCTCAGTTAATGTTGGGTATAACCATGAACAGGGAAGTCTGCATTAAAACCAGACGTGTGTTATACAAAGGAGCATGTCAACACGTTTTTCAGTTTCACCACCAATATTGAAGAGCAGAATTTCCTAAAATACTTTAAAAATGAGTGAAGGACAATGATGTTGCCTTCCAGTCATTTAGGTTTCTTTATATGTGGTAGTAGAGTTTTTCTTTGTCTTTGTCTTTTCTTTTTTCTTTGAGATGGAGTGTTGTTCTGTTGCCAGGCTGGACTGCAGTGATGCGATCTCAGCTCACTGCAACTTCCACCTCCCAGGTTCAAGCAATTCTCCTGCCTCAGCCTCCCGAGTAGTCAGGACTACAGGCGCACACCATCACGCCTGGCTAATTTTTATATTTTTAGTAGAGACAGGGTTTCACCATGTTAGTCAGGCTGGTCTCAACTCCTGACCTCAAGTTATCCACCCGCCTCGGCCTCCCAAAGTGCTGGGATTACAGGCGTTAGCCACTGTGCCCGGCCAAGTTTTTCAATATAAATGTACTTTGAGTTACAGGGAAGAGATATGTAACTGGAAAAGACCTGGTTATTAGTGTTATTACAGTAATTCAAAGATGAAGTAGGGAGATTGTCTCTGCCACTGTTTCAATTTTATCTTGTTGCTTTCAAGTGGTTTGATGGGCTTGATAGACCTGGGTCTGATGTTTGATACATGATTTGAAATCAGAAAGGTGTTTGGTGTTACCATTCTGCTCTTACATGACTTCAAAATTCAGACAATACTATTATTCAAATGAATAGACTTTGCACCTTCATAGGTTCCCCTATAAACTCTAAACTTCAAGAATTTAGTCTCACAGCGTCAATGAGAAAAAGAGAATTGAAGACACTTTAAAGTTAAGTATCATACAATCATCATTAACTTTGAACAAGGCGAACAAAAAAGAACTAAATTGCATATTTTGTTATTACCCATTTCAGAAGGGGAATTCCTGAGGCCACAAGAAAATGCTTCATGCCAACAGTGAGTATGAGATGTGGATGTGATGCCTGTTTGGACACAGGTTGGCTTGAAGAGTCACACAAAGCTGCTCATTGACTGAAACTAGAAATGGCTTTGGAGAAATTCATGGCCCTGAAAGCTCTCAGAGAGGGCATGCCACCCTGAGAGCAGGGTTCAGGGAAAGCTGGCATGCAGTCCTCTGTCATCCTGAGCCTGTGACATTGACCAGGTCCCTTGGTCCACGTGATATGCCCAAAATTAGGATCAGGTGATATCAGCTCCTCCTTGTGTGAAGCAAGTTATCATTGCTGCATCAGTTTCTTAGAGATCTTCGACCAGGACCTGATTTTTGAGCCTCGGATCACAGCTTAACCCTCTGTGGTGGTTGTGTCAACTTTCCAGGGTGTGGTACGCCTCATCTGCATCAGGACGCGTGACAAACCACTGTGCGTAATCTCAGATCTGGGGCTCAGGTGGTTGGTCTCAGGATGAAAGAGCACTCGAGGGCCCAGCTGAGTATGTGAGTGTGGTCTGGTGTGGTGGAGGTACTCACTGGATCTTTAGACCTGCTCTGGGCAATGCTGGGAGTCTTGCTCTTCTGTGAGCCATTGCAAGACTGTTTATGTTTTAGCCACCATATATAGATACTGTATGAAGTTTGTGAATGCCTTTCTTCTGTTTTTGAAAATGGGAAATCATGCCTTATCAGCTCTCTCTCTCCCCATTTCTCATTTTTAGTTAGCAATAGTGTCTTGTATACTGCTGTGTGAATTCATTAATTATTACCACTACCACTACTATTTATTAATGTATTTATTTTCCTCTGGTGTTAAAACTGAAACTGCTACTGCTACTTCTAACTACTAAGCAATTATTCCTTGCTAGGAAATCTCAGCAGGAAAACTATAACTGCTCATATGAGAATTGTTCTTCCATATTGTCTTTAAACTGTCCTTAGATGTCCAGTCCAGTGCCTTACCTCCATCCCCTTTTTAATAGCTGTAGCCTGAGGCTGGGAAGTGACTTGCTATGAGAAACATAAGTCAATACCAGAGCTGACCAGCAAGTGAGGAATTGGAAGCAAGGGGTCTGAGATGGTTGTCACAGATATTTCCTTCTAGATCGTGCTGCTGTGTGAGACCATTTTCCCACTGTGGGCATGTTTTCCTTGAGTGAATTTTCCAGGTACTCTATATTCAGCACTCTCCTCCTTCCTTTTCTTTAATTCCATTTTAGCCACACACAGGGGAATGGAAAGGGCCTGATTAAATCAACTATTTTTTTTTTAACATTTATCTTCTGAGGCTGGGCATGGTGGCTCATGCCTGTAATCCTAGCACTTTGGGAGGCTGAGGCGGGCGGATCACCTGAGGTCGGGAGTTGGAGACCAGCCAGACCAACATGGAGAAACCCCGTCTCTACTAAAAGTACAAAATTAGCCAGGCATGGTGACATATGCCTGTAATCCCAGCTACTCGGGAGGCTAAGACAGGAGAATCGCTTGAACCCAGGAGGCGGAGGTTGCAGTGAGCCATGATCACGCTGTTGCACTCCAGCCTGGGCAACAAGAGCGAAACTCCATCTCCAAAAAAAAAAAAAACCAAAAAATGAAACAAAAAAAAACCTTTTATCTTCTGATTTAATGTGGCGAATATGAGAAGAAATTGAAATGCCAACCAAAATGCCATTATGGAGTTTATAATCCCATGTTTTTTGGCCGTCCCCTATTACCTCTCCTAGATAAACAGGAGTTGAATGTCTTGTGTCCTGATTTTTATGGTCTCTTAGTTACTACAATAACAAGATCACTCAATCCCATGGAGTCTGTCCTATTACAGAATATCAATGTTCACTCTGCTTTTTCTTTATTTCATCTATCAGCAGTGAATAGCACTTTCATGTTTAAGATGCTTCCTTTTAAAGTTGGAGAATAAGAATAAATGTGTTGAATGGCTTTGTTTAGTAGCAGCATTGTCCTTTAGACCCACTGAGGAATCTTAAGAATGAAATCATCATAAATAGGCAAATAGGTAATGTTTCAGTAAATACTTGTGGCGACTATGTTTCCTTTTTAACCAAGAGCCCAGTAAAATTTGTAATTACTTCAACTGAATGAGAACACAAGGCCATTTCATGTCCTTAATCTTTATTGATATGCTTTGCTTATTTTAATGGCTTGCATACATTTTTTATTGCGCTGTTGATAATGGTTTTACATAATTCATAATGATACACAATAAAAGTCTCATTGTGTTCACATTCCTTTGTGGGTCTCCTCTGTTGCATGTTGATTGTGGTTTAATACTAAAACTGTAACAATGTACATCCAGTACTGTTTCATTTTCCTTGTTACTACAAGCTATGTGATAAACTTACTTTATTCTGTATATAAGTCATTTTCATTTCTTTTTCAACATAATTTCTTTATTATGAAAGAAGCCAATACTTAAGTCTTAAGAAATTCTTATCATGTATTATTTTCTTATTCTTTATTTTATAAAATCTATGAAAATTCTTTCCTTATTTCTACCTCAATAAGGAGTTTTAAATTGTGATTTGAGGGATTGTTGATTGATTGATTGATTGATTGAGACAGCGTCTCGCTCTGTTGCCCAGGCTGGAGTGCAGTGGCATGATCTTGGCTCACTGCAACCTCTGCCTCCTGGGTTCAAGCGATTCTCCTGCCTCAGCCTCCTGAGTAGCTCGGACTATGGGTGCGCACCACCACACCTAGCTGATTTTGTATATTTTTGTTTGTTTGTTTTACAGATATGGGGTTTCACCATGTTGGCCAGGCTGGTCTCGAACTTCTGAGCTCAAGAGATCTGCCAATCTCTGCCTCCCAAAGTGCTGGGATTACCGGTGTGAGCCACCATGCCCGGTCAAGGGATTGTTTATTATTTGATATTTAAAAAATTATATCATGCAGTTTCCCATACTTTAAAAAAATTTTAAAGCCACTTTATTGAGATATAATTTGCATACCATATATTTTATCCATTTAACATATACCATTCAGTGGTTTGCAGTGTATTCACAGAGTTGTATAACCATCATTACTGTCTAATTTTTTTATATTTAATTTTTAATTCTGGAAATGAACACAATGTCAAATTTATATTAACTTTTTTAAGAGTAAAGTTCAATTGTTAACTATTCACATTATTGTACAACTCTAGGAGAATCTCTAATCTCTAAAAGAATCTAGAACAATCTCTAGAACTTAAAGTACTTTTAAGTTTGAATAAAGATTCAAACCTCTTGCTGTGGAACAAAAGGCCCAGGTGTAGCCTCTGCTATTCTCCCTCTTAGCAGATTGCTCATGAAAAAGAGTCAAACTCTGTAAAATATTTGAAGGTATTTATTCTGAGCAAATATGAGTGACCAAGTCCTGAGACACAGTCTTAAGTCCTGAGAACATGTGCCCAGGGTGGATGGGTTATAGCTTGATTTTATATATTTTAGGGAGATGGAAGTTACAAGCAGACATCAATCAAATACATGTAAGGTGTACATCGATTCTGTCGGGAAAGGCGGTACAACCTGAGGTGGGAGGAGGGCCCAAGTGTGAATCCAGCTGCCTGGAAGGCTATGCCAGGTTACATGGCCAGCACCCTAGCTCAGGCTCTTTCCACATTCCTTGTCTTCTGTTTAAGCATGCTTTCTACCTGTAGGCCCTTTTTGTTGCATCCCTTCTGCTATGATTTGAATGTTTGTCCCCTACAAAATTTGTGTTGAAACTTAATCCCCAATGTGACAGTCTTGAAAGATGGGGTGTTTAAGAAGTGATTGGGTCTTGAGGGCTCTGCCCTCATGAATACATTAATCCATTAATAGGTTAATGAATTATCATGGGAGTCATACTGGTGGCTTCATAAGAAGAGAAAGACCTGAGCCAGCATGCTCAGCCCCCTTACGTGTGATGCCCCATGCCACCTCAGTTCTCTGCAGAGAGTTCCCACCAGCAAGAAGGCTTTCTCCAAATGAGGCCCCTTGAAGCTAGACTTCTTAGGTCCGTAACTATTTTATTTTATTTATTTTTGAGACAAAGTTTTGCTCTTCTTGCCCAGGCTGCAGTGCAATGGTGTGATCTCGGCTCACTGAAACCTCTGCCTCCCGGGCTCAGGCAATTCTCCTGCCTCAGCCTCCCAAGTAGCTGGGATTACAGGTGCATGCCACCACGCCCGGCTAATTTTTTTGTGTTTTTAGTAGAGACAGGGTTTCTCCATGTTGGCTAGGCTAGTCTTGAACCCCTGACCTCAAGTAATCCACCTGCCTTGGCCTCCCAAAGTGCTGGGATTATAGGTGAGAGCCACTGCGCTCAGCCCTATTTTATTTTTTTCAATTTATTTTATTTTTATATTTTATTATTTTATCTTATTTTTGAGATGGAGTCTCACTCTGTCACCCAGGCTGGAGTGCAGTGGCATGATCTTGGCTCACTGCAACCTCTGCCTCTGGGTTCAAGCGATTCTCCTGTCTCAGCCTCCTGAGTACCTGGGATTACAAGCATGTGCCACCACACCCAGCTAATTTTTGTATTTTTAGTAGAGACGGGGTTTTACCATATTGGCCAGGCTGGTCTCGAACTCCTGACCTCAAGTGATCCACCTGCCTCAGCCTCCCAAAGTGCTGGGATTACAGATGTGAGTCACTGCACCCGGCCAAATTCCATAACTTTAAAAAACAAATTCCTTTTCTTTGTAAATTACCCAGCTTCAGGTATTCTGTTGTAAGCAACAGAAAACAGACTGAGACACCTTTCTGCACACTATTGACAAGATAATCTTTCTAAATTTTCACATAGAATGATCATTTGCCTTTTCTGGCTCTTGAAAGTGAGATCCAATACAACCTCTACTCTGCAACATTTTCTGTAGATTTAAGCTAGAAATGATCTCTTTTTCCTTTAATTTCTTATAACATTTGCTGTTTTTATTTTTTAGTTATCAGGTAACAAATATTTTTATGTTGTAGTTACTTTGTGTTTATATTCATGCCTTAACTCATTGCACTCTTTGAGGATAGGGTCTGTCATTGCTTTTGCCTCAAGATAGCACAGTGCCTAGCATACAGTAAGTGCTTAAACATTAAAAAGAAATGCATAGTAATATTGACATCTTTTTCTTTCTATGTTTAAGTCTATAAATTTTAACACATGTATAGATTTGGGTAACCACCACCACAATCAGGATACAGAACACTCTAAATAACTTCCTGTGCTATCACTCTAGAGTCACACCCTCCCCTTCTCCTCCCCCTTGCCAATCACTGATCTATTCTTCATTACTGTAGTTCTGTTTTTTCCTAGGATGTCATATAAATTGAATCATACAGTATGTAGTCTTTTGAGGCTGGCTCCTTTTACTCAACCATAAGGACTTTGAGATTATCAGTTGGTTGTGTGTATCAATTGTGGCTTCCTTTTTTATTGTTGAGTAATAGTCCATTATATGGATATAACACAGTTCGTTGCTGGACATTTGGGTCATTTCCAGCTTTTGGCAATTATAAGAGCTATAAATATTTGTGTACAGGTTTAAGCAAGTGCTTTTTGAATGAACAGGTGAATAAATGATCAGTATAATTTCAACCATGTGGTCTTATGGACTGCTATACATAAGCAAAATTTGTGATAAGCCTCATTGGAGGCACATAGAGAAATGGACATACACATAATATTTATATATATTATATAGATACATAAAGATTATATATAATGAATAGTTCTAAAGTAGACATACAAACAATGTTTTTTTCAGATTTCGAAAATGATGGGGTTACTTCTGGCTAGCTGTGGATGTGGGTAAGGTATCATCAACATTATTTGGATTCTGAAATCAAACAATTGCTTCCCAAACTCAGAGGCTTGATGCTACAAACCAAAGGAATGCATGAGCCTGCCCAAAGATTTGTTTATTTTGTTATTTATATAGAATTAATTGACTATTTTTAAAATGCTTCCAAGAGGTCCAAAATGTCTGTTTATATCATTGACAGAATTACTCCCCATGATTCAGAAATACAAAACACTTTAAATATAGTTTTTAAAGATGTTGTCATTGTAGACATTCTCACAAATTTCAAATAGAGCAAGAAATTCTCAAAAATTTCAAATAGAGCAAGACACTCTCAGAAAATTAAAAGTAGTGCAAAGTATTTTGACTTCCCCTTCTAGAAAAATGCATCCACTTTTAGGGAGAACTGAGTTTTGGACGTGGATTTAACTACAAACTAACTAAAAAGCATCAGGCAAGTTTTTTTAATCTCTTGAACCTCTGTTTTCTCATCTCTAAAACTGAGATTACTATTGGCTGCCAAGTAGGACAGTTACAGCTTCAAGACATCATGTGTGAAATGGTTGTCATGGCCAGGCACAGTGGCTCACGCCTGTAATCCCAGCAGTTTGGGAAGCCGAGGCTAGCGGATCACGTAAGGTCAGGAGTTCAAGACCAGCCTAGCCAACATGGTGAAATCCCATCTCTACAAAAATAAAAAAATTAGCTGGGCATGATGGCCGAGGTGCCTGTAATCTCAGCTACTTGGGAGGCTGAGGCAGGAGAATGGCTTGAACCCAGGAGGCAGAGGCTGCAGTGAGCCGAGATCACGCCACTGCATTCCAGCCTGGGGAACAGAGGAGACTCCGTCTCAAAAAAAAAAAAAAAAGAAAAAAAATGCTTGTCACATAATATTCGTTCAATAAACGCTCAATCCCTTCTTCTCTGAGCTTCAACTTGCTTATCTTTGAAATGCGGGACTAAGAATAGATGATTTCTAAAAATTTTTCTAGTTCTGGATTTATTTTATTTTTATTTTTTGTGATTGAGTGAGTTATGAACAGGTGTGTCTTCCAGGCACACAATTTCTGAATTGGTAAGTAAAATGTTGTGTCTCGATCCTCTTTTATACTCCAGTTTGACTTGCATTAGATAATTTAAAATAGAATTTTAATGTTTTTTTCTGTTTCAAATTACTTTGGAGGCAATAAATTAGGTATAGTGATCCAGGCTTTCTAATTAAGGAATATACTTGATGATAATGAAGGAATGATGACACTAAATGTCTAACCTTGAACTCAAAGATTCCCAATGGCTCTACAGAACTTTTTTTTTTTTCCAGTCTGGTGTCCACCTTTACAATTCTTATGTATGTTCCTGAAGCACAGAGAAAATGAAAAAGTCACAGAACTCTAACCAAGGCATCAGACTGATGATCAGGAAGAAATTTAGAACTGAGTGCTGAGCAATTAATATTTCTGGGATTAATTTCCACAAAGGGCCTCATTATCTCTCCGAAAGGCTCGTATTTGGTGGTAACAAATGTGCTTATTTTTAAAAGAAGGAAATATTTAGTTGGATTTCAGAAACTATAGGCCAATGGGCTTTACGTTAATCATTGTCAAAATTATAGAATGAATGATAAAACAAATAATCAGCTTATAGAAAAGTAGGACATTTTCCTACATAATTACAACACATTCAAGACACTCAGGGAATTTAACATTGTTATAATGTTACTTCCCCTGTCTTAATAATGTTCTTTTAACATTTTTCTTCTTCTTTTGAGAGGGAGTCTCACTCTGTCGCCCAGGCTGGAGTGCAGTGGCATGATGTCAGCTCATTGCAATCTCCACCTTCTGGGTTCAAGCAATTCTCCTGTCTCAGCCTCCCAAGTAGCTGGGATTACAGGCATCCGCCACCATGCCTGGCTAATTTTTGTATTTTTAGTAGAGATGGTGTTTCACCATGTTGGCCAGGCTGGTCTTGAACTCCTGACATCAGGTGATCCACCCGCCTCAGCCTCCCAAAGTGCTGGGATTACAGGCGTGAGCCACTGCGCCCAGCTGCATTTTTCTTCTTTAGTACAGAATTTCTCTTTCTTTCGTTTTTACACAAAAAGTAACATATTCAATTCTTGCATTTTTGTTATTTGAAACAAGGTCTTGATCTGTCATCCAGGCTGGAGGGCAGTGGCACAATCTCGGCTCACTGCAACCTAGACCTCCCAGGCTGAAGCGATTCTCCCAGCCTCTTGAGCAACTGGTACTATAGGTGTGCACCCCACACCTGACTAATTTTTGTATTTTCTGTAGAGACAGGATTTCCACAGTTGCTCAGGCTGGTCTTGAATTCCTGGGCTCAAGCCATCCTACTGCCTTGGCCTGCCAGAGTGCTGGGATTACAGGCTTGAGCCACCGTGCCCGGTCTTTGTTTATTTTTTATTGTTATTGTTTAAAATTTTATCTTGGCAACAGCATTTTTTAAAAAAAGTTAAGATCTCTCCCTTCTTTTTAATATAAATACTATCATATGTTACACTTTTTTGGGGGTATGGGGTGAGATTATTTTGTTTTTGTTATTGCTTAAAAATTTCGTCCTCACTCAGTGGCTCAGGCCTGTAATCCCAGCACTGTGGGAGGTCGAGGTGAGGATCACTTGAGCTCAGGAGTTAGAGACCAGCCTGGACAACATGGCAAAATCCTATCTCTACTGAAAATACAAAAAATTAGCTGGGCATGGTGGCCCGTGTCTGTAGTCCCCAGCTACTCAGGTGGCTGAGGTGGGAGGATCACTTGAGCCCAGGAGTTGATGGCTACAATGAGCCGGTATTGTGCCACTGCACTCCAGCCTGGGTAACAGAATGAGACCCTGTTTAAAAAAAAAAAAAAATCTTGGCAGTTATTCTCTGTCTTTATATGAGAGCTTTATCATTTATTTTTAATTGTCAAATGGTATTCCAGTGTATGGCTGTACCATAATTTATTTGATTGGGCTACAACTGATGGATATTTACACTATTTTCAATAACTTAGGTTTACAAACAGTGCAGTGATAAATTACATCATATGTATTTCATTTTATACAAGAGCATGTCTATCTCTAGGATGAATTCCTGAAAAACTGCTAAGCATGCACATATATTTCCATAAATATTGTCAAATTACTATGATAGGGTAATTGCCCTACATCAACACTGTATGAGAATGCCTGTTTACCCAAAGCATTACCAATGCAGGACTTATCAAGCATTTTGTGATTTTAGGACATTATTGATAGGTCCTCTATCTTCTAAAGATTTTTCTCTCAAGCTCATGGAAATGCCTGACTCCCTTTATTTAGTCTTACCACTCTTAAATCCATTCTTTATAGGGCTGCCCTTAATGGTATTACCGTCTTGCATAAAATCCTGTAATGGCATCTCTGTAGACTGGGTTAAGGACTCCTCAGTGTAGCTTAGTCAGGTTTTTGCTTGTATCTTTAACCTCATCCCTCACTATCCCCTCGATAATGGCCTCTCCCTCAATTCTGCTCCAACCTTGTTCAACCACCAACAGTTTCCCCCTAATGCCCGAGTTTGTCTCATTGACAGCTTTTGTTAACTTGCTGTTCTTTCTTGGAATGCTTTGACCCTTTTTCATCTTATAGCCTTACCCAATCTGTTTTAAATTAGCTGCTCCTGTTGTGTACTGCCTAACTTCCCAGGTTTACATTTTTCCCTGGATTTATCAGGGTTGATGTTGGCTGGTCCGCCTTTTCTGCTGGACTGTAAATTCTTTAAGCTCTGAAATCTTGTCTTGTGCACCAGAGCATTCAGAGTCTGGACCACAGAGGGCCTTTAAGAAATGTTACTTAAATAAATATAGTTCTCTATTGAAAAGCAAATATTCTTAAGACAGATATCTGTTCACATTCTTTTGTTAGTGTAATTTATTTTACTATGGTAAAATATATAAAACATTTAAAAAGGGGCATTAATTGCATTAACAATGTTGTGCAACCATTACCACTGTCTATCTGCAAAACTTTCTCTTTACCCAAACAGAAACTCTGTCACCATTAAGCAATAACTTCTGATTCCCCTCTTCTTCCAGCCCCATGGCAACCTCTAGTCTATTTCTGTCTCTATGAATTTTCCTATTCAAGATATTTTATCTAATTAAAATTATATAATATTTGTCCTTTTAACATCTGGCTTATTTCACTTAGCATAATAATTTCAAGGTGCATCCACGTTATAGCATGTATCAAAACTTTATTTCTCTTTATGGATGAATAATATTCTTTTTCTTTCTTTCTTTTTTTTTTTTTGAGATGGAGTCTCGCTCTGTCACCCAGGCTGGAGTGCAGTGGCGCGATCTCGGCTCACTGCAAGCTCCGCCTGCCGGGTTCACGCCATTCTCCTGGCTCAGTCTCCAGAGTAGCTGGGACTACAGGGTCCTCCTACCACGCCCGGCTAATTTTTTTGTATTTTTAGTAGAGACGGGGTTTCACCATGTTAGCCAGATGGTCTCGCTCTCCTGACCTCGTGATCTGCCCGCCTCGGCCTCCCAAAGTGCTGGGATTACAGGCGTGAGCCACCGCGCCCGGCCTCTGTTTAGCTTTTTAAAGGAACCACCAAATTGTTCCCCACAGCAGCTGCACCATTTTATATTCCTATCAGCAATGTAGGAGGGTTCCAGTTTCTCCACATTCTTGACAACGCTTATTTTCCACTTTTAATTACAGCCATCCTAGTAGATGTGAAACACTATTACACTGTGGTTTTAATTTGCATTTCTCTAATGACTAAAGGTAGTGAATATCTTTTTGGTACTCCTTGGCCATTTCCATACGTCTTTGAAGAAATAGCTATTCAAATATTTTGCCCATTTAAATTGGGTTGTTTTTGTTGAGTTTTAGGAGTTTTAACATTATTTTGGATATAACCTTATCAGATATATGACTTGCAAATATTTTCTCCCATTCTGTGGGTTTTCTTTTCACTTTATTGATAATGCCCCTTATGTGCAAAAGTTTTATATTGATGAAGTCCAATATATCTATTTTTTCTTTTGTGGCTTGTGTTTTTGGTGTCATATCTAAGACTCCACTATTAAATCCAAGGTCAAGATTTACTCCTGTGTTTTCTTCGGAAAGTTTTGTGGTTTTAGTCCTTATATCTAGGTTGTTCCATTTTAAGTTAACTTTTGTATATGGTATAATTTGGGGGTCCAACTTCATTCTTTTAGCTGTAGAAATATAGTTGTTACAGGCCATTTGTTGAAAAGCCTGTTCTTTCATTGTTGAGTGGACTTTATATCATTGTCCAAAACTAATTTGCCATACATCTATGGGTTTATTTCTGAACTCTCAATACTATTCCATTGATCTATGTTCTACCCTTATGCCAGTACCATACTGTTTTAATCACTGTAGCTTTGTAGTGAGTTTTGAAATTGGAACATGCAAGTCCTTGACTTTGTTCATTTTAATATTATTTTGGCTATTTGGGGTTCATTAAAATTTCATATGAATTTGAGGATTGGCTTTTCCATTTTTCCCAAAAAGGCTGTTGAAATTTTTATAGGAATTACATTAATTTATAGTTTGCTTAGTTGTATTGATATTTTGATAATTTTAAGCCTTTCTATTCATGAACATGAGGTGTTTTTCCATTTTTTCAAAAGGTAGTTTCTTTTCTTGTGATGGCTTTATTTGTCTTTGATATTGTCGGTAGAAGAGCTGAGGCAGGACTGGCTTGTCTGTCATAATATAAAAGAGTCTTGGAAGATGTCCGGGGTCCAGGGTCTAAAACCCCTGGTGGCCTTTGGAACACCAAGCTCTGTGCCAAAGAGTGGAAGGCTGCCCTGCTGCACCACAAAATCTAAGCCCAGGGCATAAAACCCCTCGTAGCCTCTGGAAAGTGCACAGACTTGTTGGTTGCTCTCCCAGGCTCGTAAACATGTTCTCCATTACCTGAAGTAGCAGAGCATATTCTGTATGTGTCTGTATGTGTCACCGCTACCTTTCTACCCCCACATCCGCACATCCTTACCACCTGCTTTGTTTAATCACCAATAAACAGTGTGGGCTCCCAGAGCTCGGGGCCTTTGCAGCTTCCATACCAGCATTGGCCCCCTGGAACCACCTTATGCAGTCTTAACTTGTCTTTTCTCATTCCTTTGACTCTGCCAGATTTTGTAGCCCCCACGGCCTGGTGTTGGGTCTGATCACCTCAACAGATATCAGATAAGGTAATGGTGATCTCATAATAAGTTAGGTAGTATTCCTCTCTCTTTTGTTTTTTAGAAAAATGTCAGAAGGATTGGTGTTAATCATTTTAAAAATATTTGGGAAATCATCCAAGTTTGGTACTTCACCAGTGATGCAATTTGGTCCTGAAATTTTCTTTATTAGGAGGTTTTCAATTACTAATCTGATCTTTCTTGTTACAGATCTGTTAAGATTTTCTAATTCATCTTGAGTCAGTTTAGGTAATTTGTGTGGAATTTGTTCATTTCTTGCAGGCTATCCAATTACTATATAATTATTCATAATATTATCCCTTTTATTTCTGTTAAGATAGTAGTATTGTTTCCATTTGTATTTCAGATTTTATTTAATAGTTATTTGTGTCTTCTCTCTTTTTCCTTTGTCAGGTCTAGCTAAAATTTTGTCAGTTTTGCTGATCTTTTCAAAAAACCGACTTTTGATTTTGTTGATTCCCTATTACCTTCTAGTTTCTATTTTATTTTTCTCCACTCTAATCTTTATTATTCCCTTCTTTCTAGTAAATTTGGGCTCAGTTTGTTCTTCTGCTTTTAGTTCATAAAGGTATAAAATTAAGTTATTGATTCGAGCTATTTTTTAAAATATAGTTGATTATAGCTATAAATATTCCTCTGAGCACTGCCTTTACTGCATCCCATAAGTTTTTGTATACTGTCTTTCATTTTCATTTGTCTCTCAGTATTTTTAAAATTCCCTTGTGATTTCTTCTTTTATCTTTTGGTTATTTAAGAATGTGTAATTTAATATCCATATATTTGTGAATTTTTTCCCCTTAGATCCATACTGAATATATTTGTGAATTTAAAAAGTTTTTCTTTTATTATTTATTTCTAGCTTTATCTCATCTCATCATTGCGATTGAAAAAGATGCACTATAATCTCCATCTTTTAAAATTTATAGAAATTTGTTTTGTGGCATAACATATGCTCTATCCTGGAGTATGTTCCCTGTGCACTTGAGAATAATGTATATTCTGCTGTTGTTGGATAAAGTGTTGTATATAAGTCTGTCATATCTTGTTAGTTTATGTTGTTGTTCAAGTTCTCTTTCTCCTTATTGATTTTCTGTCTAGATGCTCTATCCATTATTGAAAATGTATTAAAGTCTTCAATTATTATTGTTGAACTGCCTATTTCTCCCTTTAATTCTGTCAATATTTCTGTTGTCTGTTGTATATACATTTATAACTGTTATATCTTCTTGATAAACTCCTTTTCATATAATGCCCTTTTTTGTGTCTTTTAATCAATTTTGATTTAAAGTCTATTTTGTCTAATTTTAGTATTGGTACCCCAGCTTTCTTTTGGTTACTATTTATATAGAATATTTTTTTCCATCCTTTTAATTTCAATCTTTGGATATTCTTGTAACGGGATGTAATTGGATCATGTTTTCTTATCTATTCTGCCTATCTCTGCCTTTTGATTGGAAAGTTTAGCCTATTTATATTTAAAATAATTGCTGGTAAGAAAGGACTTACTTTTGTCAGTCTGTCTTCTGTACATCTTATGCCTTTTTTGTCTTTCATTTTTTCCATTACTGCCTTCTTTTGTGATTAATTGATTTTTTTTGTAGCAGATCATTTTGATTCCCTTCTCAGTTCCTTTTGTATATATATTTAAGATTTTTTTGTGGTTATTACAGGAACTACATTTAACATCCTAAAATTTAAAAACCAAAACAAATAACTAAATTTATAACAATCTAATTAGATTGGATACCAACTTAACTCTAATAGCACACAACATTTGATTCCTATAGAGCTCTGTCATCCCTCTCCTTATGCTTCTAGACACATAAAGATGTTATCACAAATTATACCTTTATGTGTCTAGAAGCATAGATTTATTATATTTTAATGCATTTTTCTTTTAAATTCTGTAGGAAATAAGTAGAGTTACAAACAAAAAAATACAATAATAATCGCTTTAATATTTGCTCATGTATTTACCTTTACCAGAGGTCTTTATTTTTCTTGTATATGGCTTTGAGTTACTGTTTAGTGTTCTTTTATTTCAATATGAAGGACTTCTTTAAATATTTTTTGTAAGACAGGTCTAGTGGTAGCAAGCTCCCTCATCACTTGTTTGTCTAAGAATGTGTTATTTTTATCCGTCATTTTTGAAAAATTATTTGCTGGTTATAGAACTCTTAGTTGACAGTTATTTGCTTCAGCACTTCACATATGTTATCCCACTGTCTTCTAGCCCAAACAGTTTCTGATAATTTTTGAAATCAGCTGCTAATTTTGAGTCTCCCTTTTACATGATGTGCTGCTTCTCTCTTGCTGCTTTTAAGATTATCTCTTTGTCTTTTGACAGTTTGATCATGATGTGTCTTGGTGTGGATCTCAGAGCTTATCTTACTTGGAGTTGGTTAAGCTTATTGGATTTGTAGATTCATGTATTTCATCAAATTTGGGAAGTTTCAGCCATTATTTGAACAATAATATTGTTCAAATATTATTTTGCCCCTTTCTCTAGCTCCTCCTTTTCAACCTCTTCTGTTGTATATATTACTCTTCTTGGTGGTATCCCACAGGTCCCTTAGACTCTGTTCACTTTTTTTTTCTTTTACTCAGACTCAGTATTTTCAGTTGTCCTATTTTCAAATTTGGCCATTCTTTTTTCTGCCTACTCAAATCTGCTTTTGAACCTCTCTAGTGAATTTTAAAATTTTTTGTTCTTGTACTTCTCAGTCCAAATGTTCTGTTTGATTCCTTTATATAATTTCTACCTATTCATTGATATTCTCATTTTGCCCATATATTATTATCCTGATTTTGTTTTGTTCTGTATCTGTGTTTTCCCTTTGCTTTGTAAGCATACTTAAGACAGTTGTTTTAAAGTTTTTGTCAAGTAAGTCTGATGTATGGGCTCCCACAGGTACAGTTTCTTTCAATTTATTTTGTTCCTTTGAATGGGCTACAATTTCCTGTTTCTTGTGTACCTTGTGATTTTTTTTATTGTTGAAGGTTATAGTAGTCTGTTTGTTTAGTATTTTTTCCAAACTATTATTGCAAAGACTATATTTTTTATCATGTGAGGTCACAGAAGTCTTTGTTCCTTAGCTTATATTCAGCTAGTGTTCTGACTGAGATTTCCGTGAGTGCCAGGAGCTAAAAACAAAACAAAACAAAGGGAGAGAAAGGGAAAACCACCTCTACTAATCTTTCCAGACTGCCTTTGTATATGTGCATGTGTGCCCTTCCTTCAATAGTTACCCACCCTCACACTGAGTCTACAGATCAACTCAAGGTGAAAATGTAGGGTCGTCTTAGGTCTTTCTTCTGTGTATGTTTTGTCCTGGGTGTGTACATGGCTTTCTAAATTCCCAGTATACATGACTACTTTTGAATGTCCTGATTTCCTAAAGAAATTTTCCTCAGCCTTTGCCTTGGGCAACTTTTTTTATGTTTTGACTATAATCTTTTGTCCCAGGCACCTGAAAGTTGTTAGTTGGGCTTGTAGTATTTGTGAGCATTGCTTTTTTGGCCTGATTTCTGAGGCAGAAAAAGACATGTTTGCTTTCCATCACTCCTTCAGGTAGTCCCCAGACAGGTTAGAACAGACATACATGATTTGTGAATAATATCTGCTCTGCTCCACTCCCTCTTGAATCAGAGAAAAGTGTCCTACACTAAGAATGCAGGCAGCCCCTGCTTCAAGACCAAATCTGCTATAAAATCACCACAGTTTCCTAACATTTTGTTGTGCTTTTTTTCATTCAGTTTTTGTTTGCTAGAGTTCTGAAAAAGTTGGTTCTGATAGTTGATGCTTGTTTTTTAGAGTTTCTGTGGGAAATGAGAACTTGCAACTGCCAACTTCACCATTTTGCTGATGTCACTTAGTGCAAGTTCGGCTTTTCAATTAGACCATCTATGCCTGAAGAGTAAGAGCTGTGGTTAATCTTCATAGTTGTGTTTTTCTCAGCATTTAGTGTAAAACTTTATATAAAATTGAATTCAATGTATATTCAACTTGAACAGTGCTGTATTCATCATCTACTGTACATTCTAGTGTTAAGTCATATATACATTCATTCATTCAACAATATTTATTGACCTCTTGTATTCAAGGCATGCCCTAGCTGAGTTACAAGGGTGAATCATAGAGGTAAGATTTCTTTCCTAAAAGAGTGAATATCTAAAGAAGGGAAGACAACAATAAATAACATTAACAAAGCAACAGGTTGGTTTGTGTTTCCTTGGAAAGATGGCTCTTTTGGTGCTGACTTCTTAGATAACAGAAGCTTCACACTAGGCTCTGGAGAAGGATCTGAAAGCAATCCCTCTTCCTGGACATGGTGGTTTGTGCTTGTAGTCCCAGCTACTCAGGAGGCTGAGGCAGAAGGATCACTTGAGCCCAGTAGTTTTGAGTGCAGTCTTGGGAACATAACAGGACACTGTCTCAAAAAAAAAAAAAAAAAAGTAACCCCTCTCCTCTTTCTGACTTCTTCCTGTACCCTTTGGGTTTGGAGAAGAAACTGTGGACATTCAAGGAAGTGCTGAAGAGGGGACAGCTCCTAGTTCTCCAACTCTTTTGTTATTTGTTTGAAAATTCTGAAATTTAACTCTTGGCTCAGCTCCCTTGTTTAGCTTTGGCTTTGAGGCGCCTGAAGTTTATCCCCCCACTTCCCCTGCAACCTCTACTCTCTAAATTGAGGATTGCTTAATTCCTTATTTAATATTTCAAATGTGGATTGTTGTATCTTGAAAAATATTCTCTGGAGGCATAACATTTAATTAAGTTTCTTCAGGATAATGGCAAGGAAATTAAATTACACATTGTTTTTGTCAGAGTAGTCAACTAGGGTGCCACTTGCATGTCAAGCCTTTTTCTCAACAAAGGTTTTAAGAATATTTATATGCTTGGAGAAGATTTTTGTTTTTGAGTTGATTTGCCTTTCATATTCATATTATTCTACCACAGTCTACAAATAAAGGACAAAACAAAACATCAGAAAGCAAAATTGCTTTGATGAAAAAAAAATATAGTGCTATTTTAATCTTAACCTTAAAGTGTTTACCCCTGTGGGTAATGGTATTATCTGAAGGGAATATAAGTGCCACATGCTTACACTAAGTGAGTAAAAGAGTATCTGTGAAGTTATTCAAAAGGATAGAAGAGACCTGGGATGATTTTTTTTTTTTTTTTGGCATACAAACCCCATGAAGTTCAGTTAATAGCAGACAGTTGTGTCATTAAATAATTTTGGATTTAGTACTATTTTTTAGAAAATTCCTGATTTAAATTGAGAAAAAAGAAATAGCCCAGAGCAGTTTGAGCTATGTGAGGTGTGCAACATTTATAAGGCCTGGAGATGCATGAATATGGGACATAGGTCATCCCCCAGCCCCTACCCATGCCCAGGAGCAATTGTTTAAAGGCACTTCGTTCTTTTTTTTTTTTTTCCACGTAGTTTCCTGACTAGCTGACTCACCCATTATCTTCATGTTCCTGGAATTTGTGATACAAAGAAAAATGTATAGCCAATCTAGCTTGTGTTATTTTAATGTAAAAACTTGGTAAACAACCTAGGAACTGCCTCTTCATTTTTCCTTTAACAACCCACTTGTGGCCGGGTGTGGTGGCTCATGCCTGTGATCCCAGCACTTCGGGAGGCTGAGGCCAGTGGATCACAAGGTCAAGAGATCGAGACCATCCTAGCCAACACAGTGAAACCTCGTCTCTACTAAAAATACAGAAATTAGCTGGGTGTGGTGGCGCGTGCCTGTAGTCCCAGCTACTCAGGAGGCTAAGGCAGGAGAATCGCTTGAACCCAGGAGGTGGAGGTTGTAGTGAGCCGAGATCATGCCACTGGGCTCCAGCCTGGTGACAGAGCGAGACTCCATCTCAAAAACAAACAAACAAACAAACAAACACCCACTTGTATACTTGTAGCTGCTGCTAATTAGAGCATATATTCTGGGAAACTTGAAACTATGCTCCCCAGTTGCATTCCTCAAACTTGGTCCAATAAACTCTCTACTTGTTTTAATTTTACCTCAGTTTATCCTTTAGGTCAACAAGATGAACAGTTGAATGAAGTCATAGAATAATTGCATACTTTTGTTGTTCATTTTGGCTAGGTTGCCCTTGCTCAAATGCTGAATGAAATGTATGGATAGCATGGCTAGTAGTGTGCTCTATCAGAAAAGCTCATTTGTTTATTCATTCAATTCATTCATTTATTCAATCATACAACAAATATTTATGGAATGCCTAGTGTATGCCAGGTATTGGTGGTGAATAAAGCTGACATGTTTTTTCTATGTTTAACTGAGGTCTAGTTTAGGAAATAAACAATAAATAGGTAAAGAATATGAATTATGATATGTGGTATGCAGAAAGGAACCAGGGGCTGTGTTAGGGAATGACAGGATTTCTTCAGTTGAGATTGTCATTTGAGAAAAGGGAATGAAAATGAAACTTGATAAATGAAAATAAAATCCTAGGCCCCCCAAATGACTAAATGGACCCCCTCTTGGCCAACAGGATGCCAGAGTAACCTTGAAAACTGAGTTCTTGGTCATGATGGGATGGGAAATAGGACACGTCTTATTATACCCATCCCCTCACTAACCACCAACAGGCTTTCTTCCCTGAGGGCTAAACAGAAACCAGTTCTTTCAAAACATTTTACCTCTGATGTCACCCAGCTTCCTGAGGCTGCTCCCCCTTTTTGCAGCTTCAGCACAACAACTGACCAGCATTCCTTCCTGATAAGAGAACACCAACCACGGAGTGGTTCTGACCAGTCTACAGGGGATGAGTAGTGTGGATTTTCATGTCCTCTCTTCACCTTTTGACATCAGAGGGCTGAAAACTCCACCCTTGGATCATGCTAACACTGCCATTTTTTGTGCCTGGGTTCCATAGAGAGTCACGAAGCTCTGTGCGTGTGCTTGTTTCTCCTTTCATAAATACTCATGACTCCTCCTGTAGCTTATTTTTATTTTTATTTTTATTTTTGAGACAGAGTCTTGTTGTGACACCCAGGCTGGAGCGCAGTGGAGCAATCTTGGCTTACTGCAAACTCCGTCTCCTGGGTTCAAGTGATTCTCCTGCCTCAGCCTCCCAAGTAGCTGGGATTATAGGTGCCCACCACCATGCCTGGCTAATTTTTATATTTTTAGTAGAGATGGGGTTTCACCATGTTGGCCAGGCGGATCATCTCAAACTCCTGACCTCAGGTGATCCACCCGCCTTGGCCTCCCAAAGTATTGGGATTAGAGACGTGAGCCACTGCACCCAGGCCTCCTCTAGCTTATTGAATATGTATATTTGGCCACCCTGTTCATCATAAATTCTTGTTCCCCTTGCCCTTCCCATGAAGTGTGTTTCTGGCTTCTGGCTGGGGGATACACTTTCCCAGACTGTTAGAAAGGACACCCTGCAGGCTGCAAGCATTTATATGTATAAAAAAAGCTCTCTTTTTCAAATTTATGAAACTCATGATTCTTCAGTTGACAGACTGGGTGAGAAGGAACTCTTCAGGTGAGGCATATGGGATATTGAAGCTTCCAGATCCAGGGGAAGAAACATGCCTTGAAGCTAGAAAAACCTTGCTTTGTTTAAGATATAGAAAGTAGGGCTAGAACAGAGTGAAGGAGGGAAAGACTTTCTAGGATAAAGTTGGAGAGGTAAGCTGGAGCCAAATAATCCAGGTCAGTGTCAATCCTTGAACTAGCTCATGATGGGATAAATTCAGAAATTGAAAATAAGCTTGTAAAGCCTTTTAAATGATTTGACATAGTGGTTTGATAACTCTTCAATCTAATGAAAAAATTGGACTTATATTTTGATATCTTATTTCTGGTTTCATTTTTTCTAGTAATTCATTTTTATTTTATCTTATAAAAGTATCCATCAGAGAGGAATTGAAAATTGAAAAGAAAAAAAAAAAAAAGAAAAACAAGCTGGTTCTTTACCATAGATAGTTTGAGAAGCATTGCTGTGAGATCTTATAAGTTCCAGTAAAGAGTTATATTTTATTTTTAAGTTCAAAGGGAAGTCATAGAAAGTTTTCAGTTTTAAGATTCACTTGAATTGATTTATCTTTTAAAAAGACCACTATGGGGCTAGTTTGGCTAGCACACATGTCAAAAAGTGGACTCCTTTGACAGATGAGGATATATTTCCTAGGCATTTTATTGACACATGAAAAGGAAAAGAATAATAGAAAAAAAGAATTAACGAGAACTGAAAGATTGCATCTTAGAAATTGTAAGAACTGATACCTCACCTGTTCCTACAGTCCAGTAAAAATTCTGTAAGCCTTTTTCTTTTTGAGCCATTTGGGGCTGGGGTGGGGAGAAATGGAAACACATGTTAGATAAACAAATTACTTTTTGAAAGAGCTATGGCGTTTGCTGGATGGAGAGTAGATTGAAGGTCTTCAAGGCAGGTATGGGAAGAGCTGTTAGGAAGACCATTGCAAGGTCTGCTGTAGCTGGTACTAGGGTTGTGGCTATGAAAAAATGGGTAGTGGATGGATTCTAGATATATTTTGTTCATGGACTCACAGAACTTGTTAATATAGATTGGATATGGTAGAGTAAGGGAGAAGTAGAAGTCAAGGAAAATTCTTGGGTGTCTGACTAAACAACTGAGTCTATGGTGATGCACAATGTACTGGTGTAGGGAAGACTTAGAGAGTAACAGATTTGGAGGGGAGGGGGTATGAGGAAAGGTGTGGGCAAAGGGCAAAATCAAACAAGGTATTTTCTACATCTTCAGTATAAGGGTGTGAAATACACAAGTAGAGATGTCAAGTAGGCAGTTAGGTATATAACCTATATATACGTTGAGCTGTTAGGTGTGGTCTGGCCTCAAGATAGACATTGGTGGGGGTGATCAGTGTATGGGTGGCATAGATGGTGTTTAATGATATGAGAAGAGAATAGTTATTATGGGGCTTGAGGACTCCCAGTCTTTACAACAGATGTCAAGAAGGGCCAGCAAAGGGAATGTGGGTGGAGTAAACTGACAAAGAGGAGGGAGCAGGAACAGTGTAGAACCACTGAAACCAAGAGAGGAAAATGTTTAAAGAAGGAAAGAGGAATGTGGCCGGGTACAGTGGCTCATACCTGTAATCCCAGCACTTTGGGAGGCTAAGGTGGGTGGATCACCTGAAGTCAGGAGTTCAAGACAAGTCTGACCAACACGGCGAAACCCCGTCTCTACTAAAAATACAAAAATTAGCCAGGCATGGTGGCGCAGGCCTATATTTCCAGCTACTTGGGAAGCTGAGGCAGGAGAATCACTTACACCTGGGAGACGGAGGTTGCAGTGAACTGAGATCGCACCACTGCACTCCAGCCTGGGCGACAGAGTGAGACTCCATCTTAAGAAAAAAAAAAAAGACGGGAATGAAAACTTGTGTGAAAAGTTGCTGAAAGAAATAGTAAGATTAGCCCAGAGGATGGTAACTGTATTTGGCAATATCAAGGTCATTGGTGAGCTCATAATTTTCTAATTATTCTTCTGGTAAAGATGAAACACTTTCCCTGTGAGAATGATCTATGTGGAGATAGTAGCCTTTAGTCTTGTGACAGCCTCTTCCTTAGTGACTGAAGCCCTTCTCCAGCCTAATAGTACAACCATGCCCATAACTATTCCAATATTTTATCCCAATAATCCCAGTGATCTCTTACCTAATCATGGCGAATAAATGCTACTACACTTAAGGTTCCTACCAGGCTTAATTTCCTTCTGCTTTCCAACACTGTACTTTGTGCACGGACTTTCCTATGCCCCCAAACCAATAGATGCCACACCTTATTATATCCAATTCCTGTATATCTCCATTTGTATGGCATGTTGGACTTTTTGCCTTAACACAAGTGTGCAGGATCTGTAAGCCATTCTTCAGTAATTACAGCTGCACATATTACAATTGCTGGTAAGAGTTATTATTACTCTCCAAAATTCTGCTGCATGGGTCTCTTGAACCTCAAAGCCACTCCCTACCTGGGAAGGAATGGTTAATATATCACATACTCACAGGATTTTACATACATAGATTGTAAAAGAAGGCATGAAAACAAGAAGTCAATTTTATTTGGACTGTAAATTATATACAGTCCAAAGGACACTTGGACATCATATAAACAGCCTGTCCCTGACCAATAGTTGTAGGAATCCTTCTGTAACATCTCCACAAAATAGTTATCCAGACCCTGCTGCTACCTACCCCTCCAGGGAATGGAAAAATGCTACTTCCTGAGGCAACTCATTCCATTTTTAATCAGCTCTAAGAGAAAGAGAATGTTTAGTTTTATTGTACCAAGACTTTCATACACTCCTCCAAGATTTTTTTTGTTACTTTGGAATTAAATCTGCCTTTTCTAGATGACAGCCCTTTAGATATTTGAAGACAATTTTGAAAGTCAGCCTACATCTTCTGTCCTTCATTTCAAAAACTGTGACCAGAAGATAATCTGGTAGGTTACACCTCATCTCTCAAGGCTGGACATGCCTCCTCTCTCAGGTACTTGGATCACCAGTCATTTAACTTTATCCTATGGAAGTAGAGAGTGCTGGGTAGGGGCTGGGAAGAGAAGAAAGGGTTTAACTTAATATTTTAGAAAGCTCTTTCCCACCCTTTGCCTGATAGCTGTTGCTAGAGACAACCGGTAGTGGGAATGCTTCATAACGGACTTCTTGAGCAATACAGAGACAAGTTATTATTTAAAAAATGTTTCAACAAAGCTAGAATAGCAAAACTAGAATTCATATACCTCTGAAAAGCTATCATTAGCACTTATGGTGGTTATAATTATTGAAGAAACCTGGGAAAACATTCCTTGAAGAAATACAGAGTTAATAAAGATGACAAAAGTTCTATCAGGATATCAAAATATATACCTACTTTGTGCTCCTATGCTGATTTTAGGAAGCAAAAGCTTTATCTTTTGTTCTATGTTCTATTCAGTAATATCTCCAATGATTGGAGCTAGTACATCTCCAATGTACTAGCTCACAGAGTACGGTGGTTAGTTACTATGTAAAACACTTACATAAGTGGTGAATTTAAGATGGCCACACATTTTTTACCCTGCTATCCAGTTACAGGTAGAGTTTAATTCTCCTCCCTGGCTTTTGCGACATGCATCACTAGTAGAATGCAGTGGAAGAGACACTCTGGGACTGAAGGCTTTGTTAAAAGAAGACTTCCAGCTTCTACTGAGGTCTCTTGGAACTCAGTTGCCAGACTTTCGGGGAACTTTAGCAGCACTGTGGGAAGGTGCACTGGAGAGGAGCCAAGGGCTCTGACTGCCAGGCCTGGGTGATCTCCCAGCTGACAGCCAGCATCAATTGGCCGGTCATGGGAGTCAGTGTTCTTGGAAGTGGATCCCCAGCCTCAAAGGAATCAACTTAGTTGGTGCTTTATGGAGCAGAAATGAATGCTCAGCCAAAACCTTACCAGATGCCTGACCCACAAAACCATAAGCAAAATAAAATTGCTGTTTTAAGTCACTAAGTTTTAGGGCTATTTGTAACGTAGTAACAAGTAAGTAGATGACATGCATTAACTTATTTAATTCTCACAATAACCCTATTAGAAAGGCAGTATTATATATGCCATTTTACTGGTGATGAAACTGTCCAAAAGGTGTTTTGCCTAAAATTTAGAAATTTGCCTAAAATCGTACAAGAAGATGTGAAATGAATGAAGGTCTGCCTGACTCTAGAGCCCCAATTTGAACTTTTGAGCTAAATTGTTAATGTAATTCTACTGTTTGGATGCCAGTTAAATGAGAAAGTAAATTTGTTTTAATTGAGCGTATTGAATCTTTAGTTTTTCAGATGCCAAGACGCTTCTTTCACATCTTAGGATCATGGTGGTTTGTAAACAGATAAGAAAGTTTGGAGTCACCGAGAAAGAAAGCATAGTCATGCTTCACCAATCCAGTGCTCACTTATCCATGTCAGCTCTTTAAGTCATGTCTGAGATCCCTGAGGTAAGAACAAAGAGGTCTGAGTGGTGAGAAATAAACAAATCACAACTTGCAAAACTGTTCTATGCCTTGCAACACAGACAAACTGTACCAAACCAGGACATGCAGGCCAAACTATCCAAGCTATGACCCTTTTAACATCAGCTCATCCAGAGCCCTATGTTCAAAATAAGACCACAAATTTGATTTGATAGTAACTGCACAAGGACTTGTGTCCTTTAAAGATAAGACCACTGATTGTTCCAAAAACTTATCAAGTTGACAGATTCTGACTCATCACTGCTCAGACTCTCCCCATCATCTTCTGCCCTAAATGCATGCTATGACAAACCCTAGTTCCCCAAACCCTGTAAGTATCCTCCTCTAATTGCCCTAGTTTGAGATGTGCCACAGTTCTCATGGTGTGTGCTCTTCTTGCTGCAGGAAGCAAGTAAACCTAACCTCTTTTTGACCCCAGATATGTCTTGGTGATCCTTAGTGGGTAAGCTTTTATTATGATTTTTTTCCTAACCACTAGACAACCAGGGATGGATAATTGTTTTTTTTTTTTTTTTTTTTTTTTTTTCTGTTTTTTGAGACAGAGTCTTGCTCTGTCACCCAGGCTGCAGTGCAGTGGTGCACTGTCTGCTCACTGCAACCTCCGCTTCCTGAGTTCAAGCCTCTCGAGTAGCTGGGATTACAGGCGCCTGCCACTATGCCTGGCTAATTTTTGTATTTTTAGTAGAGATAGGATTTTCACCATGTTTGCCAGGCTGATCTCGAACTTCTGACCGTAGGTGATCTGCCCGCCTCAGCTTCCCAAAGTGCTGGGATTACAGGCATGAGCCACCGCCCTCAGCCGGATAATCCTTTTTAGCAGAAAAAAGAAAAGCCTACCTTAGATGGCAGAAAATTAAAAATGAGACATTAAGCTTTGAGGAATGTGCTCATTTGCTAGGGCTGCCATGGCAAAATATCATAGACTGGGTGGCTTAAACAACAGGAATCTATGTTCTTACAGTTCTGGAGGCTGGAAGTTCAGGATCACGGTCCGTCAGGGGTTGGCTACTCCTGAGGGCACTCTTCTGGGCTTGCGATGGTTGCCCTCTCATGGCATCCTCATATGGTCCTTCCTCTGTGCTCGTGCATCCCTGGTGTCTTCGTGTATGTTCCATTTTTTTTTTCTTTTAAGGCCACCAATCAGGTTGGATTAGGGCTCATGATAATGACCTCATTTTAATGTAATCAACTCCACAAGGCCTTATCTCCATATACAGTCACATTCTGAGGTACTCGGGGTTAGGGCTTCAACTTGCGAATTTGGGGATGGGAAGGAGGCACAATTCAGCCAGTACAAGAACACATGGGGCTAATTGGGTGGGCATATGGGCAGGCATATGGGCCTGGGTTTGAGGATACTGAAGGGGTAGACTTACTTCGTGGATCTCTACTTCACATTGGTGAAGCCTTCTGCAGCTGGAGGATTGTGAAAAACATATCAGGGTCGTGATAGAGACAGATTCCCTGAGCTGCCTCTATGAACGGATCATCTTGGATGTTTTTCCCACTGTGACACATGTGCTAGCCAAGGTTCACCAGTACCAACACACCACGGGCGGTTCCTGCCCCCTTGGGCTAGCTCTAATTGTACCTTTGACTCTTGTTTCTTCTCAGGTTCCTTTTCCCTAGGAGAGAGCATGCTTGTTCATGGATTTAGATACCACTAGATGACTCCCAAATTTATCTTTCCATCCCGGGCCATTCTGTCCTTTTGACTCCAGAGCTATGTCTCCTACTGCCTCCCAGGCTTTTCCACTTGAACGTTCCCAAGGCATTCTAAACCCAACGTGTGCAAAACCCAACTCAGGATCTTCCCTCATTCCCACACTCAGACTTGTTAGGAATAACATTCAAAATCCTAAGGAAATTGAACACTCGAACAAAGGAGTCTTAGCAAAGCAATTTTATTTCTGTGCAGAGGGGTGCCTCCTTGGCCAGTCACCATGAGAGCACACCTGAACAAAGGGGCATGAGAGCCTTTATTCCTGACACAAGTCCTGCCCCTGTACCCTTTCCCCATTGGCTGGGGTTGGGTCGTGCAATCTAAATGAATCCCGGTTGGCTAAACATTTGATTTTTTTAGATAGGGTGGACATGTAAAAGAAAGCGGAGAAGAAAGGGGAAGGGGTGTCTGTAATGAGCTAGAAAGTTAGTCCTCTTTCCAAATAAGGAAAGGAATGTGAGCTGGTATTGGTAACACCTGGTACTGTGGCATGCCTGGGCATCTAACAAAGGCAAAAAGGAAAAAAAAGAGAAAAAGGGAAAAAGGCAGGGGGGTACTATGAATTAAAGAATAAAAGATTGATCGGGTTATCTGAAAAGAAACCTCATCATATCCTACAGACTTACTCAGCATTTTCTATTTTAGTGACAATACTGTCTGTCCTTTTATCTAGGTCAGAAACCTAGAATAATCCTTAATTTCTCCCTCACCTTAACCCTTCACTTTCAACCCATTATTTATTCTATTGACCACCTCACTGGAACCTGTCCATCCCTCCTTAGCAGCCTGGACCACGCTAGGTCATCTCTCCCCTGCCTTCCAACTGATCACTCCATGTCCCTGTATCCATTTTCTGGCCATCCAACCAGCTCTGTATGCTTGAATCTCATCCCCATGGATGAATTCTCATTTGTTTTCCAGGGTAATAACAAAACATTTTTAAAAGCCCTGCATGTTTCTTCCTTCATCCTTCCCCTCCAGTCCCTTTCACACGGCTCTCCCTCTGGCTATCCCCGCCCCAACTACCTGACCTTATTTTATCCCATTCTGCATGCTGTGCTCCCTGCTTCCAAAGGTAATTCCTACGAGTTCACTCTGCTTGGAACACTCCCTTTCTTTGCTTGTGAATGTCCACTTGTCCTTCAGATCTAAAGATTTAAGGTAAATCATCACTACCCACACATAATCTCTCTCATACAGATTGTAAATGCACTCTCAATCTACTTTTTTCTTGCGAAGAAAGAAAAAATGGTATACTCGTAAGGGTCGTGGGCTCATTAATACAAACTTCTTGGGTTCAAGCTCCAGCGCTCCCACACTAGTTCTACCAGTCTTGTGTAAAATTTTAAAACACTCTGTGCTTCAAAGTTCTCAGTGATAAAATAAGAATAATGACGACAATAGCAGTACTGACTTTATCAGATGATCAGTGTATTAGGCCGTTCTTGCACTGTTATAAAATACTCGAGGTGGGGTAATTTATAAAGAAAAAGGTTTAATTATCTTAAGGTTCTGCAGACTGCACAGGAAGCATGGAACAGCATCTGCTTGGATTCTGGGGAGGCCTCAAGGAGCTTTTACTCATGGCAGAAGGTGGAGCCATCTCACATGGCAGAGCAGAAGCAAGGCGGGGGGGCCTGGAAAACATACTGGGAGAATAATCAAGGAAAACTTCCTCAGCCTTGTGACAGATCTAGACAGCCAAATACAAGAAGCACAAAGAACACCTGAGAAATTCATCACAAAAAGACCATCCTTATACCTGTCTCCTTGGGCAAGTATTTTTCTAGGGTTGGGGCCTGAAATGGAATTACTAGATAGAAAGGTATGTGTAGTCTCTACTTCACTAGGGTTTGTAGTTATACCAGTTTATACTCCTAGTAATATATGAGCTGCCCTTTCCTTACATAACCTCCGAAACTAGACATTATTAGATTTAGTCATCTTGATGGATATAAAATAATATTTATTATTGTTCTAATTTGGATTTTTTTTCTGATTATTATCAAGGTTCAATTATTTAGTTTTCCTCTTTTGTTAATTGCCTATTTATCTCTTTTGCTCATTTTTCTACTGGGTTATTTGTTTTCTGCTTATTAAATTTTAGGAGTTCTTTATATACTAAGGAAGAGAATCCTTTGTTCATTATATGTGTATATTACAAATATCTTCTCTCAGTCTGTGACTTATCCTTAATTTTGTTTAGACTATTTCCTTAATACCAAATTTTAAAAAGTACTAATTTTATTTTCCTTGTGTGTTTCTGAAAATGTACATGAATTTGAAAATAATGGCCTTCTTTTTTATCCTGTCGTGAATATAGTGTATCTCTCCATTTATGGAGATTTTTTTGTTTAGGCATTATTTCATGTCCTCCATTATAGTATTTTGATTTTATTAACGTCTTGCATATCTTTTTTGTTGTTGTTAGATTTATTCCTAGGAATCTTATGGTTGCTATTGTAAATTCTTTTAATTGACATTTTCCAGTTGTTTATTGCTGTTATACCAGAATGTTAATTTTCATTTATTGATCATATATAGAGCAATCTTGCTGATTTATTGTCATAAAATTGTTTATAGTATTCACATAATTTTTTTTTAAAAATGGAGTTTATGGCCGGGCGCGGTTGCTCACGCCTGTAATCCTAGCACTTTGGGAGGCCGAGGCAGGCGGATTGCCTGAGCTCAGGAGTTTAGCCTGGGCAGCACAGTGAAACCTCATCTCTACTAAAATACAAAAAAAAAAATTAGCCGGATGTGGCAGCGTGTGCCTGTAGTCCCAGCTACTCGGGAGGCTGAGGCAGGAGAATTGCTTGAACCCGGGAGACGGAAGTTGCAGTGAGCCGAGATTGCGCCATTGCACTCCAGCCTGGGCCACAGAGTGAGTCTCCATCTCTAAAAAAAAAAAACATGAAGAAAAAAAGCAGTTTATTCTCCTTTTGTATTCTTACCTTCTCTCTCTTTGTTGATCAATATTGTCAGAAATTTGTCTATTTTAGTAGTATTTTCAAAGATTGACTCTTTGATTTCTTTGATCCTCTCTATAATTTGTTTGTTGTTTACTCATTGACTCTGGCTCTTATTTTTACTATTTCCTTCCTAGCTCTGGAGTTTAGACTGTTGTTTTTAATTAAAAATCTGTATTAGTACATTTATTCATTAATATTTTTTCTTCTCTTTGCACATGAACATTTTAGGTTATGGCTTTTCTTCTAAGCAAAATTGGGTTTAGCTCATTCCTTCACATTTTGGCTTTTCATCATTATTAAGCTCTGAATATTTTAAAATTTTCATGATTTTTTTCTTTTGACCTATTAAGTGTAGATTTAAAATAATTCCGAATATATTGTTTATTTATTGGACTATTGTGATAGGCAGACCCTCCCCCACTACCAAAATATGTCCACACTCTAATCCCAGGAACCTGTAAATCTGTTACTTTACATATTATTATTTTTAATTTTTTAAATTATTTTTTAAGGCTAGTCAAGTGAAGCAGTGGGAGTGGAGAAGAAACAAATTTATAACTGGTTGTGATCAATTAGCTGTAAACACCAGTGCACTCGGGCCAATATGTTACTCTACATGGCAAAAGTGAGTTGCAGATATGAAGATGATGGATCTTAAAATAGGGAAATTATCCTGTATTATCTGGGTGGGGAAAACCTACTTAAATATATCCTTAAATGCAGATAATTTTCTCTGGCTGGAAACAGAGAAATGTGGCAGAAGCCAGAGAGATTGGAAGTATGAGAAGGACTCATCACTGCTGCTGGATTGCAGGAGGTGGCGCACATGGAAAACATGAGAAGGAGTACAGGCAGCTTCTATGAGCAAAGACTAGCTGGGGCTGACAGCCAGTAAGGAAGCCGGGACTTGGGTCCTATACCTGCAAGGAACTGAATTAGACCAACAATCTGAGTTTGGAAACATCCCCAGGGCCTCTGGAAAGGAACACAGCCCAGCTGAATACCTTGATGATAACCTTGTGAACCAGATGATTCATGCTGATTCATGAACCAGCTGATTCATGCTGCACCCACATATCTGACTTACAGAACTATGAAATAATAAATGGGTGTTGTTTTAAGCCACTAGATTAGTGGCAATTTGTTATAGCAGCAATAGAAATCTAATACAATTATATTTTGCTTATTGAATTCTACATTTTTTATAGTAGCCAGAGAGTCTGGTATGCATGACATTAATTCTTAGTGTTTGCTGAGAATTACCTAGTATATGGTAAATTTTGGTAAACATACCATACGTGTTTGAAAACGATGTGTGCTTACTAATTATTCGTTACAGGTTTTTCTCTATATAATCACTATATAAAGATTAATCGTTTTGCTCTGGTCAAACTGTCAATTACTCATAGACCTATGTTGATATTTCCTACTGTGACTGTGAATTTATCATATTCATTTTGTAATTCTCTGAATTTTTGCTTTATATCTTTTTTAGGTGATGCTGTTAAGTATGTATAAGCTAAAAATTATTATATCATTGTGGTGAATTAGTTTTCATTATTATATAATGACCCTCTTTATCCCTAAAAGGATTTTTTAAAAATCCTAAAATCTATTCTGTCTGCTATTAATATTAACATGGTTACATTAGCTTTCTTTTGGTTAGTATAAAATTTTCCATATTTTCCTACAAATTTTCTGTGCTGTTGGGTTTCATGTGAATCTCTTAAAGAGAGCATATATGTGTATTTTATTTTTCAAAACCTTTTCTTAGAAAAATTCTTTTTTAGAATATTTGTCTCTTAGTTGGTGAGTTTATTCTAATCACTTTAGATGACTGATCTATTTGAGCTTATTTCTACCATCTCATTTTGTGCATTTTATATACTACATGTTCTTTGCATCTTTTTTCTTTTTAAAATTTGATTGGATTGATCAAATTCTTTCTCATTTTTTGACTCTAATAGTTTGGAAGTTATATATTCTATTTCACTTGTTCTTACATTCACTCTTAAATTTATACATACTTAGTTGCTTTAATGGAATCTAAATTTGCCTATATCTTTAACTCCCTTCCAAATAATCTTTGGATTGTTTATCTCTGTTTTCCTCCTTTATTATATGTTATTGTTATTTATTGTCTAGTATTTTAGTTCCTCTGTTTCTATATTCTCAATCATTTTTATTTACCAATTTTGAAGATAAAATGATATTTCAAATGACTGGCCCAGGGATCTTCTTGATTGCTGAGCAGTGAGCAAGCTGAAACCAACATGCATTAGTCCGTTTTCGCGCTGCTGATAAAGACATACCGGAGACTGGGCAATTTACAAAAGAAAGAGGTTTAATTGGACTGGCAATTTCACGTGGCTGGGAAGCCTCACTATCATGGCGGACAGCAAAGAGGATCCAGTCCCCTCTTACATGGATGGCAGCAGGCAAAGAGAGAATGAGGAAGACGGGATGGCAGCAGGCAAAGAGAGAATGAGGAAGACACAAAAGCAGAAATCCCTGATAAAACCATTAGATCTTGTGAGACTTATTCACTACCACGAGGACAGTATGGGGGAAACTGCCGCCTTGATTCAGTTATCTCCCACCGGGTCCCTCCCAAACCATGTGGGAATTGTAGGAGATACAATTGAAGGTGAGATTTGGGTGGGGACACAGAGCCAAACCATATCACAAGGGCTTTTCTTACCCCAGTGGGGAGCCGGTGGGGAGAGGGGAGGCTGTGCTTGAGATCACCAGTGCTCACTATGGACACCAAGTGTGGACAATTGGCATTTACCCATAAAGAGCTACCTCTTGTGTTCAGACTATCTGGGGCTAAGCCCAAAGTGTTTTCTCCTGCCTATCAGCACCCTAAAAAGGGAATGCAAGATGGGGGATCCCAGTCCTATAACACAGGGCTTCCCAAACCAAGCCTTCCTCTCTACTCATGCCGAGAGAAGGGAATTCTCTATTCTCTACCTTACTCAGCACTCAGTATGTGTGTGTGTATGTATGTATGTATGTATTTATTTATTTTGAGACAGGGTCTCGTTCTGTTGCCCAGACTGGAGTGCAGTGGCACAATCTCAGCTCACTGCAACCTCCGCCTCCCAGGCTCAAGCGATTCTCATGCCTCAGCCTCCCAAGTAGCTGGAATTACAGGCACCAGCCACCACACCCACCTCATTTTTGTATTTTTAGTAGAGATGGGGTTTCACCATGCTGGCCAGGCTAGTCTCGAACTCCTGACCCAAGTGATCCATCTGCCTCGGCCTCCCAAAGTGCTGGGATTACAGGTGTGAGTCGCCGGCACCAGGCCTCAGTATTTATTTTATCACATATTATCAATGTGCTTACCAATGTTTCTTACATACAATTTAACTTATGAGATTCAGTTTCCTTCTTACTGAAGTTCCTCATTCGGTATTTGTATTAGTCGGTTCTTTCATTGCTATAAAGAAATACCTGAGACTGGGTAATTTATAAAAAAGCAAGTTTTAATTTGGCTCATGGTCCTGCAGGCTGTGCAGGAAGCATAACTGCATCTGCTTCTGGGGAGGTGTCAGGAAGCTCACAATCATGCGGAAGGCAAAGGGGGAGCAGGCACGTCACACGGCAAAAGCAGGACTGAGACAGAGAGCAGGGAGGTGCCACACACTTTTAAACCACCAATCTCATGAGAACTCACTATCATGAGGACAGTACCAAGGGGATGGTATGAACCCATTCATGAGAAATCTGCCACCATGATCCAATCACCTCCTACCAGGCCCCACCTCCAACAATGGGGATTACGATTCAACATGAGCTTTGGTGGGGACACAGATCCAAACCAGATCAGTAGTTATATCTAAATGTTTTGTGTGACATCTGCAAATATCCTTATTTTGTCCTCTTATGTGAGTGATAATTTGTCTGGATATGGGATTTTAGGTTCTAAATCCTTTCCTCTTAGAACTCTGTATATATACTCTTTTGTTTCCTAGCATCTTAGGTTGTAGATGTATGATCATTATTGCCTTGTACATAACATTTTTTCTTTATGGAATTTTTCACTTTTCCTCTTCAGCTTTAAATCAGTTCTCGATTTTTACCAGCCTTATTTTTAGCAGCAATGTCTGTAAAATAAGGCATTTGATATAATGATTATAATTTTATATATTACACCCAGACAAATATGTAATGGTTAAAATGAATACTCATCCATGTACTAAGTAAAATCATCATGCAGGAGCAGTGGAAGCAGATAGTTCAGTCATCTGTGTCTCCAGTTGTCCACTCAGGGATGCTTCTGAACATCTTGGTTTTACTGCTCTTTCTAAAATTTCCTCGTCTTTCTGTAGACTGCATTGTCCTACAGCTCATAGACTTGAAATAATAAGGATCCCTTTTGAGGGGTGCCGGTGTGATAAGGAGGTATTGGGACTCCCTTTCATTCTCTTTTTATGAATTGTCCTGTGCGACCTCTCTAAGATTATTCCACCAGGCTCTGCAGGCGAATATGTGTATTAGTTTGCTGCCATAACAAATTACCACAGACTGGGTGGCTTAAACAACAGAAATTTATTTTCTGACAGTTCTGGAGGTTGGAAGTCCGAGACCAAGGTGTCAGCAGTTGTTTTACAGTGAAGCTTCTTTCCTTGACCTGTAGGTGACGGCCTTCTTGCTGTGCCCTCTCGTGCTTGTCCCTCAGTCTGTGTGTTGCCGGCTTCCTAGTCTCCTTTTCTTATTATGAAACAGTTATATTGGATTAGGGCCTTCCCATATGACCTCAGTTTACCTTACTTACCTTTTTAAAGACCCTACCTCCAAATACAGTCATATTCCGAGGTACTGGGCGTTAGGACTTCAACACATGCATTTTTAGGGATACAACTTAGCCCATAACAATAAGAATTTATCTACTGAAGGATTGGAAAAGTTTAAAAGAGGGAATTATAGTGTAGGAGGGGAAAGACTAGATTTCTAACTGGAAGGTTCTTTTATTGGGGTTTAAGAGGAAAGCATCTCAGAAGCTGGGCTCTCCACATAAACACTCCCCCAGCTTCCCTTCCTGCTATGGCCTCTTCACCCCTAAGTACCTCCTTGTCTTGTGAAGACCAATACAACTCTTGGAAAACCCTACTCAGATCAGGAATTCTCATGCCTGACATGACTGTGCTATACACTTACCCCATACATTTAGTCAAAATTGCACTTTCTTTTGGTCTGGTGATGCCAGTTTCCCATGATTCAATTCTTTACAGATTTATTCTCATGTTTATTTTATTTATTTATTTTTATTTCCATGGGATTTGGGGAGGAAAGAGAGTAAAATGTGTGTGCTTGATTAGTGCACTCTTGAACCAACTTGCTATTCTTCAAAACGTAAAAGATATATAAGGATTAACATGAGAGATAAAGGGATTTCAAAGAGTTAAAATTTTTATGTTGGCATGTACAATTTATTAAATCATCACACCAAGTGTTTCTGACTTGAGTTATGTTGTATATTTCATTCATTTTTCATACATTATAAAGTTTCTTGGAATTATCCCTCTGGACAAAAAAAATTGCTCACTAGAACGTCTGCATAGTTACACTAATGAACTTGAAATGGTTTTCATAGATTTTAATGAAATAAATATTCCAATCAAATATTCCAGCATCTCTGAAATAATACAGGAAAAAGTCGAGCTTTTGAAGGATGGCATCTTAATTTTATTTGTCTAGGTGTCTTATATAGACATCTACAGTATCTGACACACATTGCTTTCTCAACATATGTTATTTAATCAGTAAGCAAGAAAAGAGATGAAAATGTTTATTTTTTACTATCAATTCCAACATTGACCACTAGAGGACACTGGTTGCAATGGGAAAAACAGAATTACTAAACCATCTACAGCATTTATCTGTAGTATTAATTCTAAAATCAGATTTGACCACGTTTTATGTGAAATATGATTTTTGATATTTCACCCAAAAAAGGAAGCCTTGTTTCACTATTTTGAATTTTCTTCTAAAACAGAAATGCAGTTTGCAGCCTGAACGGGGCTGTAAGAGTCAAAAAGTAATGGAAAAATTTTTTCTCAAGGAATATGAGGAAAAAAAAATAAATAGAAACACATAACAATCAAGTGACTAAAAGGAAGAGAAAGAAGTGAACAAGAGGAGAAAATGAAAAGAGAGGGGAGGATTTGTGTGAAATTGATGGGAGCACCTTTCCATGTGGAATTTCCTCATTCATTCTGCCTCTACCACTGCTTCTCAAACTTGAGTGTTGTAGTGGGTTGAATGGTGTCCCCCCAAAAATATGTCCCCAGAACCTATGAATGTGAGGATAAGGGTGTCTTTGCAGGTGTAATTAAGTTAAGAATCTTAAGATGAGATCATTCTGGATTACCAAGTGGACCCTACATCCAATGACAAGTGTCTTTGTAAGGGACAGAAGAAGGGAAGACACAGACACACAGATGAGAGAGCCACGTGAAGACGGAGGCAGAGATTGGAGGGATGCAGCCACAGTGAATGCCAACAGACCCCAGAAACTGGAAGAGGCAAGGAACCGGGGAGCCTTGAGAGGGAGTGAGGTCGCGCCACGCCAACACCTTGACTTCAGACTTCTGGTCACCAGAGCTCAATATGCATTTCTGACAAGTTCCTGGGTGATGCTAGTGCTGCTGATTTGGGAACCACATTTTGAGAATCACTATTGTTGTTACCGGAGAGGGGGTTCTGATCCAGACCCCAAGAGTGGGTTCTTGGATTTTGCACAAGAAATAATTCAGGGTGAGTCAGTAAAGTGAAAGCAAGTTTATTAAGAAAGTAGAGAAAAAAAAGAATGCTTACTCCATAGACAGAGCAGCCCCGAAGGCTGGTGGTTGCCCACTTCTATGGTTTTTACTTGATGATATGCTAAACAAGGGGCGGATTATTCATGCCTCCCCTTTTTGGACCACACAGGGTAACCTGTTGTTGCCATGGCATTTGTAAACTGTCACGGCGCTGGTGGGAGTGTAGCAGTGAGGACTACCAGAGGTCACTCTTGTCACCATCTTGGTTATGGTGGGTTTTATCTGGCTTCTTTACTGCAATCTGTTTTATTAGCAAGGTCTTTATGACCTGTATCTATGCCAACCACCTGTCTTATCCTGTGACTAAGAATGCCTTAACCTCCTGGGAATGCAGCCCAGTAGATCTTAGCCTCATTTTACCCAGCCCCTATTCAAAATGGAGTTGGACAGGTTCAAACGACTCTGACATTGTGAACCTACGGTTTTCAACACTTTATATTAGAATAACCTGGGATGCTTTTAAAACATCTAGAGATTCTGATTTTTAATTGGTCTGTGGTGGTGTCTAGGGATCAGTATTTGAAAGAACTCCTCAGGTTATTCCAATTTGTATCTGGCAAAAACTACAACTTTAGACTTGACATGTACTTAAAAAGTTCTCCAAAGTAGCTTGCAATATGAAAATGGGCATTTCTGTGAGACACCAAAAGAAATGGTATGAAATCATTCATAAAGAGTTATGATTACTAAAAATCATTAAGAATTTTAATGATTATTAAGAATCTTTATTATTGAGAGGTCAGGAATGAGAGCAACCCATTTTTAGATGACTTCCTTTTAAAATTGTAAGAGGATCTTGGTGTTATAGTTTATTCTGAGGGTGATGGTCGAAGGATGTGCTACCATTTGTGGTTAGCACATTATATGACAAATGATTTGGTATGATTCTCCTCTGCAATAGGTTCTGAGTAATATCCCTAACATGATGTCATGTGGGATTCTATGGTGTTAGAAATGCACACCTTAGAGAGTGGGACTTAGAGCTTAAACATAAAAGACATAAAAGATGACACTGCCAATGAGGCAGAATCAGCACATTTAAAGGAGTCGAAGGCACAGGTTTTGCATGACAGGCTAGGACTGGAATCCTAGCACTGCCCATTTCTGAGTATGACCTGTGAAAACTTGCTGACAATTTAAAAGCAATAGTTTCATGATGTGTAAAACGGATCCTCATGCTTAAATGACATTCTTTAATGTTTTAGTTTTCAATATATTCTATAGATTTTCTACTAGCATAGTTGAGATTTTATCTCTTATATACTCCCACATCACCAATGCTTTCTCTGACCCCATGCAAACATCTACTACATTATACATTTTTGGTGAAATCAGTATTCACCATTTACGTTCTTTTGATTATGTTTGTATTGTTCACAGCATTATCATAAAATGTAATACAATTACATTTCTTTTATAACTTTTTGTTTTTGCTGGAGTTAGTAGTTGCTAGGATCTTCCCCCCACCACCAATATATTTGGTTTTCCATGTGCCTGTCAATTCTTTCCCAAGTACTCTGACAGAATTGTACATGTCCTTTTTGTATAGCCATGCTTGATCTATTAGTCCTCCCCTTTACTCTTCCCCATGGAAACAACTCTGTTCTGGAGCCTTTTATCCTACTAATCCAGTCTGGATTGGCTGATCTCTAGGCTTTTGCATAGCTGCCATTGAGGAACCAATTCTCATCCAAATTCCCCTCACCTCTTCTGTGTTTCATTCCTTCTTTTGAAACTCATGACTTCTTGGTTTACTTCCTTCTTGTGGAGGAATTTACCTTACAATAACTTTTTGGGAAACAATGCTTGGGAGACAATTTTGGGGGTAACCTGTATTCTAAAAATGTTTCTATTTTTATTTTACCTTTTGTTTGATAATGTAGATGGGACAGAATTGTATGTTAGAAATAAGTTTTCTTCAAAATTTTGATGATACTTTCTATTCCTTTCTCCTTTATTTTTGCTCTTTAAAAGTCTGATGACTTTGGTTGGGCGTGGTGGCTCACACCTGTAATCCCAGCACTTTGGGAGGCCGAGGCAGGTGGATCACCTGAGGTCGGGAGTTTGAGACCAGCCTGACCAACATGGAGAAACCCCCCATCTCTACTAAAAATACAAAATTAGCCGGGCATGGTAGTGCATGCCTGTAATCCCAGATACTCGGGAGACTGAGGCAGGAGAATCGCTTGGACCCAGGAGGTGGAGGTTGCGGTGAGCTGAGATTGTGCCATTGCACTCCAGCCTTGGCAACAAGAACAGAAACTTCATCTCAAAAAAAAAAAAAAAAAAAGTCTGATGACTTCTTATTCCTGAATCTTTATACATGGTCTCTTTTTTCTTCTATTTAAACTTTTAGGATTTTCTTTTTATCCCTGGTGTGCTGAAATTTTATGGTGACATGCCTTGGCCATTTTTGGGTACTTGGGTGGGGCTTTTCAAACTATAGATTTATTGTCTTCAGTTCTGGCAATTTTTCTTTTATTATATCTTTTATATGTTCCTTTCGTCTACTTTTTCCGTTTTCTTTTTCTGAAGTTCTTATTATTCAGATCTTAGTAGATCCTCTAATTTTGTCATTTTTTCTACTCCTGTGTATTTAAATTTTATGGGATTTTTTTTTTTACCTTGCCTTTCAAGTGTTCTTTTGAACTTTTATTTTTAATTTTAATTATCACAGTTTTTGTTTCCATTTGCTCTCTCTTGTTTTAAGATGTCTTTTTATTTAACAGTGTCTCATTCTGTTTTTATGGATGTCCTACCTTTTCTTGTTTTTTCTGTTCTTAATCATTTCTTTAAAAGTTTTTTTTGGTTACCGTTCTCTGTACTGTCAGTGTTTCCTCTGAATTCCGTAATTCTGTTTTGCTTTTCTGCTTCTGTTTTTAGTTTTAGAGGTGTGCCAGTTATTTATCTGCTGTCTCTAAGCTGAACACTTACTCTTCCTTACTTGCTTCTGTACTACTAGTTCTGGGAGTCTACAAACTACATTTCCCAGGATCCTTTGCCAAGAGGCTGCCTTTTAGGTTCTGGCAGTAAGTGGCGTTTATGACAGTTCAGAAATGGGAGGAAAGGGTAAGCTTTCTGATTCTGGCTTCCATAACAGTGGAAATTGTTGAGTTGCTAGAAATTGCTGGTGATTGTTGTGAGGATTGTGGGTTATGACAACTACCAACTCCAGGTGTCTGTTCCAGCAGCTGTAGCACCTCTTAAGCATTTCCATGTCTCCTCTGTCTGGGGAGGCTTTCACTGCCCTAGGCTGCCTCCTCATAAAAAGAATGAAGGAAAATGAAATAGTCATTGATTTGCTGATATCCAAACACATCTTTTTTTCATGGAAACCAACACCAGAAATAGTAAATGGGAAATCAATTAACCTTACCAATTCTCTATTCTTCCTGAACAAGATGGATAAATTATATTAATGTGCTATATATATATATTTTTTACCTGAACTATTGGAGAAATAAGAGAACCTGTTAGATTTGAAATAGATTTGTAACATTTACAGAAAATTTGCTTGTTTATAACACAGTACTCTGGCCAGGACGTATGCTTTATCAGGAAAATGTCATAACTGAATTGGAAATAGGAATTTGAAGCCATTTATTTCTCTGTAAATGAAAACACATTCAGTCTTACTCTTTTGGTGATACCAGATAATACCATTTTAAGGCTATAGGTTCTTGCTTTAATTATATTTGTCACCAGGTTAATTAGTTTCTGCTTCTGTGTATAGTTGCCCAGGTAACACATGTATGTGTCTGTGTGTGTATGTGAACTAATAACTTAATTAATGGAGAACACTGGCCATATGGATCACCAGAGTTTTTCCATATTAATTACCTTTACAAGTCAATGAAGGAACAAAGGTAAAGGCAAAAGAATTAGAACCAGGCCATTTTTTTTCTAGCATAACACAGTTTTCCCTTACTTGGTTAACAAGGAAAGTTGAAAAACTCTTAAAAAGACTCTAGCCTAAAGCATTGAGTCTTTCAGAAGAGATTTCCAAACTAAACCATGAAGACAAAGTTGGACAAGAAGTAATTTTTTTCTTGGTTATATGCCTCTGAAAAGCATATTATTTAATAAACCGTTGGTCAATTACTCTGGAGTGAGAATTGCATTCTTCTGAATCGAATGATCAACGTAAACTTCTATTAGGTTGGTACAAAAGTAATTGCAGTTTTTGCCATTACTTTTAATATGTGTGTGTTCATGGGAATCTTTGCTTGTTTGTTTCTGTGGTTGTGTCAATCTATGTGCAGCAAATTTAGTGTGATCCCTGTCTCCTCAATTTGACGTAGAGAGAAAAATACTAACCTGGGAATCAGAAGAATTGGGATCTAGCTTTGGATAAAAAGGCTAATACTTTAATATGAAGAGCCTCTTAGGAGACTTCACCACAAGAAGGATCATGCATAGTATTGTTTGTAACAATGAAATCTGGAAAAAAATAACTAAATTTCCAATAATTGTGAATTGTTTAAATAAATTTTGGTACATTTATGTAATGGAATTTATGCAGCCATTTAAAATATTGCTGTAGAATCATATTTACTGGCATAAAATGATGTTTTCATAGATAGATTTACTTCATATAATGACTGTTCATTCAACAATTTTTGGCCATATTGGCTATTTCACAGTTATACAACTTTTCAGACAATGTTTAAAAAAATTTAACTATTTTCACCCAAGCAATACTAAGTAAATATGCTATATGAAACATTATAGTTTTAGGATAACCATGTTAACCAAACCAAACTGGTTAAACATTATGCTTTTAGGATAACCATGTTAACCAAACCAATTTTCTCAACACAGTAGTTTCTAGTCAAATAATATAATGTGAAACAAGTAGAATTGGGCACCATATTAGGTGATTCTAAATATTTTGCTTTGTGTAGGTTCACCAATCCAGTGGGGTAAAGACATAGTGTCTCTGTGTGTTCTTTCCATACATTACTAAGAATTATAAAACTGATATGGTTTGGCTGTGTCCTCACCCAAATCTCATCTTGAATTTTAGTTCCCATAATCCCCACGTGTCATGGAAGATACCCAGTGGGAAGTGACTAAATCATGGGGGCGGTTTCCCCATGCTGTTCTCGTGATAGTAAGTTCTCATGACATCTGATGGTTTTATAAGTGTCTGGCATTTCCCCTGCTTGCACTCATTCTCCTTCCTGCTGCCCTGTGAAGAGGTGCCTTCCACCATGATTGTAAGTTTCCTGAGGCCTCCCTAGCCCTGCTGAACTGTGAATCAATTAAACCTCTTTCCTTTATAAATTACCCAGTCTTGAGCAGTTCTTTACAGCAGTATGAAAACAGACTAATACAAAGACTTAGCCTTTATTTTACCCTACAGATAGCTTTCAGTGCTCTAACTTTATTTCTAATTCCAATTATTTCTAATTTGAGTGCCAAATATAATCATGAATCCCTGAAAATGTGAAGAATTGGTAAAGAAAATGGTGCGTAGAAAATTCATCTTCCAAAAGAATGACTTTCTCACAACTGTCCCCAACCAACATCCACTACGAAGACTATTCGTCCTCATTTTGTGAGTACAATAGATGTTTATTATATTTTAGTCAATGTACAAACCATATTCAGATACTTTGGGATGCTGTTGTCTGCTGTTTGTATAAACTTGTTTTTATTGCTTAGTTAGCAATGTGAAAATTGTTTGGGTAAGGTAGGTTAAGATAAAAAAGTGTCATAAATTTTTTCATTAAAAATTAAAGAAAAAATTTAAATTTACTCTTTTTGTATTTAGAAAGGCTTTTCAGAATTGAGTAATGCTGTCAAGCATGAGAGAAGTGAATTATTAAATTCAATGAAGCAGATTGCACCCTACAGGTAGCAAAAGATAGACATAGTAGAAATATATAGATGGATATATAGATAATAAATTGAAAAGATATATACCAAAATTGTTCCCAGTGATTGTGTGTTAGATGATGGGGGTAATATAATTTTTAAATTAAATCTGATGACTTTCCTCCTCCCTCCCTCCTTCCCTCCCTCCCTCCCTCCCTCCCTTCCTTTCTCTTTCTTTCCTTCCTCCTCCTTTCTAGCTCTCTCTTTTATTTGCTTAAATGGCAAGATAATATTTTGAGATATAAACTAAAATTCCCTCCCTATAGGTTTTGTATCTCTTCGTCAGTCTGATGTAGTATGAAATTTATCTTTATGCCATAGGGATGGGCTGACACAGAGCAGATTGCAGGTAAAAGAAATTTTTAACTTTTGTATTTTTGAAGTTAAGACCAGGCAAACACAAAGTTTGGAAAACCACATGAACAGTTAGAGCCAGTTCTCCCACATAAATACTGGATAATGTCTGCCCAGACTTGGGAGGAGCAGAAGAGAATCAGAGGGAAAGTAAGGTTATGGGTCTTGGATGGGCCAAGTTCTGGGATTTGGAGGGAGGAGGAGAGGGATAGAATCCTCCAGTACATTTCGGGATTTGAGAGCGGGGAAGAACTCCTTGCAGAGGAATTAAAACTCACAAGTAAACAGAAACGTCTCAAAATAATGTTAGGAGGATTTTGCCAAGTGTTGATTTAGGGCTTTTTGCATTTGGATGATTACAGAGGCAGAGAAAAAGTGGGAGGTAGAGGGAGAGGGTGAGAATTAGCACTTCCAAGACTCTTACTACAGCCAGATATTTCTATCTCAACAATAGTTCAGTAAGGCTTTGGGTCAATATGGATCATTTGGTTATAATAATGTACGGAGTATTATTTTCTCCAAATCACCATAATGACAACCAATATTACATACACAGAGATAACTTTCCTGGAATTTGCCTGATGTCAAAATGTATTTATAGTTGCTCTCAAGCCACTTTACAAATAAACAAAATAAACCATTTTGAAAGCTTAAAAGTTCACAAAGCTTCATTTCCATTAAAATCTAATCTGAACAAAATATACCAATCTAGTTCCACATAATGTTGAAATGTGACTTCATTTCTAACCTGCCATATAGTCTAATTTAAGAAATAGCATTACACAAATAAAGTATCTCTTTATGCCTTCTAGTAACTAATTCCATCTTCCTATTTACATCTATCAAAAAATTATAGCTCAGCTGGGCGTGGTGGCTCACGCCTGTAATCCCAGCACTTTGGGAGGCAGAGGCGGGCGGATCACGAGGTCAGGAGATCGAGACCACCCTGGCTAACACTGTGAAACCCCGTCTCTACTAAAAATACAAAAAACTAGCCGGGTGTGTTGGTGGGCGCCTGTAGTCCCAGCTACTCAGGAGGCTGAGGCAGGAGAATGGTGTGAACCTGGGACGCAGAGCTTGCGGTGAGCCGAGATCGTGCCACTGCACTCCAGCCTGGGTGACAGAGGGAGACTCCGTCTCAAAAAAAAAAAAAAAAAAAAGAAAAAAAAAATTACAGCTCAAGAGTAAAAATATTTGCAAATATGGTTTGACCTTATTTCTGCTATTGTTTTACTTCCACTTCTCTCAGAGTTTATTCTGCTAATTCTGCCCTTTACTCTGCACCTGACTCTGCCCTTGCCACTCCACTGAAGGTCCTCTTTTCCACGTTGCCAGCATCCCCTGCACTGCTCAACCAATGCATCCCTTCTCTGCCTTGACCTAACTTAGTTTCCCATAAACAGCCAACACTATTGTTCATGCTCTCCCTCTTGATATTTCCACACCCCCACTTATGTTTGTCCACCATCATTTTTGGATTTTTCCTCTTCCACTTTTAAACTTCCCCAAAAGCACTTCTTTTTCCTCTCCATTCCTTAAACATTGGTGATTTTTTGATGTATGTCCTCAGTCTTTTTTTTTTCTTTTTATTCATCCTCATTCTCTTCCTGAGAAATCTCTTGTTGTTTCAAGGCTTTAATTATCAGCTATATGCTTATTGTTAAATCTACATCTCTGATCTAGCTGCTTCTTCTGAGCTCCAGACTTATGTATCCAACTGCTTACTGGGCATCTCTGCCTGGATGTCCCATAGTCCCTCAGACCCTATATGCCCAGATTGGAACTCATCCTCCCCACAAGCCTGTTTCTCCTGTGCACACCTATCAGTGCCTGGTATTCCAGGTTGCATCTTAACCAAGCTAGAACCCTGGAGGTCCCATTTGATTCCTCTCTCTCTGTGAACCCCCATCTGTATTAGTCTGTTTGGCTGCTATGACAAAATATCATGGGCTAGGTGACTTAAACAACAGAAATTTATTTTCTCACAGTTCTGGAAGCTGGAAAGTCTAAGATGAATGTGCTGGTAAATTTAGTTTTTGGTGAGGGCTTTTTTCCTGGTTTGCAGATGGCCACCTTTTTAATGTGTCCTTACATGGTGGGCAGAGAGAGAGAGAGAGCAAGTTCTCTGGTTTCTCTTCTTATAAGGAAGGACACATCCTATTGGATCAGGGCCCCATACTTATAGCCTCATTTAACCTTAATTGCTTCTTTAGAGGCCCTAGCTCCAAATATAGCCACATAAAAGTTAGGGTTTCAAAATTTAAATTTTGTCAGGAGTTGGGAGGGACACAAAGTTTCAGTTCTTAAAACCATCCATCAGTCACCAAGGTCTTTAATTCTTTGTGATAAATAGTGTGTGAAATGCCCACTTCTGTCAACTCCATGGTCATTAGTTAAGTTCTGACACCATCATCTTTCTTTCACCTGATTTACCACAGCAAGCATCCTTACTGTTTCCCTGCTTCCAGTCTAGCCCTCTCCCATCTAGTCCCTACAGTGCAGCTAGGGCACCCTGTCTCAAATGCAAATCTGATCACATTACCCTTCTCTTAAATCTTTTCAACGACCTCCCATTACTCTCACAATAAAGCCCAGTCCTGTTCATGTGGCTCATGAAGATCTTTGTGACCTGGGCCTTGCTTGTCACCACAGTCTTACCTCTCACAGCTCCCCACTGTCTTAGTCTGTTTTGTGTTGCTGTAAATGAATACCTGAAGCTGGGCTGTTGATAAAGAAAAAAGGATCATTTGGCTTATGATTCCAATGACTGGAAAGTTCAAGATTGGGCATCTGCATTGGGTGAGGGCCACAGGCTGCTTCTACTTATGGTGTAAGGGGAAGGGGAGTCAGTGTGTGCAGATATCACATGCTGAGAGAGGGGACAAGCAAGAGAAGTGGGAGGTGCCAGCTCTTTTTAACAACCAATGTTTGAGGGAATTAATAGAGTGAGAACTCACTCACCCTCATCCCCCATGGAGGGCATTCATGTATTCATGCAGGATCCATCTCCATGATCCAAACATCTTCCATTAGGCCCCACCTCCCAGGATAGCCACACTGGGGATTAAATTTCAACATAAGGCTTAGAGGGGGCAAACAAACATTCAAACTATAGCACCCACCTTGTGCTCAGTGCTCCAGGCTTAAGAAGCATCCACTTTCCCCAAGGATCTATATTTTTTCTCTTGCAAGTCTTTAAGAACTTGCTGTTTTTTTCCTGCAGTTGTGTTCTGCTCCTTCTCCCTCCCTCCTCTCCTTTTTCCCTGTCTCCTCCCCAGCATCTGAAGAGCCTGGCTAATGTTTCCTCATCTCTCAGGTCTCAGCGTTGTCAACACCACTTTCTCCCAAAAGCTTTTCTTACCCTCTAAGGCTGTCCTTCCTCCAGAGGCTCCTTTGCTTACTCATTTCTTCTTACTGTGTCCCAGAGTCTAGCACAGAGCTTGGCACAAAGCCAGCTTTCACTAATTAGAAATGGATGAATATATCTCACCCACCGTTTAGGCCAGTTAATCAGGCAATAAACCCGTTCTGTTCTGGTAACAGTGTCCTCCACCTCTGAAGGAAAAAGCAAACCATATCTACATTATATCAATGTACTATTTTAGGGGAGTCAGCAGGTGATGTCATAGGACAGAGAGCTCTGCAGGGTGAGTGGGAATGGTCTTGGATGCAGGAAGGTCAGCTCAGCCACTGTGTAGGAGGGACGTCTTCATGTCCCCTCATTTGCTGCCAGGCCGTCATGACAGCTTTCTGTCTCTATGTGAATGAATGACTGCAAACCTGAGAGGTATTTAAAACATCCGACAACTGCTATGGCTGCATAGATAAATAAGTGAATAAGAAAATGACAGTGCTCGCTTTGGTGGCACACATACCAAAACTGGAATGATACAGAGAACATTAGCACAGTCCCTGTACAAGGATGACACACAAGTTTGTGAAGTGTTAAAAAAAAAAAAAAAAGGAAATCAGAAATGGGTTTCTTATTCTCTAACTAAACTAAACTGTATGTCACAAAACAAGTGATATAACTAATTCTGGTGCATATCACTCACCAAATTATTCTGATAATTTCCAACTTGTTTATTGATTTTAGAAAAAATGTTTTTGTGGTTTTCACTGACGAAATAGTGCTCCTTTCTGAGCCATGATTGAACACAAGAACTACATCAAGGTCTTCCAAGGATTTTACTATTAGCAACGGTGTGCATGTAGATGCCCGCACCTCCTCCACAGTGGGACTTGGAGAGCCCGTGTCCCAGCCTCACCAATAATGCCAGTGCTAAGTTGCTGCCCACCATTTACTCTGTTATTCCAACCCAGACCCATGTGGCGTAGTGGGGCCTCCGCTGCTGCCTCTGCCACCATGTTGGTTAGCTGAGTGGCCACCAGGGGCCACCCTCCCTAGGCCACCAATGCTTCCAGACCCTTTCACTGCCTTTCTGGCCTCAGCAGGTGACAAAGCCTGGAAGTGGAAATGGCTCGGATGAGGTATCCTTATTAGCCAGGGGAACTACCAGCAGCCCGAGGCAATGGATTTTGGTGGGGGAGGAGGGTTTGAGCTTCATAGCATTTCACTGCTCAAGAATGTTCTTTCTTTCTAGTAGGAAATACTTATGTAAGGGTCCCTTGGCCTGGCATGGGGGTGCCTTGGTGCTATGTTCCAGTCTGCATCCCTGCCCCATGTCCCTTTACTTTCTATGTGTGCCTTGTGTTGCAGACAAACTGGAACATTCCCGTACACACACACACACACACACACACACGCTCCTGCCTCTTTCCTTGTGCTTGTGTAACCACTCAGTGTGTTCTTCTTGCCCACTGCTAAGATAGAGCCGATTTTATCAAGACAGGGGAATTGCAATAAAAAAAGAGTTTAATACGTGCGGAGCCCGCTAAACGGCAGACTGGTGTTTGATTATTACTAAAATCAGCCTCCCTGAAAATTTGGAAGCTAGGATTTTTCAACCATAGTTTGGTGGGCAGGGGCTAGGGTATGGGTGCTGCTGATTGGTTGGGAATGAAATCATAGGGGTGTGGAAAACAGTCCTCCCGCACTGAGTCTGCTTCTGGGTGGGGGGCACAGAGGAGTCGCTGGTCCCCGTAGGACCATCCCATCATCAGAAATGCAAAAGTCTGAAAAGACATCTCAAAAGGCCAATCTCAGATTCTACAATAGTGATGCTATTTACAGGAGTACTTGGGGAAGTTGCAAATCTTACGACTTCCAGAATAATGGCTGGTAGTCATTTAACTATGAATTGAGGCCCCTGTCATCCTTCTAACCTGGCGGCCTTTAGTTTTACAGAGGTGGTAGTTTTGGGGATGGGCTATTATCAATTAAGCTATAAACTAAATTTCTCCCTAAATTATCTTGGCCCACACTCAGGCATGACCATGGGCAGTTAGGACATTAAAGGCAAGATAGAGTTGGTTAGATCAGATCTCTCTCACCGTCGTCATTCTCGCTGTTACGATTTTTGTAAAGGTGGTTTACCTCGGACTGCTGCCTCTTTCTCAATTGTTCTCTCTCCTCCTACCCTCAATTCTACCTGTTAATATTTCTTCTCTCCTTCAGAGCTTAGCTGACATGCTGCCATCTCCTATGAAGGGATTCCTGATCCCTCCAACCAGATTATAATCTTTCTCTCACATTTATTCCTTCTCTTATGACATTGACCCTACTAGACCTTATATTTTTACATTAGCATTTGCATAGTTAATTTTTAAAATATTCTATATTTTCCTAAACTGATGATCCCAGAGAGAAATTTGCTTGGCTTTTCCTTTTCATTCCCTGAAGATCTTAGTCTAGACCCATTCATAACAGGCATAAAATCCTTTTTGGGTGGGATTTGGAATTCCTATTTTTTTCTTTTTTTAGTTATTGTCTCTTATAGTCTTGTTTGATGGAATTATTTTTGTGTGACATGTAAAAGTGTTATCAAGGGAAAGTTCTAGAACCAATGTTTCTACATTTCTTAGAAAGAAATGTTTCTGGTTTCTGCATTTCTCTAAGCCTTAGATTCTTCCTCTGCTGAAATGTGGGTAATAATGGTCCATGCCATGCAAGACTGTTGTGTGGATTAAATGAGACCATATGTTACTTAGCACAAAGTCCGCCATGCAGTAAGTGATCAGGAAATAGCAGTTGTTTTTGCTGTTATTATTACGTTGCTCTAATAGAAGGAAGATTTTCCTTCTTTCACTGGTGTTTGGTAATTCTTTCATTCAACTTATATTTATTCTGTAACTACTGATACTGAAAATCCTATGCTTATAAAAATTCCAGACAAGTCTCCTGTTTTCATGGAGCTCAGTCTAGAGTGCAGTCAGATATTTATCCAGAAATTATGCAAGGAGAGATACATGGTTCTGCAGGACCCTAGTTCAGGGAGCCGAGACCTGGTGAGAGAGGTCAAAGAAGATGTTCCTGAAGTGTTCAAATGTGGCTGTCAACTTCCTGGAGAAAGTAGTTTAGGGATAGTTTGACCAGTGCTGGGATTAGGGTAAGGCAAGTGAGACACTTGCTATAGGGACAAAACTTAAGGGAGCCTCAAAAGATTCAGTGATCAAGATAAACAATATTTTAATGTGATATTAAAAATAAAATTTAATGCAAAAAAGTTCCCAATGAACAAAACATCACAATTTTGGATAAGGACAGGATCAGTAACAATGTTGTATTGAATTATATTGGAGCCTTAGGCAAAAGGAGAAAATCAAATACTGATCCTTAGTTTTAGCCCTGGATTTGACTAGGTAAGAATAACTTTAAAAGTCCTTTTATATCCAGAGATTCTGGAAAACTAAGTGCACTTACATGGAAACTTCTAATTCTATCCAGCAGAGGGCAGTGATGCCTAAATAAACAGTTGGAGGCTTTTGCTGTCATTTTCATCAATCATCATCATCAAATTTGAGGAGGGATTAACTTAAAGGTTAAAAGTTTTTGCAATGGAAATAGGGTATGCTGTGGAAACTTTATGTAACTCTGCTGTTAGAGGACCAGGAAACTCTTATAAACTGCCATACAGCAAGCTTTCTTTTTAGTAGATGTATTTTTACAGATATGATTTGAAATGTAGCCAATTCCAGGACTTACAAACCATGAAGCCATGTAGCAAAGAGCATTCTGTAATTTTTGAGGGGGTCAATTTTTGGAGGCAGCAATTAGTGGCTGATTTCCTTTTCATTCTGGCCTTCTTTCAACATTAAAATCAGAGACTTAGGAAGCTGGACATCATGTAGAAAGAGAGATCCTCTCATTTGCAAGCGAATACAGGGGAGGTTGGCTTATTTATTTGTTAATTCACTTGTTCATTCATTATCTCATTTATTCAAGGATTTCACAAGCATATATTGTCTACCATATGACAAATACTGTGGTGGCACAAAGGGACACAGAGACTTAGATGAATCACAGTGCTCACCTTTCATGAACAACTACTTGAGAACAGGAAACCGTGGCAGAAGTAGATCCTTGTGCTACTTAGGCTAAGTTGGTGTGCTGAGATATATGCCAAGCACTCTAGGAACTTGGTTCAAGAGCAGCTCACAGGTCTTCATCTGTTTACTGTTAAGGGTATTTTTGGAATCTAAGATAATTTTGGAGTTTTAGTACTTTGTTTTTATTTGACTCTGATTTTGGCACAAAAAAAAAACCTCTAATGAAACTTCATGCATTTCTCAGGTCCTAGTTCAATGGGGACATCCATCACGTGCTTCTTGACGACTGCCTGAGAAAGAGGACGGAAAGGCCAATCCCTAGAGAAATAATCTAGGCACGTAGTTTGTAAACTGCCTTGGGAAACTCTAGGGCAGTTCTTCTCCAGTGTGGTCTGTATCACCTACATCACATACTTTAGAGTACTTGTTAAAAATCCAAATTTCCTTCCTGGAGACCTAAAGAATCAGAGTCTGGAGGGACTGCGGGCAGGGAGGGTAGGGACCTGCACGTCCACAAGTGTTCCAGGTAGTTCTTATGCATACTAAAGAGCTCCAGGGGCTCTACTCCTTGCCTTTGCCAGCTCACATAGACCCTTCGACCAGATCACCTCTTCTTCTAAAGGGTAAGTTCCATGAGGTCTGGGCTTTTTGTCCATTTGTTCACAGCTGTATCCCCAGTACTTTGAACAATGGTGCGCAATAAATATTTGTTGAGTGAATAAATTAAGACATTATATAAATTGAATTTCCATCTAAGAGTTCATTTTGACCAAGGTTTCTAATACTAAAAAAAAAAAAAGTGCCTAGACCATAGTTTTGGATCATCTTCTTTCCTTAAAGAAGGGAAGCAAAGATAGCTGAAAGCCCTTAGGTTTTTGAGCCCTGTTAGATAATTACATTGAGTATGGAACCTAATTAGCCACATTTTCAAGGCCAAGTTCCTATTGCCTCCAGATAATAATCTGGTAACCATAAGTATCATTCCTGCATTTACTCCAATAAAGATTGGACTTTAGAAATGTCAAGTGTCAAGTACTGGTGAGTTTGATTTCCCATCCAGCTGTCCTGACTTGTAGACCAAAGCTCTTAATGCTAGAATGTATGACACTCTTGATTCAATGTAAGGCACAGCAGTAATGTGGCTTTCTGTGGGTTTTTACATTGACAGTGATAGAGCTGAAACTAGGCACTTCCATTTGGATCTTATGCTTGGTAAGATGGCATTTTCGATTTTTATCAGGGGAGAGCCCTTGCTTCTGTGACCTATGTGTTCAATTCTACAACAAAAAGTTATCTATTTGTTCATTTATTTTTTGAGACAGAGTTTTGCTCTTGTCACCCAGGCTAGAGTACAATGCCTTGATCTTGGCTCACTGCAACCTTCGCCTCTCGGGTTCCAGCTATTCTCTTGCCCCAGCTTCTCGAGTAGCTGGTACTACAGGCATACACCACTACACCTGGTTAATTTTGTATTTTGGTAGTGATGTGGTTTTACCACGTTGGTCAGGCTGGTCTTGAACTCCTGACCTCAGGTGATCTGCCCACCTTGGCTTCCCCAAGGTGTTGGGATTACAGGTGTGAGCCACCATGCCTGGCCTGAATGTTATTTATTCATTCATTCACGTACCTGTTTTTCATAAATATCAATTGAGCATTTCTGTCTAGAAATGCCTTTATTCAGCTTTACAGATACATTTGGGTAGTCTTTATATATTGATGGGAAGAATCTACTTGTTATTTTATACTGGGACTGCCAAATTTGTGTGTGTGTTTTGTGGATGCGCTGCTAAAAGTGAAGTCCTTGGATAGAAAAGGGGGTAGTCCCTTATTCCTGGTTCTCTCTTCTCAGTACAAATAGAGATCAACTTTAAAAAAATAATAAATTATAGACATAAGCTCTGTTTGTATGAATTGAAGCCTGAAATCAAGAAGTAGATAATAGGAAGGGAGGGAAGCAATGTGGGGTAAGAACAACCAGCTTGGATAATATCTTTGTTCAAGTTCCCCAAAAGCAGGTTGCTGAAACAAGAATTTAGGTACAGCCTGTTTCTTTGGCAGGTGATCCTAGAAGGCACTGCAAGGGAGTAGAGAAATGAGACAGAGAAGGGATCCTCTCCTTAGAGATGGGGTGGACTGAGTCTTTGATTGTCACTCTGAAAGACGAGGAACTTTAGGTTATCCACCAAATTACACCCCTTATTAGTTAAGGGCAGTCTGGAAGCATTCACTTCCTGGTACTTTCAGCCTGTGTCTTTCCTCTTTTGTGTGGTCAGAGGATAACCTCAAACAAAAGATGCTGCAGGAAGTCTTCGTAGTAAATGGGAACTATGCAGGTGGCTTCTAGGTAGGTAGGGGGAAGCATGACTTTGCAATGGTATATATATATGTGATGGTAAATTTTATGAGTCAACCATTATTGTGGGTGTTTCTGTGAGGGTGTTATTGGGTGAGATTAACATTTAAATTGGTGGAGTTAAGTAAAGCAGATTGCCCTCCATTTCATGGGTGGGCTTCATCCAATCAGTTGAAAGCCTGAGTAGAACAAAAAGATTGACTCTCCCATTAGTAACAGAATTCTCCAGCTGATCGCCTTCAGATTTCATCTGCAGCATCAGCTCTTCCAGCCTGATGACCTTTGAGCTGAACCTTTGCTCTCCGTGGGTCTCCTGTTCCACTGGCCCATCCTGTGATTTTGGACTTACCAGCCTCCACAATCATGTGAGTCAATTCCTTAAAATAAATCTCTCTCTCTCTCTCTCGCTCATTGGTTCTGTTTCTCTGGAGAACCCTGGCTAATACAGTATGCCTGTGCTTGATATCTTCTGGTTAGGAAAGAAAGCAGTAACTACTTTTGGACAAAGAAGGTAATGTGTGTTGGTTTTATGTGTTTTATTTTACCTACAAAATAGATTGATATTCTGATAATTTTTCTGAAGTTTGTAAAATGCTTTAGTTAAATCTTTTTAAAAAGGTAACCAAAAGTACAAACCCAGATAACTTTAAACTCTTAACACCAAGCACCACCATTGACAGAAGCATTTTCATTTCAGGAGCATTTTATTCTGCATAAGAGGGGATACAATGGTACAAATCTGCAGTTTGGTGGTTGTTGTTGTTCTTTTGGGAATCCTGCATATGTAGGCTATAATTTCTTACAGTGGGTTTAGCTCATAATACATTCTGTCCATGAAGCACATTGCTGCTGAAGGTGTGTTTGGCTTTTACCTGTTTATTGCTACCCAGAGTATATATAATTAGAATGAATTTATTATTTCCTAGAAGGCATTAGGTGCCCACTCTTGTCTCTCTGATTCTTTTGATTCCTAAGCCCCTGAAAACAACTCTTAAGAATAACTCTGGATGCAGGTTGGCAAAATAAATGTATTTTTGTTTGTACAGTCTGAAATTTCTCTACTGCATATACTGTAGTGTTTTGCTACTTGTCAATATTCAGTCGAAGTCCCTTGAACATCTGAAAAGCTAAGCCTGATAAGAAGCATTAAACAGTTTCTTATTTTCTACATTAAAAAACTAATTTTCAGAGCAGCAATTTGTATGAAGCAAATAATCAAATTATTTCCTTTATCTCTAAGTGTTTCCCAGATGGAAGAGCATATAGAATAGTATATTATGCAGCTTGAGTTGGATGTACATCAAAATCATTAGCTTATATTGAAAGCTCCACTGGGAAGATTAGAACTAAAGTCAAGATAAAATTAACTCTTTGAAGATGAATTCCAATGAAGTAATGCCAAATAAGTGGAAAAAGGCATCTTTTGAAAAAATATTTATTGTCTATATTTAATGTTCTTAGATTTCTGTTAGACAATCTAAAACAGAGAATTACTGAATAAGTTATTAATTTGGAGATGATATTGGGAAGAAAATGTTTATTTTTAACTGTCCCTGTCTTACTCATGGCATTTTGCCTATTAATAGAATAAAAACAATTGCTGCCTGTATTAATATATTGTGGGATGTAAGCGACAGAAACTTAGCCTTCAGCATAGCCAAGCGAAGTTGGAGAGAGGGATAAGTAGAACCAGGTACTTGAACACTTTCAAGATTCTTAGTCTGGGTATCAGATTCATGCTTCTTTGACTTTCCTCTGAGTATCTTCATGATACCCAGACCAGACTGGCTTTCTCCAAATGGCAGAAGATGACCAGCGATAGTTCCCAAATTTTACATCTTTAATTATACTCACTGGAGAAAGTTTGACTTAATATACATAGACTCATGTACTTATGAAACACACACCTCTCCCCAATTTAATGTGGGAACACTCAGCCCTGGCAAGGAAGTGGGGCTCCATCACTGAGTACCTGCCACATTCCAGGTAGACTTTATCTAGGGCTTTCCATACATGATCTCTAATCATGGAATTCTTTCCAAGTAAGCCTCACTCTTTTCCAGATTAAGCATAAAGTGGTTAAATCACCAAAGTCACACTGCTAATGAATGATGGACCTTGGATTTCAGCTTTTTTAAAAAAATTTTACTTTAAGTTCTAGGATACATGTGCAGAACATACATAGGACACATAGGTATACATATGCCATGGTGGTTTGCTGCACCTATCAACCTGTCATCTAGATTTTAAGCCCCACATGCGTTAGGTATTTGTCCTAATGCTCTCCCTCCCCTTGCCCCCCACTTCCTGACAGGCCCCAGTGTGTGATGTTCCCCTCCCTGTGTCCATTTGTTCTCATTGTTCAACTCCCATTTATGAATGAGAACATGTGGTGTTTGGTTTTCTGTTCTTGTGTTAGTTTGCTAAGAATGATGGTTTCCAGCTTCATCCATGTCCCTGCAAAGGACATTAACTCATTCTTTTTTTATGGCTGCATAGTATTCCATGGCATATATGTGTCACATTTTCTATATCCAGTCTATCGTTGATGGGCACTTGGGTTAGTTCCAAGTCTTTGCTATTGTAAATAGTGCTACAGTAAACATATGTGTGCATGTGTCTTTATAGTAGAATGATTTATAATCCTTTGGGTATATACCCAGTAATGGGATTGCTGGGTCAAATGGTATTTCTGGTTCTAGATCCTTGAGGAATTGCTACACTTTCTTTCACAATGGTTGAACTAATTTACACTCCCATCAGTGTAAAAGTGTTCATATTTTTCCACATCCTTTCCAGCATCTGTTGTTTCCTGACCTTTTAATGATCATCATTCTAACTGGCGTGAGATAGTATCTTGTTGTTTTGATTTGCATTTCTCTAATGACCAGTGATGATGAGCTTTTTTTTCATATGTTTGCTGGCCACATAAATGTCTTCTTTTGAGAAGTGTCTGTTCATATCCTTTGCCCACTTTTTGATGAGGTTGTTTTTTTCCTATAAATTTGTTTAAGTTCCTTGTAGATTCTGGATGTTAGCCCTTTGTCAGATAGACAGACTGCAGAATTTTTCTCCCATTCTGTAGGTTGCCTGTTCACTCTGATGATAGTTTCTTTTGCTGTGCAGAAGCTTTTTAGTTTAATTAGATCCCATTTGTCAATTTTGGCTTTTGTTGCAATTGCTTTTGGTGTTTTAGACATGAAGTCTTTGCCCATGCCTATGTCCTGAATGGTATTGCATAGGTTTTCTTCTAGGGTTTTTATGGTTTGGGTTTTACATTTAAGCCTTTAATCCATCTGGAGTTAATTTTTGTATAAAGTGTAAGGAAGGGGTCCAGTTTCTGTTTTCTGCATATGGGTAGCCAGGTTTCCCAGCACCATTTATTAAACAGGGAATCCTTTCCCCATTGCTTGGTTTTGTCAGGTTTGCCAAAGATCAGATGGTTGTAGATATGTGGTGTTATTTCTGAGGTCTCTGTTCTGGAGTTTCAACTTCAACTTCATCTGTGTTCCTTCCTCTGTACCATGCTGCTTCACTAAAAAGTTTGTTTTGTTTTGTTGGGTGACAACATGACATTCATAACACAGTTTCATCAGTAATATGCCCTTTTGCCTGTTAGATACCCTCAGCTTTCATCACATTTATTCTAATCCCAAGCAGTGGGAAAACAGTTTTAGATAATTTTTTTCCAACTTCTGCAAGTGGTAAAATGCACAAGTGTTAAGCTCAGATGAGCATTACTTATAATGGTTGGTCAACCTAGCCTCAGAAACCAGTGATATCATGAAGTTGTGCTTTTAATGTGAGAGTCTCAGGTGCCCAATTCTTTCCCTTAATAGTATACTGTGGCAGACAGTGTTGAATTTCACCGGAGCTCTGAAAACGGTAACAGTTTTCTGTTCTGGGAAACAGCTTGTCACCAACCAACCTTCCCATGTGACTTAGATAAGACTTCTTGTCCACTCTTGACTCTTTCTCATGACAAATAAGATGCACAGATGACTCCCTTGTTTACCTGTGACAAGGCCAGATACACACCCTCCAATTTCACATGCTTTGTCTTATGAATAATTGGATGAATTTTTTGTCCTCCTGTAACTAACTAGACACAGAGATAAACATTTTCTTTTAAGCTGATTGACTGAGACTTCTCCTGATTGCAAAATCAATCTTGACTGTAAACCACCCCACTTATAACTGTCTACACCTACCTATAAAGGTATAAGACAAAGCCACCCTGCTGGGACACTCTGATCCTCAGATCTGGGGTGCTCCCCATTGCTATAGCCAGAATAAACTCAATTTCTGTGCTTGTTCAGTTCTTGTTTTTAATGAGCCATCTCAGGTCTCATAGATGAATTCCATCTCTCCTGGCCCAAGTGTGTCTGTGCATTTGTGCATACATGAACACTCATGTGTGTACGTCAATATCCTAAAAGAAAGTGTGTACATCAATATCCTAAAAGAAACATTGGAACTTACATTGAATATGAGTAGAAAACTTCAAATTTTATAATAGAAAACTCCCATGCTCAGTGTATATTGGTGCTACCATCATAGATTCAGAAGCATGACAAATGCGGCTTAGAGAAATCTCACCAGTGACTATTGCCATTTAAGATTCATGCTGAGGACCAGGATAGTTTTTTGTCCAGGTTCATTTAGAATTTCTTTCATTCTAGGAAGCTGTATGTAATAAATCTGTTTTTTGTGTTGCTCCCTTCACCTGTTATAGATAGAACCTGTATATAACCAGAGCACCATGAGGCCAAATCTCTAGCAAGTGCAAATTCAAAGAAGCAGTAATCTGACAAAGTGTAATTGATTGCAAGCAAATTGTAAATGGAAGTTCTCAAAAGACATCAAGAAGCTTCTTAAAACCTATTCTTTTTTTCCCCATCCATCTCTTAATCACCCCAAAACTTTTCAGTTGACTCTTTTCTCCCTCCACTTCTACATACTGAATGACACCATGTAGAATAGTAGTGTTTGCCCTCTCTCATCCTCTGAAGACATTTCTGTCCTTGATCACTTAGTTTCTAGGCTTTTGAAATGTAGAATTAAGGTGAGTAGGAAATGAAAAAAGCAGAATAGGACTGAGGTTTACTCATGGAAGAAAAAAAGAGGAGTGATTAAAGGGAAATGAGTGTGCGTGTGTGTGTACATAATAGAAAATCACAACTTCTATGTAATGCAGTTTACTTAACACAGAATTTTGCATACAGTAAATTCTTGGGAACTATTTGAAACACATTAATGACTTCCAACTGTTTTTTTTTTTTTTTTTTTTAAAAAAAGCAGTGGAACCATGTTTTTTAAAAAAGAAATATTAAGTAGAACTTTAATAAACAAAATAAAACTGAGGTTTGGACAAAGAGCCTGAATATCTGTGTAATCTGCTTCTCCCCCTGGAGAAGACAGTTTGAAAAATAGTTAGAAATTCCAGCTCAATAAAAGTATATGCTATTAATTTTTAAAATTAAGAAACAAATCATCATTGATTTTTTCTTATTATAAAGGCAACATGTTTATTTAAAGAAAATTAAAAATATAAATAACTATTAACAATACTGTTAATATTTTCCTGTCCAGTCACCGATTTTTAAATCTGTATCAGTGTTTCAATATATCAGTGTTTTAATATGATGATGCCATGGTTTTTTTGTTTCTGGTTCATAGAATCATATAACATCATTAAAGGCTCAAAAATGATCTTACATACTGTCAAAAACACATTAAACTGTGGTTTCCAGGTTATTTAAAAATTGACTTTCCTTTGAGATTTTTTTCTTAGAGTTTGCCGTTATCTGCCGCATCAAAGGTAATGATCTTTCTCCTCATTTCTTACACCTGAGTAAATTTTCTGGATCCATTGGATTCGGTTCATAAATACCCAAGCAAATGAACAGTCCAAATGGTCTGATTAAACTGTGCTGCTTTCCGCTTCCCGTGTCATAAAGGGCAGAACCAGGCTTCAAGTCTGCGAGCGCAGTAGCAGCTGGAAAAAAAATGGCACTATAGGACCTTGAGAGGTCTCCACAATTTTACAAGATGCTGTCACTCTGAATGAATTAAAGGATTGTTTATTTATTTATCTTAACCTACGGATTCTGTTTAGTCAATTTATTAAGGAAGCCTAGGACACTAATAAAATGGGGCTGAAACGGGGGTTTGAGATTAACTGTGAAATTGATTTATCCTTGTAATGCATGACTCTCATTTGCCCAGATAACAGAGAATTACCCTCTTTTCCTAAGGAAAGAACAGTTCTGGTTTGGAGGAGATAAGAGGGTAAATGAAAGAAGGGACATGGGATTTCTAAGCAACACTCTGCCCCCACTTCTACCTCAAGCAGTTAGGGCAAAAAGAGTCCATTGTCTTTCATAGCAAAGCCAACTTTCAATCGCTCAGTTGACTTTAAAAAGTGCAAAGCATGTTCTGCTTTTTGTTTTAAACTCTTGACCGTGATCATTATCAGGTAAGAACCATATCAATTACCATAACTGTAATTGCATTGCTTTTAATAATATCTAGAAAATCATGCACATTAATAGTGGAGCTTTCTATCTCTGTTGAAGAACAATTACTCCTAAAAATTTATTATACTGTGAAAGTAGATGATTTTTATTTCATTTTTTTGTGCAAAAGAAATCCCAGCATGGAAGTACCTTTTAAAAAATTGTTTTTGGGAGACATACATTAAGTTTTTTCAACAAGATCTTTCAGTGCAGGAGTAATTTCACATTATAGAAATGCAAATGTTTTTTCCTTCAGGATTTATGTGCTTATTTCTTGACTGATGATCAGCCTTTTTATCTGGCAGGGGTGTGATAAGCCCAGTTTGACTACTTATATGTTTTGTTTTACAAAGCTTTATAGTTCCTGTGCTATTTCGTTTTGCCTGTAGGCTATAACGGCTTAAAATAATTATTTTAATATCTGGAATTGATAACAGCAGTCTAAAAAATACAGCATTGTTTGCACTGTATCTTCACTTAGAAGGTAATGGCTGTAATAAGATTGAACTCATCTATGAATTAATCACATTGCCTGCTTCATCCTTCCAGTGAATTCTATTTTTTGAACACTGTACAGAGAAACACTGTAAATTTGTAGGTTGTACTTGCTTTTATCTCTTTGGTGGTAATATATTTGTTGAACAGATAGCAACTATCTTTATGGAGGACCACCATGCTAAGGTAATATTTTTAGGGTTTTGGTTACTAAGTGGATTTCTGATTGTTTTATAGTTTCCAAGGTCAACTGCTGATGTACATTTCTTTTCCCATATAAAAATGGGTGCACCAAAATTTCACAAATCACCACTAAAGAACTTCCTCGTGTAACCAAATACCACCTGTACCCCAATATCTTATGGAAAATAACTCTTGATAAAAAGATTACTTTCTTAAGAAGCAAATATAATTTCTTTCTTTCCAGTTCTTTTTTTCTATAGATTTTTTTTTTCTTTTCAGCAACCTTTCCCCTCAACATTATTTCTTTTCTCTGAAAACAATCGCCAAGTGGATATATTCTGGGGTCTTTTCTCAGTGATATTTTGTTCCATAAGAAATAATAATCATTAACATCACTACAAATCATCACAGTTGATCTGATTTTGTGTTGGAGTATAACCTATTATCAACTAAATTGAAAACAAATACCCTTATTTATTTATTTATATTTTTTTGAGACAGGGTCTTGCTCTATTACCCAGGCTGGAGTACAGTGGTGTGATCTTGGCTAACCGCAGCCTTGATCTACTGGGCTCAATCTGCCCTTCCACTCGGCCCCCGAGTAGCTGGGACCACAGGTATGTGCCACCAGGCCTGGCTATTTTTTAAATTTTTTGTAGAGACAGGGTCTTACCATGTTGCCCAGGCTGGTGTCAAACCCCTGGGCTCAAGAGATTCTCTCTCTTTGGCCTCTCAAAGTGTTGGGATTACAGATATGAGTCAGCACACCTGGCCTGAAAATAAGTATCTTAATGGTCAAGATAAAAAAAAAATTGGAGTGAAATCCCCTGAACATAAAATTAACTAATTTAAAGTGAGCAATTCATTGACATTTAATCCATTCACAATGTTATACAATCACCACTTCTACTTAGTTCCAAAATATTTTCATCACCCCAAAGGAAAACTCCTACCTACTAAGCAGTTGCTTCTCATTTTTTCCTCCCCACTGCCTGTGGCAACCATCAAGCTGCATTGCCTCTATAGATTTACTTATTCTGGATGTTTCATATAAATGGAATCATACAATATTTGTCCTTTTGTGTCTGGCTTCTTTTGCTTACATGATGTTTTTGAGGTTCACTCATGTTGTAGCCTGTATCAGTACCTTATTCCCTTTAATGGTTGAATAATATTCCATTGTCTGTATATACCATAACTTGTCTATCAATTCATCCATTGATACATATATGGATTGTTTCCACCTTTTGGCTATTGTGAATAATGCTACTATAAACATGCCTGTACATGCACTTGTTTGAGTAGCTCTTTTCAATTCTTCTGGGTATATATGTATAAGTGGAATTTCTGGGTTGTATAGTAATTCTGTTTAACTTTTTGAGAAACAGAATTTCTTATTTCAAATTTTGGGCAAATATTTATATCAGTAGTTCTAGTCAGACAGTCAGCTGTGCTTGATTTATCGCATGGCTCACTAGGTAAACTTAAGTGAAAAGCAAGCTTATAAAGAAAAAACAAGATTGTTCCAAACTGAGAACAGAACTATATCTTCCTAATTTTTTTTTTTTAAGTAAGGGGTATTCAACTACAGATTGTGAAATGAATGAGATATGTAGTAGAATGTGAGCAATAGTACTTTCTTAGACCTGGGCAAGCAGGACCCTTGCCTGAACTCTAGGCTTTGGAATACTTACATCAAAAATTCTAAGGCCCTCTTGGGTGCCTGGCACCTGTAATCCTAGCACTTTGGGAGCCCGAGGTACGTGAATCATTTGACATCAGGAGTTTGAGACCAGCCTGGCCAACATGGTGAAACCCTGTGTCTACTAAAAACACAAAAAATTAGCCTAGCGTGGTGGTGCATGCCTGTAGTCCCAGCTACTTGAGAGGCTGAGGCAGGAGAATTGCTTGAACCTGGGAGGCAGAGGTTGCAGTGAGTCAAGATTGCATCACTGCAGTCCAGCCTGGGTGACAGAGTGAGACTCAATGTCCAAAAAAAAAAAAAAAAGAGATGGCCCCAGTGACTTCCAGAACTGTGCCTGCGGGTTGTCCTGGGGTCCTGTAGCTGGGCTGGTTCCAAGAGGGAGGCTTGCTCCACTGCGATATGTTTTGTGGGATCACATGGTATCAGACCACCAGAATAATGCTGACACACTAACCTTGGGTGACTTTCATCACATCAGACCCAGATTGAGTTCTGAGGTCTGGGCTTCGATGGTTCACCTTGGGCTTGAGCCATATGTGTGGGCTCGTGGGTCTTGCCTCCATCATGTGTCTTGACCATGGTGCCACTTCTAGTCTACAGCATGATGTGGCAGGGGTCAAGGCGTCAAGGCGGGGAGAGGTGTCATTTACCCTCAGAACCTCCCTCCATTAGCACCCAGAATGGTCACTTCACTCTCTTTCAGTTTGCATACCAATTGTTAGTCTTCCAGGCGTGATGTGCTTATGTCTTCCATGGACTTTGGAGACTTTTGTTCTGTGACACCAGTGGGCCCTTCCGATCCATGTCCTCTCTTGCCTTCAGTCAAGGTGTTGATATAGTACTCTCTGAGGTTGGCCATAAGCTGTCCTGGACAAGGGATTAACGTTCCCTTTGTGAATGGGACTGCTCCTTTTACAGCACTCACAGACCCCGAACTATCCTCCTTATAGGTGGCAATGTGTGGAACGCAGGTGTGTGGTTACTTACCATGAAAAGTTCACATTCTAAGAATGCAGTCATTTAGAGGGAAGACATAGTTGGAAGATGTGTTGTTTTATGTGTATTTTATTGAATTTTGAGGGATAAATTTAACATGGTTAGAAAACAAATATTTGTCCATATTTTTCTTTATTACTGTGGGTAAATTTTACATTTATGGCCTTCACCAATGAAGTGCAATAACAACCCTTAAGATAATCCTTTAGAAGCCAGCTTCATAGGCAGTGTGATGGATTATGCTGCATCATGAGCAACGATATAACCAGGTCTAAATAAATGGCATTAGAAGACTGCAAAGGCAAACACATCTATGTTATTTCAATACAAAGAGATTCTGAGTAGCTAGGGCATTGAGAAAACGTATATGGCATTTTTTTCATGGTGAGAAATATGGCGTTGATGGGCCTGAACAGAAAGACCTGGTGCCTAGGCACTCTGAAAAGCCTTCACATGCACTAATTGGACAGTAAGTCAATCTAAATACCTTTCTTTACCCATTATTCTTGATTGGTAATTATTGTAACTTGCATGGACCCATGAATTTTGCAATGCATTTTAAAATAAAACATTGTCCAGGGCCCTGCATTCTAGGGATATCTCTGGTGGGTCATGCTATGAGTTTATATAACTAATGAATGCTTCCTATGACTGAACACTATAGTTGAGCACATGTTGGAGAGGGTAGCCCTCTCTAAACAGAGACTGATCTTTATATCAGGTTGTAGAAAGAATACCGTGCACATAACAAGGAATGTCAGTAGAGTCTAGGTCATGAAGAATCCTCTGTCATGTTTGTAACTTGGACATTATTTCATATTGAAAGTTAGTTTAGAAAGACTGTTATTGAGTAGAGAATCACTGTGAAAGAGCCAAGACTAGACAAAATGATATTATGAATGAAGCCATTGCAACAGTTCTAGAAGATATCATGAGGGTAGTGATATAAGGAATAGACATAATAGATGATCTCTACAATGCTATTTACAATAATTTAAAGTGAAAGATATTCAAATTATTCATTAACATAGAACTGAAAATTATGGCACATTGATTTGATGAGATATAATTCAATTACTATAAATGATGTGGATCTATATTTGATCTGGGAAGTTATTCACATTATTATTATTATTATTATTATTTTTGTTTTTCTTTTTTTTTTTGAGAAGGAGTCTCGCTCTGTCACCCAGGCTGGAGTGCAGTGGCACGATCTCGGCTCACTGCAAGCTCCGCCTCTGGGTTCATGCCATTCTCCTGCCTCAGCCTCCCAAGTAGCTGGGACTACAGGCGCCCGCCACCATGCCTGGCTAATTTTTTTTTTTTTTTGTATTTTTAGTAGAGACGAGGTTTCACCGTGTTAGCCAGGATGGTCTCAATCTCCTGACCTCATGATCCACCCGCCTCGGCCTCCCAAAGTGCTGGGATTGCAGGTGTGAGCCACCACACCCAGACTCCACGTTATTTTTTAACTGAAAAAAGATGATAAAACAGTTTGCAAAGTATGAACTAATTTTGGGGCGACTAACTCTGCCTCACATCTGTTTTTGTATATGTACACAAGAAACATTTCTGAAGGTATATATCCCAAAATACCAACAGTGCTTCTTCTGAGTGGTTGAAATAAAGGTGTTCTTAAAAAATTACTCCACCCATATCCACCCCCCACAACCTATCACATCAATATAAAACAAACTGCTACATATATCTCATTAGCTTAGGATATAAAGAGGCTACAACATAATTACCATTTAAATGAATATGGCATCGTGTCTCAATCCATTGCATTGTATGAAAAGTTCATTTTTCTCCAGAAAGTTTCTTCTCTGATGTTTTCTGGAACCCCAAGTTTACCTACTAAGTCCAAAGTGACCAGTTAAAGTGTTTGTTCAGGCTGCTGAAAAATCTGTTTCTTTGCTGCTACTTCTGGTTCTGCTGGGGCACAGTGTTTCCTCCAAGATCAGGAATCGAGGTTACTGTGCAAGACCACCTCCTTGACAGGGGCTGTCATAGTGGTTGAGGCCCTATCTGCCACAGCCCTGCCCCTGCAGTCATTCCTCATAATGCTAGATCAAGAGCTGTTCTAGCATCAACTTTCTGTGTCCTAGGATCATCCCTTTTCTTCCAATTTGCTCCAAACACAAACATAGTGATCTTACTTAACTGCCTCAAACTACAGCCCAGGGTAGACTTTCTATTCCAGTCTGAACAATCACAATAGTCCACACAGTTTTCACGATGTTGGTCATCCAGACTTAAATAATCCTCTGTGATTGTGCGTGTGTCTGAGTAGGGGGAGGGAAGCATAGAGAACCTTGTGTATAATAATAATCCTTCCTCTGGGAATTTCATTTCTGTTCTCTCCTCAAGGGTACAGTTCAGTTATACAAACCTTCAGTTTTCATGACTACACTCAACAGTGAACATCTCAGGCAGTAATGTTTGCATTTGGATATGAGGTGGCCTCCCATTTTTCTCCGAAAGCAATGATTGGATAATTGCTTTACAGTGATGTGATTAAATGATATATCCTGGTAGCTTTGCAAATAGGGTAGTTCCAAAGGCCCTCAAAAATGTTCAGAAGCTCCCCAGATAGTGGTTTTCTTTTTAGAATAATAAAAACATTAACAAAGTACTTTGTTGATCATCAGGCTGGCTGATGTTTACTGTAGCAGTAAAGAAGCAATTTCATGACTTCCCTCATTTAAGAGGAATCATTGATTTTCTTTCAAGTAAAAGGATATCAGTAGCACTCACGATTAAAGGAAAATTTGTTTAAGTTTTTCAAGTACTGTCAGTTTGGATTTTATTCATATTATTATATTTTTTCTTCTTTTTTTTGAGACAGTCTAGTTCTGTTGCCCAGGCTGGAGTGCAGTGGCATGATCTCAGCTCACTGCAACCTCCGCCTCCTGGGTTCAAGAGATTCTCCTGCCTCAGCCTCCTGAGTAGCTGGGATTACAGGCACATGCCACCACACCGGCTAATTTTTGTAATTTTTGCTGAGACAGGGTTTCACCTTTTGGTCAGGCTGGTCTCGAACTCCTGACCTCATGATCCGCCTGCCTCAGCCTCCCAAGTGCTGGGATTACAGGCGTGAGCCACCGTACCCGGCCATATTATTATATTTCTTGTTAAGGACCTATGCTGAAGTCCTGGAATTAGCTGTCTTTAAACACTTAATTTATATTTTTATGAAAAGAATGCATACCTAATGCTAAAAATAATATAAAACCCCCAATACTTCTATTTTATTTTAGACCTTTATTTTATTTCCATTCCCACTGGTTCCCCTGACCATTGCTGGTCTACTTTCCAGAGACATCCACCAATAATTGTTTAAACTATGTTTTCTGTATTTATCCCCATATTTTCAAATAATATATGTATATATCTATATTTTTAGTCTTCAGTTTTAGACATCTTTGACTTCCTGTAGCAGATGAGAGTTTTATCTGTTTTTCAACTTTTTAAAATCCACTGATTATTTCATGTAGTTTGGTTAAATCTAGATTCAAGTAAGGCAAGTGACTATGGTGTCTTTCTACTACAAGTCTTTTTTTTTTTTTCTGGAGATTATAATTCTCTCTCTTCTTTCTTCTCACATGCTCTCTCTTCTTCCATTTGCTTATATATTTTTGAACCCATTGATAATTTCCCTCACCTCCATTACCATTGTAAAATGCCTCTTAGTTCAATTTCACATAAACTTGTCAGATAAAATTCGTGTAGATATTTTTTCTTACCTTCCTTGTCCTGTTCTGGACTGGTCACTTGCTTGGTCTAATTCACAACTATTATCTTTGCGTTTCATTTCACCATCTTTCTGAAAATTCTCTTTGCTTTTCTTTCCTCACTTGCTTTTCTTTTTCTTGGTGATTCTCTTGTTTTACTGGAGTACATCCTTCTGTAGTTTCTTTGGAAAAGGTCCAAGAGAAGGAATCGTTTTGAAACTTTGTGCACCTGATGCCTTTTTTCTTCTGACTTCATACTTAATTGACAGCTTGCTTGGTCACAAAATTTTTAGTAAAACCAATTTTCTCTTCAAAATTGCTCCATGGTTTTCTAGCTTTCAGAGCTGCTGCTGAGATATAGAATGTAATGCAGATTCCTGAAACTTTGTGAACATTTTTCCCTCCCTGTGGAAATTTAGGATTTTCCCTTATTCCTGGTATTCTGAAATTTCAGAATGTATACCTTACCCTGATCTTTTCCATTTATTGATCTGGGCATTTGGTGGACCATTTTAATCAAATTACACTGGGAAATTTTCTTGGTTTTTTTTTTCCTCCTTCAACTTGGATTATATGGATATGATGAATCTCCTGCATTGATGTTCTAATTTTCTTAGTTTTGTTCTATTTTCCTTCTTCTTGTTTTTACTTTCTAGAGGAGTTCCTTGATTTTACTACCATTTCACTGAAATTTTTGTTTTGAGATTTTATTGGTTATTGTATTTTTAATTACTAAATGTCCTTTCCTTCTCTAACTAATCCTCTATGACATAGCATTTTATTATTTTTCATGAATCCAATATCTTTTATTTTCCCTCTGATGATAATGTAATTATTTTTAAAGGTTTTTCTCATTTTCTGCATTATTTGTTTTATCCAAATTCCCTATTTGTTTTTCTCTCTGCCATTCATGTTGGAGACATTGTTCATTTGCTTCTAATGATCTATGGCTGTCCATTCATGTTTAATAGTGATAGCTAAAAGCTTATTGAAAACCACTGTGCATTGATATTGCTGACTGATGGGCCTCTGTATTAGTCCATTCTTGCACTGCTATAAAGAAATACCTGAGACTGGGTAATTTATAAAGAAAAGAGATTTAATTGGCTCATGGTTTCATGGGCTGTACAAGAAGCATGGCAGCATCTACCTCTGGGAAGACCTCAGGAAACTTACAATCATGGCAGAAGACAAAGTGGGAACAAGTGTCTTCTGTGGCAGGAGAAGGACCAAGAGAGAGTTGGGAGGTGCTGTAGACTTGTAAACAACCAGATCTCATGAGAACTCACACTATTGCCATGACAGTACCAGGGAGGGATGTTGTTAAACCATGAGAAACTGCCCCCATGATCCAATCACCTCCCAATAGGCCCCACCTGCAGCATTGGGGGTTACATTTCAACATGAGATTTAGGTGAGGACACATCCAAACCATATCAATCTGCCCTTAGCCCCTCCCAAATCTCATGTTCTTCTCACATTGCAAAATACAACCATGCCTTCCCAATAGTCTCCCAAAGTCTCAACTCCTTCCAGAATTAACTCAAAAGTCCAAAATCTCATCTGACACAGGGCAAGTCCCTTCCACATATGAGCCTGTAAAATGAAAAACAAGTTAGTTACTTCCAAGTACAATGGGGGTATAGACATTGGGTAAATACTCCTATTCCTAAAGGGAGAAATAAGCCAAGAGAAAGGGGCTACAGGCCCCATGCAAGTCCAAAACCCAGAAGGGCAGTCATTAAACTTTAAAGCTCCAAAATAATCTCCTTTGACCCCATATCTCACATCCAGAGCACACTGATGCAAGGGGTGAGCTCCCAAAGCCTTGGGAAGCTCCACCCCTGTGGTTTTTCAGTGTTCAGCCCCTAAGCCTGCTCTCATGGGCTGGCGTTGAGTGCCTGCAGCTTTCCCAGTACATGGTGCAAGCTGTTGGTGAATCTACCATTCTGGGGACTACAGGATGGTGACCCTCTTCTCATAGCTCCACTAGGCAGTTCTCCAATGGGGACATGGTATGGGGGATCCAACCCCATATTTCCCCTCTGCATGCCTTAGTAGAGGCTCTTTCTGAGGGCTCTGCTTCTGCAGCAGACGTCTGCCTAGACATCTAGGCTTTTCCATACATCATCTGAAATCTAGGTGGAGGCTCCCAAGCCTCAACTCTTTTTAATTTTTTTTTTAAATTTCCATAGGTTATTGGAAAACAGGTGGTGTTTGGTTACATGAGTATATTCTTTAGTGGTGATTTGTGAGATTTTGGTGCACTCATCACCAGAGCAGTATACACTGCACCCAATTTGTAGTCTTTTATCCCTCACCCCTTCCCATCCTTTTCCCCTGAGACCCCAAAGTCCATTGTGTCATTCTTATGCCTTTGCATCCTCATAGCTTAGCTTCACTTATGAATGAGAACATATGAGGTTTGGGTTTCCATTCCTGAGTTACTTAGCTTAGAATAATAGTCTCCAATCTCATCCAGGTTGCTGCGAATGCCATTAATTCATTCTTTTTTATGGCTGAGTAGTATTCCATTGTATCTATATACGAGTTTTTCTATCCACTCATTGATTGATGGGCATTTGGGTTGGTTCCATGATTTTGCAATTGTGAATTGTGTTGCTATAAACATGACTGTGCAAGTATCCATTTTGTATAATGACTTATTTTCCTCTGTGTAGATACCTAGTAGTGAGATGGCTGGATCGAATGGTAGTTCTACTTTTAGTTCTTTAAGGAAACTTCACACTGTTTTCCTTAGTGGTTGTACTAGTTTACATTCCAATCAGCAGTGCAGAGGTGTTCCCTGTTCACCACATCCATGCCAACATCTATTATTTTTTGATTTTTTGATTATGGCCATTCTTGCAGGAGTAAGGTGGTATCACATTGTGGTTTTGACTTGCATTTCTCTTATCATTAGTTATGTTCAGCATTTTTCATATGTTTGTTGGCCATTTGTGTATCTTCTTTTGAGTATTGTCTATTCATTTCCTTAGCCCACTTTTTGACGGGATTGTTTGTTTTTTTCTTGCTAATTTAAGTTCATTGTAGATCCTGGATATTAGTCCTTTGTCAGATGGATGGATTGTGAAGATTTTCTCCCACTCTGTGGGTTGTCTGTTTACTCTGCTGACTGTTCATTTTGCCATGCAAAAGCTCTTTAGTTTGATTCAGTACTAGCTATTTATCTTTTTTATTGCATTGCTTTTGGGTTCTTGGTCATAAAATCCTTGCCTAAGCCATGTCTAGAAAGGTTTTTCCGATGTTATCTTCTAGAATTTTTATAGTTTCAGGTTTTACATTTAAGTCCTTGATCCATCTTGAGTTGATTTTTGCATAAGGTGAGAGTTGAGGATCCAGTTTCATTCTCCTACATGTGGCTAGCCAATTATCCCAGCACCATTTGTTGAATAGGCTGTCCATTCCCTACCTTGTGTTTTTTTTTTTTTTGCTTTATCAAAGATAAGTTTGCTTTGTCAAAGATAAGTTGGCTATAAGTATTTGGGTTTATTTCTGGGTTCTCTATTCTGTTCCATTGGTTCATCTACCTATTTTTATACCAGTACCGTGCTGTTTTGGTGACTATGGCCTTATAGCATAGTTTGAAATCAGGTTGTGTGATGCCTCCAGATTTGTTCTTTTTGCTTAGTCTTGGTTTGGCTATGTGGGCTCTTTTTTGGTTCCATATGAATTTTAGGATTGTTTTTTCTAGTTCTGTGAAGAATGATGGTGGTATTTTGATGGAGATTGCATTGAATGTATAGATTGCTTTTGGCAGTATGGTCATTTTCACAATATTGATTCTACCCATCCATGAGCATGGGATGTGTTTCCATTTGTTTGTGTCTTCTATGATTTCTTTCAACAGTATTTTGTGGTTTTCCTTGTAGAGGTCTTTCACCTCCTTGGTTAGGTATATTCTTAAGTATTTTATATTTTTTTGCAGCTATTGTAAAAGGGGTTGAGTTCTTGATTTGATTCTCTGCTTTGTCACTGTTGGTGTACAGGAGAGCTACTGATTTATATACATTAGTTTTGTACCTGGAAACTTTTCTGAATTCTTTTATAAGTTCTAGGGGCTTTTTGGAGGAGTTTTTACAGTTTTCTAGGTATACAATCATATCATCAGCAAACAGCAACAGTTTGACTTCCTCTTTGCTGATTTGGATGCCTTTTATTTCTTTCTCTTGTCTGATTGCTCTGCCAAGCCTCAACTCTTGCACTCTGTGCACATGCAGGCTTAACACCACATGGAAACTGCCAAGGCTTACAGTTTGCACCCTCTGAAGCAGTGGTTCAAGCTGTACATGGGCCTCTTTGAGCCATGGTTGGAGCTACAGTGGCCAAGACACAGGGAGCAATGTCCTGAGGCTGTGCAGGATGGCAGGGCCCTGGGCCTGACCCATGAAACCATTCTTCTCTCCTAGGCCTGTGATGGAAGGAGCTGCTGGAAATCTCTCTGAAATGCCTTCAGGGCCTTCTCCTCATTGTCTTGGATATTAGCACTTGGCTCCCTATGCAAATTTATGCAACCTGCTTGAATTCCTACCCTGAAAATGGGCTTTTCTTTTCAATCACATGGCCAGCCTGCAAATTTTCCAAACTTTTATGCTCTGTTTCTCTTTTAAATATAAGTTCTAACTTCAGGTCATTTCTTTGCTCATACTTATGAGCATAGGTTTTTAGAAGCAGCCAGGTCACATCTTGAATACTTTGCTGCTTAGAAATTGTTTCCACCAGATACCCTAAATCATCTCTCTCAAGTTCAAAGTTCCACAGCTCCCCAGGGCAGGGGCACAGTCCAACCAAGCTCTTTGCTAAAACCTAGCAAGAGTGACCTTTACTCCAGTTCCTAGTAAGTTCCTCATTTTCATCTGAGACCTCCTCAGCCTGGATTTCATTGTCCATATCACTATCAGCATTTTGGTCACAACTATTTAACAAGTCTCTAGAAAGTTCCAAATTTTCCCTCATCTTCCTGTCTTCTTCTGAGCCCTCTACACACTTTCAACCTCTGACTATTACCCAGTTGCAAAGCTGCTTCCACATTTTCAGGTATCTTTATAGCAATGCTCCACTCCTCAATAAAAGTTTTTTTGTATTAGTCCATTCTTGCACTGCTATAAAGATCTACATGAGATTGGGTAATTTATAAAGAAAAGAGGTTTAATTGGCTCACAATTCTGCAGGCTGTACAGGAAGCATGGCAACATTTATTTCCTGGGAGGCCTTGGGAAACTTACAATCATGGAGGCAAAGTGGGAGCAAACATCTTATATGACAGGAGCAGGACCAGGAGAGAGAATGGGGAGGTGCTATAAACTTTTAAACAACAAGATCTCATGAGAACTCATTATCACTATCACAATGACAGCACTGGGGGGATGGTGTTAAGCCATGAGAAACTGCCCCCATGATCCAATTACCTCCCACCAGGCCCACCTCCAGTATTGGGGATTATATTTCAACATGATATTTGGGTGGGTACACAGATCCAAACCACATCAGCCTCGAAGGAAAACCAAATGATTATCCTGCTTTTTGATTGGAAACCCTTATATGTTAATTTCTTACTGTCTTTTATTCTGGGGTGGTTCAATTTTACCAGGAAAATGGCATCCAGTCTACCACTTGAAGTGTAAAGACTGGACTGCTAGAGTTCTGAAACTGCTCAGGGAAAGAGGGTCTGAGGGTCTCTGTTCAGCACACAAACTTTAAAATTAGCTCCTAGTTTTAGTTCAGCATCTCATTTGTGCCTGGCATCCTCACTTCTATAGTCTCTTATTTATTTTCCCCCAGAATATGCTGCCCATCACCTTCAGGGATGGAGGCACTTTCACCTGTTAGTGTGGGGGAATGATCTTGGGTCTAATTGTTTCTTACACCACTTCTAAATAATTTCTCTTTTTTTTCTAGCCTGCTTCCTCACCTGTGCCTGCTGCCTCACTAGGTGTAATTCTTAAGAATTGTTTGTATTAAGTTGGCTTGTTTCTTGGCTAGATGGGTGTTCCCATTCCATCATTTTTCCATCTTAATATGTTGTGGTTCTGGGTTTTATGTCTTCTGGATTTATAAAAATGGAGATTGTACTTCTGTTTCTTATTCACGTTGTTTTGGGGGTTAATTTTAGAGCATAAAATGGAAATTTTTACTATTCTTAATTGATCTGAAGTATTCACCTCTCAAGTCATTATTCCTTATAATAAAAGCGTGAAGAGAAACTCTATTAATGTATTTGCAAGTGATTCATCTTTACTAGGGATGTTAGCTAGTGCTTCTCTTCAATTATGAGATGTGTATTTTCAGTTGACAATGAGAGATATGAGATGCCAAAAACCAGTCTGGCTAAAGTAGCTATGGTTATATGAACATAGAAAATTTATTCCTGAGACAGTTCTTAATATAGTGACATAACTTAAATGAACAATTCTACCAGTAATTAAAAATTAAAATGAATTAATCATTTAATGTCTATTCAGTGCTAGGCTCTAAGACTGCACAAAATAATGACTGAATTGTACAGTGTTAAAAGTAAAACAAATTCTTAACCAGTCAAAGCTATTTCTACCCTCTTCACAAAAGCAGGGGGAGTGTTCTTTTCTGCTGTTCTCATCCAGCTCTCAGGGTAGTTTGCTCTGTCTGTGCCATTTTCTCCTCTGCAAGTCTGCTCATTGCGACTATGCCTCATTGGTCTTGATACAGGTTATCATATTGAAGTGATAGGAATTACAGTTAACTAACTCAGAAATCCAGGAAATACTGCATTTAAATTTTTTTTTCTGGAAATCAACTTGATTTCAGCTTGAAGCTCCCAACCTCACAGCATACTCTTGCTCAAGCTTACCTCCCTGCAGGGTAAATGCACCTGAAAGCAATAACTTAAGCATAACCTTAGAATGACCCTGTATGACAGGTGCACCTGAATGTGTGTTCCAAACTAGGGAATCTGGGAGTGGCCAACCTGGAGATTATTCCTTGTCTATAAGGAATAGCTGAGCTACCAGCTGACCCATGGAATGTGGGCCAGACTGGGGATTGAGGCCCTGAATTTTGGGTTAAATGAAGGTTGCCAGGTGGAGGTTGTTAGGGTGTTAAGTAAATTTCTATATAAACTGCATGCCTTTCGCAAGTGGTTGCGGCTTTTCTGCCCAGCCCACCATCACTGGGCTGTGCAGTTATCATGTCCAGCCCACCGCCACTGGACTGTATGTAAGGTAGCTACCTTGCCCAGCCTGCCACTATGAGACTGTAAGGTGGTTCTCCTGCCTGGCCTGCCACCACTGAACTCTCTCCCCTGTAGGTAAGTCCACAATAAAACCCTATGTTTTGCTTGTTGGCTCTGGATCTCTTCAGTCTCTTGAGCCTGGTGCCATGGAGTTGATAGCATGACCCTGAATCCCTTGAAACCACTTGCAAACAGCACCTTCCCTCTAACAACCTCCACCTGGCAACCCTCATTTAACCCAAAACTCAGGGCCTCATTCTCCTGTATGTCCCATGTTCCATAGGTCAGCCGTTGGATCAGGTATTCCACATAGGCAAGGAATGAATCTCTGGGTTGGCCACTCCTGAATTCCCTATCTTGGAACACACATTCAGATGCATCTGCTATAGAGGGTCATTCTACGGGCATGCTTAAGCTACTGCTATCAGGTGTGGTTACCATACAGCCAGGGAGCAGTCTATACGTCATTTGCTCTCTAGATTTACAGACCTTTGTCCTCAACTTTATTTCTCAAATTCTTTCTCTCCCCGTAGGGCCTTGGGTGTTTTGGAAAAAAAAAAAAAAGCTGGCAAAGGAATTGTATGCAGGCAGCTTCTGAGTTCTAGCCTGTTGTAAGGAACATAGCTGTGCTGCAGCCAAGCAGGCATAGGGCAGCAGGCATAGGCCAAGGTAAACAACCTGGATGACTCAGCGGGTTTGTGGCACAGGCACACAATCCTGTGTCTTATATAGTCATAGCCATGTAGACATAACATAGAGAAGCTCACTACCTGGCTCTCAGCCTCAATTGTTTGTGTAATGTATAAAAGTAACACCGACCCTATGAGGGAGCTGCTGAGTAAAGCCATGTCTCATCTACCTGCTGTTTCTCAAGTGTTCTTCCAGTTCCCTGCCCCATGTTCACCCACTCCCCTCAGCCCTCAGCTGGGGCTGAAATCTAACCCTGAGCATAACACCTGCCTCACACCATCTCTAAAGGATGGATGCCTTGACTTCCACCTTCCTTTTTTTTCATGCTCAGCCAGGAGGAAGAGACTTCTACCTTCTTAAATAGGAAGGAGGAAAATACATGAAAAACATAATTAGTATCCCAAAAATATTATTCTCGCCAAATTGTGAGCAGTCAAATCTACTAGTGTATTTGGAAGACCATGCATTCAGAGAAGAACAAAACTTAGAGATCACCAAATCCATGCTTCTCATTTTCTAATGAAGAATCCCAGGGCTGAAAGGTCAATGCTCTGATGAAGGGCACATGGACTGTTTTTTTCTGTGCATTTGGTTACTGTTCCTGTTGACTCTAAACAAATGCTGAGTCAATGTCATCGAGGTTTTTGGACTAAACTCCAAGGACAACTCGAAATTGCTTGAATTTGACCTTCTATCTTGTTAGATAATGTTTGGAACCAAGGCCTTGTTCTATATGGTGCCTAAAACTGTGGACTTTCAGTGACTATCAATCAAAAACAGAATATTCTTGTTTTCTGATTCTGGGGAAATAAGAGAGGCAAATGGGCATAGATCTGGTTTTGATGGTATGCTTGCCTAACCCTTTGAGTCTGCAACTTGTTTGCTATTGAAAACAGAGCACACTTCATTATTTATTCATTTCATCAAGTGGATAAAAGACAGCACTGGGCTCTTGGACCACCTGACCTTGAATGAGTTGAATTCTAGCTCCACCACTTTAGGAGTAGTGTTATGGCAAATCACTCTAAATACTTCAGGTCTTGAGTACCCTCCTGTTTAAAATGAGCTTAATGCTACCATTGTCCACTCATCTTCAAGCATTATTATGAAGATTATTGTGCAATAGTGTCACTAATTAATGCAGCCAACAAATATTTATTCTACAGCCATTGTGTTCCAGAGCATGTACACGTAATACAGGGGTGAGCAGAACTGCCACTACTCTTGGCCTTGTAAATGCAGTAATCACACAAGTCTATAACCATGTTGTAAGTGCTCTGATAGAAAAGTATAAAAAAGCAGAATGATGGTAAAGTTCCATGAGGAAGTGACACTTAAACTGAGGTCTAAAGGGAGAGTAGGAGGTCACCAGGCATGGAATGATGAAAAGAACATTCTAGGCAAAGGGAATAGCAGGTGCCAAGGCCCCAAGGAGGGCACCAAAGAGGCTTGTGAGGCTGGAGCATAGGGAAAATTGCAGAAGATGAAGGTGGAGCTGGAGGCACGGGCCAGATCATGCCAGCCTTGCATGTGAAAGTTCTTTGCAAACTTGTTAAGAATTAGATGTTAAATAAGAGTCAGTGAGGCTCCAAGTGGGGCTTAAGAAATCATAGTGAGATGTTTGTCAGGGTTTTGGGGTAGTTATTGTTAATGCTTAGTCTTTGATTGATGTACAGTATCAAATAGTCGTTGTGAATGTGGGATTTGGAGCCAATGGCCTGTGTTTGAATTCGGGCTCTGACAATGCTTAGCTGTGTGAGCTCAGGCAGCCGCTTAACATCTCTGTGCTTCTGTCTCCTCATCTATAAAATAGGGAAATAATGGCATCTACTCAGAGGGTTGCTTTGAATTAAATAAGTCAATATAGGTAAATTAAGGATACCCTGGGGCATATGAAGCTCTCAGCACATGATTATTGTGTCTATGTTTGGGCTATACTGTGGATGACAGTAGTCTGATTTTCAGATAAATGGTGCAAGTATTTTTTGTTTGACAATACGTCTTCCACAGCATTCTTGTAGTATAGACAGAAGACTGAGTCTGGGATCAGACTTCTTGGCTTTACATGGGATTAACCTCTAAATTTCAGTGTCCTCATCTGTAACTTGGGAGAACTCTTCCTCTCTGTCACTATTTTCATCATTTCTATCCTCCACATCATTTTCAAATAACCTGTATTTAACATGTGGAAATGGGTCTCCTTTAGAATAAGGAGAGGATTCTGTCTTTGAAATCTGATGGTGTAGCAGCACTTCAACAGCTGAATTCATTTGCTCTCCCTGGTCTGAAAAGTATCCCTGGTTTGGAAGAACTGGAGCAAAAAAGAGGCAAAGCACCACGCCTATCCTTGTTACCTTGATAACAACTTTTATTTCTCACTGGAAAATCCTGTTCTATCTCCCTGTTGCTGCCTTTGTTTCACAGAATAGTTTCACTTTTGTCAACAAACCATGTCCTTTCTGTTTTGTATTGTATTTGGATTCTGCCTAATGAAATAATTTCCCTTTCCTTTGTGAGAACACCTAACACTCATACAGAATTGAGATTGGGGATTTTTTTCGTAATTGCCTTATTGCCTTCTCCTAAGTCCTGTGTTAATGGGTAGCATCTCCACACGGCCTACATCCTTCGTGTGTGTTAGATTACAGTATCTTGATGTTTGAGATATCAAATGGGACCCATCTGTGGGAGAATTATATGACAGAAGAGAATAATGAATTTCTATGCGTTTTGAGAGAAGGGAGCCCAAGGGAAAAAAGGTAGAGAAATAATGTCTTACAAAATGCTCTCCCTTATGTTGCTTCATCCAATCTACATCTTCTGAGGAGTAGCAGATATGATCCCTATTTTAGAAATGAAAGCCTGAGAGCCTTATTAGCAGAGCTTTGCTTACCCAAAGTCATGCAGCCAGCATATGGGAGAACTGAGGCTTGAATCCTGGTCTTCTGACAACAAAACTCACGCAACTGTAGGTTATCAAAGAGCCAGACACTTGGTTGCTAATTATTTTCTCCTTGCCTTTCATTTAGTGATGTTGCTTGTGTACTGCTATTATAAATAAATAAGGAATGTGGTGGGGCATTTCAAGCCTAGAGGTCCCCGCTGCAGATGTTGCCATTCTCGGTGATTCACAGCTAGTGATGCAAGTCTGTCTAGATCAACAGGGGGTTTGTGCCTGACGTATTGGGGTACGTGCCTGATGTATTGGGGTACTGTGAAAGAACAAACACTGAATCTATCAAACACTGCTCTTTCTACACGTGTGACAGCCAAACCATGTCAGGCCATGTTCTGACCATGACTCTTGACCAAATTGATTAGTGACAGTTATTCTACACAGGACCATGGTTGCATTACATCTTTAATCTGATTAGAGAGGTAGAGAAGACTTGGGATGCCCTTATATCCTTCTGCTTTAGAAACAATGCCCAGGATTGTTAATCCTTGAGGCAGGCGACCACCTCTTTTCAACAGCAGAGAGTTGTAGGAGGCAACACACATGGTGGAGTGAGCTGGCTTAGTAAAGCCATTGTAACATTCATAGAAGATGTGCATTAGAGCCATAGTAAGTCGTTGATAACATTTCACAGGTGGGAAAACTGAAACCCAGATTGGTAAAATGACTTGTCCAAAGTTACATGCAAATTAGTATAAAGCAGAGCCCGGAATCCAGGGGCTTTTCTCCTTTGCTGTTCTTTCATCTGTAGGGCACTTTAAAGCACTGGTTCTCAACTTTGACTTGCACGTTGGAAATACCTTGGGAGATTTACAGACACTGATGCCTGGGTCCTATCCCTAAAGGTTTGGATTTAATTGGCATGGAGCGTGGCCTGAGACATCAGGAGTTTAACAAAGCTCCTCAGGTGATTCTAATATACAGCAAAGCTTGAGAACCTTAGACCAGTAGTTCTCAAATCTTGCAGACATTAGAATCATCAGGGGAGCTTTTAAAAAGCATATATATCTGAAGCCCTACCCCGACACAATCACATCAGAATCTCTGAAAAGAAAATTAATAGAGAATGGAGGAGAAAGTATCTTCTGATGCAACCTATTCTCTTTTATTTTCTTTTGGTCGGTGGATCTTCACTTCCGAAGTTATACCTGGGTTCACCACTAGAACTGCCATGGCTGTGTGTTGTGCCTCCCTCTAAATATGAGCAAGCCTACTTGATTTCAGCTGCAAGTGATCTTCTTAGATTTCATGTCAGTGATGTTATCACTTGTGTGGGGCTGTTAGAAATGAATGAGGAGGAAGGACAGAGCATCTCAAGCACAGAAGACCCTCCCAGATGCTAATGTGTTTATTTCCATTGGATCACTGTTTGCTGTGGTTTTAATGGTCTCTCCAAAATTCAGATGTTGCCAATTGTGATGGTATTAAGAGGTGGGGCCTTTCAGAGGTGGTAAGGCTGAGAGGATGCCTCCCTCATTAATGGAATTAAGGCCCTTAGAAAAGAGGCTTCTTGCAGTAGCATTTGTCTAGTTTGCTGTCTTGTCCTTCCACCATGTCAGAATGCAGTAAGAAGGCCCATGTCAGGTGTTGGCACCTTGATTTTGGACTTCCAAGCCTCCAGAACTGTGATAAATAAATTTATTTTTTATAAATTGTCCAGTTTCAGGTATTCTGTTATAGCAGCACAAACTAAGATGCTAGTCACAGTGCTTTCATTAGAATAACCTGAGAAGCTTTTAAATAACAGATACCTGGGTCTTATCCCTCTACTATTTAATTAGCAAGATATGGCACTTGGGCTTCAGTATTTTTTAAAAGTTCCCAGATGCAGTAAGGAGTTATTAAAGCATAAATCCTACTGGGTGCTAGGCACCACAGCTGCACACTCAGGGATTGAATGATCATACCCTGGTCCATTCACCAAGCATGGAAAAAGCTGCCTTTGCTGTGCTTGAGCCTCTAGCCAGAGAACAGTTATTCAGTATTCCATCAGCATGTGGTGATATCATTTTGCTCATTGCTCCTGGGCTCTTTTAATTAAGTTTGGAAATATTGTGCACTCTATATTTTCCCATAACCCCTCAACCCTGGGAACCTAAAGTCAGGGACAATAGCAAGCAAATTTTGTGTGAAGGAGCCCATCAGTGTTGGCAGGAGCTGTAATGGTAACTGCAGGAGTTCAACATCCCCCCACACTGGCCTCCTGGGCCTTTGACAATCAAAACGTTTGAATATAAATAAAAACAATCATGTTGCATGTAAGCAAGGAGCCAAAGCCCTCTTAGTAGAGGGAATCTGGAATGAATAAAAGGTAGCAGGTCAGGAAGGATCTTGGGAGATAGGAAGCTCTAGGTCTCGGTCTTCACTCTTTGGGAACCTGACCATCATCCTTCCAGCCTTCACAGCCGGCCTTCTCAAAATGGCTTTTCTACCTTTCATAAAGGTGGCTAAAAACACCCAGGTGTTCAAGTTGTTATTGATCTTCTTGTACCTAGAAAGAAATGGAAATGTAATTTATGATGCTTAAGAATCTCATCGGGAAGGTATTGTGGAAACATACTGTAAGGTTCTAACTGAGGTTTGAGGGGAGTGGGTGGACAAGCGGCAGGCAGCTGAAAGAACACTCGAAGAATTGCAGGGAGTTTTGACATGGCTTTATTCTCTTTCTGGGCACAAGTGGGCTGTGGGTTCAAGCAAGGTATATGTACAGCATCAGCAGGGTAGTTATACCTTTTACAGACAATAGTGGCTCCAAGCCAAGCACAAGCACACGAGTGGTTACTTAATACACCTCATGTGGCAGGGTTGCATCATGTGTGGAGCTGTGTGCCTGCACTCCAAATCTGCTGAGTCATACTGTACCAGAAGGTCACCTCTGCCTATTTCTAAAGCACAGCCATTTCCCTTACACTCTACTCCCTAGGCTCAGGGCATCCTCTGGGGCAGGGACACCTACACGTAGGGCAGAGCCCTGAATCTATAACCCACAATTCAAAGAATAACAGCTCACTACTAGGATCCCAGCTATGCTACTTATGACTATGAGGGCCCAGCATAGTCCAGAGCCCAGAGATACCCACCATCTCTACAGGGGGTTGTCAGTAGTGCTCTTAACCACCTTAGTCTCCTGCAAGACCCCTTGCAGGGCTGCTGTTATGTTCTGCCAACTGTCAGGGATAAAGGTACAACATTGTGTTCCTAAAAGGGCACAGATGCCTCCTTGGGCAGCAGTTACTATGTCTAAAGCCATTCAGTTTTGCAACACTATCTTTCTGATCTGATCATGACCGGTACCTATCCCATAGTGGTGTTGCCCCAGTGTTGCTGTATGTACTGTGGCACCTGGGCTGGGGGTACTACATATTCCCCAACTAGCCAGCCCTACCCATCATAAATGCTACAGGCCAGCCAGGGGGCAGGTGCGCCATGGGTCTTGTGGCATCCTTTGTCCAAAGCTTGCCGTGTTGTATTTCAGGCTTCAGCCATGGGACCATAAGTCTCCAGCCATGTCCATTTCTCTGCAGACGCAGAATGTATGTGCCAAGGCAAGCCATCTGCAGCTGCTGCTGGAAAGGTGGTACAGCTCTAACAGTTGGAAACATTGGTCACCTCAGCATAGGTGTGGGCCCAGTCCACAATGCAGTTGGAGCATGTTAACCTATGGTTGAAATGACAGAGCAGGCACAGGTACTAACAGAGGTAAATCATGTCCCTTGGGCAAAATACAGGCTAACCTTTCATCCCTGGATGACAATGCAGCTGCCAAGGGCTTTTGCCCTGAGTGATGATACCACACCTATTCAGCTCCCCATGGTTCCTTTGGGTCCTGTATCCATGCCAAAGTCATGGATGGGGGAGCTCATAATAGGCCACACAGACAGCATATATGTGCTCTGGAGGAGGGTTCCTTCTCTGGATATTCCTATGAACAGTCAACCATGGGGACCATGTATTGAACACCCAAGGAATGACATGCAAGTCATACTATAGGCCCTCCCCACAGGGAGCTATGATGGCCAACCACCAACAGTGGGTGGCTTGGAAGGTCCATGGCCACAGCCAGGTTTTCTGTTCCCCTGCCTTCAGGGGTGTTGGGGCAGGCAACAACAGGTTACCATTTGTCTCCATACCTGGTCAGAGGAGGTCATCCTTCCTCCCATAGGTTTTGTCACATGGCTTGGCCCCATATGGGCTGGTGACCAACTGGCCACTTCTGTAACTTCTAGTGGTTAACCACAAGGTTAAGCCTCAATAGATCACCCAGCTATCAGTATAGATTACTATATGTGTCACTTCCTTGGTGACCACTATCAGGATTGCTCTAAATTCAGCCCATTGGCTACTTCACCTACATCTAGTTTCATACCGCATGGTATCAGTACCAGGCTGGACTGCAACAGTGGTCCAAATAGCAGTAGCACCTTGGTTAGACTCATCTGTGTACTATGCCCCATCAGGAATGAGGGGATGCCCTTCCTTAAATGGTGAAGGCTCAGGGTCTAGGGGTGCCTCAGGCCCCATGGCCTTATCTTGCATTAGGGCTACGGGTCCGAAGACCTCTTGCAACTCTGCTGATACGGGACTTGTACTCAGCATACTCCACTGCTCCAAGTAGGTGCCCCACTTTGCCAAAGTGTATGTCTGCACCGTTCCAGTCTGGGGGGGTCTTTACGCATGAATGCACCCATCCTACTATTGGGTAAATCATGCGCATAATAACTGTAGCCTGTCTTGTCACACACTCCTGAGCCTGAAGGGTAGCATATGCAGTTATTAACTGCTTCTCTGTCAATGAATACTGGAGCTCAGCTCCTTTCCGTAGTCGGGACCAAAAGCCGACTGGCATTCTTAAGTGCTCCATGTGCTGCTATAGGCTCCAGCCAAAACTATCTGTGGTCACATTCACATCAAGTTTAAATGGGTGCCTCTGGATAATTACCTATAGGGCTTGTGCCTGCTTGGCTGCCAGGAAGATGGTATCAGCTGCACCATTCCAATCCCAGGCAAGAGGAATGTTGCCACTTCTAAATCTGCAAAAGAATCAGAGGTTTGCATAATATCAAGATCATGACATATGGTGGGGCTCTGCACATAGCCCTGCAGCAACACTGTGAAAGTCCATTGTCACCCTCTCATGAAGGCAAACTGTTCCTGGCTGTCTGGAAAAGAATGCATTCACCACGTCTACCACATAGTGGTACTGTCCCAATTCCATCATCAAGCAGTCCATCAAACGGTTTGTAAGGCCAAGCCATGTAGAATATCCACCCCTAGAATGTGTTTGTGCTGGGATCTACCAGCACTAACACTTGCTATACGTTGGTGGAAGATCAGAGGATTGCTAATTTCACATGTGGCCGCTGGTCGTCTGGTGTGCCCCCAAGCTGGGCACATTGGCTAGTTCCCTAATCAAACAGAAAAGGCTCTACACCCTCACCCAGCTACAGCACTTAGTCTTTGAGCTAGAATGCCTGGGCAGGACTGGGTCGCACGGCATTATCCTTCTCCTGAACGACTTGCACCAAGTCTGTATACAACTGCCATCTACTGACAGTTTTTGGTATTTCACTGGCATCCTACACAGTCCATATGGCTGCCTATATTCACTCAATCAGCGTGTGGTCACCTTGCCCTTGTGCCAGCCACCTACTCATTAGCAGTTTCTGATGGAGGGAGGGGTGAGTCATAATAGAGGCCAGGTTTTCCATCTCAGAGGCAGAACGGGATATACTATTTGCTCCCTTGTCCCACAGATGAAGCATCCAGGCGGGCAGAGGTTCCCCGGATGCTGGCGGCACTGTTTAACTCCCACAGCTCTGTGTGGCGTCCTGTAGGAACTGAGCATGCACTTCCCACAGCACAGTCACAAACACCCATCCAACTCTGCCAGCAACGGTTCGTTCCTTCTTGGTGCTCTGTGCTTCCAGCTGTTTCAGCTCTTTCTCCACACCTGGGGGGACTCATCTACCATTGCCCAGGTTTCCACCAGAGCCCATCCGAGCAGCACATCTGCCACCAGTTCCCACAATCCATGTTGTGGTCACACGGCCAACCTGGAATCAGCAGAGACTTAAGGCTCACTCACCTTGGGATTCTGCTTACAGTGCCAATTATCAGGTTCTAACTAGGTCTGAGGGGAGTGGGTAGACAAGTGGCAGGCAGCTGAAAGAACACTCGAAGAATTGCAAGGAATTTCAACATGGCTTTATTGTCTCTCTGGGTGCAGGTGGGCTGTGGGCGCAAGCAAGCCATATGTACAGCGTCAGCAGGGTAGTTATACCTTTTACAGACAGTAGTGGCTCCAAGCCAAGCATGAGTGCACATGAGTGGTTACTTAATGCACCTCACATGGTATGGTTACATAATGTGCGGAGCTGTGCGCCTGCACTCCAAACCCTCTGAGTCATGTTACATCAGAAGGCTGCCTCGGCCTGTGCCTGACTAAAGCACAGCCATTTTCCTCACACATATGAAGTCACATGGAGAGGGGACAAATCCCATGGAAGCTTTCTCTGGCTTTCTGCCTGCTTAGTATACAATACGCAAGTGGATTGGGAGCTGGCATGGCTTTGCTCAGTTATCCTTTCAGTAGCTCCCATCTTCTCAGTGCAGACCACCTCTCTTTTGTGAATCCTGGCTCTTCTGTTCATCTGAATCAAGCCCTGTTCTCTTTCTTCTCTCTTTCCCAAGTGCTTTGTTGTACCATTTAGACACTGTAATACTAACAACACTTCTTTCTGTCCCACTAGACTGTTAAGTCTTCTCAGGCAGTAACCTGCTCACTCATTCATTTGGCTATATACCTAACACAGTGCTTCTATATAATTGATTATCATAGAAATTAAAAAAATAAATGATTGAAAAGGGCCTTCTGCTCTCTCCATCTTTTTTTTTTTTCTTTTTGAGACGGAGTCTCATTCTGTCACCCAGGCTGGAGTGCAGTGCCGCAATCTCGGCTCACTGCAAGCTCTGCCTCCTGGGTTCATGCCATTCTCCTGCCTCAGCCTCCCCAGTAGCTGGGACTACAGGCACCCACCACCACACCTGGCTAATTTTTTGTATTTTAGTAGAGGTGGGGTTTCACCATGTTAGCCAGGATGGTCTCAATCTCCTGACCTCGTGATCTGCCTGTCTCGGCCTCCCAAAGTACTGGGATTACAGGCGTGTCTCTCCATCTTCTTGACTTGGATGTTTATAGTATTTCTTCCACAGTTCTCCAAGTTAAGGTTCAGGTGAGAAGATCTTTGTGGAAGGCAGTTGCAGCAGCGGAAGAGCGGAAGCTGATGCCTTTATCTGTGTTTCACAAGTTGAGGTAGTCAGCAGAGCTGCAGAACTTTAGGAGAACTGGGGAGTCAAGCTCTGTCACTTTCCTGATCTGAATGACTCTTGAAAGATCTAAAATGAGGGCCTCTCTGAGTTGGGGGAACTGATTGAAGCAGGGCAAAGAAATAAAAATTCTTGCCATTTCATGAAAGACACAGAGGATCTCACCTCTCTGTGTCTGGCACTTAGCAGACATGCAGTAAATATTTGTTGGGTGAACTTCTCTGCCATAACCTAAGAAGGCATCAGTTCATAGGGACTTCAAGTAGCTTCTAATGTGCAGCTTGGCTCCATTTCTGTTGCTTTCCTAGCATGACAGAATTACTATTAAGTTGAGACGATTCATTAGTCATTTCCAGAACAGTTTTATTGGGATGACTATTACCATGTATTTAACTTTTCAGATCTCCATAGCATTTTATTGCTGATTATTGTTCTACTAATCCATTCAATGGTGATGGAGCTGTATTCAGTCTTAGTAAGGGCCAATCTATTCAGCTAGCTGCATGTCCAATGAACCCCCAGTTAAAATCCCCACAGAGGCCCTCCCAGATAATACAAGACCTTTAGTTACGTGGTGTTAACAAAGATCACACAGATTTTCCTTTGATGTTTTTATTAGCCAAATATTATAGTGATCGATGATTACCAATGTATAGAAAACGTACTAATGAAGATTAAATTAAAATAGGCTTCAAGGTACCAGCATGCAGGAAATCAAGTTCTTTAGAAAAGAAGGAAAAGATGATTGATAGGTATCTGGGATTTTTGTGTTTACATGTATACCTACGGAAACAAATTTAAACAATGTTCTTTTTGTTTTGGTCTCCTTGAAAGAATGTTATAAACTCTTCTGATCTAAGATGCATTGATATATAGAGAAGGAAGGCAAATATCTATGAAGTATAGTTACAAAACAAGGGTTTGGTTGTTGAAAGTGTTATACGTGCCATTCCATGAAATTAGAATTTTTGATCTATATGGTGAGTTAGTGTTATGTGTCAGATGCTTTCTAGCAGGGGCAGCAGTAATGTTTTCTTGGGAGAAGGAATGAAAGCTTATATGGAACCCTGATATATATATATAATATACATATTATATATTATATATATTATATACATATTATATATTATATATTATAAGAATATATAATATGTAATATAAGAATATATAATATATTATAAGAATATATATAATATATAATATATTTATAAGAATATATATTATATATATAAAAATATATATGATACATAAGAGAACTGATTCAGTTGAAAACAGAACTTGATCCTCCCACACCCCCACTTTATAGCTCCTTTGTCTCCACATGCCATCCAAGAAGAAGCATATTTCTGGAACTCTTGAGCTCTATACAGTTTGTAAACGGTTGCCCCATTGAGTAAATTTTAGAGAAGCATTCTCTAGTGTGAAAGTGGACCCCTTTTCCTTCCTGAAAAGACAACTGAGGCAACTTCAGTCACCCTCTTGGCCCCTGAATGTTGTTTATTCAATAGCAGTGGTAATAGCTGATATATCAGCTCAATTTTAAAACATTTCATTTGTTTAATCTTTAGCTTTGATGCTGGGAGAATCCTCAGGAAATGTGTTGCTTGTTCTTTTGAAAATCCCAGTAGACAACAGGTGAAAAGTGTAAATAATGGGTCTCAGAACTTGTAATTAGCCCAATAGGGGGAAGAGCAGCTCAACACATCCAAAATAGAAGACACACCATAGCCATCACCCTGTCCTGAAAGCATCTCTGCTAGGTTTCATTTCTTTTTCTTTTCTCCTTTTCTTTTTCTCTTTTTTCCTTTTTTTTTGGTCTCCTGTCTCTCTCTCTCTCTCTTTCTCTCTTTCTCTTTCTTTCTCTTTCTCTTTCTCCCTCTTTGTCTCTCTCTGTCTCTGTCTCTCTCTCTCTCTCTCTCTCTGTCTTTCTCTTTCTCTCTCTCAATTCCAACATCTAACAAAGTATTCCACACATGGGGATTATTCAATAAATAGTTGAGACTTAAGAGTAATTTGTAGAATTTTTAGACTTTTGAGACAGACGCAATAAACAACTCTATTTTATATCATCATTTAGCAGAGTAGTCACATTTTGTGAATTTGTATAGAAGAAAGCACTGAAGACATCTCATGATTCAGGCTGCAGTCTTGCCTTAGAACAAATGAGTTGGGATGACATTAAAGCCCAGAGAAGCTAAATTATTTGCCCAAGTACCTTATCTATAAAATGAGGAGGTTCAATCTGATGATCTCAGGTCCTTTCAACTAGAGCATTTCAAAAGCATCCATGATCTGTGTTATTGTCAGTTATACTACTGGCTATAATACATGTAGGTGAACTCAGCTGGAAAGACCAAACTGTGATTTATACTTTCCTACTCCTCATTGTGATCATTAGATTTCCTTTCCAACAATACCAGCCTGAATTCTGTGCTGTAAACTTTTCCTTCATGTAAAAATCTTGCCCAGTTAAAAAGTGAGGCCGGGCATGGTGGCTCAGGCCTGTAATCCCAGCACTTTGGGAGGCTAAGGAGGGTGGATCACTTGAGGTCAGGAGTTTGAGACCAGCCTGGCCAACATGGTGAAACCAGGTCTCTACTAAAAAATCCAAAAAGTAGCTGGATGTGGTGGTGGGTGCCTGTAATCCCAGCTACTCAGGAGACTGAGGCACGAGAATCACCTGAACCCAGGAGGCGGAGGTTGCAGTGAGCCAAGATTGCACCACTGTACTCCAGCCTGGGTGAAAGAGGGAGACTCCATCTCAAAAAAAAAAAAAAAAAAAAAAAAAAAAATTGTGAGATTTGTTCTCTGGTTTCTGACCCACTGCAGATTGGAACATTTATTGTTCTGCTTTTTAGGCTTGATGATTAGCAATTGTGTTCCTGTTAAACAGCCTGTGGTTGAATTCTGCACATTGGAATGGCTTATTGACTCCTTTGCGAGTTAGGAATATATTTTTATGGCATCATTTGTATCTTCAAAAATATGTATTATGATAATAAAATGAATTATATTTGTCACTTTTTAACACCATGATTATCTCTGTAGTTAGTTAGAATGTAGTGTTTTTATTTATAGTATCCTATCTTAGCTATAAATCACTTTTATTTTTAAATCTTCCTGACTCAGAACCTCCTCTAGTATGTTTGCATTTCTTCCCAATATTACGTCTATTTCTTGTTTCATTTCTTTCTGCTTAAGTGTCACTTCTCTGTTCCATAACTTTGAAAAGGCACAGAAGTCCAATTGCAAACACTTGGTTGAGAGGTTGCTGTGAATGACATGAATCTAATTGTGAAGCTTCCCTTTAGGGACTGTATTCAAACTTTAGTGTCAATAAAGGTCACCACAAATATTTATTAAAATATTAATACATATTTTAGACCTAGTCCCCAGGCTTTCTGATCGAATAGATCTGGGATGTGTTCCAGTCTCAGAAATCTGCATTTCTATCGACAACCTCAGTTGATTCTGATGCAAGGGAAGATCACACCTCACCATAAATGTCATTTAATGGCTCTTTGGGTGAGAATGTGATGCTGTGTGGCCAGGAACCGATACTGCATATTCCTCATATGGCTCCGTTTCCTCGTTTATCCTTGGGTGTTGAATTGCACTGTTTCTCTTAAGCCAGAATTTTGTTTGGCTTTTGTGGAAAAGGCATCGCTTCAGAAAAGCACTCTTCCTTTTCTTAGGTGATTTCTATGTGTGCTAAAATTTGAGAACCACTTCTGGAAGGAAATATCACAATTAGATTCAAACCTTTAAAGAAGTTTTCTAACCAAATACCTGTACTAAAAAATATGTAGGTTTTATTAATTTATTTTCTCCTTCCAACTTTTAAGTTCAGGGGATACATGTGTATGTTTGTTACATGGGTAAATTCTGTGTTACTGGAGTTTGTTGTACAAATTATTTCATCACTTAGGTAGTGAGCAGAATGCTTGATAGGTAGTGTTTCAATACTTATCTTCCTCCCATCTCTACCCTCAAGTAGGCCCTGGTCTCTTGTTGTCTTCTTTGTGTTCATGTGCACTCAATGTTTAGCTCCCACTTATACATGAGAATATGTGGTATTTAGTTTTCTGTTCCTGCATTAATTTGTTTAGGGTAATGGCCTCCGGCTGCATCCGTGTTGCTGCAAAGGACATGATTTCATTTTTTTTTTTTGGCTGTGTAGTATTTCATGGTGTATATATACTACATTTTCTTTATCCAGTCCACTATTGATGAGCATCTAGGTTTATTCCATGTCTTTGTTGTGAATAGTGCTGCAATGAACATGCAAGTGTATGTGTCTTTGTGGTAGAATGATTCATATTCCTTTGGGTATATACCCAGTAATGGAATTGCTGGGTCAAATGATAGCTCTCTTTTAAGTTCTTTGAGAAATTACCAGACTGCTTTCCACAATGGCTGAACTAATTTACATTCCCACCGACAATATATAAGCATTTTTTTTCTCAGCAATCTCATCAGCATCTGTTATTTTTTGACTTTTTGATAATAGCCATTCTGACTGGTATAAGATGGTGTCTCATTGTGGTTTTGATTGCATTTCTTTTTTTTTTTTTTTTTTTGAGACAGAGTCTCGCTCTGTCACCCAGGTTGGAGTGCAGTGGTGCAATTTTGGCTCACTGCAAGCTCCGCCTCCCGGGTTCACGCCATTCTCCTGCTTCAGCCTCCTGAGTAGCTGGGACCACAGGTGCCCGCCACCACGACCGGCTAACTTTTGTATTTTTAGCAGAGATGGGGTTTCACCGTGTTAGCCAGGATGGTCTCAATTTCCTGACCTTGTAATCTACCCGCCTCGGCCTCCCAAAGAGCTAGGATTACAGGTGTGAGCCACCACGCCTGGCCTTGATTTGCATTTCTATAATAATTAGTGATCTTGAGCATTTTTTCATGTGTTTGTTGGCTACTTGTATGTCTTTTGAGAAGTGTCTGTTCATAACTTTTGCCCATTTTAAAAATAGTGTTACTTGTTTTTTGCATGTTGATTTAAGTTATTTATAGATATGGATATTAGACCTTTGTTAAATGCATGATTTGTGAATGTTTTCTCCCATTCTGGATTGTCTGTTTGATAGTTTCTTTTGCTGTGCAGATGCTCTTTAGTTCATTTAGGTCCCACTTGTCTATTTTTGTTGTTGCAATTTCTTCTGGAGTCTTCATCATGAAATCTTTGCCAGGGCCTATGTTCAGAATGGTATTTCCTAGGTTTTCTTCTAGAGTTTTTATAGTTTTAGGTTTACAGTTAAATCTTTAGTCAATTTTGAGTTGATTTTGTATATGGTGAAAAGGGGCCCAGTTTCAATCTTCTGCATATGGCTAACAAGTTATCCAAGTACCATTTATCGAATAGGGAGTTCTTTCCCCATTGCTTGTTATTGTTGACTTTGTTGAAGACCAGGTGGTTGTAGGTATGTGGCTTTATTTCTGGCTCTCTAATCTGTTCCATTGGTCTATGTGTCTGTTTTTTGTACTAGTACCATGTTGCCTTAGTTACTGTAGCCTGGTAATATGGTTTGAAGTTGAGTAGTGTGATGCCTTCAGCTTTGTTCTTTTTGCTTAGGGTTGCTTTGGTAGTTTTTTTTTTTATTACTGATTCAATTTTATAACTCATTATTGATCTGTTCAGGGTTTCAGTTTCTTCCTGGTTCAATCTTGGGAGGTTGATATGGTTTAAATTTATGTCCCTGCCCAAATCTCATGTCAAATTGTAATCCCCAGTGGCGGGGGAGGAACCTGCTGGGAGGTGATTGGATCATGGGAAGGAACTTCCCCCTGGCTGTTTTCATAATAGTGAACTCTCATGAGATCTGGTTGTTTAAAAGTGTGTAGCACCTCCTGCTCCACACATGTAGAATGCGCCTGCTTCCTCTTTACCTTCTGCTGCAATTGTAAGTTTCCTGAGGCCTCCCTAGCCATGTTTCCTGTGCAGCCTGTGGAACTGTGAGTCAATTAAAACTTTTTTTTTTCCTAAATAAATTACCCAGTCTCAGGGAGGTCTTTACAGCAATGTAAGAAGGGACTGATACAGAAAACTGGTACTGGGAATTGGGCATTGCTATAAAGACCTGAAAATATGGAAGTTACTTTGGAACTGGGTAATGGGCAGTGGTTAGAACAGTTTGGAGGGCTCAGAAGAAGACAGAAAGATGAGAGAAAATTTGGAACTTCCTAGATACTTGTTATTAAATCGTTGTGACCAAAATGCTGATAGTAATATGGACAATGAAGTCCAAGCTGAGGTGGTCTTAGATGGAGTTGAGGAGCTTATTGGGAACCAGAGTAAAGGTCACTGTTGCTATGCCTTTGCAAAGAGACTGGCAGCATTGTGACCCTGCTCTAAGGATCTGTGGAACTTTGAACTTGAGAGAGATGATGTAGGGTATCTGGTGGAAAAAATTTTTAAGCAGCCAAGTGTTCAAGATGTGGCCTGGCCACTTCTAACAGCATGTGGTCATGTGCATGAGCAAGAGATAATCTGAAATCTGAACTTATATTTAAAAGGGAAGCAGAGCATAAAAGTTTGGAAAATTTGCAGCCTGACCATGTGGTAGAAAAGAAAAACACATCTTTCTGGGAAGGAATTCAAGTAGGCTGCAGAAACTTGCATAGGTAAAGAGGAGCCAAATGTTAATAGCCAAGGCAATGGGGAAAATGCCTTGAAGGCATTTCAGAGAGCTTTGTGGCAGCCCCTCCCATCACAGGCCCAGAGGCCTAGGAGGGAAGAATTGCTTCATGGGCTGGGCCCCAGACCCCACTGTCCTACACAACCTTGGGACACTGCTCCCTGGATCTTAGCCACTTCAGCTCCAGCCATGGCTCAAAGGGCCCCAGATACATCTCAGGCCACTGCTCCATAGGGTGTAGTGTTAAGTCTGCAGGTATGCAGAGGGCAAGAGTTGAGGCTTGGGAGCCTCAGACTAAATTTTGGAGGATGTATGGATATGCCTGGATGTCTAGGCAGAAGTGTGCTGCAAGGGCAGAACCCTCATGGAGAACCCTTACTAGGGCAGTGCAGAGGGGAAATGCAGAGTTGGAGCCCCGACACAGAGTCCCCACTGGGTCACTGTCTAGTGGAGCTGTGAGGAGAGGGCCACTGTCCTCCAGACCCCAGAATGGTAGATCCACCAACAACTTGTACCATGTGCCTGGAAAACCTTCAGGCACTCAATGCCAGCTTGTGAAAGCAGCCAAGGGGGCTGTACCTGGCAGAGCCACAGGGGTGGAACTTGCCAAGGCTTTGGGAGCCCACCCTTTGCATCAGTGTGGCCTGGATGTGAGACATGAAATCAGAGGAGATTATTTTAGAGCTTTAAGATTTACTGACTGCCCTGCTAGATTTCAGACTTGCATGAGGCCTGTAACCTTTTTGTTTTGGCTGATTTCTTCCTTTTGGAATAGGTATATTTACTCAATACCTGTATTATCATTCTATCTTGGAAGTAACGAACTTGTTTTTGATTTTACAGGCTTATAGGTAGATGGGACTTGCCTTGTCTCAGTTGAGACCTTGGACTGTAGACTTTTGAGTTAATGCTGAAATGAGTTAAGACTTGGATTGTTGAGAAGGGTTGATTGTATCTTGCAATCTAAGAAGTACATGAGATTTGAGAGGGGCCAGGGGTGGAATGATATGGTTTGGCTCTGTGTCCCTGCCCACATCTCATGTTGAATTGTAATCTCTAGTGTTGGAGGGAGGGGCCTGGTGGGAGGTAATTGGATCATGGGGGTGAACTTTTCCCTTGCTGTTCTTGTGATAGTGAGTTCTCATGAGATCTGGTTGTTTAAGTGTGGCACCTCCCTACCTTTCTTCTCTTCCTCCTGCTTTGGACATGTAGAATGTGCATGCTTCCCCTTCACCTTCTGCCATAATTGTAAGTTTCCTGAGGCCTACCCAGCCATGCTTCCTGTACAGCCTGCAGAGCTATGAGTTAATTAAACCTGTTGTCTTTATACATTACCCAGTCTTAGGTAGTTCTTTATAGAAATGTGAAAATGGATAGAATACAGAAGTTGTATGTTTCCAGGAATTCATCCATTTCTAGATTTTCTAATTTTTGTACATAGAGGTATTCACAACAGTCTCTGAGGAATTTTGGGTTTCTCTGGGATTGGTGATAATGTCCCTTTTGTCATTTCTGATTGTGTTTATTTGGATCTTCTCTCTTTGTTATAGTCTAGCCAGAACTCTCAAACTTACTTATTCTTACAAGGAACAAATGTTTGGTTCTGTTGATCTTTGGTGTGATTTTTGACATCTCAATTTCATTTAGTTTAGCTATGATTTTTGTTTATTTCTTCTGCTAGCTTTGGGATCAGTTTGCTATTGTTTTTATAGATCCTCTAGGTGTGAGGTTAGGTTATTAATTTGAGATCTTTCTTTTTCATGTCAACATTTAGTGCTATAAACCTTCTTCTTCTTCTTTTTTTTTTCTTTAGACAGAGTTTCACTCTTGTTGCCCAGGATGGAGTGCAATGGCATGATCTTGGCTCACTGCAACCTCTGCCTCCTGGGTTCAAGTGATTCTCCTACCTCAGCCTCCTGAGTAGCTGGGATTACAGGTGCCTGCCACCATGCCTAATTTTTGTATTTTTAGTAGAGATGGGGTTTTGCCATGTTGGCCAGGCTGGTCTCAAACTCCTGACCTCAGGTGATCCACCTGCCTCAGCCTCCCAAAGTGCTGGGATTACAGGCATGAGCCACTGCATCTGGCCCAAACTTTTTTCTTAGAACTGCTTTAGTTGTGTCCCAGAGATTCTGGTATGTTGCATCTGTTTTCATTAGATTCAAAAAATTTCTTGATTTCTGCCTTTATTTCATTGCTTACCCAAAAGTAATTCAGAAGCATATCATTTAATTTCCATGTAGTTGTATGGTTTTGAGAGGTCTTTTTGGTATTGATTTCTATTATTGTGCTGTGGTCCAAGAATATGGCTGGTATGATTTCAGTTTTTCTTGAATTTATTGAGAATTGCTTTATGGCCAAACATGTGGTTGATTTTAGAGAAAATGCCATATGCAGATGAGCAGAATGTATATTCTGTTGTTGGGTGGGGTGTTCTATAGATATGTTAGGTCCATTTGGTCATGTGTTGAGTTTAAGTCCTGAATGTCTTTGTTTAGTTGTCTGTCTCGATTGGTGTAATAATGTCCATGGGGTGTTGAAGTCTCCTACTATTATTGTGTCATTATTTACATCTCTTTGTAAGTTTCTAAGAACTTGTTTTATGAATCTGGGTGCTCAATGTTGGATGGATATATATGCAGGAGCATTAAAATTTTCCTGTTTAATTGAACCCTTTATTACTATGTAATGCTCTTCTTTGTCCTTTTTGATCATTGTTGATTGTAAGGTCTCTTTTGTCTGAAATAAGAACAGCAATTCAAGCTCTTCTTTTTTGTTGTTTGTTTGCTTGATCTTTCTCCATTCCTTTACCTTGGGTGTATGTATGTCATTGCATGTGAGGTGGGTCACTTGAAGGCAGCATATAGTTGGGTCTTGCTCCTTTATCCAACTTGGCACTCTGTCCCTTTCAAGTGGAGTGTTTAGCCTGTTTACATTCAAGGTTAATATTGATATGTGGGGATTTGATCCTGTCATTGTGGTGTTAACTGGTTGTTATGTAGACTTGATTGTGTAGTTTCTTTATAGTGTCAATGGTCTATATACTTATGTGTGTTTTTATGGTGGCCAGTATAGTCTTTTATTTCCATGTTTAACACTCTATTAAGAACCTCTTCTAGGGCAGGTGTAATGGTAATGAATTTCCTTAGAATTTGCTTGTCTGAAAAGGATTTTATTTATCCTTTACTTAAGAAGCTTAGTTTGGCTGGATATAAAATTCTTGACTGGAATTTCTTTTTTTAAGGATGCTGAATATAGGCTCCAATCTGTTCTGGCTCACAAAATTTCTGTTGAAAGGTCTGCTTGTTAGCTTGATGATGTTTCCTTTGTAGGTGATCTGCCCCTTCTCTCTAGCTGCCTTTAATATTTTTTCTTTGGCATTGACCTTATAGAATTGGACTATGTGTCTTGGGTGTGGTCATCTTTTATGGCATCTTGCAGGGGTTCTATGAATTTTCTGAATTTGAATGTTTTTAGTGAGGTTAGCAACATTTTCACAGACAGTATCTTCAAATATATTTTCCAAGTTGCTTGCTTTCTGTCCTTCCCTTTCAGGGACACTCATGTTTGTAGTTTTGGCTTCTTTATATAATCCAATATTTCTCAGAGGTTTTGTTCATGTTTTAAAAAAATCTTAAAAAATTTTTTTTCTGAGTTCATTTAAAAAACTGACCTTCAAGTTCTGAGATTGAGCTTGACTTTGCCTATTCTGCTGTTAATACTTCTAATTGTATTTTGCAATTCTTGTAGTGAGTTTTTCAGCTTTATCTGATAAGTTTGCTTCTTTCTTAAAATGGCTATTTTCTTTTTCAGGTCTTGAATCCTTTTACTGGATTCCTTAGATTCCTCAGGTTGGTTTTCAACTTTCTCCTGAATTGCAATCATAATTGCCATCTAGATTCTGATTTCTACATCTGTCATTTCCATTATTGCTGTGTGATTAAGAACCTTTCCTGGGGAGGCAGTGCCGTCTTTTAGAGGTAAGAAGACACTCTGCCTCTTAGAGCTGACAGAGTTCTTGCACTGGTTCTTTATCATTTTTGTGGGCTGATGTTCCTTTATTCTTTGAAGTTGCTGTCCTTTGGATGGGGCTTTTTGCTTTTATATTTTTTGATGTCCTTGAGGGTTTGACTGTGGTTTAAGCTGGGTTTAGTTGATTGGCTTTGTTTCTGGATGATTTCTTGGGGTCAAGGCTCAGCTCAGCTCTCCTTGGTTGCATGCTGTAACCATGAGGGGGGTGAGACCAGCTGCACAGCTTTGTTCTCTTGCCTCGAGTTTAAGCACCTGCTGTTTGGAGGGTTCAAGGTGTTCCTGACTTGATGGCAACAACACTCTGATGATGAGGGTTGCTAGGGAAAGCACTTCATCTGGGCAGGGCAGTAGCAGTGGGGTCTGTGTGCGTGCTGTCCATGGTGGGGTAGTGGCAGCAAAGTCCTTATGCATACTGGCAAAGCAGTGGGGGAGACTATGGGCAAGTATGTGCTAGTGGAGCCTGTCTGTAAAAGTTTTTTGATATTAGGCAGAGTCTTCTGGTGATGGAGCTGATGGTGGTGGCCACTGGGAATTACCCCATTTGGGCATCTGAGTCTGCTGAGCAAGTGGGTTCAGCCAGGCAATCCCTGAGAGAGGCTGGCCGAAAAGGTAGTGCTGACATCAGACTGGCCCTGTGTCATGGGCAAGATAGTCTCGTTATATCTAGGTCCGGCAGTCAACAAAGGCAAGAGCCTCCTATAGGAGTATGGCAAGCCTTGGGATATGGGCATCCCTGGCTGTACTCCCCTACAGCCATTCCTGTCCCTGATCCCCTGGGTTTATACAGCGTGAAGTCCTGTCTCTGTGAACTCTCCAAGCAGCTCTCCCAGGCAGCTCAAATGTCCCTGGGGGTCATGGGGTCTCCTGCAGCTAAAATTCTGGAGGTCGGTGGTAAGAGTAGGCTACTCCTCACTGATTTAACTTACCTGTTCTCCAGGAGCTGCTCAGGGCCAGGAATGAGTCCTGGTGCTCAGCAACCCTGTATGGGGTTCCCAGCTTCCTTCCCCTTTAGTCCAGAATCTGCATCCTCCTTCCATTCACTCCCAATGCCTTCCTTCAGAAAATCTGCTCAGATTGTGCTCATCTTCTTGACAGTTATGGTTTCTTTGTGGGAGAAGCTCTTTCTGGCTGTGTCTAATTAGCCATCATGGCTCCTGTCTCCTAGATTTTAGTGTTTGGATCTGGAAAAGCAACATCCCAAGCACAACAATGATACAAGAATAAGTAGATGAGATACTGTCAGGAAAGCAAATGCATATAATATTCAATAAATAATATATCCCAGATTTAATAAATGCTTCTAAGTGCTTCATGTATTGAATGGTTACTTCATTCCCTGAAGATTAATACTTAACCTCCCTTTGGGGCAGGTGGTCAGAATCATGCTCAGAATGCCTTCTCTGAGGAAGGCATTTTTGAGAAGCGGCTATAATACAGAATTCTATACTTCTACAAAACAGAACTGAAGAGCAGTGAGGAGAAGGGAGTAAGTTAAATCAGTGAGAAGTAGCCTATTCTTACCACTGACCTCCAGAATTTTAGCTGCAGGAGACCCCAAGACCCTCAAGGACATTTGAGCTGGCAAGGAGAGCTGCTTGGAGAGCTCACAGAGACAGGACTTCACCCTTCTCATTAGATTTCTTTACTCAAATGCCCCTCCTGACCTTAATGTTGTTCAAGTTAACATTCTAGAAAGTATTTATTCTCTGTGGTTCCAGGCCATTTGTGTCAGCATCTCCTGAAAGTGCGAGTTAAAAAAGAAAGAATATTTCTGGGTTCCACCTCAAGCGGTAAAATACAGAGGGTAAAGCTTGAGAAATGAGCCCATATTTTCATAAAGCTCTTGAGCTGATTCTTAAGCATGCTGAAGACTGAGGAAGGCATTTTTGAGAAGCTGCTATAATGCAGAATTCTGTACTTCCACAAAACAAAACTGAGGAGTGGTGAGGAAGAAGTGTCCAAGATCGTAGAAATTTCCAGAGGCTGAGGCTTAGAAGACAGCAGCTTCTAGCCCTGCTCAACCCCTAACTGGCTGCATGAACCTGGGCGAGTACCTGAATATGGGGTAGGCCCAAACAGCCAATGATTCTTAGAACTGGGAGCCAATTCTGTCCTGAAATGCTGCTCAAGTTTTAGAAACAGGACTGCTGTCTATCATAAGCTGATCTTGGCAAATCTGACTGTTCAACAATATTCAAGCCCATTTGTTAAACTTAAATTCTTCTACACGTTCATTCCTTCCACAATTTTGATTTTTTAATTATGGTTTTGAAAATTTTGTGGGTACATAGTAGGTGTATATATTTATGGGGCACATGAGATGTTTCGATATAGGCATGCAATATGAAATAAGCACATCATGGAGAATTGGGTATCCATCCCCTCAAGCATTTATCCTTGAATTACAAAAAATTCAATTACATTCCTTAAGTTATTTAAAAATATACAATTATTATTGAATATAGTCACCCTCTTGTGCTAATAGTAGGTCTATTCATTATATTTTTTTGGTACTTATTAACCACCTCCACCTCCCCACCAGCTCCCCACTATCCTTGCAGGTATCTGGTGACCAGCCTTCTACTCTATCTCTATGAGTTCAGTTGTTTTTATTTACTTTTTTAAAAATTATACTTCAAGTTCTAGGGTACATGTGCAGAATGTGCCGTTTTGCTATATAGGTATACACGTGCCATGGTGGTTTGCTGCACACATCAACCTGTCACCTACATTAGGTATTTCTCCTAATGCTATCCCTCCCCTAGCATTCCACCCCCAAAGGCCCTGGTGTGTGATATTCCCCTCCCTGTGTCCATGTGTTCTCATTGTTCAGCTCCTACTTATGAGTGAGAATGTGTGGTGTTTGGTTTTCTGTTCTTGTGTTACTTTGCGGAGAATGATGGTTTCTAGCTTCATCCGTGTCCCTGCAAAGGACGTGAACTCATACTTTCTATGGCTGCATAGTATTCTATGGTGTATATGTGCCACATTTATTTTTATCCAGTCAATCACTGATGGACATTTGGGTTGGTTCCAAGTCTTTGCTATTGTGAATAGTGCCGCAAAAATAAAAAAATACGTGTGCATGTGTCTTTATAGTATAATGATTTATAATTCTTTGGGTATATACCCAGTAATGGGATTGCTGGGTCAAATGGTATTTCTGTTTCTAGATCGTTGATGAATTGCCACACTGTCTTCCCCAATGGTTGAACTAATTTACACTCCCACCAACAGTGTGAAAGTGTTCCTATTTCTCCACATCCTCTCCAGCATCTGTTTTTAATGATTGCCATTGTAACTGGCATGAGACTGTATCTTGTTTTGATTTGCATTTCTCTAATGACCAGTGATGATGAGCTTTTTTTTTCATATGTTTGTCGGCTGCATAAATGTCATCTTTTGAGAAGTGTCTGTTCATATCCTTTGCCCACTTTTTGATGGGGTTATTTTTTTTTCTTGTAAATTTAAGTTCCTTGTAGATTCTGGATATTAGCCCTTTGCCAGACAGATAGACTGCAGAATCTTTCTCCCATTCTGTAGGTTGCCTGTTCACTCTGATGATAGTTTCTTTTGCTGTGCAGAAGCTTTTTAATTAGATCCCATTGGTCAAATTTGGCTTTTGTTGCCATTGCTTTTTGTATTTTAGTCATAAAATCTCTATCCATGCCTATGTCCTGAATGGTATTGCTTAGGTTTTCTTCTAGGATTTTTATGGTTTTAGATCTTACGTTTAAGTCTTTAATCCATCTTGAGTTAATTTTTGTATAAGGTGTAAGGAAGGGGTCCAGTTTCAGCTTTCCGCATATGGCTAGCCAGTTTTCCCAGCACCATTTATTAAATAGGGAATCCTTTCCCCATTGCTTGTTTTTGTCAGGTTTGTGAAAGACCAGATGGTTGTAGATTTGTGGTATTATTTCTGAGGGCTCTCTTCTGTTCCATTGGTATATATATGTTTTGGTACCAGTACCATGCTGTTTTGGTTACTGTATCTTTGTAGTATAGTTTGAAGTCAGGTAGCATGATGCCTCCAGCTCTCTAATTTTTACTTAGGATTGTCTTGGTTATGCAGGCTCTTTTTTTGGTTCCATATGAACTTCAAAGTAGATTTTTCCAATTCTGTGAGAAAGTCAGTGGTAGCTTGATGGGGGTAGCATTGAATCTATAAATTACTTTGGGCAGTCTTGCCATTTTTGCAATATTGATTCTTCCTATCCATGAGCATGGAATATTATTCCATTTGGTTGTGTCCTCTGTTATTTCCTTGAGCAGGGGTTTGTAGTTCTCCTTGAAGAGGTCCTTCACGTCCCCTGTAAGTTGGATTCCTAGGTATTTTATTCTCTTTGTAGCAGTTGTGAATGGGAGTTCACTCATGATTTGGCTTTCTGTTTGTTATTGGTGTATAAGAATGTTTGTGATTTTTGCACATTGATTTTGTATCCTGAGACTTTGCTGAAGTTGCTTATCAGCTTAAGGAGGTTGTGGGCTGAGACATGGGGTTTTCTAAATATACAATCATGTCATCTGCAAACAGGGACAATTTGACTTCCTCTTTTCCTAATTGAATACCCTTTATTTTTTTCTCCTGTCTGATTGCCCTGGCCAGAACTTCTAACACTATCTTGAATAGGAGTGTTGAGAGAGGGCATCCATGTCTTGTACTAGTTTTCAAAGGGAATGCTTCCAGTTTTTGCCCATTCAGTATGATAATGGCTGTGGTTGGTCATAAATAGCTCTTATTATTTTTAGATATGTCCCATCAATACCTAATTTATTGAGAGTTTTTAGCAAGAAGGGTTGTTGAATTTTGTCAAAGGCCTTTTCTGCATCTATTGAGATAATCATGTGGTTTTTGCCTTTGGTTTTGTTTATATGCTGGATTACATTTATTGATTTGCGTATATTGAACCAGCCTTGCATCCCAGGGATGAAGCCCACTTGATCATGGTGGATAAGCTTTCTGATGTGCTGCTGGATTTGGTTTGCCAGTATTTTATTGAGGATTTTTGCATCGATGTTCATCAGGGATATTGGTCTAAAATTCTCTTTTTTTGTTGTGTCTCTGCCAGGCTTTGGTACCAGGATGACACTGGCCTCATAAAATGTGTTAGGGAGGATTCCCTCTTTTTCTATTGATTGGAATAGTTTCAGAAGGAATGGTACCAGCTCCTCCTTGTACCTCTGGTAGAATTCAGCTGTGACTCCATCTGGTCCTGGACTTTTTTTGGTTGGTAGGCTCTTAATTGTTGCCTCAATTTCAGAGCTTGTTATTGGTCTATTCAGGGATTCAACTTCTTCCTGGTTTAGTCTTGGGAGAGGGTGTATGTGTCGAGGAATTTATCCATTTCTTCTAGATTTTCTAGTTTATTTGTGTAGAGGTGTTTATAGTATTCTCTGATGGTAGTTTGTATTTCTGTGGGATCAGTGGTGATATCCCTTTTCTCATTTTTTATTGTGTCTATTTGATTCTTCTCTCTTCTCTTCTTTATTAGTCTTGCTAGTATCAATTTTGTTGATCTTTTCAAAAAACCAGCTCCTGGATTCATTGATTTTTTTTTTTTGAAGGGTTTTTTGTGTCTCTATCTCCTTCAGTTCTGCTCTGATCTTAGTTATTTCTTGCCTTCTGCTAGCTTTTGAATGTGTCTGCTCTTGCTCTCTAGTTCTTTTAACTTTGATGTCATGGTGTCAATTTTAGATCTTTCCTGCTTTCTCTTGTGGGCATTTAGTGCTATGAATTTCCCTCCACACACTGCTTTAAATGTGTCCCAGAGATTCTGGTACATTGTGTCTTTGTTCTCATTGGTTTCAAAGAACATCTTTATTTCTGCCTTCATTTCGTTATGTACCCAGTAGTCATTCACGAGCAGATTGTTCAGTTTCCATGTAGTTGAGTGGTTTTGAGTGATTTTCTTAATCCTGAGTTCTAGTTTGATTGCGCTGTGGTCTGAGAGACAGTTTGTTATAATTTCTGTTCAAAAGTACATTTGCTGAGGAGAGCTTTACTTCCAACTATGTGGTCAATTTTGGAATAAATGCGATATGGTGCTGAGAAGAATGTATATTCTGTTGATTTGGGGTGGAGAGTTCTGTAGATGTCTATTAGGTCTGCTTGGTGCAGAGCTGAATTCAATTCCTGGATATCATTTTTAACTTTCTGTCTCATTGATCTGTCTAATGTTGACAGTGGGGTGTTAAAGTCTCCTATTATTATTGTGTGGGAGTCTAAGTCTCTTTGTAGCTCTCTAAGGACTTGCTTTATGAATCTGGGTGCTCCTGTATTGGGTGCATATATATTTAGGATAGTTAGCTCTTCTTGTTGAATTGATCCCTTTACCATTATGTAATGGCCTTCTTTGTCTCCTTTGATCTTTGTTGGTTTAAAGTCTGTTTTATCAGAAACTAGGATTGCAACCCCTGCCTTTTTTTTGTTTTCCATTTGCTTGGTAGATCTTCCTCCCTCCCTTTATTTTGAGCCTATGTGTGTCTCTGCACATGAGATGGGTCTCCTGAATACAGCACACTGATGGGTCTTGACTCTATCCAATTTGCCCGTCTGTGTCTTTTAATTGGAGCATTTAGCCCATTTACATTAAAGGTTAATATTGTTATGTGTGAATTTGATCCTGTCATTATGATGTTAGCTGGTTATTTTGCTTGTTAGTTGATGCAGTTTCTTCCTAGCCTTGATGGTCTTTACAATTTGGCGTGTTTTTGCAGTGGCTGGTACCGGTTGTTCCTTTTCATGTTTAGTGCTTCCTTCAGGAGCTCTTGTAGGGCAGGCCTAGTGGTGACAAAATCTCTCAGCATTTGCTTGTCTGTAAAGGATTTTATTTCTCCTTCACTTATGAAGCTTAGTTTGGCTGGATATGAAATTCTGGGTTGAAAATTCTTTTCTTTAAGAATGTTGAATATTGGGCCCCACTCTCTTCTGGCTTGTAGAGTTTCTACCGAGGGATCAGCTGTTAGTCTGATGGGCTTCCCTTGGTGGGTAACCTGACCTTTCTCTCTGGCTGCCCTTAACATTTTTTCCTTCATTTCAACTTTGGTGAATCTGACAATTATGTGTCTTGGAGCTGCTCTTCTCGAGGAGTATCTTTGTGGTGTTCTCTGTATTTCCTGAATTTGAATGTTGGCCTGTCTTGCTAGGTTCGGGAAGTTCTCCTGGATAATATCCTGCAGAGTGTTTTCCAACTTGGTTCCATTCTCCTCATCATGTTCAGGTACACCAATCAGATGTAGATTTGGTCTTTTCACATAGTCCCGTATTTCTTGGAGGCTTTGTTTGTTTCTTTTTACTCTTTTTTCTCTAAACTTCTCTTCTTGCTTCATTTCATTCATTTGATCTTCAATCACTGATACCCTTTCTTCCAGTTGATCAAATTGGCTACTGAAGCTTGTGCATGTGTCACGTAGTTCTTGTGCCATGGTTTTCAGCTCCATCAGGTCATTTAAGGACTTCTCTACACTGGTTATTCTAGTTAGCCATTTGTCTAGTCTTTTTTCAAGGTTTTTAGCTTCTTTGTGATGGGTTCGAACTTCCTCCTTTAGCTTGGAGAAGTTTGATTGTCTGAAGCCTTCTTTTCTCAACTTGTCAAAGTCATTCTCTGTCCAGCTTTGTTCTGTTGCTGGTGAGGAGCTGCATTCCTTTGGAGGTGGAGAGGCGCTCTGATTTTTAGAATTTTCAGCTTTTCTGCTCTGTTTTTTCCCCATCTTTGTGGTTTTATCTACCTTTGGTCTTTGATGATGGTGACATACAGATGGGGTTTTGGTGTGGATATCCTTTCTGTTTGTTAGTTTTCCTTCTAACAGTCAGGACCCCTCTGCTGCAGGTCTGTTGGAGTTCGCTGGAGGTCTGCTCAAGACCCTGTTTGCCTGGGTATCAGCAGTGGAGGCTGCAGAACAGTGAATATTGCTGAACCTGCCTGATCGTTCCTCTGGAAGCTTCATCTCAGAGGAGTACCTGGCTGTGTGAGGTGTCAGTCTGCCCCTACTGGGGGGTGCCTCCCGGTTAGGCTACTTAGGGTTCAGGGACCCACTTGAGGAGGCAGTCTGTCTGTTCTCAGATCTCAAACTCCGTGCTGAGAGAACCATTACTCTCTTCAAAGCTGTCAGACAGAGACATTTAAGTCTACAGAGGTTTCTACTGCTTTTTGTTCAGCTATGCCCTGCCCCCAGAGGTGGAGTCTACAGAGGCAGGCAGGCCTCCTTGAGGTGTGGTGGGCTACACCCAGTTTAATCTTCCTGGCTGCTTTGTTTACCTACTCAAGCCTCAGCAATGGTGGGCACCCCTCCCCCAGCCTTGCTGCCGCCTTGTAGTTAGATCTCAGACTGCTGTGCTAGCAATGAGCGAGGCTCTGTGGGCGTGGGACCCTCTGAGCCAGGCACGGGATATAATTTCCTGGTGTGCCGTTTGCTAAGATCATTGGAAAAGCATAGTATCAGGGTGGGAGTGACCCGATTTTCCAGGTGCCGTCTGTCACAGCCTCCGTTGGCTAGGAAAGGGAATTCCCTGACCCCTTGTGCTTCCCGGGTTAGGCAATGCCTCGCCCTGCTTCAGCTCACGCTCAGTGGGCTGCACCCACTGTCCTGCACCCACTGTCTGACAAGCCCCAGTGAGATGAACCCGGTACCTCACTTGGAAATGTAGAAATCACCCAACTTCTGTGTCGCTCATGCTGGGAGCTGTAGACTGGAGCTGTTCCTATTCAGCCATCTTCTCCATTTGCTTATTAAATATTTCTCCATCCCTTTATTTTGACCTATTGTGTCTTTGCATGTGAGCTGCGTCTCCTGGATACAGCCCACCGATGCGTCTTGACTCTTTATCCAATTTGCCAGTCTGTGTCTTCTAATTGGCTCATTAAACCCATTTAAAGTTAATATTGTTATGTGTGAATTTAATGCTGTCATCATGATGCTAGCTGGTTATTTTGTACATTAGTTGATGCAGTTTCTTCTTAGTGCCATTGGTCTTTATATTTTGGTGCATTTTTGCAGTGGCTGGTTTTTCCTTTCCATATTTAGTGCTTCTTTTAGGAGCTCTTGTAAGGCAGGCCTGGTGGTGGCATAATCTCTCGGTATTTTCTTCTCTGTAATGATTTTATTTCTCCTTCACTTATGAAGCTTAGTTCCACTGGATATGAAATTCTGTGTTGAAAATTCTTTTCTTTAAGAGTGTTGAATATTGGCCTTCACTCTCTTCTGACTTGTAGGGTTTCTGCAGAGAGATCCACTGTTAGTCTGTTGGGCTTCCCTTTGTGGGTAACCTGACCTTTCTCTCTGGCTGCCCTTAACATTTTTTCCTTCATTTCAACCTTGGTGAATCTTGGGGTTCCTCTTCTCGAGGAGTATCTTTGTGGTGTTTTCTGTATTTCTTGAATTTGAATGTTGGCCTATCTTGCTAGGTTGGGGAAGTTCTCCTGGATAATATCCTGAGGAGCGTTTTTGAACTTGGTTTCATTCTCCCCATCACTGTCAGGTATACCAATGAAACATAGATTTGGTCTTTTCACATAGTCCCATATTTCTTGGAGGCCTTGTTCATTCCCTTTCATTCTTGTTTCTCTAATCTTGTCTTCTCGCTTTATATCATTAAGTTGATCTTCAATCTCTGATATCCTTTTTTCGATTTGCTTGATCAAATAGCTTGATCAATTTGGCTATTGATACTTGTGTATGCTTCATGAAGTTCTTGTGCTGTGTTTTTCAGCTCCATCAGGTCATTTATGTTCTTCTCTAAACTGGTTATTCTAGTTAGCATTTCCTGTAACCTTTTATCCAGGTTCTTAGCTTCTGTGCATTGGGTTAGAGCATTCTCCTTTAGCTCGGAGGAGTTTGTTATTACCCAGCTTCTGAAGCCTACTTCTGTCAATTCATCAAACTCATTCTCTGTCCAGTTTTGTGCCTTTGCTGGAGTGGAGTTGTGATCATTTGGAGAAGAGGCGTTCTGGTTTTTGGAATTTTCAGCATTTTTGTGCTGGTTTTCCCTCATCTTTGTGGATTTATCTACCTTTGATCTTTGATGCTTATGGCCTTTGGATGGGGTTTTTGTGCGGCTGTGCTTTTTGTTGATGTTGATGTTATTGATTTCTGTTTGTTTGTTTTCCTTCTAACAGTCAGGCCCATCTTCTGCAGGTCTCCTGGAGTTTGATGGAGATCCACTCCAGACCCTGTTTGCCTGGGTATCACCAGTGGAGGCTGCAGAACAGCAAAGATTGCTGCCTGCTGTTTCCTATGAAAGCTTGGTCTCAGAGGGGTACCTGCCTGATGCCAGCCAGAGGTCTCCTGTATGAGGTGTCTGTCAACATTTTCTGGGAGGTGTCTCCCACTCAGGAGGCAGAGGGGTCAGGGACCCACTTGAGGAGGCAGTGTGTCCCTTAGCTGAGCTCGAGGGCTGTGCTGGGAGATCTGCTGCTCTCTTCAGAGCCAGCAGGCAGGAATGTTTAAGTTTGCTGAAGCTTCACCCACAGTTTCGTCTTCCTCCAGGTGCTCTGGGAGATGGGAGTTTTATCTGTAAGCCACTGACTCGGGCTGCTGCCTTTCAGGGATGCCCTTCCCAGTGAGGAGGAATCTAGAGAGGCAGTCTGGCCACAGCCACTTTGTTGCACTGCAGTGAGTTCTGCCCAGTCCAAACTTTCCAACAGCTTCCTTAACACTGTGAGGGGAAAACCACCTACTTAAACCTCAGTAATGGTGGACACCCCTCCCCCACACCAAGCTCGATTGTTCCAGGTCGACTTCAGACTGCTGTGCTGGCAGTGAGAGTTTCAAGCCAGCGGTTCTTCACTTGCTGGGCTCTGTGGGAGTGGGACCCACTGAGCAAGACCACTTGGCCCCCTGGCTTCAGCCCCCTTTCCAGGGAAGTGAACGGTTCTGTCTCACTGGGGTTCCAGGTGGCACTGGGATATGAAAAAAACTCCTGCAGCTAGCTCAGTGTCTGCCCAAACAGCCACCTAGTTTTGTACTTGAAACCCGGGGCCTGGGTAGTGTCAGCACATGAGGGAATCTCCTGGTCTGCAGATTGCAAAAACTGTGGGAAAATCATAGTATCTGGGCTGGATGGCACAGTCCCTCATGGCTTCCCTTTGCTAGGGGAGAGAGTTTCCCGGCCTGTTAAACACTTCCTGGGTGAGGTGATGCCCATCCTGCTTCTGCTCACCTTCCGTTTGCTGTACCCGTGGTCTAACCAGTCCCAATGAGATGAACCAGATACCTCAGTTGGAAATGCAGAAATCATCAGCCTTCTGTGTTGGTCTTGCTGGGATCTGCAAACCGGAGCTGTTCCTATTCAGTCAGCCATCTTCCCAGATCCAGTCAGATTTGCTCTTTTGTGGCTATTTTCTAGTTTCTGTAGGTTGCTTTATTATTTTCTATTCTTTTTTCTTTTGTCTTCTCTGACTGTATGTTCAAACAGCCTGTCTTCAAGCTCATTAATTCTTTCTTCTGTTTGATCAATTCTGCTATTAAAAGACTGTTGCATTCTTCACTATGTCCATTGTGTTTTTCAGCTCCAGAATTTCTGTTTGATTCTTTTAAATTATTTCAATCTCTTTGTTAAATTTATCAGATAGAATTCTGAACTCCTTCATTGTGTTATTTTGAATTTCTTTGAGTTTCCTTAACACAGCTATTTTAAATTCCCTGTCTAGGTCACATATCTGTTTCTCCTGGATTGGTCCCTGGTGGCTTATTTAGTTCATTTGGTGAGGTCATGTTTTCTTGGATAGTGTTGATGCTAGTAGATGTTCTTCAGTGTCTGGGCATTGAAAGGTTAGGTGTTTAGTGTAGCCTTCGCTGTCTGAGCTTATTTGTAGCTGTCCTCCCTGGGAAGACATTCTAGATATTTGATAGGACTTGGGTGCTGTGATTTAAGATGTGTTGGCATCCCAAGCCAAATAATGCTGTGGTTCTTGCAGACTTAGACTTATAAATGTACTGCCTTGATGGTCTTGGACAACATCTGGGGGAGTTCTCTGGATTACCAGTCAGAGACCCTTGTTCTTTTCCCTTACTTTCTCCTAAAAATATGTCTCTTTCTTTGTTATCAGTCACCTAAAGCTGAGTGACACAAGCACCCCTGTGGCCACCACCACTATGACTGCACTGGGTCAGACCTGAAGCCAGCACAGCACTGTGTCTTAGCAAGGCCTGCTGTAACCAGTCCCTGACCCAAGGCCTGCTGTAACCAGTCCCCAGCTACTGCCTATGTTTGCTGAAGGGCCTAGGGTTCTATAATTAGCAGGTGGCAAAGCCATCCAGGCCTATGTCCTTCCCTTTAGGGAGAGGTCCCCCAAGCCCTAGGTGGGCCCAGAAGTTCTGTTTGGGAGTTGGGTACTAGAGTCAAAAGCCTTCATCTACCTGATATTCTATTGCAGTGTGGCTAAGCTGTCACTTAAGCCACAAGATGGAGGCAGAGGAGCCTCACCCTGTAGCTACTACCAACCGAGGCCATGATGAGTACTGCCAGACTAACATTCATCTTTCCTTAAGGCCCACAGTCTCTAAAGTCAGCTTGTCATGAATGCTACCTGGCCTGGGACTCACCCTTCATGGCAGTGGGTTCCCCTCTGGCCCAGGGTAGGTCCAGAAATGCCATCCAAGGGTCACATCCTGGAATCAGGGATCCCAAGAACCCTCTTGGTGCTCTAGTCCCCTGTGGTGGTGGTGGTACCTATGGTGCAATACAAAGTCCCTTTTCCTTTTCCTTTTGATTTTCTCAAGCAGAAGGAGTTTTGTCCCATAGCCACAGCAGCTGGCTATGTACTGAGTCTCACCTGAAGCCAACAAGTCTCAGAGGCTCACCCAAGGCCTTCTACGTAGCACCTGTGTATTACTACTGGTTATTTAAGGTCCAAGGGCTCTTCGGTTAGCAGGTGATGAATGCTGGCAGGACTGGGTCCTTTCCTTCAAGGCAGTGGTTTCCCTTCTGGCCCAGGGTGTGTCTAGAAATGTCATCTGTGAGCTAGGCCCTCGAATGGGGGCCTCATGACTCTGACTGGTATCCTATTTTGCTGTGGCTGAGCTGGTATCATAGATGTAAGACAACATCCTCCCTACTCTTCCCACTCCTCTCCTTAAGTGGAAGGAAGGGGTCTCTTTTGGAGTTGCGAGTTGTAGCCTGGGGTTAGAGGAGGTATGATGCGAGTGCTCCCTTGGCTGCCACAGCTGGTGTCCACTATCTCTGGGCTTAGTTCAGCCCTAGGACTCGCCTAAGAGTTGTAGTCCTTATGGCCTAGATTGCCTTTCAAGTTTACTTGGAGACAGAGTGCTATAGCCCTCAGAGGCAAGGTTTGGAGGCACTCAAGCTCAGACCTCTGGGATTGGTGATTCCCCTCTGGCTAAGGCTGGCTTAAATGTTCCCTCTGTGGGTGGGTGTCAGCTGAGTTTGGTCTGGTTTTCCTTTCTGCTCTAACAGGACAGCAGTGAGTTCAGTGTGTCACAATTGCTGTATTCTCCCTCCCCCAGCACCCAGAGAATCCCTCCATATCATGCCACCAAGGCAGGGAGTGGGGAAGGGGTCACAACGGTGATTCAGGACTGTTTTTAATCTCTTCAGTGCTTCTTTCAGTGATATGAAGTTAAAAGGAGGTACTATGAGTGCTTACTTGATTTTTGGTTCTTATGAATCGGTGTTTTTTCTGTATAGATAATTGTTAACTTGGTGTCCTTGTGAAGGGCATGATTGGTAGATCTTTCTGTTCTGCCATTTTGCTCTGCCCTCTCTCAACAACTTTCTTACCAGGTGGCATTTTGTATTGAAGATAGCCTTAAACCAAATTCTACCAAACCTTCCCATTTTTAATGAGTAAGGATATATTAAAATAGTTATACTACCTATTCTTATAAGCCCAGAAAGTGCCTTATTCTCTGACTTTTGGCATTTCTCTAAGCATCTTGAATGAGAGGCTCCCTGTGAGCCAATGCAACACCATTCTGGTGAGTAGATGTGAACTTATTTGGGTAAGTTGATAGTCTTCTGCAGAGTGAAAGGGACATAGGACCAAATACAGCCCTGGATTGTCCCAAGATATTAAGGCACTGGGCTTGCTGATTTTATTCTCCTGTTTTAAGAAAGGTTAGTGAGGCCCCAAGTATCTTTCTAACCCATGATATATCCTGAATTTTACTTATTTCCATTTATTTCGCCAGAGAAAAATGATTCCTAATATTCTTTATGCTCAGAAACCCTCTGGTGTTTTTGGTAAGCATCTTTGAAGTTCTTACTAAAATACTTTGGAGGCTGGAATTCCTGATAAGTGAATTTCAGCTGCTAACCAGATGCCTTTTGATTTTATACAGTCCGCACTGAGCAATTTTGAGATAAATGACCACATAGCAAGTATTAGTACATGACCATTTCCTTTCTATTTAGTAGTCATTGGCATCAAAGTTTAGAAGTACCTAATCAATCTGTATAAAGTGTTTAATTAAAGGTGGGATAGTAGTAGATTGTCCAACTGAGGATGTGTTTTTAGATACATTTAAAATCTGAAAGAGTAATATTGGGGAAATCGTAATTGCATTACACATCTCTAGCATTCTCGCTTCTACCACAAGGGGGCAGTATTAGCCCCAATTGACGCCCAGTGTTGACAGCTATACTCTTAGGGTCTCTCCTAGTCATTGGTGTTGCTAAAAAGGATTTTAAAAAGCCATCACATTAAACTGAGCACCTAAATGGGTAGGTGCAGAGTTGGGCTTGAAGCTATTTAGCAGCAGGGGCGGCAAAGAGCTGGTCTGTTCTCTGAGTAGAAAGACCTGGGAATTGGGAGTGGGTGGCGTCTGAGGAGTGATTTGAGGCAGGTGGGGAAGAGCCATCAGCCACATAAGACAGCGAAGTCACCTGAGATGACAAAATAAGTGAGGAATCTCTGGCCTCAGGATAACAAAGGACTTGAAAAACAGGGATGTCTAATAGGGATTTTCTGTTTGTGTGATGCAGAATGGAATTCTTTCTTGCTGAGGGTCTTATTTGTTTCGATGCTTTGGAATTGTTGAAGTTAAAATTCAGCAGAGTCATGAAATTTGGGCCAGAGGTGACTTTGGGAATGTGAATCTCCTAGGAATTTATACAAATATTAGTAAAGGCAGTGGCCCTTCTATAGTATGGGGCCTGGTGATTTGAGAAAATCTTGTTTACATTTTAAGTTGCGCAGTGACCCCACTCTCAGGCTAAAATCAGTGATTTATTTTAATAAATGTTTCTGGAGGAACTAATATTTGCTTAGCTAGGTGCTGTGGGGAGACAACACATTCCTAATTTAAATGTTTGTGCCAATGAGTGTTATATTTGAAGCAACTGCACTGTCCAATTCAGAATATCCCAAGAGGGATGGACCTAGTGCCATAGTTGTCAGCTTTGTCTACGTGTTAGAATCACTTGGAGTTATTTAAAGCTTTTTAAGACACACAAACACACATATTCCTAACCCAACATTGTTTGTGTTCTCTATATTTTTTTTCCAATTCCAGATGGGAATCAAAGAAACCTAAGTTTCTTTTATAAAAATTTTTATTATTATTATTTTTTAGATGGAGCTTTGCTCTTGTTGCTCAGGCTCAGTGCAATGGTGTGGTCTCTTCTCACAGCAACCTCTGCCTCCCGGGTTCAAATGATTTTCCTGCCTCAACCTTGCAAGTAGCTGGGATTATAGGTGCCTGCCACCACACCCAGATACTTTTTGTATTTTTAGTAGAGACAGGGTTTCACCATGTTGGCCAGGCTGGTCTCAAACTCCTGACCTCAGGTGTTTGATAGAGACCTGCCACAGCCTCCCAAAGTGCTAGGATTACAGGTGTGAGCCACTGCGCTCAGCCTAAATTTCTTCTTAATACCTCTGTTCTTCAGTGATGCACAATTTCTAAAATGTCCTATTCTCTTTTTTAGCTTCCACAGTGGTGTAACAAGGCAATGGGAATTCACTCTACAAATCCCAATACCACAGGAAGTTATCTATAAGGTCTCCAGGGATGAGATAATCTACATACTTCCTCATGTCTGTTACAACGGCATTCTAGCCCAACATAACATATCCGTCTCCTGGAATGCATTGTGTAGACTTTAACTTATATGGTTCTGTTCTACTAATGAAGTCAGTCTCTTTAAAAAATGTTCAGAGAAACTAATAAAGGATTATAAGCAACAAAAGGATATGGCCTAAGCCGAGTCAAGCCATTCTTGCTATCAATTCTGGAACGAATATATTAATGATATTCCTGTCTCTCTAATTTTATATAACAAGCAGACAATCATTCTTCCATCATTTTTTTTTTTTTTTTTTTGAGATGAAGTCTTGTTCTGTCACCCAGGTTGGAGTGCAGTGGCACGATCTCAGCTCACTGCCACCTCCACTTCCTGAGTTCAAGTGATTCTTCTGCCTCAGCCTCCCGAGTAGCTGGGACTAGTGCCGCCATGCCTGGCTAATTTTTTATTTTTATTTTTTTGTATTTTTAGTAGAGATAGGGTTTCACCATGTTAGCCAGGATGGTCTCGATCTCCTGACCTCGTGATCCACCTGCCTCGGCCTCCCAAAGTGCTGGGATTACAGGTGTGAGCCACTGCACGTGGCCTCTTCTATCATTTTTCGACCATGCCTAGGGACCATCAGTAACCCTAATGAAAAATGATCTTTGTTCTTTTCTGCTTTTGCTTAGTGCTGGTTTTTGGCTCTTCTAATCAAATGAGTCATTTCTGGAATGTTCAGTTTGTTTTATGGTTATGGCACTCCAGGAAAGCAGGGCAGTTCACCTGCCCCATTCCACAGCTGACTTTAGCTTTGAAAGCTCCCAACATCTGTGTCTATAATAAAAAGCCTGCAAAAGCAAAATAAATCATATTTCCACCTCCATTTTTTTCCTGCACATTAAAGGCTGATCACTGAAAGTCATGATCTTGGCTCTGAATTGGGTTGCAGCATTTGATCTGATGGCACAAAGCGAGATCAATATCTGCCACCATAAAAAGTCAATGAAACATAAATTAGGAAGAGAAAATTTTCTAACTCTGGCCCCAAGCAGTGACTAGTTGGGTGCAAGCCATACTTTTGGGCAATGAAAAAAAGAAAGCAGCTTTACTTAACAGCAGGGTAGACTATACTAGGATTATATTTTGTGCTATTCCTACTTCTCTTTATTGATCTGCAAATAATGAATTGAAACATGATGATTCTCTCTCCAAAGTTACTCAAGAGTTTACTAAAATGTTATCAGAAAGTTTCTAACTGTGGCTATAAAAGTATGTGAAAACAATCCAGGCACTGGTGACTGCTGACTATAAGCATTTTGATAATATAAGATGATATTGGTCAGCCCAAGACAAGGTCTTATCTGACATCTGTAAGAATGTTTTAAAGTTGTAATTCAGTTGGCTGTTGAGAAACGAATGTGTCTCCTCTCTGTCCTTGATTTTGGCCATCATGCCTTTTCCTGATGTGGCCCGAGCCTTTTAAATTTCCAAAAATGAACATATACTTTTCTTTTTGATAATAAAATTAATGCAGATTTTTTTGAGGAAAATAATTCAAGAAACCCAGAAGAGTAAAAGAGGAAAATAAACCTTACTTATTCCACCATCACCCAGCAATTGTTACTGATTATATGTTAGCATGTCTATTTCCAGTCCTTTACTTTTTTTCTTGTGTTGTCACATGCACACATTTCAAAAGTGGGAAAGTAGTACAGACAGCCTTGACTTATGATGGTTCAACTTAAGATTTTTCAACTTTACCATGGTGTGAAAATGATATGCATATAGTAGAAATCATTTGAGTTTTGATCTTTTCCTGGGCAAGTGATATGCCCTGCAATACACTCTCATGATGCCGGGTAGTGGCAGTGAACTGCAGCTCCCAGTCAGCCACAGACACACCATCATGAGGGTAACCAACCGATACTCTGTAGTGTACTGTGTTGCCAGGTGATTTTGCTCAACTATAGGCCAATGCAAGTGTTCTTTCTGAGTGCATTTAAGGAAGGCTAGGCTAAGCAACAATGTTCAGAAGATTAGGTGTATTAAATGCATTTTGAATTTACAATGGGTTTAACAGTATGTAACCCCATTGTAAGTTGAGGAGCATCTATACAGGTAGTATGTGATCTTTATGGAAATAACATAAATAGTACCTCCTTCTGTAGCATTCATTGATAATTAGCTACAGAGATTTAATGCAGATTGAGGTCAAAGTGTCACATGAATTACTAATAAAATCTAGATTGCAGGGTGGTTTTACAGCTGTAGGCAGGAGGACTTCCTAATGCTGAGGCTTATGACTGGATCGACTTCCGTATCTAGCTACACATGTATTTCAAAAGTATATTGCTGGATTACAGGAGTCTCTTCATGTGAGGCTGTCTCCTTTTAAATTAACAGCATTGGAAGTCAGAAAAGAACCTGGACTTTCATAGCTCACTCCCTGGACATCTGAAAGGGGAAAGTGCTGGGCTATGCATATCTATTTTATTTTCAAATTCTCCTTTCTGTGAAAGGATTGTGGGTAGAGGGTGGAATGTACTGCTAATGGGGTTTTCTTTATCTAGAAGGGGGGAAAATAAGCTCTCTGTCCTTATAATCTACTTTATTCAGTTAATATAATATGCTCATCTTCATATATTCTTCTACCGTGTGTCCCTTGGATTGAATGTAATAAAAAGTTTAAAAACCAGTATAAACTTAGCAGCAGCAGAGAGGACAGTTCTATTAAAGAAGCAGAAGAGTCTACAGGAATCTAGGAGCACCCCGAGTATTTTAGCTCTCAAAGGTAGGAACTAAGGTAACTCCAGAGATTGTTCAGGCTCTGAGATCTGATAATGATATATGAGGGTATAGCTCACTCACCTCACCCAGAACACCATTGTCTCCAGAGTTTTGATGGTTAAATCACTATTTTTAGTTTCTCTATTAGTTATCTCTACAATTTTAATATTATAATCAAACGACTCTCTTTGCCTTTATTAACTTTATATCCCCAAACTCCAACTCCCTCTCATCTTACAGATGAGTTGTTAATATCTCCTTCCCTGTCTTCAACCTCCCTCCAATTCTGGGGTTGTGAACTGAAGATCTGTATTCTCCCCAGATTCATATGCTGAAACTTAATCTCCAATACAATGCTTTTAGGAGGTGGGAACTTTGGGAGATGATTAAGTCATGAAAATAGAGCCCAAGTGAATGAGATTAATGCCCTTATAAGGGAGTTAAGAGTCCAGATTTGTCTCTTTCCACCATGCAAGGACACAGGGAGAAGATGCCTTTTATGAACCAGGAAGTGGGCCCTCACCAGACACTGAATCTGTTAGCACCTTGAGGAACTTCCCACCCTCCAGAACTGTGAGAATTAAGTGTTTGTTATAAGCTACTCAGTTTATGGTATTTTGCTATGGTACCCCTAAGGTACTAAGACATCTGATCAGCTGTGCCATAGTTTAACGTCATTAAGGGAGATGACTTTAATGTGTTTTTTGTAACCATAATTAAGTTATTTCAACAAGCTGATTCTAAAAACAATACTAATACACAGTAATGCTTACATTAATATGATATGTAAAATTAAGTGTCAAACAAAAGTGTTCTGATAACAATTCTTTTCTACATTTCAATATTATAAATCCTGTTCCACTTAAGGCAAAGAAGAGTCTCCTTTCCTACGTTTCACCAATGACTTGAAATCATTCCTCATTTTAGTTACTTCACATATAATTCATTGCATGCTTATATGGATTTTTTCTCTTTTTAAAAACAGCTTTATTGAGATATTACTTATATACCATAACATTAATCCTTTGTAAATATATAATTTAACACTTTTAAGCCAATTTATAGAGTAGTGCGACCATCACCATATCCAGATTTAGAATATTTCCATTGCTCCAAAAAGTTCCCTTTTGTTTCTTTGCAGGCAATTCCTGCTGTCACCCTTAACTCCAGGCAAGTACTACTCTGCTTTTTGTCTCTGTACATTTAATACATGTCATAAAAAGAGAATCATAGAATATGTGGTCTTTTGTGTCTGGCTTCTTTCACTTAGCGTGTTTTTGAGGTTCATCTATGTTATAGCATGTATCAGTACTTTGACTTAGAACAGTTACTGAGTGGGCCAGGCATGGTGGCTCATGCCTGTAATCCCAGCACTTTGGGAGGCTGACGTGGGCAGATCATTTGAGGTCAGGAGTTCAGGACCAGCCTGACCAACATAGTGAAACCCCATCTCTACTGAAAATACAAAAAAAATTAGCCAGGCACGGTGGTGTGTGCCTGTAGTCCTAGCTACTCAAGAGGCTGAGGCAGGAGAATCGCTTGAACCGGTAGGCAGAGGTTGCAATGAGCCGAGATTGTGTCACTGCACTCCAGCCCGGATACAGAGCGAGACTCCATCTCAAAAAAAAACAAAACAAAAAAAACCACCAACAAAAAAAACCGAAAAACAAAAACTGAGTGGTGTCCCAATGTATAGATATAGTACATTTTGTTTATTCACCAGTTGATAGGCATTTAAATTGTTTCCAGTTTTTGGCTATTAGGAGTAATATGTTTTAACATTTGCATTGTGTGGACATACTTTTTCATTTCTCTTTGGTAGATATTTAGGAGTAGAATCATTAGGTTATATAGTATGTGTGTATATATGTATGTGTGTGTGTATGTGTATATAAATAAAAATATAAGTAACATTTAACTGTTAAAAAACAACAACCTACCAGCCAGTTTCCCAAGGTGGCTATAACATTTTACATTCCCTCTAGCAATGTATTAAAGTTACATTTTCTCCATATTCTCACCAACACTTGGTATTGCCATTTTTCTGGATTAAAGTCATTCTAGTGATTGTACAGTGGTATCTCATTGTGGCTTAAAATTGCATATTCTGAGTCACTAATGATATTGAGAATGGGGAGTTATTGTTTAATAGGTACAGTGTTTCTATTTTCCAGGGTGAACAGAGTTCTGGAGATTATGGTGATTGGTTTCACAACATTATGAATGTATTTAATACCACTGCAGTATATACTTAAAAATGGTCAATACAATAAACTTCTTGTCTTTTATCACAACAAAAATATAAAAAAAGAAAAACTCAATTGTTCACCATTAACTATCTTTAAAAAATGTGTGTGTGTGTGTGTGTAATTTATTTCAATAACTTTTGGGTATAAATGGTTTTTGGTTACGTGAACGAATTGTATTGGGGTGAAATCTGAGATTTTAGTGCACCTGTTACCTGGGTAGTGTACATTGTACCCAATGTTTAGTTTTTTTAATCTCTCACCCTCCTCCCACCTTCCCCCTTCTGAGTTTCCAATGTCCATTATACCACTCTGTATGCCTTTGCATACCTATAACTTAGCTACCACTTATAGAGAACATATGGTATGTGGTGTTCCATTCCTGAGTTACTTAGAATAATGGCCTCTGGCTCAATCCAAGTTGCTGCAAAAGACATTATTTCATTTTTTTTTAATGGCTGAGTAGTATACCATGGTGTATTTTCTTTATCCACTCATCAGCTAATGGACACTTAGTTTGGTTCCGTATCTTTGCAATTGTGCATTGTGCTGTGATAAACATATTCATGCAGGTATCTTTTTAATATAATGACTTCTTTTTCTCTGGGCAGATACCTATCAGGGGAAATTCACCCCCGATATTTCATGTAGGTTCTTTTCTATTTTCCCTAAGTGTCAGCCGGTCTGAGAAATAAAAGGACAGAGTACAAAAGAGAGAAATTTTAAAGCTGGGTGTCTGGGGGAGACATCACATGTCGGCAGGTTCTGTGATGCCCCCTGAGCCATAAAACCAGCAAGTTTTTATTAGGGATTTTCGAAAGGGGAGGAAGTGTATGAATAGGGTGTGGGTCACAGAGATCACATGCTTCATGGTAATAAAATATCACAAGGCAAATGGAGGCAGGGCGAGATCACAGGACCACAGGACCGGGGCAAAATTAAAATTGCTAATGAAGTTTCGGGCACGCATTGTCGTTGATAACATCTTATCAGGAGACAGGGTTTGAGAGCAGATAACCAGTCTGACCAAAATTTATTAGGTAGGAATTTCCTTGTCCTAGTAGGCCTGGGAGTGCTAGGTGAGACCAGGGCTTATTTCATCCCTTATCTTCAATCGTAAAAGACAGACGTCCCCGGAGCAGCCGTTTTAGAGACCTCCCCTTAGGGAGGCATTCTCTTTCTCAGGGATGTTCCTTGCTGAGAAAAAGAATTCAGCAATATTTCTCCTATTTGCTTTTGAAAGAAGAGAAATATGGCTCTGTTCCACCTGGCCCACAGGCAGCCAGAGTTTAAGGTTATCTCTCTTGTTCCCTGAACATCGCTGTTATCCTGTTCTTTTTTCAAGGTGCCCAGATTTCATATTGTTTAAACAATTTGTGCAGTTAATGCAAGTATCACAAGGTCCTGAGGTGACATTCATCCTCAGCTTACGATGGTGATGGGATTAAGAGATTAAAGTAAAGACAGGCATAGGAAATCACAAGGGTATTGATTGGGGAAGTGATAAGTGTCCATGAAATCTTCACAATTTATGTTCAGAGATTGCAGTAAAGACAGGCATAAGAAATTATAAAAGTATTAATTTGGGGAACTAATAAATGTCCATGAAATCTTCATGATTTATGTTCTTCTGCCACGGCTTCAGCCGGTCCCTCCATTCAGGGTCCCTGACTTCCCGCAACAGATGCCCAGTAGTGGGATTACTGGATTGAATGGTAGATTTACTTTTAATTCTTTGAGAATATCCATACTGTTTTCCATAGAGGTTGTACTAATTTACATTCCCATCAACACTATGTAACTGTCCCCTTTTCACCACATCTATGCCAATGTTTATTGTTTTTCGGCTTCTTAATAATGGTCATTCTGGCTGGGGTTAAGTTGTATTTCATTGTGGTTTTAATTTGCCTTTCTCTGATTAGTGATGTTGAGCATTTTTTCATGTATTTTCTGGCCATTTGCATACCTTTTTAAAGTGTCTATTCATGTCATTTGCCCACTTTTTGATGGGATTATTTTTTCTTATTTGAGTTCCTTGCAGATTCTGGATATTAGTCCTTTGTCAGATGCATAGTTTGAAAATATCTTCTCCCATTTTGTAAGTTGTCTGTTTACTGTTTCTTTTGTTGTGCAGAAGCTTTTTAGCTTAGTTAGGTCTGATTTATTTATTTTTATTTTCATTGCATTTTCTTTTGAGGCCCTCATTATAAATTATTTGCCTAGGCCAATGTCCAGAAGAGTTTTTCTTAGGTTCTCTTCTAGAATATTTCTGGTTTTAGGTCTCAGATTTAAGTATTTAATCTATCTTGAATTGGTTTTTGTATATGGTGAGAGATAGGAATCCAATTTCATTTTTCTACATGTGTCTATTCAGTTTTCCCAGCCCCATTTATTGAATAGGGAAGCCTTTTACCAATTTATGTTTTTGTATGCTTTTTTGAATATCAGTTGGTTGTAAGTATTTGGCTTTAGTTCTGGGTTCTCAATTCTGTTCCATTTGCCTATGTATCTACTTTTATTATAGTACCATGCTGTTTGGTTACTATAGCCTTGTGGTATAATTTAAAGTCAAATAACATGGTGCCTCCAGATTTGTTCTTTTTGCTAAGGATTGCTTTGGCTATTTGGGCTCTTTTTTGGTTCCAAATGAATTTTACAATTGTTTTTCCTAACTCTGTGAAAATTTTAGCATTAACAATCTGATTTGAATGGCCCCAGGTTTCAGGTATATAAACATACTCAATCAGGCAGGATATACTAAGTACTCATAGAGATCTCAGGAGTTTTTCAAAGGCCAGTTGTGAAGACCTTTGGAATATGCAGGGTTTGAGCAACCCAAGCCTCTTGAATTAATAATGTTTTACTGCCCAGATAGTAATTGTACCAGCACAAATTGCTAAAAATAGATGATCTTTTCACCACAGAATTGCATTGATAGCTTTGTAGAAAGCCCATTGACCACAAAAATAAAGGTTTATTTCTAAAGTTTCTATTCTGTTTAATTGATCTATATGTTTATTCTTTTGCCAATACCACATTTTCTTGATTTCTATAGCTTTGTAGTAAGTTTTGAAATTAAGTACTATAATTCCTCCAGTACTGTTCTTTTTTAAAACTGGTTTTGGCTTTTGAGTTTCTATATAATTTTTAGGATAAGCCTATCAGGTTTTTTTTGTTTTGTTTTGTTTTTTTTTTTTTTTTGGAGATGGAGTCTCACTCCGTCCCAGGCTGGAGTGCAGTGGCACAGCCTCAGCTCACTGCAACCTCTGACTTCCTGGTTCAAGGGATTCTCCTGCCTCAGCCTCCCGAGTAGCTGGGATTACAGGCATGTGCCACCACACCTGGCTAATTTTTGTATTTTTAGTAGAGATGAGGTTTCACCATATTTGCCAGGATGGAAGCCTGTCAATTTTGGCAAAGAAGTCTGCTAGGATTTTGGTAGAGATTTCCTTAACTATAGACTAATTTGGAAAGAATTGCTATCTTAACAATATTGAATCTTATAATCCATGAACATGGAATATCTTTCCATTTATATATTGATCTTTAATTTTTAGTAATGTTTAATAGTTTTCAATATATACATATTATACTTTAAAGTATTTTTTATACATTTTTGATGCTATTGTAAAAGAAATTGCTTTCTAATTTAATTTTTGGATTCTTCCCCTGCTAGGGAGAAAAGTCTTGCTGTCCTACCATCTCCCCTTCTCTCCTATCTTTTACTAACTTATTTAATACTTAAAATTATCCTTTTTTTAATATAGACTTTACTTTTTGGAGCAATTATGTTCACAGGAAAATTGAGTGGAAGGTACAGAGATTTCCCATATAACCCCTGCCACCATACATCCTTCACCAGAGTGATAATATTTGCTACAACTGATGAACCTACGCTGATACATTATCATCACCTGAAGTCATTAGTTTCATTAAGCTTCACTCTTGGTGTTGTACATTCTATGGGTTTTGACAAATGTGTAATGACAGATATTCACCATTACTGTGTAATACAGAGTGTTTCACTGACCTGAAAGTCCTCTATGTACCTCCTATTCATCCCTCCCTCTGCCCTAATTCATGGCAACTATAATCTTTTTACTGTTTCCATAGTTTTGCCTTTTTCAGAATGTCAGATAGATGGAATCATACAGTATGTAGCCTTTCCAGATTGACTTCTTTCATTTAGTAAGGTGCATTTAAATTTCTTCCATGCTTTTTCATGACTTTTTTTTTTTAATTTATTTTGTTTTTTTGAGACAGGGTCTTGCTCTGTCACTGAGGCTGGAGTGTGGTAGTGTGATGCCAGCTCACTGCAGCCCGAACCTCCTGGGCTCAAGTGATCTTCCAGACTCAGCCTCCCCAGTAGCAAGACCACAAGTGCTCGCCATCACACCTGGCTAATGTTTTTGATTTTTCGTAGAGACTAGGTCTTGCTATGTTGCCCAGGCTGGTCTCAAACTCTTGGGCTCAAGTGATTCTCCCATCTTGGGCTCCCAAAGTGCTGGGATTACAGGCATCAGCTACCATGCCTGGATTTCATAGCTCATTTCTTTATAGTGTGGAATAATATTCAATTGCCTTGATGTACCACAGTTTATTTATCTATTCATGTATATGCCTACGGAGGGATATCTTAGTTGCTTCCAAGTTTTGGCAATTGTAAATAAAGCTGCTATGAACGTCCATTTGCAGGTTTTTGTATGGAAATAAATTTTCAACTCCTTTGGGCTACCAAGGAGCACAAGAGTTGGATGTTTTGTTTAGTTTTATAAGAAACTGCCAAACTGTCTTCCAAAGTAGACATATCATTTTGCATTCCCACCAGCAATGAATAACAGTGGCTGTTGTTCCACATCCTCACAGGCATTTAGTGTTGTCAATGTTTTGTATTTTGGCTATTCTGGTAAGTGTGTAGTTGTATCTCAGTGTTTTAATTTGTATTTTCCTGATGATATGGAACATCTTTTCATATGCTTATTTATCATGTGCATATCTTCTTTGGAAAAGCATCTGTAAGGCCTTTGACCCATTTTTTATTTCTATTTTTTTTTTAAGTCTTGCTCTGTTGCCCAGGCTGGAGTGCAGAGGCACAATCATAGCTCACTGCAGCTTCGACCTCCTGAGTCCAAGCAATCCTTCTGCCTCAGCATCCTGAATAGCTGGGACTAAAGGTATGCACCACCATGCCAAGCTAACTTTTTAATTTTTGTTTTTTAATAGAAATGGGGTCTTGGTGTGTTGCCTAGGCTGGTTTTGAACTCTTGGCCTTATGTGATCCTCCTGCTTTGATCTCCCAAAGTGCTGGGATTACAGGCATAAGTCACTGTGCCTTACCTGTTTGACCCATTTAAAAATCAAATTGTTTTCTCATTGTTGAGTTTTAAGCATTCTTTACTTGGATAATAGTCCTTTACTAGATATGTCTTTTGCAGATTTTTTTTGCAGACTGTGGCTTGTCTTTTCATTCTCTGGACAGTGCCTTTTACAGAACAGAAAACTAATTTTAATGAAGTGCAGCTTAGCTTATCAATTTTTTCTCTCATAGACTGTGCCTTTGGTATCATATATAAAAAGTCATGACCAAACTCAAGGTCATCTAGATTTTCTTCTATGTAATCTTCTAGAGGTCTTATAGTTTTGCATTTTACATTTAGATCCATGATCCATTTTGAATTAACTTTTGTGAAGGTTGGACAGTCTGTGTTTAGCGTAGCTTAATTTTTTTGCATGTGCCTGTCCAGTTATTCCACACCATTTATTGAAAATACTATCTTTTCTCAATACTATTGTATTACCTTTGCTCTTTTGTCAAAAACAGTTGACTAAATTGCTGTAGGTCTATTTCTGGTCTCTTGGTTCTGTTACATTGATCTATTTGTCTATTTTTTTGTTAATTGCACACTGTCTTGAAACTTTAGCCTTAGAGTAGGTCTCGAAGTTGGGTAGTGTTAGTCTTCCTTTCTTCTTTTAACACTGTTACCTAGGTGAAGTTTTGGGTTTGGTTTTTCGTCATTGTTGTTGTTGTGTGTGTGTGCCTGTATGTGTGTGCATTTATCCCACATGGTGTTCTCTGAGCTTCCTGGATCTGTGGTTTGGTGTCTGGCATTAATTTGTGAAATTCCCAGTCATTAACATTTCAAATGTATTCAAAATTTCAAATATTTATTCTGTTTTATTCTCTCCTTCTGGAATTAAAAGAAATACATAGGTCTAATCTAGATTCATGTGCTACATTTAGCTGATATTATTCAGTCTCTTTTTCTTGTAGAATGTCCCACATTCTGGCTTTGTCTGATTGTGTCTTTATGGTGTCATTTAACTTGCTTCCCTATTCTCTGCATTTCCTCTAAATTGTACCCAAAGAATTGATTACAGATGGTCTCTGACTTAGGATGTTTCAACTTACAATTTTTCAGATTTATGATGGTGCAAAAGGAGTACACATTTAGAAGCCCTACTTTGAGTACCCATACAACCACTGTTTTTTATTTTCAAAGAAAAATTCAATAAATTACATGAGATATCCAACACTTCATTATAAAATAAGCTTTGTGTTAGATGATTCTGTGCAACTGTGGACTAATGTAAGTGTTCTGAACATGTTTCAAATAGGCTAAGGTAAGCTATGATGTTTGGTAGGTTAGATGTATTAAATGTACTTTTGACTTACAATATTTTCAACTTATGATGGATTTATCAGGACATAACCCCATCTGAAGTCCAGGAGCATTCATATATTCAGGTAAAATATTTTTTCATGAAATCTTTGTAGGTTAAGTTGTATACTTCATATTGTATCACACAAGAGTGCACATTATATCAGGTCCTCCCAGTAACAGCAATACTAAATCCAATTATTTCATTAAGATGATGATCTCCAGATCTCCCCATTGGAATGGTAGCACGGTTTCCTCCTTTGCAATTAGTAAGTAATTTCTGGGGTGATTTGACTTTCCTCAAACTTTTTACCACATGGTTTTTAGCATCAGTTGATGACCTTTACCTAAGTTAATTATTGCATTTGAAATTGCAAAATGGTGATTTTCTTATTCTGTAATATTTGTACATTTAATAAAAGGCATCCTTTTACTGAGAAGAGTTTTAACCTTTTTTCCTCTGATTTTGAGGTTCACTGTGTACTCATACAACCTTTTTTTTTTTTTTAAAGATTTTTAAATTTTTTAAATTTTTATTTTTTTTGAGATGGAGTCTCGCTCTGTTGCCCAGGCTGAAGTGCAGTGGTGTGATCTTGGCTCACTGCAACTTCTGCCTCCTGGATTAAAGTGATTCTCCTGCCTCAGCCTCCTGAGTAACTGGGATTACAGGTTCATGCCACCAGGTCTGGCTAATTTTTGTATTTTTAGTAGAGATGGGGTTTCACCATGTTGGCCAGGCTGGTTTCCTGACCTCAAGTGGTCTGTCTCCCTCGGCCTCCCAAAGTGCTAGGATTATAGGCATAAGCCACTGTGCCCAGCCTATAAAATTTTTATTATTTAAAATGTAATCAATTGTAATTACTATTCTTTTTGATGGCCAAGTTGTTCCAAGTTTGGACACTGGAAGTTAATTCAATAAGATCCCTGTGTCCTTTTGTTGTGATTCAGTTGGTCTCTGGGTACATCTTTTATTTTTTGACACAAGATGTCCCAGGTTGCCTTGTACTTTTCTCTGCCTTAGATGTGGAATCAGCCATTTCTCCAAAGATACCTAGTTTCTTTTAGTGGGAAGTAGTATTTAGAAACCAAGATTTGGGTGGTACGTTTGTTCATTGCTACCAGTTGTAATGACTGCTGAGTTCTCCCTGTAAACAGAGGTAGGCAAAAATCTCTTAAATTTCCAGTTTATCTGTTACCATTTCCAGTTTAAAATCTCTTATTTTGAAATTTCCAAAATCTCTTACTATTTCCAGTTCAAAATTAATATTAAAGAGTTTTTAAAAACTTGTATTGGCATATTTTTCTTAAACCCAGAAAATCTTTGTTTCTGATAAAATTTATGTACAAGTTAGCTTTCTCCTATAATATGTATAAAATAATTTCTAAAATACAATATTGTTACCAACAACAAACATACTGAGTGAAGTTTCGCATCTCCCTAGTTCTTTTTGTTCTTGGAATATCACAATAAGAATAAACAGTTGGTTTACTGTGCTTGAAATAATTCTTTTCTCTGTGTGGTTATCAATTTCATAGTTAGGTTCATTTGTTACTGCCTGTTTTTCAGATGTATGGTTTGCTTTCTTCTTTTTCAATTTATTTTTTTGAATAAGTAAAACCTTTACATGGTATGCCAGCTATTAAATTACTGTATTTCAGCCTTCTGCACTGTCTGCTTTGTGATGCTGGGGCTGGGGCTCTGCAAACCACGTATCTGTTTTTCCAGGTGGTTCCTTGCTATGATCGCCCAAATGGGGTACTAGAGGAAGACTGCAATGTTGGAAGATGAAGAAGAAACTTGCTACTTGCTATTTTTTTTCTCCCCCCATGGGCCCTTTTGTCTGTTTCTTGTTCCTGTGTGTATCACCCTAGCAATCAATACTTTTTTTATGCCAGCAGTATAAATTCCTTTCCATAGAAACAGTTGAATTCAGTTTGCAGTTTTTCAAATATTTGCAGAACCAGCCTCATCCTGCCTCCCTCTTCCATTGGCCCTTCCTTTGAGCTCTGAGGCCTCACCAGCATCTGAGCAGTGACTTCTCAAAGTTCTGAGTTTCAGTTCAGTAGGAATCCTCTAAATTTTAATAATCTCTAAAGTTTAATAATCCCATCATCTTCTCGTTATTCTCCCTTCCCTAAAGAAGGTAGTTGATTCCTGAAATTTCTACCATTCTGATGCCCTCGTGCTCTTTTTTACCTTTTCAGTTATCTAGTTAACAACTGTAAAACTAGTTAATTCTTTTTTTTTTTTTTTTTTTTTTTTTTTGTTGAGACGGAGTCTCGCTCTGTCACCCAGGCTGCAGTACAGTGGCACAGCCTCGGCTCATTGCAAGCTCCGTCTCCCGGGTTCATGCCATTCTCTTGCCTCAGCCTCCAGAGTAGCTGGGACTACAGGCGCCCACCACCTCGCCCAGCTAATTTTTTTGTATTTATTTAGTAGAGACGGGGTTTCACCCTGTTAGCCAGGATAGTCTCGATCTCCTGACCTCGTGATCCACCCACCTCGGCCTCCCAAAGTGCTGGGATTACAGGCATGAGCCACTGCACCCGGCCAACAATTCTTTATATTCAATTATTTCTGTTCAAATAACTGATGTGTTTTTATAAGTTAAGGTATAACTAAACCTTAACTTAAACATGGTTCATGTTTAAAAATTATAAGAAGGCTTATTCACAGGAATCTTTCTTCAATCTCAAACCTTTCTATTCCAATCCCATCTATTCTCTAGAAGTAATCATTGCATTAGTCATTTTATTCTTTCTGTATTTGTTTTGGCTAAACAAGTTAAACACAAACACACACACACACACACACACACACACACACACACATTTTCTCTCTCGTGGTCTCTCTCTCTCTCACACACACGCATTTTCTCTTTTTATTACAAAAGATAGAATAATATAGATACTTTTTTGTGCCTTTTTTGTTCCCTAAAAAATATATCTTGAAAATAAGGATATGCACTTAATTCTTAGAGAATGAATATCATACCAATTCTTAGAGATTGCTCTCCATTGGTAGATATACCATGGTTTATTCCATTGATCTCTGATTTATGGGCATTTGGGTATGTTGCTGTGTCAATGGGTAAATGCATACATAATTTTATTACTATTCATCAAGTATTATTCTATAGAGCTGTATCATTTCCCGTTATTTGTAATCTATGAAAGGTTTGTTTCTCTGTAGTTTTGCCAACTGAATGTGCTGTCAGTTTTTTGAATTTCTGCCAATTTGATAGGTGAGAAATGGCAGCTTCGTGTTAATTTGCATTTCTTTTACAGTAGTAAAATTGAAGCTCTTTTCATATGTGTCAGGGCCATGTTACTTTCTTTTTCTATGAGCTGTCTATCTAGATTTCCTATTGTATTTTTGGTCTTTTTCTTCTTGATTGTTGAGTAGATTAGATACCAAGGAGATTAGCTCTTATTTGTGATATATGTTGCAAATAATTTTTTTAGTTTGCAATTTCTCTTGATTTTTGCTTATAGTGCAAATATTTTTAAATTTTCTTATAGTCAAATTTTTAATCATTTCTTTGTTTTTATCTTCTGAACTAAAGTCAGAAAGTGCTCTAGTACAACCATCATTTTGATACTGAAGAATTCTTTCATGTTCTATATGGGTTTTTTTCATAGTACTCTAATATCATTTTACGAAATTACTAACTTCTTATATCTCTCAGAGGATGTCAATTGGGAACTTCAAAAGTTCTCTTTTTCTGGAAATATCTGTTAAACTGGAATCAATTTTTCTGTTTATTTTTCTTTATCATTCTTTTTCATGATGCATATTTTTCTTGAAAATCTAGTTAGCTCTGCAGCTCTCTCTTAAATATAAAACTGTCTGAGAGGTTGTCAATATAAGGACTTCTCTTTGGGTTGTGTGTTCAGGGACCTGGCTGTTCACAGTAAGTTCCAAGTGTCTGAATGAATGAAGTGTCTGAATGAAGTGTCTGAATGAAGAGGCCATTCTCTAGGTTGTTAACAAACTCACCTCTAATAGCTATTCTGAGTAGGAGAAGAAATCATCACTTACAGGTATATGCTATAGTACTTGTGTTAAGATTATAATTTGTGAGTGGAGAGGCTTCTATAAGAGTATATAGATCTAAATTACCTCCCTTGTTTTAAGCCTCATTTTTTCTCTTTTTTTTAAAAAAAAACATTTATTTTAAGTTCAGGGATACATGTGCAGGTTTGTATATTGGTAAACTTGTCATAGGAGTTTATTGTACAGATTATTTTATTACCCAGGTATTAAGCCTAGTACCCATTATTTTTCTGACCCTCTCCCTCCTGTCAACCTGCACCCTGCCCCAGTGTGTGTTGTTCCCCTCTATGTGTCCATATGTTCTCATCATTTAGCTCCCACTTTCAAGTGAGAACATGCGGTATTTGGTGTTCTGTTTCTGTGTTAGTTTGCTGAGGATAGTGGCCTCCAGCTCCATCCATGTTCCTGCAAAGTACATGATATCATTCTTTTTTTATGGCTGCACAGTGTTCCATGGTGTATATGTTCCACATTTTATTTATCCAGCCTATCATTGATGGGCATTTAGGTTAATTCCATGTCTTTGCTATTGTGAATAGTGCTGCAATGAACATACATGTACATTTATCTTTATAATAGCACAATTTATATTTTTGGGATATATCCCCAATAATGGGATTGATGGGTTGAATGGCATTTCTGTTGTTAGGTCTTTGAGGAATTTTCACACTGTTTTCCATAATGGTTGAACTAATTTATACTCCCATCAACAGTGTATAAGCATTCCTTTTTCTCTGCAACCTTGCCAGCATCTGCTATTTTTTGACTTTTTAGTAATAGCCATTCTGACTGGTGTGATGTGGTATATGATTGTGGCTTTGATTTGCATTTCTCTAATGATCAGTGATATTGAGCTTTTTTTCACATGCTGTTGGTTGCATATATGTCTTCTTTTGAAAAGGGTCTGTTCATTTCCTTTGCCCACTTTTTTTTTCTTGTAAATTTAAGTTTCTTATAGATGCTGGATATTAAGCCTTTGTTGGATGTGTAGCTTGCAAAAATTTCCTTCCATTCTGTAGGTTGTCTGCTCACTCTGTTGATAGTTTCCTTTGTTGTGCAGAAGCACTTTAGTTTAACTAGATCCCATTTGTCAATTTTTGCTTTTGTTGCAATTGCTTTTGGTGTTTTTGCCATGAAAGCTTTGCCTGTCCCTATGCCCTTAATGGTATTACCTAGGTTTTCTTCCAGGCTTTTTATAGTTTTGAGTTTTGCATTTAGGTCCTTAATACATCTTGAGTTAATTTTTGTATACAGTGTAAGGAAGGGGTCCAATTTCAATGTTCTGTATATGGCTAGCCAGTTATTTCAGCACCATTTATTGAATAGGAAATCCCTTCCCCATTGCTTGTTTTTTGTCAGGTTTGTCAAAGATCAGATAGTAGTATATGCGTGGCCCTATTTCTGGGTTCTCTATTCTGAGCCATTGGTCTATGTGTCTATTTTTGTATTAGTACCATGCTGTTTTGGTTACTATAGCTCTGTAATATAGTTTGAAGTTGGGTAGTGTGATGCCTCTAGCTTTGTTCTTTTGCTTAAGATTGCTTTGGCTCTTTGGGCTCTTTTTTGGTTTAATATGAATTAAAATTTTTTTTCTAGTTCTGTGAAGAATCTCAATGATAGTTTAATAGGAACAGCATTGAATCTACAAGTTGCTTTGGGCAGTATGGCCATTCTTACATATTGATTCTTCCTATCCATGAGCATGGAATTTTTTTTCCATTTGTTGTGTCATTTCTGATTTGTTTGAGCAGTGGTTGTATTATCCTTATAGAGATCTTTCATATCCCTTGTTAGCTAAATTCCTAGGTATTTATTCTTTTGTGGCAGTTGTGAATGGAATTGCATTCCCAATTTAGCTCTTGGGTTGACTGTTGTTGGTACATAGGAATGTTAGTGATTTTTGCTCATTGATTTTTATATCCTGATACTTTGTTGAAGTTGTTTATCAGCTTAAGAAGCTTTTGGGCTGAGACTATGGGGTTTTCTAGATACAGAATCATGTTGTCTGCAAACAGGAATAGTTTGACTTCCTCTCTTCCTATTTGGATGCGCTTTGCTTCTTTCTCTTGCCTAATTTCCTTGGCTAGGACTTCTGAACTACATTGAATAGGAATGGTGAGAGAAGGCATTCTTGTCTTTGCTGGTTTTCAAAGGGAATGCTTCCAGCTTTTGCCCATTCAGTATGATGATGGCTGTGGGTTTGTCATAGATAGCTCTTATTATTTTGAGGTATGTTCCTTCAATACCCAGTTTGAGAGTTTTTAACATGAAGGGGTGTTGAATTTTATCAAAAGCCTTTTCTATGTCTATTGAGATAATCATGTGGGTTTTATCTTTAGTTCTGTTTATGTGATAAATAACATGTATTGATTTGTGTACATTGAACCAACCTTGCATCCCAGGGATAAAGCCTACTTGATTGTGGTGGATTAGCTTTTTAATGTACTGCTGGATTTGGTGTTCCAGTATTTTGTTGAGAATTTTGGCATTGATATTCATCACGGGTATTGGCCTGAAGTTTTCTTTTCTCTTATTTTTTTAAATCTCTGCCAGGTTTCGATATCAGGGTGATGCTAGCCTTATAGGATGAGTTGAGGAGGAGTCCCTCCTCTGTATTTTTTTTTGGAATAGTTTTAGCATGAATGGTACCAGCTCCTCTTTGTACATCTGGTAGAATTCAGCTGTGAATGTATCTGGTCCTGGGCCTTTTTTGGTTGGTAGGCTATTTATTACTGACTCAATTTCAGAGCTTGTTACTGATCTGTTCAGAGAATCAATTTCTTCATGGTTCAGTCTTGGCAGGGTTCATGTATCTAGGCATTTACCCATTTCTTCTAGATTTTCTAGTTTGTGTGCATAGAGGTGTTCATAATATTCTCTGCTGGTGGTTTGTATTTTGGTGGGGTCATGGTGATATCCACCTTGTTATTTCTGATTGGGTTTATTTGAATCTTCTCTTTTTTTTGTGTGTCTAGCTAGTGGTCTGTTTAATTTTTTTTTTTTTTTAAAAAAAGCTCCTGGATTTGTTGATCTTTTGAACGGTTTTTCATGTCTCAATATCCTTCACTTCATCTCTGATTTTGGTTATTTCTTGTCTTCTGCTAGCTTTCAAATTTGTTTACTCATGGTTCTCTAGTTCTTTTAGTTGTGATATTAGGTTGTTGAGATCTTTCTAACTTTTTGATGTGGGCATGCAGTGCTATATATTTCCCTCTTAACACTGCTTTAGCGGTGTCCCAGAGATTCTGGTACGTTGTGTCTTTGTTCTCATTGGTTTCAAAGAGCTTATTTATTTCTGCTTTAATTTCATTATTTACCCAGTAGTCACTCAGGAGCAGGTTATTCAGTTTCCATGTAATTGCATAGTTTTGAGTGAATTTTTCATCTTGATTTCTAATTTGATTGCACTGTGGTTCAAGAGAAGCATAGTGTAGTTCTTTTGCATTTGTTGAGGAGTGTTTTACTTTGAATTATGTGTTTGATTTTAGAGTATGTGCCACATGGCAATGAGAAGAATGTATATTCTGTTGTTTTCAGTGGCAAGTTCTATACATATCTATCAGGTTCATTTGATCCAGTGCTGAGTTCGGATCTTAAATATCTTTGTTAATTTTCTGTCTTGACCACCTGTCTAATGTTGTCAGTGGGGTGTTAGAGTCTCCCACTATTATTGTGTGGCAGTCTAAATGTATTTGAACGTCTCTAAGAACTTGATTTATGAATCTGGGTGCTCTTGTGTTAGGTGCATATATATTTAGGTTAGTTAAATCTTTTTATTGAGTTGAATCATTTACCATTAAGTAAATACCCTTCTTTGCCTTTAAAAAAAAATCTTTGTTGGTTTAAAGTCTCTTTTGTCAGAAACTAGGATTGCAACCCTTGCTTTTTTATTTCCCATTTGCTTGGCAGATTTTTCTCCATCCCTTTATTTTCAGCCTATGTGTGCCATTACATGTGAGGTAGGCCTCTTAAAGACAGCATACCAACGAGTCTTGGTTCTTTATCCAGCTTGCCACTCTGTGTCTTTTAATTGGGGCATTTAGCACATTTACATTTAAGGTTGTTATTGATATGTGTGGATTCATATGTGTGGAACTGATCCTGTCATCATGATGTTAGCTGGTTATTTTTCAGACTTGTTTATGTGGTTACTTCAGTGTTACTGGTCTGTGTACTTCAGTGTGTTTTTGTAGTGGCAGGTAACAGTCTTTCCTTTCCACATTTAGTTCTTCCTTGTAAGGCAAGTCTGGTGGTAATAAATTTCCTCAGCATTTTCTTGTCTGAAAAGAATCTTATTTCTCCTTCACTTATGAAGCATAGTTTGGCTAGATATGAAACTTTGGGTTGGAATTTCTTTTCTTTAAGAATGTTGAATATTGGCACCCCCCTCCCCCTTCTGGCTTGTAGAGTTTCTGCTGAGAGGTCTGCAGTTAGTCTGTTGACTTCCCTTTGTAGGAGACATAACCTTTTCATATTTAGTTCTTCCTTCAGGAGCTCTCCTGTAAAGCAAGTCTGGTGGTAACGAATTTCCTCAGCATTTTCTTATCTGAAAAGAATCTTATTTCTGCTTTACTTAAGAAGCTTAGTTTGGCTGGATATGAAATTTTGGGTTGGAATTTATTTTCTTTAAGAATATTGAATATTGGCCCCCAATCTCTTCTGGCTTATAGGGTTTCTGCTGAGAAATCTGCAGTTAGTCTGATGGTCTTCCCTTTGTAGGTGACCTGACCTTTCTCTCTAGCTGCCTTTAGCATTTTTTCTTTCTTTTTGGCCTTGGAGAATCTAATGATTATGTGTCCTGGGGATGATCTTTTTGTGAAATATCCTACTAGGGTTCTCTGCATTTCCTATATGTGAATGTTGGCCTCTCTAGATTGGAGAAGTTTTCCTGGATGATATCCTGAAGTATGTTTTCCAAGTTGGTTCCCTTTCAGGGACACCAGTGAGTCTGAATTGTCTCTTTACATAATCCCATATTTCTCAGAGGATTTGTTTATTCATTTTCATTATTTTTTTTTCTCTATTTTTGTCTGTCTTATTTCAGAAAGCCAGTCTTCAAGCTCTGGGATTCTTTCCTCCACTTGGTCTATTCTGCTATTAACACTTGTGATTGCATTATGAAATTCTTGTATTGTGTTTTTCATTCTCTCAGGTTGGTTATGTTCTTTTCTATATTGGTTATTTTGTATTTCAGCTCCTGCATTGTTCTATCATAATTTTTAGTTTCCTTGCATTGGGTTTCTACATAACCCTGTAGCTCAGTGGTCTTTCTTCCTATCCATATTCTGAATTTGATTTCTGTCATTTCAGCCATCTCAGCCTGGTCCAGAATCCTTGATGGAGTGGTGATGTGGTCATTTGGAGAAAAGAAGGCATTCTGGCTTTTTGAGTTCTCAGGGTTCTTAAGTTGTTTCTTTCTCATCTTTGTGGGCTTATCTATGTTTAGTTTTTGAGGTCGCTGACCTTTGGATTTTTTTTATCCTATTTGATGACTTTGAGAGTTTGATTGTGGCCTCATTGTGGGAGGGAACTGTACAATGGTATGAATACCAGAGACAAAAACCACTGGGGATCTTCTTAGAGGTTGCTTACCACAAATGGATAGGCAATATCCAGGCAGACAGTAGATGCAAGAAGCAATAGACAATACTGAAGGTCTCCTGAGTATGGTGGGTTTGAGTGTAGACACAGATGGATTCATACTCATATAAAACTGAATTATTATCTCTATTTTGTAGCATTAAGAAAACAAAGTGTGGTTAGAATTCTTTTGGAAATAAATGTAAATGGCTTTCCAAAGTGGTTGTCTTTCAACATTTATTCAACAAATATTCATAGTGTAACTTTTTGTACTAAACAAGGAACTAGACTAATTTATTATACTTGGTCCCCCCAGAATTTGCATTTTTGTTTAATATTGCATTATTATTGATATATTTTACAGATGAAGAAACAGAATGTAAGTGACAGGCCCAAGGCTGCTTAACTCAAGTGACAGAGTTGAGTTTCATCTCTGGGTCTTCTCTTCTGTTATGTGTTGTCTCCAACAAAGACTTCAGTCTTCACAAACTGAAGTTCTAGGATAGTTCTACCATTTGGGTTGATAAAAGGCAGAGCTGAGTCTTATACCTGATAACATAATGAGAACAGATACTTTGGAGCTGATCTCCACCCTTTGAACCATCCTATTGAGAAAACAAATGGGGCCCTCTGAGGATACAGGAAGAAACTCTGTTAGAACCACTGAGCAACAAAGTCTGTTTTTGAGTAAGAAGAAATTTCATTGCTTTCAGCATCCCCTGACCCACTGTAGTATAAGATTGATTTTTATTCCAACCTCCAGAAGAAGAAGAACATACTTCCCTACTTTCTCTTTCCCTATATAAATATACTTATCTACATACTTATTCAGAAAATCAGCTACAACTTTTTTAAAGGTAAAAATAATTCTCAATAACCTGGTAGTGTTTCATCTGGCTTGAGAAATATGAAGTCTATATTTTTTCAGGCAACAATAATTACTAAACTTCTGTGTAGCCGTGCAGACCACCAAAATGTTCATTTAATTTAATGAGCATAGTGATGAGTATTAAACTACCAAATAGCACATCAGTGCCTCAGGATGTCAGGTTCGCCTGGGTCTAAGTAATTCACTTGGGATCAACTTTGAGATTTCTTACAGAGTAGATCCTGGGTTTTAAAACATTCAGAATTGTGGCTATACCCTTTACCTAGGATTAACAAAGATAGTTGTGACCTGCTCAAAAGATTTTTAAAGAGAAATAATGTTGGAGGGCTGTAGGAAACTGCTTTTGCCGCATAGAAATATCTCTACTGGAGCTTTATCCAGTAATATCGCCATCTGGTATCCCTTTTCTCTGCGTCAGTATTACTACTGTCATCTTTGGTTGAGACTGTTTTTCCTTCCCACTGGCCTTAGATAGTATCATGACTTACTTCTGATTATAACACCGAGGGAGTCTGGGTCTCTATAAAGTTTCACTTACCTAGCGAGAGAGGATCTGTATTAGTTTTCTTTTGAAACAAGAAAACTAGTCTTTTCTTAATCTGTTACAGTCTCCTTATTTTGGAACCCGTCTTTTTTGACTTTCCTGAGTTTGTCTCTATGTCAATTACTCTTTATTATAACACCCTGTTTCTTTCCTTTAAATTGCTTATCCCAGTCTGTAATGACCTTATTTGCTGATGTATGTGTTTATTATCTGCTTTTTTCCACTAGGATATAGGCTATATTTATGTGAATACCATGTCTGCTTTTGCTCACTACTCTTCCCCAGCACCCAGCCCAGTGCCTGAACCATACACAGAGGTCACGTAGTCATTTGTTGAATGAATGAATGAATGAAAGACTTTTATTAAATACTCAAAGTGAGACTAGCAGACAGCATTGATGCTCTGCCCATATTTCCTCCCTGTTGCTGCTTCAGGGCACACTAGCTGTCTTCAACAGCACTCAATTATCTGAGGCCTTTCTTTTCTTTTTTTGAGGCCACTGAATTCTGCTTTCCACCCCCAAAACGTTGGGAAGTACCTGGAAATTAATAGACACCCGGGAGTAGCCCTTAACTTGAACTGATTGGAGTAGAGATACAGATATCCCAGCTCCCTCGTCCTTGGGTGGCATAACTGAGGCATTTTTACACTGGTTTGCAGAGTTGGCCCAGCAGAATTAAGCACCAATCTCAGTGTGCCAGCTGCCTCGACACTGCACTCTTTATTAGGTCCTTTCCATTTCTTTCTCACCTCCCTTCTCAACTCCCCTGTGTGTCCCCATGACTTCCCAAATAAATTACTTGCACTTGAAATTTCATCTCAGAGACTTTTCTGGAGAACCCAAGCCAAGATGCATAGGAAACAAAAGTTCATGAACGCTTTACAGGCATTCTGTTTCTAAATGAAGGAGGATGCATCTGTTTCGAAATGAAAGTAAATCAGAAAAAAGGTCAGTTTCTTTTCTAAAACATAGGCCTTATTATCTTTTGATAAGTCTTTTGGATCTTTTGATTAGTTTACATATTAAAAGCATGGCATCTTTAACAGATTATTCTTTCAACTTTGGTTTTTAATATATATTTCTGGATCACCATCTGGGCAATTGGAAACATGCATTTTGTGAGTCACCATGAAGAAATATGGTCAATAATTAAGCAGTCATGTATAGCACACTTACTTTACGAAAAGAACTGAAGCCATGTTAGAGGATCCACATTTCTTTTTTTTTTAAATTTATTTTTAGTTTTTGTGGGTACATAGGTGTATATGTTTATGGGGTACATGAGATATTTTGATACATGCATGAAATGTATAGTAATTACATCATGGAAGATGAAGTATCCTTCCCCTCAAGCATTTATCCTTTGTGTTACAATCTAATTATACTCTTTTTGTTACTTTTAAATGTACAGTTATAATTGACTATAGTCACCCTGTTGTGCTATCAACTACTAGGTCTTATTCATTGTCTCTATTTTGTTGTACTCATTACTCATCCCCACCTCTACTCCCACCCTCCTGCTACCCTTCCTAGCCTCTGGTAACTATCCTTCTATACTCTGTGTCCATTAGTTCAATTGCTTTGATTATTAGATCCCGCAACATTTGTCTTTCTGTGCCTGGCTTATTTCTCTTAGCATAATGACTTCCAGTTCCATCCATGTTGTTGCAAATGATTGGATCTTATTCTTTTTATGGCTGAATAGTACTTCATTGTGTGTAAATTCTGTGTTTTCTTCATCCACTCATCTGTTGATAAACATTTAGGTTGCTTCCAAATCTTGGCTATTGTGAACAGTACTGCAACAAACATGGGAATGAAGATATTGCTTCTGTATTAGTCTGTTTTCATGCTGCTGATAAAGACATACCTGAGACTGGGAAATTTACAAAAGAAAGAGGTTTAATTGGACTTAGTTTCACATGCTGGGGAAGCCTCACAATCATGGTGGAAGGCAAGGAGGAGCAAGTCATGTCATACATGGATGGCAGCAGGCAGAGAGAGAGAGAGCTTTTGTAGGGAAATTCCACTGTATAAGGCCATCAGATCTCATGAGACTTATTCACTATCATAAGAACAGCATGGAAAAAACCTGACCCCATGATTTAATTACCTCCCACTGTTCCCTCCCATGACATGTGGGAATTCAAGATGAGATTTGGGTGGGAACACAGCCAAACCATATCATTCAACCTCTGGCCCCTCCCAAATCTCATGTCCTCATATTTCAAAACCAATCATGCCTCCCCAACAGTCCCCCAAAGTCTTAACTCATTTTAGCACTAACTCAGAAGTCCACAGAGTCTCATCTGAGACAATGCAAGTCCCTTCTGCCTATAAGCCTGTAAAATCAAAAGCAAGTTAGTTACTTCCTAGAAACAATGGGGACACAGGCATTAGGTAAATATAGCCATTCCAAATGGGAGACATTGGCCAACACAAAGGGGCTACATGCCCCATGCAAGTCTGAAATCCAGCAGGGCAGTCAAATCTTAAAGCTCCAAAATAATCTCCTTTGACTCCATGTCTCACATCCAGGTCACACTGATGCAAGAGGTGGGTTCCCATGGTCTTGGGCCACTCTTCCCCTGTGGCTTTGCAGGTTATAGCCCCCCTCCCAGCTGCTTTCATGGGCTGGTGTTGAGTGTCTGCAGCTTTTCCAGGTGCATAGTGCAAGCTGTCAGTGGATCTAGCATTCTGGGTTCTGGAGGACAGTGGCCCTCTTCTCACAGCTCCACTAGGCAGTGCCCCAGTCGGGACTCTCTGTGGGGGCTCCTACTCCACATTTTCCCTCTGCACTGCGCAAGGAGAGGTTCTCCATGAGAGCCCTGCCCCTGCAGCAAACTTCTGCCTGGGCCTCCAGGCATTTCCATATATCCTCTGAAATTTAGGTGGAGGTTCCCAAACCTCAATTGACTTCTGTGCATCTGTGGGCTCAACACCACATGGAAGCTGCCAAGGCTTAAGGCTTGCACCCTCTGAAGCCATCACCCAAGCTCCATGTTGGCCCCATTCAGCCAGTGCTGGAGCAGCCGGGATGCAGGGCATCAAGTCCCCAGGCTGCGCACAGCACGGGGACCCTGGGCCCGGCCCATGAAACTACTTTTTCCTCCTAGGCTTCCTGGCCTATGATGGAAGGGGCTGCTGTGAAGACCTCTGAGATGCCCTGGAGACATTTTCCTATTGTCTTGGGGGTTAGCATTTGGCTTTTTGTCACTTACGCAAATTTCTGCAGCTGGCTTGGATTTCTCCTCAGAAAATGGGATTTTCTTTTCTATCTCCTTGTCAGGCTGCAAATTTTCCAAACTTTTATGCTCTGTTTCCCTTTTAAAACTGAATGCCTTTAATAGCACTCAAGTCACCTCTTGAATGCTTTGCTGCTTAGAAATTTTTCCTGCCAGATACCCTAAATCATCTCTCAAGTTCCAAGTTTCATAAATCTCTAGGGGAGGGGCAAAATGCCACCAGTCTCTTTGCTAAAACATAACACGAGTCACCTTCACTCTAGTTCCCAACAAATTCCTCGTCTCCATCTGAGACCACCTCAGCCTGGATTTTATTGCCCATATCATTATCAGCATTTTGGTCAAGGCCACTCAACAAGTCTCTAGGGAGTTCCAAACTTTCCCACATTTTTCTGTCTTCTAAGCCCTCCAAACTGTTCCAACCTCTGCCTGTTATCCAGTTCTGAAGTCACTTCCACATTTTCAGTTATCTTTTCAGCAGTGCTGCACTCCCAGTACCAATATACTGTATTAGTCTGTTTTCATGCTGCTGATAAAGACATACCTGAGACTGGGTAATTTACAAAAGAAAGAGGTTTAATTGGACTTACAGTTCCACATGACTGGGGAAGCCTCACAATCATGGTGGAAGGCAAGGAGGACCAAGTCACATCTTACATGAATGGCAACAGGCAAAGAGAGAACTTGTGCAGGGAAATTCCACCATATAAAACCATCAGATCTCATGAGACTTATTCACTGTCATGTGAACAGCATGGGAAAGACCTGCCCCCATGATTCAATTACCTCCCACCAGGTCCCTCTCATGACATGTGGGAATTCAAGATGAGATTTGGGTGGGGACACAGCTAAACCATATGCTGATTTCCTTTTTGGGGGGTATATACCCAGCAGTAAGATTGCTAGATCATGTGGTAGCTCAATCTTTAGTTTTTTGAGGACCTTCCAAACTACTGTCTGTAGTGGTTGTACTAATTTACATTTCCACCAACAGTGTACAAGGAGTACACTTCTTCACATCCTTGTCAGCGTTTGTTATTGCCTATCTTTTGGATAGAAGCCACTTTAACCAAAATGAGATGATATTGAATTGTAGCTTTGATTTGCATTTTTCTGATCAATGACATTGAGCACCTTTTCATATGCCTGTTTGTCATTTGTATGTCTTCTTGAAAAATATCTACTCAGACCTTTTGCCCATTTTTTGATCAGATTGTATTTTTTTCTATAGATTTGTTTGAGCTCCTTATATATTCTGGTTATTAATCTCTTGTTGCATGGGTAGTTTGCAGATATTTACTCCCATTTTGTGGGTTGTCTCTTCACTTTGTTGATTGTATCCTTTGCTGTGCAGAAACTTTTTTAACTTGATGTGATCTCATTTGTCCATTTTTGCTTTGGTTGCCTGTGCTTGTGGGATATTATTGCTCAAGAAATCTATGCCTAGACCAATGTTCTGGAGATTTTCCCCAATGTTTAATTGTAGTAGTTTCATAGTTTGAGGTCTTAGATTTAAGTTTAAGTCTTTTTATTTTTTTTTTTTGTATATGGCAAGAGATGGGGTCTAGTCTCATTCTTCTGCATATGGACATCCAGTTTTCCCAGCACGTTTATTGAAGAGACTGTTTTTTTTTCCAGTGTATTTTCTTGGCAACTTTGTGAAAAATGAGTTCACTGTAGGTGTGTGGATTTGTTTCTGGGTTCTCTATTCTGTTCTATGGGTCTGTGTGCCAGGACTATGCTGTTTTGGGTACTATAGCTCTGTAGTATAGTTTGAAGTCAGGTGATATTATTCTTACAGTTTTGTTTTGTTTTGTTTTTCCTTAGGATAGCTGTGGCTATTCTGAGTCTTCTGTAGTTCTATATAAATTTTAGGATTGGTTTTTATATTCTGTGAAGAATGTCATTTGTATTTTGATAATGATTGCATTTGAATCTGTAGATTGCTTTGGGTAGTATAGACATTTTAATAATACTAATTCTTCCAATTCATGAACATGGAATATCTTTTCTTTTTTTGGTGTCCTCTTCAATTTCTTTCATCTGTGTTTTATAGTTTTTAATTGTAGAGATATTTTCACTTATTTGGTTAATTCCTAGGTACCTAATTTTATTTGTGGCTTTTGTAAAGGGAATTACTTTTTTGACTTCTTTTTCAGATTGTTCACTATTGGCATATAAAAATGCTACTGATTTTTGTATGTTAATTTTTGTATCCTGCAACTTTACTGAATTTTTTGATCAGTTCCAATAGTTTCTTTGGTGGAGTCTTTGGATTTTTCAAAATATAAGATTTTATCTTCTGCAAACAAGGGTAATTTAACTTCTCCCTTTCCTTTTTGGAAGCCCTTTATGTCTTTCTTTTGTCTGATTGCTCTGGCTAGTACTTCCAGTACTATGTTGAATAATAGTGGAGAAAGTGGGCATCCTTGTCATGTTCCAGAGCTTAGAAGAAAGGCTTTTCACTTTTTCCCCATTCATTGTGATAGTAGCTGAGTGTCTGTCATATATGGCTTTGCCCTCCTCTCAGCTGTGACAGGGCAACACAGTTCAATGTAAGTTCCCCATTTGCAGTGCTCTGTCTCTAAGTGCGCAGACTTTCTGAGCTGTGGGGCCACTGCTGGGGGATGGGAGAGGGGTGGTGTCAGTGATTCAAGACTGTCTCTCTTACCCTCTTTAATGTCTCTTTCAGCAATATGAAGTTAAAACTAGGTATCATGATTGCTCACCTGATTTTTGGTTCTTGTTATTGTACATTTTTGTATGCAGATAATTGTTACAATTTGTTGTTCCTGCAGGAGGGATAAAAGGTGTAGGCTTCTATTCCACATCTTTCTCTCCCTCCCTCTCAGGATCCAAATTTGAACAGGACATTAGGCCCTACCCCTCAAATGCTCACAACCCAGTAGTGGATAGAAGCACATATACATTCCTGTAATCCCAGCACTTTGGGAGGCTGAGGCGGGCAGATCACAAGGTCCGGAGATTGAGACCATCCTGGCTAACACGGCGAAACCCCGTCTGTACAAAATACAAAATACAAAATAAATTAGCCTGGCGTGGTGGCACGCACCTCTAGTCCCAGCTACTCCGGAGGCTGAGGCAGGAGAATGGTGTGAACCTGGGAGGCGGACCTTGCAGTGAGCCAAGATTAGGCCACTGCACTCCAGCCTGGGTGACACAGCAAGACTCTGTCTAAAAAACAAACAAACAAACAAACAGAAAGCACATATACATTAAAATGGGGTTAGCACTCTGAAAGCTAAACAGAATGTGCTATAGGATTTCAGAGTAGAGTTGAAAAGAACTCTGAGGAACTGTTCAGGGTTTCCTGGATAGAGGCCCTGAAGGATGAGGAATTCTTCAGGGGAAACTTTCTGCATAAAATAGTAAGGTTGGAAAGCACAAAGTAGGATGATAAGGACTCATGGTCTCAGCATAGAACTCTGGGACCGTATCAACAAATGAGGCTAGAATTGAACAATCCAGGGACAAAGTAGTGAGAGCCAATTTAGCCATATATTGACAGCATAATGAGAATATTATGGGTTAGAACTGGGGGTTGCATTAATTTGCTAGGGATGGCATAATAGTCACAGACTGGGTGTCTTAAGAGAAATTTATTTTCTCATAGTTGTAGAGGTTGGAAGTCCAAGGTTAAGTCATTGGTAGGGTTGGTTTCTTCTGCAGCTTGTCTCCTTGGCTTATAGGTGGCCATCATTTTCCAGTGTCTTCACATGGTCTCCCCTCTGTGTGTGTCTGGTCCTAATATTCATCCCTTATAAGGACACCAATCACTGAATTAGATCCCATTCTAATGACCTCATTTGAAATTAATTACTTCTTTAAAGAGCCTATCTCCAAATAGTCATATGCTGCATAATGACTTTTTGGTCAATGACCAACTACATATACCATGGTGGTGCTGTAAGATAATAATGGAAGTGAAAATTCCTATTAGCTAGAAATGTCATAGACATCATAGTCCTCAAAACGTAGCACAATACGTTATTTGCTTGTTTGTGGTGGTGCTCGTTTAAACAATCCTACTGTGCCATCAGTCATATAAAAGCCTAGCACATACAGTTATGTAGAGTATATAAGGCTTGATAATGATCATAAACAACTATGTTACTAGTTTATGAATTTACTGTATTTTCATTGTCATTTTACAGTGTATGCCTTCTATTTATAAAAAAAGAAGTTAAATGTAAAGCAGCCTCAGGCAGGTCCTTCAGAGCGTATTCCAGAAGAAGGAATTGTTATCACAGAGGTTGACAACTCCATGAGTGCTATTGTCCCTAAAGACCTTCCAGTGGGACAAGATGTGGAGGTGAAAGACAATGATATTGATGATCCTGACTCAGTGTGGGCCTAGGCTAATGCATGTGTTTTTGTCTTGATTTTTAACAAAAAATCTTACAGAATAAGGACATAAGGAAATAATACTTTTGTATAGCTGTTAAATGTGTTTGTTTTAAGCTAAATATTATTACAAAATAGTCAAAGTTAAAATTTAAAAATTTATAAAGTAAAAAATTTACAGAAAACTATGGTTAATTTATTACTGAAAGAATTTTAAAAAATTATGTAGCCTAAGTGTACAGTGTTTATGAAGTCTACGGCCATATACGGTAATGTCCTTGGTCCTCCCATTCACTCGGTATTCACTCACTGACACACCCAGAGCAGCTTCCAGTCCTGCAAGCTCCATTCATGGTAAGTGACCTATACAGGTGTGCTATTTAAAAAAAAAAGTTATACTGCATTTTTACTATACATTTTCTATGTTTAGATACACAAGTATGCACTATTGTGTTACAATTGCCTGCAGTATTCAGTAAAGCATATGCTGTTCAGATTTATAGTCTAGGAACAATAGGCTATATTCCATATAGCCTGGGCATATAGTAGGGTAGACCATCTAGGTTTCTATAAGTATATACTCTGTGATGTTTGCACAATGATGAAATTGCCTAATGACACATTTCTCAAAACATGTCACTGACAGCACAGTCATATTCTGAGATATTGGGGTTAGAACTTCAACATATAAATTTTGGGCGAGGGACACAATTTAGCCCATAATAGGGAGATAAAGTGTGATAAGGTATGTATGAATATATATGGGTTTACATGCATTTGAGGTGAAGTCAAGTCCACCTGATCTCGATGCAAACAAGGAATAGATCCATTGAACAAAAGAACGGGAAAAGAAAGGACCAAAGTAAGCTGGGCAGAAAGAAAAAAATAGAAAAGAGCTTAGAAGCAGATATAGAAAGAAAAGGAGGTTACAGAGATTAGGAGAAAGAGTAGAACAAGGGTTCAGATTCCTACCTTAACATGATGAATGGATAACAATGATCAGCAGAGGAGGGAGGTGATCGTGGCAAGTGAAGTTTAGCATGGCTAAATAGTAGAAAAACAGTGACCAAATGGGCTTGAAGAAGAGAGACCAACTCTTAATAAGTGTTTTCCCCCAAGAAAAACACCAAACACTCTCTAAGAAAGTTACATGCTAAATTTAGTTAGAGGCAAGCTGGTATGTTTTTTAAATGTGGGAGAAACAGGCTCATGGTGACAAAAAAGTGTTATGGCATATATTATGTTTTTACCTGTGTTCCACATTTACATAATGGCAGCTGCTTTCGTATGAACACTACAGGATTCGTTATCAAATAATAGTGAAATGAGATTTTTACTGTGAGTCTGACAGTGTGTAGTATTAGGCTTCACACTGAGACCAAAGAGATAAGATAGGGCCTCTCTACAGAAGAAATTTACCTGTTGCTGTTCAATGTATATCTTTACATATTTATGTTATTTTAACGTCAAGGAAAGCCTTTTATTTCTCCATGCTTCATCTGTGTGGACACTCATTCCTATCTGGAAACCTCAGCAGTTGGCATGAAAGAGGCATTTTGTTATAGGAGTTGAGTTGCAAAATGAAGACTTATCTTACTGGTATGTAAAATATTCAGGCCTGGAAGTTTACTGGATAGCTTGAAAATTTAAACTACAGGTTCAGAGTTTGCACTGAAAACATGAACAACTTTGAAAACTTGTTGTTTTACCTAATACTACCGGTTTTTTTTGGAAGCCCATGATGTAGAATGCACCATGGAGGATCAAAAGAACTGTACAATGTGCATGTTTGGGGAGTTGATGACTTAGTAGTACGCTAGGTGGTACACTCTCCTGGACTGAAAGAAGAACTTATGCTAATGCCAACCATTGCATTGTAGCTTCAAAAGTCATTACTTCTTACAACTGATTCCCTCTCCACTGTCCTAACTTTTTATTTTGAAAAATTTAGAAGAATACAGCAAACACTCATATAACCTATATTCACCAATAGATAACATTTTATTATATTTGTTCCATTTCTCTATATATCATTATCTATATATGTATTTGTTTACCATTTTTTCTGAATCATTTCAAAAAAGTTGCAGATATGATAGGACATGCTTAAATATGCTGACGTGTATCACCTAGAAACAAGACCAGTCTCCTATATAACCACATAACTACATACTTACATTGATATAGAAATATTATTTCTAGTCAGATCTTCCAAATTGCCCCAACTGCATCCATGTTGCTGCAAAGGGCATGATTTCATTCTTTTTTTTTTTATTTTTATGGCTGTGAAGTATTTTACAGTGTATAGGTACCACATTTTCTTCATCCAGTCTACTAGCATTGATCTGCACCTGGGTTGATTCTATGTTTTTTTTTGTATTGTGAATAGCATAGTGATGAACATATGAGTGCATGTGTCTTCTTGATTTATTTTCCTTTGGGTATACACCCAGTATAGAATTGCTGTGTTGAATGATAACTTTAAGGTTGTTTTTTTTTTTTTTTTTTTGACACGGAATTTTGCTCTTGTTGCCCAGGCTGGAGTGCAATGGCAAGATCTCGGCTCACTGCAACCTCCACCACCTGGGTTCAAGCGATTCTCCTGTCTCAGCCTCCCAAGTAGCTGAGTTGCAGGCATGTGCCACCACGCCTGGCTAATTTTGTATTTTTAGTAGAGATGGGGTTTCTTCTTGTTGGTCAGGCTGGTCTTGAACTCCTGACCTCAGGTGATCCACCCGCGTTGGCCTCCCAAAGTGCTGGGATTACAGGCATGAGCCACCATGCCCGGCCTGTTTTAAGTTCTTTGGGAAATCTCCAGAATGCTTTCCACAGTAGCTTGACTAATGTACATTCCTATCAACAGTGTATAAGTGTTCCCTTTTCTCTGAAGCCTCACTAGCATCTGTTGTGTTTTGACTTTTCATAATAGCTATTCTGACTGCTGTGAGATCGTATTGCATTGTGGTTTTGATTTGCATTTCCAGAGTGATTAGTGATGCTGAGCACGTTTTTGTTTGTTGGCCGCTTGTATGTCATCTTTTGATAAGTGTCTGTTCATATACTTTGCCCATTTTTAAAAGAGGTTATTTTTTATTTAAGTTTCCTATATATTCTAGATATTAGGTCTTTGACAGATGCATAATTTGTGAATATTTTCTCCCATTCTGTAGGTTGTCTGTTTACTCTATTGAATAGTTTCTTTTGTTATGCAGATGCTCTTTAGTTTAACTAGATCCCACTTACCTATTTTTGTTTTTGTTGCAATTGCTTTTGGGGACTTAGCCAAAAATTCTTTTCCAAGGCTGATGTCAAAAAGAGTATGTCCTAGGTTGTCTTCTAGGATTTTTGTAGTTGGAGGCCTTAGATCTAAATCTTTGATCCATTTTGAGTTAATTTTTTGTATATGGTGAAAGGTAGAGGTCCAGCTTCAATCTCCTACATATGGCTAGTCAGTTGTCCTAGCACCATTTATTAAATAGGGAGTACTTTCCTCATGGCTTGTTTTTGTCAGCATTGTTTAAGATCTGATGGTTTTAGGTGTTCAGCTTTATTTCTGAGTTTCCTATTCTGTTCTATTAATCTATATGTCTGTTTTTGTACCAGTATCATGCCATTTTGGTTACTGTAGCTTTATAGTATAGTTTGAAGTCAAGTAGTGTGATACCTCTGGTTTTTTTCCTTAGGATTCCTTGACTATTTGAGCTCTTTTTTGGTTCCATATGAATTTCAGAATAGATTTTTTCCCCCAATTCTGTGAAGGATGATGCTGGCAGTTTCATAGGAATAGCGCTACATCTGTAGATTGCTTTGGGCAGTATGGCCATTTTTATGACATTGATTCTTCCAATCCAACATTGTGGAATGTTTTTCTATTTGTGTCATCTCTGATTTCTTTCAGCAGTGTTTTATAGTTTCTGTAGGAATCTTTCACCATGTTAGTTAGCTGTATCATTGGACATTTCATTTTCTTTGTGGCTATTGTAAGTGGGATTGTGTTCTTGATTTCACTCTCAAACTGGATGTTGTTGATGTAAGGGAATGCTATTGATTTTGGTATCCTGAAACTTTACTACAGTTATTTATCAATTCTAGGAGCCTTTGGGCAGAGTCTTTAGGATTTTCTAAATGTAGGATCATATTGTAAGTGAAGAGAGATAATTTGACTTCCTCTCTTCCTATATAGATGCCTTTTCTTTCTTTCTCTTGCTTGATTCTTCTGGCTAGGACTTCCAAGAGTATACTGAATAGGAGTGGTGAGAGTGAGCATCTTTGTTTTGTTCCAGTTCTCAAGAGAAATAGTTCAAGCTTTTACCCATTCATATGATGTTGGCTGTGGATTTTCGTAGATAGCGTTTATTAGCTTGAGGTATGTTCCTTCAATGCCTAGTCTGCTGAGAGTTTTTATGAAGGGATGTTGGATTTTATCAAAAGCTTTTTCTTTGTGTATTAGATGATCATATGGTTTTTGCTTTCAATTCTGTTTGTGGTGAATCACATTTATTGATCTGCACATGTTGAGCCAGCCTTCCATTCCTGGAATAAAGCCTACTTGATCATGATGTATTAACTCTTTGATGTGCTTCTGGATTCAGTTTGCTAATATTTTGTAGAGAATTTTTGCATCCGTGTTCATCAGGAATATTAGCCTGAAGTTTTCTTTTTTGGTTGTGTCTCTGCCAGATTTTGGCATCAGACTGATAGTGGCTTTATAAAATGACTTAGGGAGGAACCCCTCCTCCTTGATTCTTTTGGGAATAGTTTCAGTAGGATTGGTATCAGTTATTAATTTTTTTTTGAAATGGAGTCTCACTCTGTCACCCAGATTGGAGTGCAGTGGTGTGATCTTGGCTCATTGCAGCCTTCACTTCCTGGATTCAAGTAATTCTCCTGCCTCAGTCTCCTGAGTAGCTGGGAATGCAGGCACCTGGCACCACATTTGGATAATATTTTTGGGTATTTTTAGTAGAGACGGGGTTTCGCCGTGTTGGCCAGGCTGGTCTTGAACATCTGACCTCAAGCGATCTACCCCCGTTGGCCTCCCAAAGTGCTAGGATTACAGGCACAAGCCACTGTGCCTGGCCGGTATCAGTTATTTGTATGCCTGGTAGAATTCAGCTGTGAATTCATCTGGTCCATGGCTTTTTTTTGGTTGGTAGGTTCTTTATTACTGATTCAATTTTAAAAGTTGATGCGTGTTCAGGGTTTCAATCTCTGCCTGATTCAATCATGGGATACTGTGTGCATGCAGAAATTCATCCATTTCCTCTATATTTCCTTTTTTTTTTTCTTCAACTTTTATTTTAAGTTCTGGGGTACAGGTGCAGGATGAGCAAGCATGTTACATAGGTAAATGTGTGCCATGTTGGTTTGCTGCACAGATCAACTCATCACCTAGGTATTAAGCCTAGCATCCATTAGCTATTCTTCCTGATGCCTCTCCCTCCCCACTGCCCCTGACAGGTCCTAGTGTGTTTTTCCCCCCTATGTGTCCATGTGTTCTCATTGTTCAGCTCCTACTTAAAAGTGAGAACACGTGGTGCTTGGTGTTCTGTTCCCATTACTTTGCTGTGGATAATAGCTTCCAGCTCCATCCATGTACCTGCAAAGGATATGATCTCATTCCTGTTTATGGCTGCATAGTATTCCATGGTGTATATGTGCCATATTTTCTTTATCCAGCCTATCACTGATGGGCATTTGGGTTGATTTTATGTCTTTGCCATTGTGAATAGTGCTACAGAGAACATATGCATGCATGTATCTTTGTAATATCATGATTTACATTCCTTTGGGTATATACCCCATAATGGGATTGCTAGGTCAAATACTATTTTTGCTTCTAGATCTTTGAGGGATTTCCACACTGTCTTCTACAATGGCTGAACTAATTTACACTCCCATGAACAGTGTAAAAGTGTTCCTTTTCCTCGACAACCTTGCCAGTATCTATTTCTTGACTTTTTAATAATTGCCATTCTGACCGTTGTGAGATGGTATCTCATTATGGTTTTGATTTGCATTTCTTTAATGATCAGTGATACTGAGCTTTTTTTCACATGCTTGTTGGCTGCATAAATGTCTTCTTTTAAGAAGTGTCAGTTCATGTCCTTTGCTTATTTTAATGGTTTTTTTTTCCTTGTAAATTTGTTTAAGTTTCTTGTAGACTCTGGATATTAGACCTTTGTAAGATGGATAGATTGCAAAAATTTTCTCCCATTCTGTATGTTGTCTGATCACTCTGATTAGAGTTTCTTTTGATGCGCAGAAGCTCTTTAGTTCAATTAGATACCATTTGTCAATTTTTGCTTTTGTTGCAATTGCTTTGGCATTTTCATCATGAAACATTTCATTTGCCCATGCCTATGCTCTGAATGGTATTGCCTAGATTTTCTTCTAGGGTTTTTATGCTTTTGGGTTTTATATTTAAATCTTAATCCATCTTGAGTTAATTTTTGTATATGTTGTAAGGAAGGGTTCCAGTTTCAGTGTTCTGTATATGGCTAGCCACTTCTCCCAGCACCATTTATTAAATAGGGAATCCTTTCCCCATTGCTTGTTTTTTTCTCAGGTTGGTTGAAGATCAGATAGTTGCAGGTGTGCAGTCTCATTTCTGAGTTCTCTATTCTGTTCCATTGGTTTGTGTGTCTGTTTTTGTATCAATACCATGCTATTCTGATTACTGTAGCCTTGTAGTATAGTTTGAAGTTGGGTAGCATGATACCTCCTGCTTTGTTGTTTTTGCTTAGGATTGTCTTGACTCTTCAGGCTCTTTTTTGGTTCCATATGAATTTTAAGCTCTTTTCAATTCTGTGAAGAATGTCAATGGAAGTTTAATGGGAATAGCATTGAATCTATAAATTACTTTGGGCAGTATGGCCATTTTCACCATATTGATTCTTCCTCTCCATGAGCATGGGATTTTTTCCATTTGTTTGTGCCATCTCTGATTTTTTTTTGAGCAGTGGTTTGTAGTTCTCCTTGAAGAGGCTCTTTACTTCCCTTTTTAGCTGTATTCCTAGGTATTTTGTTTTCTTTGTAACAATTGTGAATGGGAATTCATTCATGATTTGGCACTAGGCTTAACTGTTGTTGTTGTAAAGAAATGCTAGCAATTTTTGCACATTGATTTTTTTATCCTGAGACTTTGCTGAAGTTTCTTATCAGCTTAAGAAGTTTTTGGGCTGAGATGACGGGATTTTCTAGAGATAGAATTATGTCATCTGCAAACAGATAATTTGACTTCCTCTCTTCCTGTTTGAATATGCTTTCTTTCTTTCTCTTGCCTGATTGCCCTGGCCAGAACTTCCAATACTATGTTAAATGGAGTGGTGAGAGGGCATACTTGTCTTATGCTGGTTTTCAGGGGAAATGCTTCCAGCTTTTGCCCATTCAGTATATTGGCTGTGGGTTTGACATTATATTTCATTCAGTATATTGGCTGTGGCTTTTATTATTACAAGGTATGTTCCTTCAATACCTAGTTTATTGAGAGTTTTTAACATGAGAGATGTTGAATTTTATCAAAGGCCTTTTCTGCATCTATTGAGATAATCATGTGGTTTTTGTCTTTTGTTCTGTTTATGTGATGAATTACATTTATTGATTTACATATGTTGAACCAACCTTGCATCCTGGGGATGAAGCCACCTTGATTTTGGTGGATAAACTGTTTTATGTGCTGCTGAATTTGGTTTACCAGTATTTTATTGAGGATTATTGCATTACTGTTCATTAGGGATATTGATCTGAAGTTTTTGTTTCTTGTATCTCTGCCAGGTTTTGGTATCAGGATGATGCTGGCTGCATAGAATAAATTAGGGGGGAGTCCCTCCTTTTCCATTGTTTGGAATAGTTTTAGTAAAAATAGTACCAGCACTTTGTACCTCTAGTAGAATTCAGCTATAAATCTGTGTGGTCCTGGGCTTTTTTTGGTTGGTAGGCTATTTATTACTGCCTCAATTTCAGAACTTGTTACTGGTCTATTCAGGGATTTAATTTCTTCCTGGTTCAGTCTTGGTGGGGTGTATGTGTCCAGACTATATCCATTTCTTCTAGATTTTCTAGTTTATTTGCATAGTTATTTATAGTATTCTCTGATGGTTGTTTGTATTTCTGTGGGGTCAGTGGTAATATCCCCCTTATCATTTCTGATTGTGTCTGTTTTATTCTTCTCTATTTTCTTCTTTATTAGCCTACCTTGTGGTCTACCTGTTTTATTAATTTTTTTCAAAGAAGCAGCTCCGAGATTCATCAATTTTAATTTTATTTATTCTTGAAGGTTTTTTATGTCTTTCAGTTCTGCTCTGATCTTGGTTATTTCTTGTCTTCTGCTAGCTTTAGGATTTGTTTGCTCTTGGTTCTCTAGTTCTTTTAGCTGTGATGTTAGGTTGTTGATTTGAGATATTTCTAGCTTTTTGATATAGGCATAAATTTCCCTCTTAATACTGCTTTAGCTATGTCCCAGGGGTTCTGGTATGTTGTCTTTTTGTTCTAATTAGCTTCAAAGAACTTGATTCTGACTTAATTTACTCAGGAGTCATTCAGGAGCAGGTTGTTCAATTTTCATGTAGTTGTGTGGTTTTGAGTGAGTTTATGATTCTTGAGCTCTAATTTGTGCTGTGGTGTGAGAGACTGTTTCAGGGTTTTTTTTTGGTTCTGTTATTATTATTATTATTTTTTTGCATTTGCTGAGTAATGTTTTACTTCCGATTATGTGCCTTGTAAGGATGAGAAGAATGTATATTCTGTTTTTGGGTAGAAAGTTCTGTAGATAGCCGTCAGGTCCACTTGCTCCAGAGATAAGTTCCAATCCTGAATATCTGTTAAATTTTTGTCTTGATGATCTGTCGAATATTGTCAGTGGGATGTTAAAGTCTCCCATTATTATTCTGTGGGAGTCTAAGTCTCTTTGTAGGTCTCTAAAAATTTGTTTTATGAATTTGGGTGCTCCTGTATTGGGTGTATATATATTTAGGATAGTTGGCTCTTGTTGAACTCTTTACCATTATGTAATGCCCTTCTTTATCTTTTTTTGATCTTTGTTGGTTTAAAGTGTTTTGTCAGAAACTAGGATTGCAACTCCTGCTTTATTTTCTGTTTTCTATTTGCTTGTTAAATATTCCTCCGTCCTTTTATTTTGAGCCTTTCTGTGTCTTTGCACATGAGATGGGTCTGTTGAAGACAGCATACTGATAGATCTTGATTCTTTATCCAGCTTGCCCTTCTGTGTCTTTTAATTGGACATTTAGCTCATTATATTAAAGTTAATATTGTTATGTGTGAATTTGATCCTGTCATCATGATGATAGTTGGTTATTTTGCAGACTTGTTCATGTGGTTGCTTCAAAGTGTCACTGGTCTGTCAGTGTGTTTTTTTGGTGGCTGGTAATGGTTTTTCCTTTCCATGCTTAGTGCTTGGAAGGAGCTCTTGCAAGGCAGGCCAGATGGTGATAAATTCCCTTAGAACTTGCTTGTCTTCAAACAATCTTATTTCTCCTTTGCTTATGAAGCTTAGTTTGGCCTGATATGAAATTCTGGGTTGAAAATTTTCTTTAAGAATGTGAAATATTGGCCTCTAATTTCTTCTGGCTTGTAGGGTTTCTCCTGAGAGGTCCATGGTTAGTCTGATGGGTTTCCCTTTGTAGGTGACCTGGCATTTCTCTCTGGCTGCCCTGAACATTTTTTTCTTTCATTTAGACCTTGGAGAATCTGACTACGTGTCTTGGGGTTGATCTTCTCATTGAGTGTCTTACTGGGGCTCTCTGGATTTCCTGAATTTGAATGTTGGCCTGTCTTGATAGGTTGGGGAAGTTCTCTTGGATGATATTCTGAAGTATGTTTTTCAACTTGGTTCCATTTTCCCTATCTCTTTCAGTTACCCCAATCAGTTGTAGGTTCAGTCTATTTACATAATCCTATATTTCTCTGAAGTTTTGTTCATTCCTTTTAGTTCTTTTTTCTCTATTCTTGTCTGCCTGTCTTATTTCAGAAAGATAGTCTTCAAGCCCTGAGATGGTTTCCTCCACTTGGTCTATTCTGCTATTGATACTTATGATTGCATTGTGAAGTTCTTGTGTTGTGTTTTTCAGCTCCATCAGATCAGTTATGCTCCTCTCTGAATTGGCTATTTTGGTTACCAGCTCCTGTATTGTTTTATCATGATTCTTAGCTTCTTTGCATTGGGCTAGAACATGCTCCTTTAGTTCAGTGAAGTTTGTTATTACCCACCTTCTGAAGTCTACTTCTGTCATTTCAGCCATCTGAGCCTCAGCCCAGTTCTGTGTCCTTGCTGGAGAGGTGTTGTGGACATTTAGAGAAGAGGCACTCTGGCTTTTTGAGTTTTCAGCATTTTTGCATTCATTCTTCCTCATCTTTGTGGGCTTATCTACCATTGACCTTTGAGGTTGCTGACCTTCGAATGTGGTTTTTGTGGGGTCTCTTTTGTTGATGATGTTGTTGCTTTCTGTTTGTTTTACTTTTAACAGTTAGGCCACTCTTCTGTAGAGCTGCTGTGGTTTGCTGGGGGTCTGCTCCACACCCTATACACCTTGGTCCCTCCTGTACCTAGAGATATTACCAGTGAAGGCTGAGAAACAGCAAAGATGGCAGCCTGCTCCTTCTTCTGGAAGCTCTATCCTAGGGAGGCACTGACCTGATGCTAGCCCAAATGCTCCTGTAGAAGGTGTCTGGAGACCCCTGTTGGGAGTTCTCACCCAGTCAGGAGGAATGGGATCAGGATCAGGGACCCTCTTAAAGAAGCAGTGTGACTGCCCCTTGGCAAAGCAGGTACACTGTGCTGGAGGAAACCCCCGCCCCACCCCCCCATCCACACTGCCTGGCCTCTCCAGAGCCAGCAGGTTGAAAAGGCTAAGTTGGCTGAACCACAGAAAGGGTGGCTGCCCCTCCCTCCAGGGGCTCCATCCCAGGGAGAAGTCAGAGTTCTGTCCATATAACCCTGGCGGGAGTTGCTGAAATTCCTGCAGGGAGGCCATGCCCAGTGGGGAGGGATGGATCAGGGTCCTACTTAAAGAAGCAGTCTGGCTACAAACTATCATAGCAGCTATGTGCTGTGTTGAGAGGAACTCCTCCTGGTCTAGACCACCCAGATTCCCTGGAGCCAGCTGGCTAGAATGGCCAACTCAAACCACAGAGGTGGCAGCCACCACTACCCCTGGGAACTCAGTCTATCTCAGGCAGTCTCCAGCCTGCTGCCACTGGCTGGCTGGAATTCCAAGCCAGTGGGTCTTAACTCGTGAGGTGCTGTAGCCATTGGGCCCACAGAATGATGCTACTTAGCTCCCTGGATTCAGGGAATGTGTCTGAGCTCAGATTTATCTGAGCATTCCCCTTCCTGGGGGAATGCTTGGACGGATCTCCCACCTTGCCAGAATTCCCAGGGCTTGGGTATACAAAACTCCTGGGTTTCTGTGTGTGCCTGAGTGTCCACTTTGCTGAGACTCTGCACAACTCTGTGCTTCAGACCCTAGGCCCTGGTGGCATGGGCTCACAAGGGGATCTCCTGATTCACGGGTTGCAAAGATCCATGGAAAAAGTGTGGTTTCCAGGTCACACAATTGCTCACCACCTCCCTTGACTGGGGGTGGGGCTCCCTTGGCTCTGTGCTGCTGCTGGGTGGGCCATTTGCCCCATCCTGCTTTTCTTTGCTCTCTCTGGGTCGAGCCATCCCCCTAGTCATTCCCAGTGTGAGAACCTGGATACCTCAGTTGAAGGTGCAGAATTCACTTGCCATTTTCATTCCTCTTCATGAGAGCCACGGACTGCAGCTGCTTCTAATTGGTCATCTTGGCCCACCCCTTTCCTCTAGATTTGTGTGCAAAGAGTTGTTGATAGTAGCCTGAGGATCTTTTGTATTTCTGTGCGAATAGTTGCAGTATCACCTAGGTCATTTCTGATTGTGGAACTTCTTTCTTTTTTTTGTTAATCTATCTAAAGATCTATCAGTTTTACTTATTCTTTTGAATAACCAACTCTTGTTTCATTGATCTTTATATGGATTTTTTTATCTCAATTTTGTTCAGATCTTCTATAATTGTAATTATTTCTTATGCTAGCTTTGGGATTGGTTTGCTCTTTTCTTCTTTTCTTTTTTTCTAGTTCTTTTAGGTGTAAATTCAGGTTGTTAACTTGAGGTCTAACTTTGATGAAGGCACTTAGTGCTATAAACTTTCCTTTTTTATTTCTTAAACTTTTAAGTTTTGGGGTACATGTACAGGACGTGCAGTTGTGTTAAACAGGTAAACGTGTGCCATTGTGGTTTGCTGCACAGATCAACCCATCACCTAGGTATTAAGCCCTGCATCCATTATCTATTCTTCCTGATGCTCTACCTCCCTCCACCCCCACTGGAAGGCCCTAGTGTGCATTGTTCTCCCCACTATATATTCATGTGTTATCATCATTCAGCTCCCACTTATAAGTGAGAACATGTGGTTAAACTTTCTTCTTAACACTGCTTTAGGTGTATCTCAGAGATTTTGGTAAGTGGTGTCCCTATTTTCAATAATTTCAAAGCATATTTAGACTTCTGATTTATTTTTGTTTTTTACTCAAGAGTTTTAATAAGTTTTAATTAATAAGTTTTAATAATAAGGTTTAATTAATTTCCATGTATTTGTGTAGTTTTAAGAGATCCTCCTTGTATTGATTTCTCTTTTTATTGCACTGTTGTCCAAGATTGTGCTTGCTATTTTTTTTTTGAGACTTGCTTTATGATGTAGCATGTGATTGATCTTGGAGTATGTTCCATGTGCAAATGAGAAAAATGTATATTCTGTGGTTGCCCCTCCCTCCAGAGGCTCCATCCCAGGAAGAGATCAGAGTTCTGTCCATATAACCCTGGCTGGAATTGCTGAAATTCCTGCAGGGAGGCCCTGTCCAGTAAGGAGGGATGGATCAGGGTCCCACTTAAAGAAGCAGTCTGGCTACAAATTATCATAGCAGCTATGCTGTGTTGTGAGGAACTCCTCCTGGTAGGTGTGTTCTGGTAGATGTCTTTTAGGTCCAATTGTTTAAATGTTGAGTCCAGAGTTTCTTTGTTAGTTTTCTGCCTCAATGATCTATCTAATGCTGTCACTGGGATGTTTCTGCCTCAGTGATCTGTCTAATGCTGTCAGTGGGGTGTTAAAGTTTCCCACTATTGTGTGGCCATCTAAGTCTTTTTGTAGGTCAAGAAGAACTTGTTTTATGAATCTGGATGCTCTAATGTTGGGCACATACATATTTATAATAGTTTAGTCTTCTTGTTGAGTTGTGTCATTTATCATTATGTAATGCCCTTCTTTGTCCTTCTTAATTATTAAAAGTTTAAAGTCTCTTTTGTCTGATATGAGTAGGGATCCTGATCTTTTTTGTTTTCTGTTTGCACAGTGGGTCTTTCTCTAATCCTTTACTTTGATAACGTGGGTGTCGTTATGTGTGAGATGGGTCTTGTGAAGACCACAGACAGTTGGGTCTTGTCTTTTTATCCAGCTTCCCACTCTGTCTTTTAAGTTGAGTGTTTAACCCATTTATATTCAGGGTTAGTACTGATATGTGAGATTTTGATCCCGTCTTCCTTTCATTAGCTGGTCGTTATGTAGACATGGTTATGTAGTTGCTTTATACTGTCTTCGGGCTATGTGCTTAAGTGAGTATTTGTGATAGCACATAATGTTCTTTTTTTTGGTATTCCATTTTTTTATTATACTTTAAATTCTAGGGTACATGTGCACAACGTGCAGGTTTGTTACATATGTATACATGTGCCATGTTGGTGTGCTGCACCCATTAACTCGTCATTTACATTAGGTATATCTCCTAATGCTATCCCTCCCCCTGCCCCCACTCCACGACAGGCCCCAGTGTGTGATGTTCCCCTTCCTGTGTCCAAGTGTTCTCATTGTTCAATTCCCACCTATACATAATGTTCTTTTGATTCCATGTTTAGTACTCTCTTAAGGACCTCTTGTAGGGCTGGTCTAGTTGAAATGAATTTGCTTAGCATTTGCTTGTCTGAGAAGGATTTTATTTTTCCTTCACTTATGAAGTTTAGTTTGGTGGAATATGAAATTCTTGGTTGGAATTTATTATCTTTAAGGATGGTGAATATAGGGCCCCCAATTGCTTCTGACTCATAAGGTTTCTGCTGATAGGTCCACTGCCAGCCTGATGGGGGTCCCTCGGGTGTGCCCTGACCATTTTCTCTAGCTGCCTTTAAGATGTTTTCTTTTGTGTTCATCTTAATGAACCTCATAACTAAGTGTCTTGGGGATGGTCATCTTGTATTTTATCTAGGCAGGATTCTCAGTATTTCCTGAATTTGCATGTTAACATCTCTAGCAAGATTAGGGAAATCTTTGTAGACTATATCCTCAAATACATTTTCCAAGTTGCTTATTCTGTCTCCTGTGTAAGGGATGCCAATGAGACATAGATTTGGTCTCTTTATATAATCCCATATTTCTGAGGTTTTGTTCATTTTAAAAAATTCTTTTTCTTTTTGTCTGACTGAGTTGATTCAAAGAGCTGATCTTTGAGCTCTGTAATTCTTTCCTCAGTTTGGTCTATTACGTTGTTAATACTTCTGATTGTATTATGAAATTCTTATATTCTGTTTTTCAACTGAAGGAGTCCAGTTCGGGGTTTTAAAAATGTCTGTTTTGTCTTTTAGCTCTTGAATTGTTTTACTGGATTGCTTGGCTTCCTTGGATTGGGTTTTCACTTTCTCCTGGATCTTGATGAGCTTCTTTGCCATCCAGATCTGAATTCCATGTCTGTCATTTAAGTTGTTTCAGATTGGTTAGGAATGATTGCTGTGGAGCTAGTGGGCTCATTTGGAGGTAAGAAGACACTCTGGCTTTTTGAATTGCTGTAATTCTTGCACTGGTTCTTTCTCATCTGAGAGTGTTGGTATGCCTTTAGCTGGGGTGTAAATTGAGTATAGTCAGTTGGCTTTATTTCTGGAAGTTTTTAGAGGGCTAAGGCTCTGTACAGGGTCTTTTGTTGAATTCTTGCCTTTGGTTTCATAGAAAGGAGATTTAGTGAAGTTTTTTCTTTTTTTTTTGGTATTATAGTTAGAGCTGTGATCTAGTAGATGGTGTTTGAGAGCAATATGTGGTAGAAAGGCTGTTACTCAGCCACACTGCTCCTTTGGGTGCCTATCAGGGGAACCCACCCCCGATAATTTAACGTGGGTTCCTTTCTATTTCCCTAAGTGTTGGCCGGTCTGAGAAACAAAGGGAAACAGTACAAAGAGAGAAATTTTTAAAGCTGGGTGTATGGGGGAGACATCACATGTCGGCAGGTTCCGTGATGCCCCCCAAGCTGCAAAACCAGCAAGTTTTTATTGGTGATTTTCAGAAGGGGAGGGAGTGTACGAATAGGGTGTGGGTTACAGAACACATGCTTCGCAAGGTAATAAAATATTACAAGGAAAATGGAGGCAGGGCAAGATCACAGGACCACAGGACCGGGGCGAAATTAAAATTGCTAATGAAGTTTCAGGCACGCATTATCATTGATAACATCTTATCAGAAGACAGGGTTTGAGAGCATACAACCGGTCTGACCAAAATTTATTAGGTGGGAATTTCCTTGTCCTAATAGCCCTGGGAGTGCTACAGGAGACTGGGGCTTATTTCCTCCCTTATCGACAACCGTAAAAGACAGATATCCCCAGAGCGACCATTTTAGATACCACTCCCTAGGAATGCATTCTCTTTCTCAGGGATGTTCCTTGCTGAGAAAAAGAATTCAGCAATATTTCTCCTATTTGCTTTTGAAAGAAGAGAAGTATGGCTCTGTTCCTCCTGGCTCTCAGGCAGCCAGACCTAATGGTTATCTCCCTTGTTCCCTGAACATTGCTGTTATCCTGTTCTTTTTTCAAGGTGCCCAGATTTCATATTGTTCAAACAATTTGTGCACTTAATGCAATCATCACAGGGTCCTGAGGCAACATACATCCTCAGCTTATGAAGATGATGGGATTAAGAGATTAAAGTAAAGACAGGCATAGGAAATCATAAGAATATTGATTGGGGAAGTGATAAGTGTCCATGAAATCTTCACAATTTATGTTCAGAGATTGCAGTAAAGACAGATGTAAGAAATTATAAAAGTTTTAATTTGGGGAACTAATAAATGTCTGTGAAATCTTCACAATTTATGTTCTTCTGCCATGGCTTTAGCCACTCCCTCCATTCGGGATCTCTGACTTCCTGTAACAGGTATCCTCATGTTTGCAGCTGTGCTCTGCAGTGCAAGTGGGAGAGAGGTTTTGACCCCCTTACCAGGTCTGCACCTGGGTCTTGGGAGAGCCACCTCTGATCACTGGCACTGTGTCCACAATTTTATTTTATTTTTTGAAGTGGGGTTTTCCTCTTATTGCCCAAGTTGGAGTGCAATGGCATGATCTCAGCTCACCGCAACCTCTGTCTGCCTCTGGGTTCAAGCAATTCTGCTGCCTCAGCCTCCCAAGTAGCTGGGATTACAGGCATGCGCCACCATGCCCAGCTAATTTTGTATTTTTAGTAGAGATGGGGTTTCTCCATGTTAGTCAGGCTGGTCTCGAACTCCCGACCTCAGGTGATCCACCCACCTTGGCCTCCCAAAGTGCTGGGATTACAGGCATGAGCCACCGTGCCCAGCCACAATTTTTTAAATTTGTTGTTAGATGTTTCTTGCCATGGGGCTCCCTTGGGCAGAGATCCAGCAGAGAAGTAGGCCCTACCCTTACTGGGCCAGCCCTGTGGAAGGAGACACACTTAGGTCTCACAGCAGCCAACAAACCTGTGTGACCCATCCCTCTGTTTCCTGAGTGTAGACTTCTCCCCTGCTTGAGTTAGGCACAGATTCTGGCTCAGCACCCTGTTTGTATTAATTTTTAAAAAATGTAATATTGGTAATAAATGCATAAAATTTACAATTTTAACTATATCTAAATATACAGTTTAGAAGTGTTAAGTACATTCATATTGTTGTGTGACCAATCTCCAGAATTTTTGCAAAACTGGGACTCTACACTTATTAGACAGTAACCCTTTATTCTCTCCTCCACCCATCCCCTGGAAACCACTGTGTTACCTTCTGTTTCAATGAAGTTGACTACTGTAGATACCTCATATAAAAGGGTCATGCAATATTTATCTTTTTGTGACTGGCTTATTTCACTTAGCATAATGACCTCAAGATTCATCCATGTTATAGCATGTGTCAGATTTTCTTTCCCTTGTAAGAATGAATAATTTTCCATTGTATGTATATATGTGTGTGTGTGTGTACGTATATATGTGTGTATGTATATATGTATATATGTATGTACATGTATATATATACACACACATCTATATATATGTACACACACACAAACACATACATAGAGAGAGAGAGAGCACATTTTCTTTACCCATTTGTTGTTGGGCACTTGGATTACTTCCACATCATGGCCATTGTGAATAGTGTTGCTATGAATAGGGTTGTGTAAATATCTCTTGGAGATCCTGTTTTCAACTTTTGGGGGGTATATATCCAACGGTGAAATTGCTGGGTCGTATTAAATTCTATTTTTATTTTTAAAAGTAACTTCCATACTGTTTTCCTTAGAGGTTGCATAATTTTACATTCCCACCAACAGGTCATAAAGGCTACAATTTCTTCACACGCTCACTAACACTTGTTCTTTTCTTTTCTTTTCCTTTCTTTTCTTTTCCCTTTCCTGCCTTCCCTCCTTCCCTTCCCTTCCTTCCCTTCCTTCCCTCCCTTCCTTTCTTTCTATAGTAGCTATCCTAATTGGTGTGAGGCAGCATCTCATTGTGGTTTTGATTTGTACTTTCCTTACTTAACATTACTATGTTAAGCATCATTTCATATGCTTTTTGGCCACTTGTGTATCATATCTGCAGAAATGTCAATTCATGTTCTTTAGTTATTTTTGAACTAGAATTTTTTTTGAGTTGTAGGTGTTCTTTATATATTCTAGATATTAACCTTTTGCCAGATATGATTTGAAAATATTTTCTCCCATTTAGTAGCTTGCTCTTGAATTCTGTTGTGTCCTTTGATGCACAGACATTTTACATATTGATGTAGTCTAATGTATTTATTTTTGTTTCCTGCAATTTTAGTGTAATGGCTAGGAAATCACTGCCAAATCCAATATCAGGAAGATTTCCCCTATGTTTTATTCAGAAAGTTTTATAGTTTTAGGTCTTACATTTAGGTCTTGAATCCATTTTGAGTTAATTTTTATATATGGTTTAAAGTAAGGGTCCTATTTAATTACTTTTTATGTAGATATCCAGTTTTCTCAGCACTATTTGTTAAAAAGGCTGTCCTTTCCCCATTCTTTGGTCTTGACACCCTTGTTGAAGATCATTTGATTATGTATGTGAGGATTTATTTCTAGACTCTCTTTTCTATCCCATTGGTCTATTTCATATACCTGTCTTTTGCCATTACTACACTGTTTTGATTGTGGTGGCTTTGTAATAAGTTTTGAAATTAGGAAGTGTGAGACCTCCAACTTTTTCTTTTTCAAGACTGTGTTGGCTGTTTGGGCTCTGAGACTTCATGTGAGTTTCAGGATGGATTTTTCTATTTCTGCAAAAAATGCCATTGGGATTTTTATAGGGATTGCAATAAAACTTAAATCTGTTCATCATTTTGTGAAGTGTTGACCTCTTAATAATGTTAAGTCTTCTAATTCATAAGCATGTCATGTCTTTATTTTTATCTTCTTTAATTTCTTTAAACAATGCTTTGTGGTTTTTAATGTATAAGTCTTTAATCTCTTTGGTTAAATTTGTTCCTACATATTCATTCTTTTTTATGTTATTGTAAATGGAATTGTTTTCTTGATTTCCTTTTTGGATTGTTCATTTTTTTTTTTTGTTTTTTTCTGAGACAGAATCTCACACTGTCGCCCAGGCTGGAGTGCAGTGGCGCAATCTCGGCTCACTGCAAACTCCGCCTCCTGGGTTTGCGCCATTCTCCTGCCTCAGCCTCCCAAGTAGCTGGGACTACAGGTACCCACCACCATGCCTGGCTAATTTTCTGTATTTTTAGTAGAGATGGGGTTTCACCGTGTTAGCCAGGATGGTCTCGATCTCCTGACCTCGTGATCTGCCTGCCTCGGCCTTCCAGGATTTTTCATTATTAATATAAAAACACAATTGGTGTATGTGTATATTAATTTTGTATTCTGCAACTTTGGTGAATTCATTTATTCTAACGCATTTTTTTGGTAGAATTGTTAGGGCTTTCTACGTATAAGATCATGTTGTCTGTGAAGAGAGATAAGTTTACTTCTTCCATTCAGATTTAGATGCCTCTTATTTTTCCTGAATAGTTGCTCTAGCTAGAACTTTCAGTACAGTATTGAATAGAAGTGCCATAACATGATCTTTTTTTTCTTGTTCTCATTCTTAGAAAGCTTTCAGTCTTTCACCATCAAGTATGATATTATCTGTGGGCCTTTCTTATAAGGCCTCTATTATGTTGAGATGGATTTTTTTTGTTTCTTGTATATTTAATGATTTTATTATGATGCTCTGTTCATTCTGCTTTGTTTTCTGGATTTTATTAAGTCTACTGACCTAATGTCAGATTTACTGATTCTTTCTTCTGCCAGTCAAAGCTACTGTTGAGTCCCTTTAGTAAATTGTTCATTTCAGTTATTGTATTTTTTAATGCCAGAATTTCCATTTGGTTTGCCTTAAAAAATAATTTCTATCTATTCTCTATTTAAAGAGACATTCTATCATAGCTTCCTTTCCTTATTCAAGTAAAATTAGTTCTTGGAAGATATTTATAAAGATAATGTTGACATCTTTCTTAAATTTGATATCTGAGCTCTCTCATAGACTGTCTTTTTGCCCCCCCCTTTTTCCCCTACGTATGGGTCACTCTTTCCTGTTTCTTTGCATATCTTTTTTTGTTGTTGTTAAAAAGTGGACATTCTAGGTAATGTATTGCATAATTCCATCCACCAATTCTGTGCCCCCTGTGGACCTTGTTTTTGTTGTTGTTGCTTGTTTATTTAGTTACTTGGCTAGACTATTTAAGTGAGTTGTTTATCCTCCCAAGTGTGAAGCCTTTGGTTTTGCTCTGCACAGGGAGCAGCCTTGGGTGTGTGCACAGTTATCCTGGCCCTGGGACCATCTGTTTTTCTCATCCATTAGAACTTCATTTGTTATTACAGCCACAGAGTTTTGGCCCCACTCCTTGCCAGGTGACCTCTCTATTCTTCTAGACAATTCCCTGGGGGCACAAATTGTTCTGCACTATGATCCAATTAAGCTTGATGAGGATAGGCTTGTCTTTGAGGTTTATTCTGACCCCAGGAGGGATCTTACATTTCTCTCACTCTGTCTGGTGAACCAGCTGGCCTATGGTTTGTTGTTCTTAATTAAGAGAACCTGTTGTTTTTGAGAGCATTCTGAAGCTTGAACTTCTCTACCCTCTGTTTCAAAAAAAGTCAGCTTATTTGGGGAGAGTTTTAGAGCTCTGTTCTTATGAACTGCCTCTCCCCTTGGGTAAATTCTTTAAGTCACTCTTCTGGAAGCTGGATGGGGAAGTCTTTCTACTCGGAGTTGGAGGGAGTGAGAAATGCTCGTGACCTACGCTGTGGGTAAGAAACTGTATCCCTTGACTGGAGACTGAGGGGAGAGGGAGTCCTGCAATGGTAGCCACATCCACCCAGAGTGGAGCTTCTGTCAAGCTGAGTTGAGATTAGGAGAAAGGGAAGGAATGGGTTGTGCCTCAAAAGCTACCTTGCGGTGTTTTTATTTTATTTTATTTTATTTTTTAACCAAGTTTTAGTAGATCTTTTTTGAATAATTTTTTTTTGTTTCACTGTATGCCCTTGGGACAATTTTCACAGACTATTGTCTTTCAAACAGTTTTCACTGGTCATTTTTATTTCACTGGACAGTTAGTTTATAAGGTTTCTCATATGACTATCCTAGAAGATCCTTATCAATTTTTGATCACTTCTTTTCTGGCACAATTATATTCTAGGCTGTCCGGTCTTTCACTGCCCCAATCTGTAATGTAGCCAACTTCTCAAGATCTTCATTTCCATTCAGTGGTGAATGGCATTTACAAATTAGATTTGTACGCCAGCTGTGTTACTTGCTATTCTGAGGTGTCATTGCTTTTAGCCCTTTTCAAGTTGACACAGCTAGCAGGAAAATATACATACATATATATTCATTCTGATTCCTTTAATTTCAGTCCAATGCTACAGGGTCCTTCCTCTTGTTCCTGTATTCTTATTCCACAGTGAGAAACCTGTGAGTAATATCAATATGTTTATTTATTTGCTCTATCTTACAATAAATATATTAAAAATCAACACCAATACAGTTACCAATAATAAACCTTAAGTAAAATTTAAGATTCCTTTGCAGTTGATACTGTTCTTATACTATGCCATGGAGGACAATATCAGCATACTGGGTTCAAGATATATTTGAATTAATTTTATAAAACAATGTAGATATTATTAATTTGATACACAACTTAAGGTCAATTTCAGAATTCTATCCTTTTTGAGTTAATTTTAGGTTTTGAAGATGTAAAAATCTTAACATGATTCAAAGTAAAAATTATACAGTCCCTGTTGCCACCCATCTTATATAGGTAATACTTTTATTAGTTTCTGGTTGCTCCTATATTTGTTTCTTTTTGCAAATTTAAAATTATTATAATATTAAATATAGGCCAGGCATGGTAGCTCATGCCTGTAATCCTAGCATTTTGGGAGGCTGATGTGGGAGGATTGCTTGAGCTCAGGAGTTTGAAACCAGCCTGGGCAATATAGTGAGACTTCGTCTCTATGAAAATAAATTATTTATTCATAGTCTTATTTCTCCTTTTTTCTGGCACAAAAGTTTGCATACTATAAATGGTCTCTTGAAACTTCATTTTATCTCTTAATAATATGATGTGGAAATAGTAACATATTTTACAGAGCTTTACTTTTTTAAAGCGCTGAATTGTTTAAATTGTTCCATGTATAAATATACCATAATTTAATCAACCAAGTTTCTTTTTTAAAAAAACAACGTATCCATTTGTAGCAGAGACAGTGTCTCACTGTGTTGCTTAGGCTGATTTTGAACTCCTGGTCTCAAACAGTCCTCCTACCTCAGCCTCCCAAAGTGCTAGGGTTACAGGCCTGAGCCACTGTGCTTGGGCATTCAAAGCATTTTCTAACAAATGGACATTTGGCTTATTTTTCATACTTGGTACAAATAACACTATTTTAACAACCCTATATCTAATTTTTTCTTTTTTTGAGATGTATTCAGGTTAAATTCCTGAATGTGGGATTTCTGAATCAAAGCTTAAATGTATATCTAGTTTTGTGAGATATTGCCAAATTCCGTATCATAGGAGAATTTATTAGTTCCCTAGGGCTATAATAACAAATTATCACAAACTGGGTGGCTTAAAACAACAGAAATTTTTTCCCTCACTGGAAGCTAGAAGTCTGAAATTAAGGTGTTGGCAGGACTATGCTCTCTAAAGACTCTAAGGGAGGATCCTTTCTTAACTCTTTCCAGCTCCTGGTGGTTGCGGACGATCTTGGAGTTCCTTGGCTTATAACCCCTGCCTCAATCTTCACATGGTGTTGGTCCCTCTGTGTGTGTGTGTCTGTGCACAAACTGTATATTTCTGTATTCAGTAAGGATACCAGATACTGGATTAGGGCCCACCCTAATCCAGCATGACCACATCCTAACTTGATTACATCTGTAAAGACCCTATTTCTAACTAAGGTCACATTCATAGATGCTAGGGGTTAGGATTGAACGTATGTTTTTGTAGGACACGATTCAATCCAGTATAATGTGCTACCTTTTTCACTGCCATTTGCTACAAAAGAGTATGTGCTTCCTCATAGTCTTCACAAAAGGCAGTGTTGCTAAATTGTTGAAATATTTTCTAACTATATAGGTCCTACATGATATCTCAGCATTTCTATTTCTCTTATTATGAAAGATGTTGACTATCTTTTATATTTTCACGCACCATTTTGTCTCTTCTTTTTATGCTGTAATTAAAAGTGTTATGAAAATTTCAAACATTCAGAAAGGTAGAGTTCTATATGTTAAATATAGAACTTAAAAAAAGACAGCAACATAATGGCAATACCATCATTATACCTAATAAAATGACAAATTATTCCTTAATTTTATCCAATTACCAGTCTGTGCTCAAGTTGTCTCAAATTTTTTTTTTTTTAGTATATCTCTTTAATGTATTAACTGAAAGGATAGGACAAGATTGTGCCTACTGTCCTCTTTCATTTTAAAATTTGGAGATTTACCCTGTAATTCTGCATAATAAATGAAGAGAAATCTTGCTATCGTTAGCCTTGAACTACTGCTGGGTAATGATCTCATTACTTACTGGTGAATGCCATGGAGCACTGTTTCCATGTTCTCTTCTTCAGTCTGTAATAGTCTTATCTATTGTGCTACCATTAGATTGTTATCTATTACTTCCTTGGAAATGGAGTGACTAGGTTCTGTAATGGGACTTTGTTCTGAAAGCATTTTTCACATGTGACAATAGACTATAGTGTCACCTTAATCTTGCTGTGGGCTTAATAGGGAGTGAAAAATGTCATTGGTGATGGTATGATTATAGGGCCATCATTTTTTCTCATTTGCTGTATCCTATTAATTCTTCCACAATCCTGACTTTACCTTTTCACTGTTCCCCACACATTTGCATTACTGCCACAAGCTATGTGTTATCCCTCCCAGTCAGACTTCCGGGGTTCAAATTTCATTTCTGCCATTCACCAGCTATGGTATTGGGCACTGTTTCCTTAGCTGTGAAAGAGAAAAATAATAAATTTAGCAGCTTCAGAGGGTTGTTGTAAATTTAATCCACGTTAAACATTTAGAAACAATGTCCAGCATGAGGAGTGCCAAGTGAATGATGGCTGTTACAGACCTATTTCCCATTGTAAATGCCTCTGTATTAATTCTGCTTACTATTGTTGGAATAACCCAAAGCTCTACTTGGAGAACTATAGTGTCCATATGGTTACCACTAGCCATATGTGGCTTTTTAAATTTAAATTAATTAAAATGAAAGAAAATTAAATGTTTAGTTTTTCAGTCAATGTAGCCACTTAGCAAGTATTCAGTAGTCACATGTGCTTAGTGGCTACCATATTGGGCCGCATAGATAATAAGCATTTATCTCCATCATTGCAAAAAGTTCTATTGCATGTGCTGCTCTAGATTTTTTCTACCGGTGGTGGCTCCAAGACCAGAAGGGAACTCTTTTTTAAATTTTATTTTTACTTTAAGTTATAGGATACATGTGCAGAATGTGCAGATTTGTTACATACGTATACATGTACCATGGTGGTTTGCTGCACCTATCAACCCATCATCTAGGTTTTAAGCCTTGCATGCATTAGGTATTTGTCCTAATACTCTCCCTCCCCTTGCCCCCCAACCCTCTGATAGGCTCTGGTGTGTGATGTTTCTCTCCCTGTGTCCATGCATTCTCACTGTTCAATCCCATTCATGAGTGAGAACATGCGGTGTTTGGTTTTCTGTTCCTGTGTGAGTTTGCTGAGAATGATGGTTTCCAGCTTCATCCATGTCACTGCAAACGACATGAACTCATTCTTTTTTATGGCTGCATAGTATTCCATGGTGTATATGTGCCATATTTTCTTTATCCAGTCTGTCATTGATGGGCATTTGGGTTGGTTCCAAGTCTTCGCTATCGTGAATAGTGCTGCAATAAACATATGTGTGCATGTGTCTTTATAGTAGAATGATTTATAATCCTTTGGGTATATATGCAGCAATGAGATTGCTGGGTCAAAAGGTGTTTCTGGTTCTAGACCTTGAGGAATTGCCACAACTCTCTTCCACAATGGTTGAACTCATTTACACTCCAACCAACAGTGTAGAGGCATTCCTATTTCTCCACATCCTTGCCAGCATCTGTTGTTTCCTGACTTTTTAATGATCGCCATTCTAACTGGCATGAAATGGTATCTTATTGTTGTTTTGATTTGCATTTTTCTAATGACCAGTGATGATGAGCTTTTTTTCATAGGTTTGTTGGCCTCATAAATGTCGTCTTTTGAGAAGTGTCTGTTCATATCCTTTGCTCACTTTTTGATGGGGTTGTTGTTTTCTTGTAAATTTAAGTTCTTTTTAGATTCTGGATATTAGACCCTTGTCAGATGGATAAATCGCAAAAATTTTCTCCCATTCTGTAGGTTGCCTGTTCACTCTGATGATAGTTTCTTTTGCTGTGCAGAGCTCTTTAGTTTAATTAGGTCCTATTTGTCAATTTTGGCTTTCGTTGCCATTGCTTTTGGTGTTTTAGTCATGAAGCCTTTGCCCATACCTATGTCCTGAATGGTATTGCCTAGGTTTTCTTCTAGGGTTTTTAGGTTTTAGGTTTTATATTTAAGTCTTTAATCCATCTTGAGTTTTTTTTTGAATAACGTGTAAGGAAGGGGTACAACTTCAGTTTTCTACATATGGCTAGCCAGTTTTCCCAGCACCATTTATTAAATAGAGAATCCTTTCCCCATTGCTTCTTTTCGTCAGATTTGTCAAAGATCAAATGGTTGTAGATGTGTGGTGTTATTTCTGAGGCCTCTGTTCTGTTCTGTTGGTCTATGTATCTGTTTTGGTACCAGTACCATACTGTTTTGGTTACTGTAGCCTTGTAGTATAGTTTGAAGTCAGGTAGCATAATGCCTCCAACTTTGTTCTTTTTGCCTAGGATTGTTCTGGCTATACGAGCTCTTTTTTAGTTCCATATGAAATTTAAAGTAGTTTTTTCTAATTCTGTGAAGAAAGTCAGTGGTAGCTTAATGGAGATAACATTAAATCTATAAATTACTTCGGGCAATATGGCCATTTTCACAATATTGATTCTTCCCATCCATGGGCATGGATTGTTTTTTCCATTTATCTGCATCCTTTCTTATTTCCTTGAGCAGTGGTTTGTAAATCTCCTTGAAGAGGTCCTTCCCGTCCCTTGTAAGCTGTATTCTTAGGTATTTTATTCTCTTTGTAGCAATTGTGAATGCGAGTCCACTTGTGATTTTGCTCTCTGCTTGTCTATTGTCGTATAGGAATGCTTGTGATTTTTGCACATTGATTTTGTATCCTGAGACTTTGCTGAAGTTCCTTTATTAGCTTAAGGAATTTTGGGGCTGAGACAATGGGATTTTCTAAATATACAATTATGTCATCTGCAAACAGAAACAATTTGACTTCCTCTTTTCCTATTGAATACCCTTTATTTCTTTCTCTTGCCAGATTGCCCTGGCCAGAACTTCCAGGACTATGTTGAATAAGAGTAGTGAGAGAGGGCAACCTTGTCTTGTGCTGATTTTCAAAGGGAATGCTTCCAGCTTTTGCACATTCAGTATGATATTGGCTATGGGTTTGTCATAAATAGCTCTTATTATTTTGAGAGATGTTCCATAAATAGCTAGTTTATTGAGAGTTTTTAGCATGAAGGGGTGTTGAATTTTATTGAAGGCCTTTTCTGGATCTATTGAGATAATCATGTAGTTTTTGTCATTGGTTCTGTTTATTGATTTGCATATGTTCAGCCAGCCTTGCATCCTAGGAATGAAGCTGACATGATCTTGGTGGATAAGCTTTTTGATGTGCTGCTGGATTCAGTTTGCCAGTATTTTATTGAGGATTTTTGCATCAATGTTCATTAGGGATATTGCCTGAATTGTTGTTGTTGTGTCTCTGCCAAGTTTTGGTATCAGGATGATGCTGGCCTCATAAAATGAGTTAGGGATGAGTCCCTCTTTTTCTATTTGGAATAGTTTCAGAAGGAATAGTACCAGCTCCTCTTTCTACCTCTGGTAGAATTCGGCTGTGAATCTGTCTGGTCCTAGGTGTTTTTTGGTTGGTAGGCTATTAACTACTGCCTCAATTTCAGAGCTTGTTATTGGTTTATTCAGGAATTCAACTTCTTCCTGGTTTAGTCTTGGGAGGGTCTAAGTGTTCAGAAATTTATTTCTTCTAGATTTTCTAGGGTTTTTTTTTTTTTGCATAAATGTGTTTATAGTATTCTCTGATGGTAGTTTGTATTTCTATGGGATCCGTGATGATATTCCCTTTATCATTTTTTATTGTGTCTATTTGATTCTTCTCTCTTCTTTATTAGTCTGGCTAGAGGTCTATTTTGCTGATCCTTTTTTTTTTTAAAAAAAAAAACAGTTCCTGGATTTACTGATTTTTTTTTAAGGGTTTTTCATGTCTCTATCTCCTTCAGTTCTGCTCTGACCTTAGTTATTTCTTGTATCCTGCTAACTTTTGAATTTCTTTGCTCTTGCTTCTGTAGTTCTTTTAATTGTGGTGTTAGGGTGTGGAAGTTAGATCTTTCCTGCTTTCTCATGTGGGCATTTAGTGCTATAAATTTTCCTCTTAACACTGCTTTAGCTGTGTCCCAGAGATTCTGGTACATTTTGTCTTTGTTCTCATTTGTTTCTAAGAACTTCTTTATTTCTGCCTTAATTTCATTATTTACTCAGTAGACATTCAGGAGCAGGTTGTTGAGTTTACATGTAGATGTGCAGTTTGAGTGAGTTTCTTAATCCTGAGTTCTAATTTGATTGCACTGTGGTCTGAGAGACTGTTTGTTATGATTTCTGTCTTTTGCATTTTGCTGAAGACTGTTTTACTTTCAATTATGTGGTCAATTTTAGGATAAGTGTGATGTGGTGCTGAGAAGAATGTATATTCTGTTGATTTGGGGTGGAGAGTTCTGTAGATGTCTATTAGGTCCACTTGGTCCAGAACTGAGCTCAAGTCCTGAATATCCTTGTTAATTTTTTGGCTCATTGATCTAATATTGACAGTGGGGTGTTGAAGTCTACCACTATTATTGTGTGGGAGTCTAAGTCTCTTTGTAGTTCTCTAGGAACTTGTTTTATGAATTTGGGTGCTCCTATATTGCATGCATATGTATTTAGGATAGTTAGATCTTCTTGTTGCATTGATCCCTTTACCATTATTTAATGCCCTTCTTTGTTTTTGTTGATCTTTGTTAGTTTAAATTCTGTTTTATCAGAGACTAGGATCACAATCTCCACTTCTTTTTTCCTTTCATTTGCTTGGTAAATATTCCTCCGTCCTTTTATTTTGAGTTTATATGTGTCTTTGCACGTGTGATGGTTCTCCTGAATACAGCACACTGATGGGTCTTGATTCTTTATCCAATTGTCAGTCTGTGTCTTTTAATTGGGGCATTTAGCCTGTTTACATTTAAGGTTAATATTATGTGTGAATTGGATCCTGTCATCATGATGCTAGTGGTTATTTTGCACATTAGTTGATGCAGTTTCTTCATAGTATCATTGGTCTTTATATTTTGGTGTGTTTTTGCAGTGGCTGGTACCAGTTGTTCCTTTCCGTATTTAGTGCTTCCTTCAGGAGCTGTTGTAAAGCAGGCCTAGTGGTGACAAAACTCAGCATTTTCTTGTCTGTAAAGGATTTTATTTCTCCTTTGCTTATGAAGCTTAATTTGGCTGGATATGAAATTCTGGGGAGAAAATTCTTTAAGAATGTTGAATATTGGCCGCTACTCTCTTCTAGCTTGTAGGGTTTCTTCAAAGAGATCCGCTGTTAGTCTGATGGGCTTAACCTTTGTAGGTAACCTGACCTTTCTCTCTGGCTGCCCTTAACATTTTTTCCTTTGTTTCAACCTTGGAGAGTCTGACAAGTACATGTCTTGGGGTTGCTCTTCTTGAGGAGTATCTTAGTGATGTTCTCTGTATTTCCTGAATTTGAATGTTGGCCTGTCTTGCTAGGTTGGGGAGGTTCTCCTGGATAATATCCTGAAGTGTGTTTTCCAACTTGGTTCCATTCTCCTAGTCATTTTCAGGCACCCCAATCAATCGTGGGTTTTGTTTTTCACACAATCCCATATTTCTTGGATGTGTTGTTCATTCCTTTTCATTCTTTTTTTCTCTAATCTTGTCTTCATGCTTTATTTCAGTAAGTTAATCTTCAATCTCTGATATCCTTTCTTCTGCTTGATCAATTCAGCTGTTGATATTTGTGTATGCTTCAGGAAGTTCTTGTGCTGTGTTTTTCAGCTCCATCAGGTCATTTATATTCTTCTCTAAACTGGTTATTCTAGTTAGCAATTCCTGTGATCTCTCCCAGTCAGGAGGCATGGGGGTCAGGGACCCACTTGAGGAGGCAGTCTGTTTCTTAGCAGAGCTCAAGCTGTGCTGGGAGAATCCTCCTTGTCAGGATCAGCTGCTCTCTTCAGAGCCGGCAGGCAGGAACGTTTAAGTCCATTGAAGCTGTGCCCACAGCTGCTTTTTCCACTGGGTGCTCTGTCCCAGGGAGATGGGAGTTTTATCTGTAAGCCCCTGACTGGGACTGCTGCCTTTGTCTCAGAGATGCCCTGCCCAGTGAGGAGGAGTCTAGAGAAGACAGTCTGGCCACAGCTGTTTTGCCATGCTGTGGTGAGTTCTGGCCAGTCTGAACTTCCAGGCTTCCTTAGCACTGTCCGGGGAAAGCTGCCTACTCAAGCCTCAGTAATGGCAGATGCCCATCCCCCAACCAAGCTTGAGATCGTCCCAGGTCTACTTCAGATTGCTGTGCTGGCAGTGAGAATTTCACGCCAGTGGTTCTTAGCTTGCTGGGCTCCATGGGAATGGGACCCACTGAGCAAGATCACTTGGCTCCCTGGCTTCAGCCCCCTTTCCAGGGGAGTGAACAGTTCTGTCTCATTGGGGGTTTCAGGTACCACTGGGTTACAAAAAAATAAAATAAAAAAAAACTTCTGCAGCTAGCTCAGTATCTGCCCAAACAGCCACCTGGTTTTGTGCTTGAAACCCAGGGCCCTGGTGGTATAGGCACACAAAGGAATCTCCTGGTCTGCAGATTGTAAAAACCATGGGAAAAGTGTAGTATCTGGGCAGGATTGTGTAGTCCCTCACAGCTTCCCTTGGCTGGAGGAGGGAAGGCCCTGGTTCATTGCACTTCCCAGGTGAGGCGACGCCCCACCCTGCTTCTGCTCACCCTCCTTGGGCTGTACCCACTGCCTAACCAGTCCCAATGAGATGAAATGCAGAATTCACCCACCTTCTGCATTGGTTTCCCTGGGAGCTGCAGACCGGAGCTGTTCCTATTCAGCCATATTGCCAGATCCCAGAAGGGAACTCTTATTACCCCTTCTCCTCTTCTTTAAATGAAGACTTTACCTTCTGGGAGATAGTAGTTTTAGAAGACAACTTACTTAGTCCTCTTTATGGAAGTATAACTTAATTGGATGAAGACCCAGAAAGATCCACTGGACCAAGTTTCTGTGGGAGAGGAAAATATTTTAAAATATATTAAGATTCTTTCCTCATGTGTGGCACTTCCTCTGGTTTCTTGCTTTTTTTAGACATATCTGTCTGCAAATGATGCTTCTTATCTCTTCTTCTGCCCCTCATGTGGTGAATACACTAAGGCACAGATTTTTGGCTGTGTATCCTCTATCCCCTACTCCTCAAATGATTCTCTGGTGTCCCTACTTATGACTGGGTAGGTAAGAGAAGGGCTGATATAAATATTTTTGGACAGAGATCTGAGCTGCATTAGCCATTGCAGTTTACCAGGGATTTTGGTACTCAAGGACATAAATATAATATCTTTAAAAAATTACCACATATTTCTCTAACTAGATCATCTGGAGGAGTTGGGATCAGTTGGTATCCTAGAAAACTCTCACTCCTACAATAGCTCCCAAATGCTTAGCACATCAAGCCTAATTTCTTCTGCCTGTTTTTCCGAGCTCTCTGCAGTCTAGAAAAGGGAAAACTTACATATTAAGGAAATCCCATCAGACTAATAGCAGACTTCTCAGCAATACTTTACAAGCCAGAAAAGACTGAGGCCTATTTTTAGCATTCTTAAAGAAAAATAAAAGTTGAACAAGAATTTCGTATCCTGCCAAACTAAGCTTCATAAATAAAGAGAAAGTCTTTCCCAGACAAGCACATGCCAAGAGAATTCATCACCACCAGACTGGTCCTATGAGGAACACTCAAGAGAAGTAAGCATGGAAATGGAAAAATACTTGCCATCATAAAATCATATGTAATTACAAAGGCCATAGACCCTATAAAGCAAACACACAATTGAGACTACAAAGCAACTACCTAATAACACTATGACAGGAATAAAACCTCACATATCAGTATTAACCTTGAAAGCAAATGGTGTAAATGCTTACATTAGAAGACAGAGTGGTAAATTGGATTAAAAAACAAGACCGAACCTTCTGCTGCCTTCAGGAGGCCCATCTCACTTGTCTTGACACTCAAAAACTCAAAGGAATGGAGAAAGATCTATCATGCAAGTGGAAAACAAAAAAGAATAGGGGTTGCTATTCTTGTATCATAAAGTGGACTTTAAACCAATACAAAAAAAAGACAAAAAGGGAATTATGTAATTGTAAAGGATTTAATTCAATAAGATATTTAAATATCCTAAGTATATATGCACCCAACATCAGAGCACCCAGATTTATAAAACATATACTACTAGACCTAAGAAAACATAGTCATACAATAATACTGGTGGTGGATTTCAACATCCCACTGGCATTAGATAAATAATTGAGGCAGAAAACTAACAAACTCTGGGCTTAGACACTTGACCAAATGTACTTTGTAGACGTCTACAGATTACTCCACCCAACAATCAGATGATATATTATTTTCACCTATGCATGGAATTTTCTTTAAGACTGACCACATGCTTGGTCATAAAGCAAGTCTTAATGAATTTTTTAAAAATAGAAATTATATCAAGCATCTCTGACCATAGTGGAATAAAATTAGAAATTAATACCAAAAGGAACTCTCAAAACCACACAAATACATGAAAATTAAACAACTTGCTCCTAAATGACTTTTGGGTAAACAACAGAATTAAGGCATAAAGCAAAACATTATTTTAATTACATGAAAACAGATGCAACATACCAAAACCTTTGGGTTATGGTGAAAGCAGTGTTAATAGGAAAGTTTATAGTGATAAATGCATAGTGCAAGAAGATAGAACTCAACTTAACAACTTAATGTTGCACCTAAAGGAACTAGAAAAACGAATTAAACCCAAAACTAGCAGAAGCAAAGATCAGAGTTGAACTAAATGAAATTGAGACCAGAAAACCATACAAGAATAAACAAAATGAAAAATTGGTTCCTGGAAAGGAAAAACAAGATTGTTAGAACAGTAGCTAGCTTAATCAAGTAAAAGAAAGAACATCTAAATAAGCTTGATCAAAAATGACAAAGGTGACATTGCAACTAATATTACAGAAATACAAAAGATCCACAAAGACTACTATGAACATCTCTACGTGCTAAACTAGAAAACTTAGAGGAAATAGATAAATTCCTAGACACATACAATCTGCCAGGATTGAACCAGGAAGAAATAGAAATCCTGAATAGACCAATAACAAGTTCCAAAGTTGAATCAGTAATAAAAAGAAAAATCTACCAACCAAAATAAGCCCTGGACCAGATGGATTCACAGCCAAATTCTACCAGACATACAAAAAGAACTGGTACCAATGTTTCTGAAACTATTCCAATAAATCAAGGAGGGAAAGATTCTTCCCTAACTCATTTTAGGAAACTGCCATCATTTTAATATGAAACTCTGACAGAGACACAACTAAAAATACTAGACCAATATCCCTGATGAAGATAGATGCAAAAATTCTCAACAAAATACTAACAAACTAAATCCAGTAGCACATCAAAAAGATTTTATCATGAACAAGTGGGCTTTATTCTTGGGACGCAAAGATGGTTCAACATACATAAATCAATAAATGTAACTCACCACATAAATAGAATAAAAAACCATATAATCTCAGTAGATGCAAAAAAACACTTTTGACAAAATCCAACATCACTTCATGATAAAAATTCTGAAGGAATTTACTTAAGGCATCAAAGGAATGTACCTCAAAATAATGAGCCATCTATGCCAAACTGACAACTGTCATTACACTGAGTGGGTAAAAGTTGGAAACATTCCCCTCAGAACTGGAATAAGACAAAGATTCTCATTCTCACCACTTCTGTTCAACATAGTATTGGAAGTCCTAGCAAGAGCAATCAGGTAAGAGAAAGAAATAAAAGGCATCCAAAAAGGAAAAGAGATAGCCAAATCATCTGTTTGCTGATGATACTATTCTACACCTAGAAAACCCTCACCAGTCCTCCAAAAGACTCCTAGACCTGATAAATGACTTCACTAAAGTTTCAGAATACGAAATTAATGCACAAAAATCGGTAGCACTTCTATACAACATAATATTCCATCTGAGAACCAAATCAAGAGTGCAATCCAATTTATAATAGCCACACACAAAAGAAAATACTTAAGCATACATTTAACAAAGGTGATGAGAAATCTCTACAAGGAGAATTACAAAACACTGTTGAAAGAAATCCTAGATGACACAAAGAAATGCAAAAACATTCCATGCTCATGGATTGAAAGAATCAGTATTGTTAAAAAGACTATACTGTGCAAAACAATCTATGGATTCAATGTAATTTCTATCAAATTACCAACGTCATTTTTCACAGAATTAGAAAAAACAATTCTAAAATTTGTATGGAGCCAAACAAGAGCCTGAACAGACAAATCAATTCTAAGCAAAAAGAACAAGCCAAGGCATAATATTACCCAACTTCAAACTATACTACAGGGCTATAGTAACCAAAACAGCATGGTACTGGTACAAAAATAAACATAGATCAATAAAACAGAATAGAGAACTGAGAAAAAAACTGCACACCTACAACCATCTAATCTTTGACAAAGTTGACAAAAACAAGAAATAAGGATAGGATCCCTATTCAATAAAGGATGCTGGAAGAACTTGCTAGTTACATGCAGAAGATTGAAGCTAGTCCCTTACCTTTCACCATACACCAAAAAAAACCTTGCTTTTACATCTTTAATCCATAGTAAGACTCAAAATATGAAAATCCTAGAAGACAACCTAGGAAACACCTTTTTGGACATTGGCCTAGACAAAAAATTTGTGACTGAGACCTCAAAGGCAAATGTATTAAAAACAATAAACAATCAAAAGTGTAAATGGGAAACCTACAGAATTGGAGAAAATATTTGCAAGCTATGTATCAGGCAAATATCCAGAACCTATAAAGAACTTAAACAAGAAAAAAGCAAGTAACAACATTAAAAAGTGGGCAAATGACATGAACAAAGACGTCTCAAAAGAAAACATAGAAGTGGTCAGAAAACATGAAAAAATGCTCGACATTGCTAATTATCAGAGAAATGCAAATTAAAACCCCAATGAGATAGCCATTCTGACTGCTATGAGATGGCATCATTAAAAAGTAAAAAAAAAAAATGATGTTGGTGAGGATGCAGACAAAAGGGAATGCTTATACACTGTTGGTACAAATGTAAATTAGTACAAACTCTATGGAAAATAGTTTGAAGATTTTTGCATAGAACTAAAAATAGAACTGACATTTCTCCCAGAAATCCCACTACTGGGTATCTACCCAAAGGAAAAGAAATTGTTCTATTATAAAGATACTTGCACTTGTATGTTTATTGTAGCACACTATTCACAATGAGTAAGTAATGGAATCAACCTAAATTTCATTCAAGGACAATTTGATAAAGAAAATATGGTATTCTATGGTATATATATAGAATACTTTGCAACCATAAAAAACAGTAAAGTCATGCCCTTTGCAGCAACATGGATTCGTTTGGAGGCCATTATCTTAAGTGAATTAACACTACATCAGAAAATCAAATACCACATGTTCTGATTTATAAGTGGGAGCTTACAATGGGTACACATGAAAGTAAAGATGGAAACAATAGGCAAAGGGGGAGAAAGGAGGGAAAGGGGGAGAAAAGCTACCTGTTCACTGTTTGGTTGATGGATTCAATAGATGCCCAAACTCCAGCATTATGCAATACAGCCATGTAACAAACCTACACGTGTACTCCCCAAATCTAAAATTAAAAACTATTTATAGTCTTATTCCACTAATTATTCAGTCTTACTATTGGCTGAATATCTATTATATTTTATTTCCTCAGCTTGACCTTATGAAGATGATGAGATATGGAATCTTCTCAAAAGTCCTATATATTGGTTTGATAGAAAGACATATAAATAAATAAACAATGTATGTAATGTGCTAAATACCAGAGTTGAAAGATGTTCTGAGTACTATATGAACATGAAAGATAGCAGTAAGTTCTTCCTGGAGTGGGACAAAGGGACAGCATCAAAGACACACACACACACACACACACACACACACACACACACACAGACATTGAATGCCTGATAAGAGTTTGTGAGGTAGAAATGTTGGGAGAGGGCATTCTAGGTAAGGAGAACAGCATAAAAAATAAGTCATGAACTTTATATTCCATACTCTATACGGGTCTCTGTCTACAAGCCTTGACTACATGTACATGTTTAAGTTGCTGTGTAAACTTGTGAAACTTGTGGAAGAAATCAACTTAATACTCCATTGGATAAGATCTGTCAGAGGCTAGTCAACATCTTTTGTGGTTCCAAACAAATTTAAAGCAATTCTGAACAGAAAGCTGGAGATATCGTACTACCAGACCTCAAAATATACTACAAAGCTGTAGTAATCAGAACAATATGATACTGGCATTAAAAACAGACACATAGATCAATAAGACAGAGCAGGGAAGCTGGAAATTTACCCACATATCTACAACCAGCTAATTTTTGATGACGCTACCAACAACACTCACTGGGGAGAGGATAGTTTCTTCAACAAATGGGAAACTGGATATCCATATGCAGAGAATAAAACTAAACCACAACCTCTTATCCTATATAAAAATCAACTCAAAATGGTTCAAAAACCTAAATGTCAGACTAAAAATAACATTAGCAAAAGAAAACATAGGGGAAGTGCTTCAGAACATTTGTCTGGGAAAAGATTTTATGAATAAGACCTCAAAAGCACAGGCAACAAAAGCACAAATAAACAAATGGGTTTATATCAAACTAAAATAAGTTATTACGGCAAAGGAAACAACCCTTAGTGTGAGAAGGCAACTTACAGAATGGAAGAAAATAGTTGCAAACTACTTATTCAACAGGGGACTAATATCCATAATTGACAAGGAACTCAACAGCAAAAAAAAAAAAAAAAAATCTGATTTAAAAAAATGGACAAATGATCTGAGTAGACATTTCTCAAAAGAAGACATACAATTGGCCAACAAATACATGAAAAAATGCTTAAAAATTTCTCTAACGATTAGTGATGACTAATCGTTAGAGAAATGCCAATCAAAACCACAAGGTGGAAGTATCCCCTCACCCCAGTTAGGATGGCTATTATCAAAAAGACAAAAAATAATACATACTTGTGAAAATGTGAAGAAAGAACTCATATGCTGTTGGTGGGAAAGTGAACTAGTACAGCCACTGTGGAGAGCAGTATAAAGATTTGTTAAATACAAATAGAACCATCCTATGATCCAAAAATCGTGGGCATTTATCTAAAGGAAAAGAAGTCAGTATATTGATTGAGACATCTGCATTCCCAAGTTTATTGCAGCACTATTCACAATAGCTAAGGTATTTACTCAACCTAGGTGTATACACACACACACACACACACACATATCATGGAATACTATTCAGCCATAAAAAAGAATGAAATTCTGTCATTTGTGGCAACATGGATGAAACAGGAGGACATTATATTGAGTAAAATATGTCAGGAACAGAAAGTTAAACACCATATATTCTCACTCATGTGGAAGCTAAAAAAAAGTTGATCTCGTAGAAGTAAAAAATAGAGCAGAGGATACCAGAGGCTGGGAAGGGTAGGCAGAAGAGTGAAGTAGGGAGAGATTTGTTAAAGGATACAAAACAATAGCTAAATAGGAGGAGTTAAGTTCTAGTGTTCTTTACCACTGTAGGATGACTATAGTTAACTATATATTATATAGTTTAAAATAGCTAGAAGGAGGGTATTGACTGTTTCTAATGCAAAGAAATGATAAATATTTGAGATGATGGCTATGTTAATTACCCAGATCTGATCACAATGCATTATATTTACAAAATCATCACTATGTATTCCATGAATATGTACAATAATTATTTGTCAATTAAAAACAATAACATTTAAAAAATGAAAGTTTTTTTTTTTACAGCTGTAAGAGAGAGCCAGGAAAAATGCTTTCTCTTTAATAAGAACATACACAACATGTGCAATGGAGGATTGATTACCACAAGGCTCTTAAATTCATTTGCAGAGGGGTGGTTTAATTACCACAATAGTTGGCGAATTCATTTACAGTAAAAAAAAATTCAGTTTCCTCTAACAAACATATTATATAGATTACAGTTTCTTATAACAAATTCTTTTATAGATTATGCAAACAAGTAAATTTTCCCATATCTAAATTCTGTATAATTAATGAATAAATGCAATTTTCCATACAAAGAAGCTTTGTAATCATCATAGACTTCAAGTTTAAAAATGATGTTCCGTGGAAAGGAAATAAAAAATAAATGAACAAACAGAGAAAAACATTTATGGTTAACAGTTGAATATCTTGGAGTACTTTGATATACATTAAAAAGGAATTATAATTCATCATATCAATAATTAGAGCACATAGAGACATAGATCATTCTAGTTTTCTACAAGTGCTTTCTATTTTTTTGTATTTCTGTGATCAGAATATAAACTTATAATCCTCTTTCTTATCTTATTGTAAAGAGCAATAGACAGCTCAGTAATGAATTACTAGTCTCTTTTCAAGGATTTTCATCAAATATAATTGTAACTTCTATTTTTATAGCTTTGGTCAGTAAAAAAAGAACAAAGTCTTAAGTTCCTGTTTTCAGCAATCTATATTCTCAAATCCTTCTAGATAAGATTTCATAATTGATTGGGTATGTGGGTGGTAGGATCTGGTGAGGAAAATGGCAGAGTTCAGATGATATTTAGTCTTCTCACCTGGGATACTCCATGGATGGGGCTTGGGATAGGGATATATAATATTGATTGATGGAGAAGAAAAGAAAACATTGAATTCAGCTTTGGATATGTCAAATTGGAGGTACTTGTGGCATAAACAAAAACAAAATAAGTTTTTTTCATATAAATTTTTGTGGGATATCTCAAAATAGGAATAAGAATGAAGCAAGTATCAGAGTTCCTGATCCTACCTTTTCCAACACAACCTAATCATGTTCTGACTTTTTGGAGTGGTCTTTGAGTTCTTATAGTTCTATATAACATACTCCAGAAATCTGGATTTAGTCTACTACTCACCTTTCGTAAGTGAGGAAATTAAGATGAAAAGTAGCTTGTTAAAGAAGACATCTCAAGTAATTAATGACTGGGTCATGAGCAGAACTCAGGTCTCCTGGCTCACCTGTCCATTACTCTGTTTAGAGTGTCTTGTCTACAGTTGGACACTTAGTAGGTTGAAGGATGTAATACTTCCAAGTGCTTATGTGTTGATTGAATATCATGCCTAATGTCTACCACTTTTCTTTTTTAGCTTGATAGTTTAAAATTGGAATATTAAAAGTTCTGGAGATTTAATTCTGGTTACATTATGACAAGTCAAGTCGTTTTATAAACATATTACAATAAAAGCATTCTATATATACTTTGAACTAGCAATAATATTCCCAAGCCTCAGGACACTATGTATTTACTATATAGATATTTGTTGCATTGAGCTGCCATTATGACAAAAAATCCTTAGGGTTCATTATAATAGGATATAAATTATGTCTGGTATGATTGATGACAATAATAAAGTTATAATATATTAATAAATACTGTTTACAAAACTTTTCCACATACATTATCATATTTTCATTCCTTAACAATCCTCGGGGAGAAGTTGTATTTCTCAGTTTTACAAACACATAAACTAAGGCTTAGATGACTTTATTTCAAAAATTAGGATTCTAGTAGAATTCATTAGGTCTGCCAAGTAATAAGATTATATAGATTCAAAGCACCATATTCTAGAGATCACCTGAATAGAAGTGTGTATAGGTGCAATAAATCTAAAAGTAGACAATTATCCATTTGTTAATTCATTAAGCATTTATTGAGCACCTTCTGGGTACCCAGCCAAAAATCTGAGAGAAAAAACAGTTGCCATTTTCAAGAATTTGGCAGTGCTAATACAGCTAGATTTAAGCAGCAGGAATGATTCAGCTGGAGACTATGCATACTGTTTGTAATCAGACAAGAGCAGACAAAATAAATAAATAGATCAAAACACAAGAATTTTTACAGCCCATGATATAATGTTGGCAACAAGGACAGAAGACTGGTTCCTCTGGAAAGTTCTAACAATTATAATGTATGAGTTCCTAGCATATGCCAGTATATGATAATATTATGCAATGTTGAGAATAAACTATGTTAACAAACTAGACACATTTAGAGTCTTACTATTTAAAAAAGATGAAAGACCTGATTCTTCCCATTGGTCCCAGATTAGATGTTGCTTTAGCAAGAAGTAGGAACTTTGTAGAGGATGCTTAGTAACCACTTTCCCTTTTATATATGAGCAGGAAATAATAGTGACATTGAGGTAAGAATTTTCTGTCTGTCATCTTTCTCTTTTCCTATCCCTGTTCTCTGTCCCCAGCCCAGTCCTTGAATAAAGTCTTATACTTTGGGAAGAAAGTAGTGGACGTGTAGAATTACATGTATGGTCTATTTTTATGTTTCAAATGACGTAAAATATTAACTTTTTAATACTACATGCTAAATGTGCATAAGATTAAAATGTTAATGAAGAGAAGTACAATGATTACACATAAACCAATACATTGTAAAATTGAAACTAGCATTCTTTAAAAAAATTTTCTGTAAGTTCTTGGGGTACAGATGTTATTTGGTTACATGAGTAAGTTCTTCAGTGGTGATTTGTGAGATTTTGGTGCACCCATCACTCCAGCACTATACGCTGCACCATATTTGTAGTCTTTTATCCCTCACCCCCCTCCCACTCTTCCTCCAAAGTCCCCAAACCATTGTATTATTACGTCTTTGCGTCCTCATCGCTTAGCTCCCACATATCAGTGAGAACATGTGATGTTTGGTTTTCCATTCCTAAGTTACTTCACTTAGAATAATAGCCTCCTATCTCATCCAGGTCCCTGCAAATGCTGGTAATTCATTCCTTTTTATGGCTGAGTAGTATTCCATCATATATATATCATCATATATATCATATATATATCATCATATATGTCCTATATATCATCATATATATCATATCATATATATAATCAATCATCATATATATCATATATATCATCATATATATGTCATGTATCATATATATCTCATATATATCATCATATATATATACACACACACACACAAACACATACACACACACCACAGTTTCTTTATCCACTCATTGATTGATGGGCATTTGGGTTGGTTCCATGACTTGGCAATTGTGAATTGTGCTGCTATAAACATGCAGGTGCAAATATCTTTTTGGAATAATTACTTCTTTTCCTCTGGGTAGATACCCAGTAGTGGGATTGCTGGATCCAATGGTAGTTCTACTTTTACTTCTTTTAGAAATCTCTACACGGTTTTCCACAGTGGCTGTACTAGTTTATATTCCCACCAGCAGCGTGGAAGTGTTCCCTGGTCACCACATCAATGCCCACACTGACTGTTTTTTGATTTTTTTATTATGGCCATTCTTTCAGGAGTAAGTTGGTATCACGTCGTGGTTTTGATTTGCATTTCGCTGATCATTAGTGATGTTGAGCATTTTTTCACATGTTTGTTGGCTATTTGTATAACTTCTTTTGGGAATTGTGTATTCATGCCCTTAGACCACTTTTTGATGGGATTGTTTGTTTTTTTCTAACTGATTCATTTGAGTTTATTGTAGATTCTGGATATTAGTCCTTTGTCAGGTGTATAGATTGTGAAGACTTTCTCCCACTCTGTGGGTTGTTTCTTTACTCTGCTGACTGTTCCTTTTGCTGTGAAAAGGCTCTTTAATTAGGTTCCAGCTACTTATCTTTGTTTTTATTGCATTTGCTTTTGGGTTCTTGGTCATGAAATCCTTGCCTAAGGCGATGTTTAAAGGGTTTTTCCAGTGTTATCTTCTAGAATTTTTAATTTTCAGGTCTGAGGTTTAAGTCCTTAATCCATCTTGAGTTGATTTTTGTATAAGGTGAGAGACAAGGATCCAGTTTCATTCTCCTACATGTGGCTAGCCAATTATCCCAGCACCATTTGTTGAAAAGGGTGTCCCTTCCCCATTTTGTTTTTGTTTGCTTTGTTGAAGATCAGTTGGCTATAAGTATTTAGGTTCATTTCTGGGTTCTCTATTCTGTTCCATTGGTCTATGTGCCTATTTTTATACCAGTACTACACTCTTTTGGTGACTATGGGCATATAGTATAGTTTGAAATCAGGTAGCATGTTGCCTCCAGGTTTGTTCTTTTTGCTTAGTCTTGCTTTGGCTGTGTGGGCTCTTTTTTGGTTCCATATGAATGTTAGAATTGTTTTTCCTAATTCTGTAAAGAATGATGGTGGTATTTTGATGGGAATTGCATTTAATTTGTAGATTGCTTTTGGCAGTATGGTCATTTTCACATTATTGAATCTACCCATCCGTGAGCATGGGATGTGTTTCCATTTGTGTCATCTATGATTTCTTTCAGCAGTGTTTTATAATTTTCCTCATAGAGGTTTTTTTTACTCCTTGGTTAGATATATTCCTAAGTATTTTATTTTCTTTGAAGCTGTTGTAAAAGAGGTTGAGTTCTTGATTTGATTCTCCACTTGGTTGCTGTTGGTGTATAGAAGAGCTACTGACTTGTGTACATTAATCATGTATCTGGAAAACATTGCTAAATTCTTTCATCAGTTCTAGGAGCTTTTTGGCGGAATCTTTAGGGTTTTCAAGGTAAACAATCATATTGTCAGCAAACAGTTACAGCTTGACTTCCTCTTTACTGATTTGGATGCCCTTTATTTCTTTCTCTTGTCAGATTGTTCTCACTAGGACTTCCAGTACTATGTTGAAGAGGAGTGGTGAGAGTGGGCATCCTTGTCTTGTTCCAGTTCTCAGAGGGAATGCTTTCAAATTTTCCCCATTCAGCATTATGTTGGCTGTGGGTTTGTCATAGATGGCTTTTGTTACATTAAGGAATGTCCCTTGTATGCCAATTTTGCTGAGAGTTTTAATCATAAAGGGATACTGGATTTTGTCAAATGCTTTTTCTGCATCTGTTGAGATGATCATGTGATTTTTTGTTTTTAATTCTGTTTATGTGGTATATCACATTTATTGACTTGAATATGTTAAACCATCCTTGCATCCCTCATATGAAATCCACTTGATCATTGTGGATTATCTTTTTTGTTTTGTTCTGTTTTTTTTGTTTGTTTTTTTTTCCTATGCTTTTCTCATTTGTAATTGAAGTCTACTAGATAACATTTTTTATTTTAAATTATATTCTTAACATTGTGTTGGACTCATTTTTCTGCATTAAAAAATTCCACCAATATGTGTTTTTCAAAAGGCTGTATATAACCTTTTAATGATTAAAAAAAAATACAAACACACTAGAAACAGGAGGGAGTATCTTCACATGATTAAGGGCACTTGTGAAATACCCACAGCTGACATCATACTTAATGGTAGAAGACTGAAAATCCCTCGCTAAGATCAGGAGCATGGTAAGGATGTCCATTCTCCCAACTTTTAGCTGGAGGTTCTAGCTAAGGCAACTGGGCTTGGAAAAGAATTAAAAGAAATTCAGTTTGAAAAGAAAAATGTAAAACTATCTCTATTTTTAGATGACACAATTGTGTAGTTGTATACAGTTATGTTTTATTTTATATTGCTATATTTTTATGGAAAACTGATGATAAACCTAAAAACGTTTTTTAAATTAAATTAAATTTAATTTATTTTTAAAAAAATATTTCCTGAATATTTTAATAATGTATTTTTTCAATTATGTATAGGTTTAAAACTTTTTTTAAAATTTTATTATTATTATACTTTAAGTTTTAGGGTACATGTGCACAATGTGCAGGTGTGTTACACATGTATACATGTGCCATGTTGGTGTGCTGCACCCATTAACTCGTCGTTTAGCATTAGGTATATCTCCTAATGCTATCCCTCCCCCATCCCCCCACCCCACAACAGTCCCCGGAGTGTGATGGTCCCCCTCCTGTGTCCATGTGTTCTCATTGTTCAATTCCCACCTATGAGTGAGAACATGTGGTGTTTGGCTTTTTGTCCTTGTGATAGTTTGGTGAGAATGATGGTTTCCAGTTTCACCTGTGTCCCCACAAAGGACATGAACTCATCCTTTATTTATTTATTTATTATTATTATTATTATTATTATACTTTAGGTTTTATGGTACATGTGCGCAATGTGCAGGTAAGTTACATATGTATACATGTGCCATGCTGGTGCGCTGCACCCACTAACTCATCATCTAGCATTAGGTATATCTCCCAGTGCTATCCCTCCCCCCTCCCCTCACCCCACAACAGTCCCCGAAGTGTGATGTTCCCCTTCCTGTGTCCATGTGTTCTCATTGTTCAATTCCCACCTATGAGTGAGAACATGCGGTGTTTGGTTTTTTGTTCCTGCGATAGTTTACTGAGAATGATGATTTCCAATTTCATCCATGTCCCTACAAAGGACATGAACTCATCATTTTTTATGGCTGCATAGTATTCCATGGTGTATATGTGCCACATTTTCTTAATCCAGTCTATCATTGTTGGACATTTGGGTTGGTTCCAAGTCTTTGCTATTGTGAATAATGCCACAATAAACATACGTGTGCATGTGTCTTTATAGCAGCATGATTTATAGTCCTTCGGGTATATATCCAGTAATGGGATGGCTGGGTCAAATGGTATTTCTAGTTCTAGATCCCTGAGGAATCGCCACACTGAATTCCACAAGGGTTGAACTAGTTTACAGTCCCACCAACAGTGTAAAAGTGTTCCTATTTCTCCACATCCTCTCCAGCACCTGTTGTTTCCTGACTTTTTAATGATCGCCATTCTAACTGTTGTGAGATGGTATTGTGGTTTTGATTTGCATTTCTCTGATGGCCAGTGATGGTGAGCATTTTTTCATGTGTTTTTTGGCTGCATAAATGTCTTCTTTTGAGAAGTGTCTGTTCATATCCTTTGCCCGCTTTTTGATAGGGTTGTTTTTCTCTTGTAAATTTGTTGGAGTTCATTGTAGATTCTGGATATTAGCCCTTTGTCAGATGAGTAGGTTGCGAAAATTTTCTCCCATTTTGTAGGTTGCCTGTTCACTCTGATGGTAGTTTCTTTTGCTGTGCAGAAGCTATTTAGTTTAATTAGATCCCATCTGTCAATTTTGGCTTTTGTTGCCATTGCTTTTGGTGGTTTAAACATGAAGTCCTTTCCCATGCCTATGTCCTGAATGGTATTGCCTAGGTTTTCTTCTAGGGTTTTTATGGTTTTAGGTCTAACATGTAAGTCTTTAATCCATCTTGAATTAATTTTTGTATAAGGTGTAAGGAAGGGATCCAGTTTCAGCTTTCTACATATGGCTAGCTAGTTTTCGCAGCATCATTTATTAAATAGGGAATCCTTTCCCCATTGCTTGTTTTTGTCAGGTTTGTCAAAGATCAGATGGTTGTAGACATGTGGCATTATTTCTGAGGGCTCTGTTCTGTTCCATTGATCTATATCTCTGTTTTGGTACCAGTACCATGCTCTTTTGGTTACTGTAGACTTGTAGGATAGTTTGAAGTCAGGTAGCGTGATGTCTCCAGCTTTGTTCTTTTGGCTTAGGATTGACTTGGCGATGCGGGCTCTTTTTTGGTTCCATATGAACTTTAAAGTAGTTTTTTCCAATTCTGTGAAGAAAGTCATTGGTAGCTTGATGGGGATGGCATTGAATCTATAAATTACCTTGGGCAGTATGGCCATTTTCACGATATTGATTCTTCCTACCCATGAGCATGGAATGTTTTTCCATTTGTATGTATCCTCTTACTTCATTGAGCAGTGGTTTGTAGTTCTCCTTGAAGAGGTCCTTCACATCCCTTGTAAGTTGGATTCCTAGGTATTTTATTCTCTTTGAAGCAATTGTGAATGGGAGTTCACTCATGATTTGGCTCTCTGTTTGTCTGTTATTGATGTATAAGAATGCATGTGATTTTTGTACATTGATTTTTTATCCTGAGACTTTGCTGAAGTTGCTTATCAGCTTAAGGAGATTTTGGGCTGAGACGATGGGGTTTTCTAAATATACAATCATGTCATCTGCAAACAGGGACAATTTGACTTCCTCTTTTCCTAATTGAATACCCTTGATTTCCTTCTCCTGCCTCATTGCCCTGGCCAGAACTTCCAACACTATGTTGAATAGGAGTGGTGAGAGAGGGCATCCCTGTCTTGTGTCCGTTTTCAAAGGGAATGCTTCCAGTTTTTGCCCATTCAGTATGATATTGGCTGTGGGTTTGTCATAGAGAGCTCTTATTATTTTGACATATGTCCCATCAATACCTAATTTATTGAGAGTTTTTAGTACGAAGGGTTGTTGAATTTTGTCAAAGGCCTTTTCTGCATCTATTGAGATAATCATGTGGTTTTTGTTTTTGGTTTTGTTTATATGCTGGATTACATTTATTGATTTGTGTATGTTGAACCAGCCTTGCATCCCAGGGATGAAGCCCACTTGATCATGGTGGATAAGCTTTTTGATGTGCTGCTGGATTTGGTTTGCCAGTATATTATTGAGGATTTTTGCATCAATGTTCATCAAGGATATTGGTCTAAAATTCTCTTTTTTTGTTGTGTCTCTGCCAGGCTTTGGTATCAGGATGATGCTGGCCTCATAAAATGAGTTAGGGAGGATTCCCTCTTTTTCTATTGATTGGAGTAGTTTCAGAAGGAATGGTAGCAGCTCCTCTTTGTACCTCTGGTAGAATTCGGCTGTGAATCCATCTGGTCCTAGACTTTTTTTGGTTGGTAAGCTATTGATTATTGCCACAATTTCAGAGCCTGTTATTGGTCTATTCAGAGATTCAACTTCTTCCTGGTTTAGTCTTGGGAGGGTGTATGTGTGAGGAATTTATCCATTTCTTCTAGATTTTCTAGTTTATTTGCGTAGAGGTGTTTGTAGTATTCTCTGATGGTAGTTTGTATTTCTGTGGAATCGGTGGTGATATCCCCTTTATCATTTTTTATTGCATCTATTTGATTCTTCTCTCTTTTCATCTTTATTAGTCTTGCTAGCAGTCTATTGATTTTGTTGATCTTTACAAAAAACCAGCTCCTGGATTCATTAATTTTTTGAAGGGTGTTTTGTGTCTCCATTTCCTTCAGTTCTGCTCTGATTTTAGTTGTTTCTTACCTTCTGCTAGCTTTTGAATGTGTTTGCTCTTGCTTCTCTAGTTCTTTTAATTGTGATGTCAAGGTGTCAGTTTTGGATCTTTCCTGCTTTCTCTTGTGGGCATTTAGTGCTATAAATTTCCCTCTATGCACTGCTTTGAATGTGTCCCAGAGATTCTGGTATGTTGTGTCTTTGTTCTCATTGGTTTCAAAGAACATCTTTATTTCTGCCTTCATTTCGTTATGTACTCAGTAGTCATTCAGAGCAGGTTGTTCGGTTTCCATGTAGTTGAGAGGTTTTGAGTGAGTTTCTTAATCCTGAGTTCTAGTTTGATTGCACTGTGGTCTGAGAGACAGTTTGTTATAATTTCTGTTCTTTTACATTTGCTGAGGAATGCTTTACTTCCAATTATGTGGTCAATTTTGGAATAGGTGTGGTGTGGTGCTGAAAACAATTTATATTCTGTTGATTTGGGGTGGAGTGTTCTGTAGATGTCTATTAGGTCCACTTGTTGCAGAGCTGAGTTCAATTCCTGGGTATCCTTGTGAACTTTCTGTCTCGTTGATCTGTCTAATGTTGACAGTGGGGTGTTAAAGTCTCCTGTTATTATTGTGTGGGAGTCTAAGTCTCTTCGTAGTTCTCTAAGGACTTGCTTTATGAATCTGGGTGCTCCTGTATTGGGTGCATATATATTTAGGATAGTTAGCTCTTCTTGTTGAATTGATCCCTTTACCATTATGTAATGGCCTTCTTTGTCTCTTTTGATCTTTGTTGGTTTAAAGTCTGTTTTATCAGAGACTAGGATTGCAACCCCTGCCTTTTTTTGTTTTCCATTTGCTTGGTAGATCTTCCTCCCTCCCTTTATTTTGAGCCTATATGTGTCTCTGCACGTGAGATGAGTTTCCTGAATACAGCACACTGATGGATCTTGACTCTTTATCCAATTTGCCAGTCTGTGTCTTTTAATTGGAGCATTTAGCCCATTTACATTTAAAGTTAATATTGTTATGTGTGAATTTGGTCCTGTCATTATGATGTTAGCTGGTTATTTTGCTCATTCGTTGATGCAGTTTCTTCCTAGCCTTGATGGTCTTTACATTTTGGCATTTTTTGCAGTGGCTGGTACTTGTTGTTCCTTTCTATGTTTAGGGCTTCCTTCAGGAGCTCTTGTATGGCAGGTCTGGTGGTGAAAAAATCTCTCAGCATTTGCTTTTCTGTAAAGTATTTTATTTCTCCTTCACTTATGAAGCTTAGTTTGGCTGGATATGAAATTCTGGGTTGAAAATTCTTTTCTTTAAGAATGTTGAATATTGGCCCCTACTCTCTTCTGGTTTGTAGTGTTTCTGCCGAGAGTTCCACTGTTGGTCTGATGGGCTTCCCTTTGTGGGTAACCTGACCTTTCTCTCTGGCTGCCCTTAACATTTTTTCCTTCATTTCAACTTTGGTGAATCTGACAATTATGTGTCTTGGAGTTGCTCTTCTCGTGGAGTATCTTTGTGGCATTCTCTGTATTTCCTGAATCTGAATGTTGGCCTGCCTTGCTAGATTGGGGAAGTTCTCCTGGATAATATCATGCAGAGTGTTTTCCAACTTGGTTCCATTCTCCCCGTCACTTTCAGGTACACCAATCAGATGTAGATTTGGTCTATTCACATAGTCCCATATTTCTTGGAGGCTTTGTTTGTTTCTTTTTATTCTTTTTTCTCTAAACTTCCCTTCTCTCTTCATTTCATTCATTTCATCTTCCATCACTGATACCCTTTCTTCCAGTTGATTGCATCGGCTCCTGAGGCTTCTGCATTCTTCATGTATTTCTTGAGCCTTGGCTTTCAGCTCCATCAGCTCCTTTAAGGACTTCTCTGCATTGGTTATTCTAGTTATCCATTCGTTTAATTTTTTTTCACAGTTTTTACCTTCTTTGCCATTGGTTTGAATTTCCTCCTGTAGCTCGGAGTAGTTTGATCTTCTGAAGACTTCTTCTCTCAACTCGTCAAAGTCATTCTCCGTCCAGGTTTGTTCCATCGCTGGTGAGGAGCTGCGTTCCTTTGGAGGAGGAGAGACACTCTGCTTTTTAGTGTTTCCAGTTTTTCTGCTCTGTTTTTTCCCCATCTTTGTGGTTTTATCTACTTTTGTTCTTTGATGATGGTGATGTACAGAAGGGTTTTTGGTGTGGATGTCCTTTCTGTTTGTTAGTTTTCCTTCTAACAGACAGGACCCTCAGCTGCAGGTCTGTTGGAGTTTGCTAGAGGTCCACTCTAGACCCTGTTTGCCTGGGTATCAGCAGCGGTGGCTGCAGAACAGTGGTGGCTGTAGGACAGTGGATCTTGGTGAACCGCAAATGCTGCTGCCTGATCGTTCCTCTGGAAGTTTTGTCTCAGAGGAGTACCCGGCCGTGTGAGGTGTCAGTCTGCCTCTACTGGGGGGTGTCTCCCAGTTAGGCTGCTTGGGGGTCAGGGACCCACTTGAGGGGGCAGTCTGCCCGTTCTCAGATCTCTAGCTGCATGCTGGGAGAACCACTACTCTCTTCAAAGCTGTCAGACAGGGACATTTAAGTCTGCAGAGTTTACTGCTGTCTTTCTGTTTGTCTGTGCCCTGCCCCCAGAGGTGGAGCCTACAGAGGTAGGCAGGCCTCCTTGAGCTGTGGTGGGCTCCACCCAGTTCGAGCTTCCTGGCTGCTTTGTTTACCTTATCAAGCCTGGGCAATGGCAGACGCCCCTCCCCCAGCCTCGCTGCCACCTTGCAGTTTGATCTCAGACTGCTGTGCTAGCAATCAGTGAGACTCCATGGGCATAGGACCCTCTGAGCCAGGTGCATGATATAATCTCCTGGAGTGCCGTTTTTTAAGCCTGTTGGAAAAGTGCAGTATTAGGATGGGAGTGACCTGATTTTCCAGGTGCCATCTGTCACCCCTTTCTTTGACTAGGAAAGGGAACTCCCTGACCCCTTGTGCTTCTGGAGTGAGGCAATGCCTCGCCCTGCTTCGGCTCATGCACGGTGTGCTGCACCCACTGTCCTGTGCCCACTGTCTGGCACTCCCTAGTGAGATGAACCCGGTACCTCAGATGGAAATGCAGAAATCACCCATCTTCTGTGTCGCTCACGCTGGGAGCTGTAGACCAGAGCTGTTCCTATTCGGCCATCTTGGCTCCACCCCCGGATTATCTTTTTGATATGTTGTTGGATTTGGTTAGCTAGTATTTTGTTAAGGATTTTAGCATCTATATTAATCAAGGATGTCGGTCTGTAGTTTTCTTTTTTGGTTATGTCCTTTCCTGGTTTTGGTATTTAGGTGATGCTGGATTCGTAGAATGAATTAGGGAGGCTTCCTTCTTTAGCTTGTGCAATGGTGTCAAAAAGATTGTTACCAATTCTTTTTTGCATGTCTGGTAGAATTCTGCTGTTAATCTGTCTGGTTCCTGACTTTTTTTTGTTGGTAATTTTTAAATTACCATTTCAATCTTGCTGCTTGTTATTGGTCTGTTCAGGTATTTAATTCTTCCTGATTTAAGCTAGGAGAGTTGTATTTTCTAGGAATTTGTCCTTCTCTTCTAGGTTTTCTAGTTTATGCATGTAAAGGTGTTCATAGTACTCTTGAATGATCTTTTGTATTTCAGTGGCGTCAGTTGTAATGTATCCTGTTTTATTTATTAGGTTATTTGGATTTTCTCTCCTCTTTTCTTAGTTAATCTCGCTAATGGTCTGTCAATTTTATTTATCTTTTCAAAGAACCAGCCTTTTGTTTCATTTATCTTTTCTATTTTATTTGTTTCAATTTCTTTTAGTTCTGCTCTGATCTTGGCTATTTTCTTCTGCTGGGTTTGGGTTTGGTTTATTCTTATTTCTCTAGTTCCTTGAGGTGTGACCTTAGAATGTCAGTTTGTACTCTTTTCATCTTTTTGATGTAGGCATTTAAGGCTATGAACTTTCTTTTTAGTACTGCCTTTGCTGTATCCCAGAGGTTTGGGTAGGTTGTGTCATTATTTTCAGTCAGTTTGAAGAATTTTTAAATTTCCATTTTGATTTCGTTTTTGACCCAATGCTCATTCAGGAGCAGGTGATTTAATTTCCATGTTCTTGCATGGTTTGAAGTTTCCTTTTGGAGTTGATTTTCAGTTTTATTCCACTGTGGTCTGAGAGAGTGCTTGACATAATTTCAATTTTCTTAAATTTATTGAGGCTCATTTGATGGCCCATAATATGGTCCATCTTGGAGAACATTCCGTGTGCTGTTGAATAGAATGTGTATTCTGCAGTTGTTGGATGAAATGTTCTGTATATATCTGTTAAGTCCATTGGTTTCAGGTGTAGTTTAAATTCATTGTTTCTTTGTTCCCTTTCTGTCTTGATGACCTGCCTAGTGCTGTCAATGGAGGATTGAAGTCCTCCACTATTATTGTGTTGCTGTCTATCTCATTTCTTAGGTCTATTAGTAATTGTTTTATAAATTTGGGATCTCCAGTGTTAGGTGCATATATGTTTAAGATTGTGATATCTTCCTGTTAGACAAGGGCTTTTACCATTATATGGTCCCTCTTTGTCTCTTTTAACTGCTGTGGCTTTAAAGTTTGTTTTGTCTGATATAAGATACCCCTGCTAGCTTTTGGTGTCCATTTGCATGAAATCCCTTTTTCCACCCTCTTTAAGTTTATGAGTCCTCATGTGTTAGGTGAGTCTCTTGAAGGCAGCAGATAGTTGGTTGTTGAGTTCTTATCCATTATGGAGTTCTGTGTTTTTTAAGTGGAGCATTTAGGCCATTTACATTCAATGTTAGTATTGAAATGTGAGGTACCATTGCTTTCATCAGCTCTTTGTTGCCTATGTACTTTGGTTTTGTTTTTTGTTTTTTATTCTTGCTTTTTAACTTGTATTTTTGTTTTATAGGTCCTGTATGATTTATGCTTTAAAGAGGTTCTGCTTTGATGTGTTTCCAGAATTTGTTTCAAGATTTAGAGCTCCTTTTAGTGGCTCTTGTAGTGATGTTTTGGCAATGGTGAATTCTCTCAGTATTTGTTTGTCTGAAAAAGACTATATCTTTCCTTTAAATATGATGCTTGGTTTCACTGGATGCAACATTCTTGGCTGATAATAGTTTTGTTTGAGCAGGCTGAAGATAGGGCTCAGATCCTTTCTGGCTTTGTAGGGTTTCTGCTGAGAATTCTGCCATTAATCTGATAGGCTTTCCTTTACAGATTACCTGGTTTTTCTGTCTCACAGCACTTAAGATTCTTTTCTTCATCTTAACTTTGGATAACATGATGACAATGTGCCTGGGTGATGATCTTTTTGAAATGAATTTTCCAGGTGTTCTTTGTGCTTCTTGTATTTGGCTGTCTAGGTCTCTAGCAAGACTGGGGAAGTTTTCCTCGATTATTCCCCCAAATATGTTTTCCAAGTCTTTAGAATTCTCTTCTTCAGGAATACCAATTATTCTTAGGTTTGGTCATTTAACATAATCCCAGTCTTTTTGGAGGCTTTGTTCATGTTTTCTTATTTTTTTTCTTTGTCTTTGTTGGATTGGGTTAATTCGAAGACCTTATCTTCAAGCTCTGAATTTCTTTCTTCTACTTGTTCAATTCTATTGCTGAGACTTTCCAGAGTGTTTTGCATTTCTAAAAGTGTATCCAAAGTTTTCTGAATTTTTGATTGTTTTTTTCTTTAAGCTATCTATTTTCTTGACTATTTCTCCCTTTATGTCTTGTATCATTTTTTGGATTTCCTTGCATAGGGCTTCACCTTTCTCTGGTGCCTCTTTGATTAGCTTCATATTTTTATTAAGCTGATAATTTTTCAGGTAAATCAGGGATTTATTCTTGGTTTGGATCCATTGCTGGTGAACTAGTGTGATTTTTTTGAGGGTGTTAACAAGCCTTGTTGGTCTTCTGAGCTTTTCAGAGTTGATTTTCTGATTCCTTCTCATTTGGGTAGGGTCTGTCAAAGGGAAAGTTTAGGGCTGAAGGCTGTTGTTCAGATTCTTTTGTCTCATGGGGTGTTCCCTTGATGTAATACTCTCCTCCTTTACTGTGGATGTGGCTTCCTGTGAGCTGAATTGCAGTGATTGTTGTCTCTCTTCTGGGCCTAGCCACCCAGCAAGTCTACCCAGCTCCAGGCTGGTACTGCCTGTCATCTGCACAGAGTCCTGTGATGTGAACTGTCTATCGGACTCTCAGCCATGGATACCAGCACCTGTTCCAGTGGAGGTGGCGAGGGGTGGGCAATGGACTCCATAAGGGTCCTTAGCTTTGGTGGTTTAATGCTGTATTTTCATGTTGGTTGGCCTCTTGCTTGGAGGCGGCACTTTCCAGTAAGCCTCAACTGTAGTAGGATGGAGAGGGACTGGTGGTAGGCAGGGCCCTAGAGCTCCCAAGATTATATGCCGTTTGTCTTTCCCTACCAGGGTGGATAGGGAAGGACCATCAGGTTGGGGCAGGACTAAGTGTGTTTGAGCTCAGACTCTCCTTGGGTGGGTCTTGCTGCAGTTGCTGTGGGGGATGGGGATGAGATTCCCAGGTCACTGGAGCTGTGTACCTAGGAGGATTATGGTTGTCTCTGCTGAGCTATGCAGGTTGTCAGGGAAGTGTGGAAAAGCTGGCAGTCACCAGCCTTACCTAGCTCCCATGCAAACTGAAGGGCCGGTCTCACTCCCTCCATGTTCCCAGGTGGAGGGTGAGATAGGCTCCAAAACTTGCTCCAAGCTACCTGCCTCCTGGCTGCGAAAGAAAAGAATTTGGTTGTCCCCTGAGTCTGCACACCAGATTTGCACCCTCCCCCAAGTTCTGGCCAGGAGGCTTCTCGCCCTGTTTAAATTATTACAAAGTTCAGCTAGAGATTTCATTCTTCCTGTGGAGTTTTATCCCCTGCACCTCTGGCGACCCTCCCGATGGATCCCTGTGGTGCCAGGCAGGAATGGGCTGCCTGGGGACCCAGCGAGCTCCTAGGGCCTTTCTGCTGCTTCCTCTACCCCTGTATTTAACTCAGCTCTCTAAATTGACTCAGCTCCAGGTAAAGTCAGAAACTTCTCCCCCAAACAGGACTTCAGATTCTCCAGTTGGGGTGTGTGTTTGGAAGAGGAGGATCTGCCTTTTCCACTTCCTCAGTTGGGACACTCACAGTACTTGGGGTATCTCCCGGGTCCTGCAGGAGCAGTCTGCTTCCTTCAGAGAGTGCGTGGGTCCTCTCAGGATTGCTGGTTTGTTCTTGCAGTTGATCTGGAGCTAAAATTTACAATGTGAGCTTCTGCATGCTGCTCTGTCTGGAGCTGCAATCTAGTCCTGTCTCCCATCCACTGTGATGATCCTGATCCCTCAAAACTAGCATTCTTGATGAATATTCTTCAAAAATCTTGCACGTTAAAGAAAAATCCTAGATTTGTAAAATATATATATACACACCATGTATTTTAAAAACACACGCATTTTATAATTTGAAAATACATAATTTTTTCTATAAACAATTTTTTTTTGCCTTCCTAAACTGACACAGAACATATCTATGGAGTAGAGTGTGATATTATACATGTTTATAATGTGTAATAATCAAATCAGCGTATTTAGTTTCACTCGCCTTCGTGTGAAAAGACCACCAAACAGGCTTTGTGTGAGCAGCAAGGCTGTTTATTTCACCTGGGGGTAGGTGAGCTGAGTCTGAAAAGAGAGTCAGTGAAGGGAGATAAGGGTGGGGCCATTTTATAAGATTTGAGTAGGTAAAGGAAAATTACAGTTAAAGGGGGGTTGTTCTCTGGTGGGCAGGAGTGGGGGTCACAAGGTGCTCAGTTGGGGAGCTTTTGAGCCAGGATGAGCCAGGAGAAGGAATTTCACAAGATAATGTCATCAGTTAAGGCAGGAACAGGCCATTTTCACTTCTTTTGTGGTGGAATGTCATCGGTTAAGGCAGGAACTGACCATCTGAATGTGTACACGCAGGTCACAGGGGATATGATGGCTTAGCTTGGGCTCAGAGGCCTGATTTTCCTGTTTTCTTATATTAATAAGAAAAATAAAATGAAATAGTGGTAAAGTGTTGGGACAGCAAAAATTTTGGGGGGTGGTATGGAGAGATAATGAGCGATGTTTCTCAGGGCTGCTTCAAGTGAGATTAGGGGTGGCATGGGAACCTAGAGTGGGAGAGATTAAGCTGAAGGAAGATTTTGTGGTAATGGGTGATACTGTGGGGTTGTTAAATGAAACATTTGTTGTGTAGAATTATTGGTGATAGCCTGGATATGGTTTTGTATGAATTGAAAAGCTAAACAGAATAAGAGAAGGAGAAAAACAGATAGTAAAGGACTAAGAATTGGGAGGACCTAGGACATCTAATTGGAGAATGTCCAAGGGGGTTCAGTGTAATTTCTTAGTTGGTTGGCAAGTTTCTGGGCTCTATCCTTGAGTTTTTATGTTGTCATACACCAGGCCAGATTGATTTAGGTAGAAACAACACTCTTCATTTAAGAATATACAGAGTCTTCCTTTTTCAGCAGCGAGTAAGTCAAGGCCTCAGCGGTTTTGGAGGACAACTGCAGCTAAAGAGTCAACTTGGGCCTGGAGGACTGATAAAGCTTGTGATATGTCTGTGATGCTAGCAGAGAAGTCATTAGAGAGGCTACAGAAGGTTGTGACAGGTTGAAATATCTGCTATTTTGGTACCGAGAGCAATAGTGGGGGCAGAAAGTCTTAAACTGACAAGCAAGGGAATTAGTGGAATAACTCTTTTTTTGTCATGTTGGTGTCATGAGGGGAACAGGGAGCTCTTCAGTCCTATTTGCAAATTGAATTTTGGGAGTAAGGAAAACTAGTGTGCATGTGCCTGTCCAATTAGCAGGTAGACACATGTAGGTAGAGGATCCACAGAAGAAGAAGAGACCTTGTGCGAGGCAAAACTGGAGATGCAAAGTAAAAAGATGAGAAGGAGTGCTGAAAGGGGTGTCTTGTACCTAGACTCCTAGGGATGCAGCTAGGGTGGCAGCCATCAGAGGTTGTAATGGGGACTGATGGGGTAACTGCATGGAGGGGGAGGTTCGATTTTCATGGTGTGTGAGAAAATGTCGAGTATCTACCAGCAACCTTTCATGTTATTTTCAGGGCTCGGTATAAGTAAACAAGAAGAGGGCTTTGGAGATGAAGAGTAAAGGGACATTGAGAAGGTGAAAGGTTACCTAGGGGAATTCAAGTGGGTCTTTGCCGAGAGATACATAAAGGAGCAGCCACAAGAATAGTAGTTTATGTTGTGAGACGTCTAAATATGGGGGGAGTAGAGTTGATATAAGGAGAAAGGTTTTTTAAGTAAGTGCGGAGGAGGGCGGCAGCTTGCTGATGTGAAATGTCTGGGGAGGTCTTGCTGGGCCTGTCTAGAAAGTAAATGAGTTCTTCAGGAGGGTAAAGGAGAGGGCTGTTAAAGGAAGTTTGGAGGTGTAGGAGACAGGAGATGTTGCCTAGTCTGCATGTAAGGTGGGGACAGCTGTGTAGGCACTGGAAGAAAGGGAAATGCAAAGCCAGTGGTTGTTCGCTAAGGAGGGATTAGAAATGGTTAGGATAGAATGAGTAAGGTTGATAGTGTGGTGGAGATAGCTGGAGAGAGGTAGAGGGTGGCATAAGAATGGGAATGAGAATAAGAGTGAGTATAAAAGTAAAGAATACAACTTTATCAGGGTAAAAGTATTGGAGGGTTCCCTGCCAGCAAAGATCATCTATCCATTTTAAGAGGGAGTTAAGAGTTGCCAGTCCTGGGCAGGGGCAAATCCTCGAGCTTGATGTGTAGGGACTGGAGGAGGCCTGAATAATCCCTGAGGAGTAGTAGAATAGCAGATAGAACATGAGAAGTTATTTCCTTGATGATAGATTTCCACAATGGAAAGGAAATGAGAGGTTCTAAGAGGCTGGCTGGTGGCTTGTACTATAGCATAACCTGCCTTTGCTGGTGTGTGGTGATTAGGCCTGGTGGAACTACCATCAATAAACCAAGTGTGTTCAGGGTGAGGAACAGGAAAGAAGGAAATATGGGGAAATAGGGTGAATGTCAGGTGGATCAGACAGATACAGTCATGGGGGTCAGGTGTGGTATCTGGAATACTGTGGGAGGCCGGATTGAAGTCTGGGCCAGGAACGATGGTAATTGTGGGAGACTCAACAAAGAGTGAGTATAGCTGAAGGAGCCGGGGAGCAGAAAGTCAGGTGGGAGAAAGAAAATAGATTTTGGAAGTTATGAGAACTGTAGAGAGTGAGTTGAGCATAGTTTGTGATTTTTTGGGCCTCTAAAAGTATTAAAGCAGTGGCAGCCACTGCATACAGACATGAGGGCTAGGCTAAAATAGTAAGGTCAAGTTGTTTGGACAGAAAGCCTACAGGGTGCGGCCCCGGCTCTTGTGTAAGAATTCTGACTGCACTAACCATGCCCAGGAAGGAAAGGAGTTGTTGTTTTGTAGAAGGGATTGGGGTTTGGGAGATTAGCCAGACACGATCAGCAGGGAGAGCACGTGTGTTTTTATGAGAATTATGCCGAGATAGGTAACAGATGAGGAAGAAATGTGGGCTTGACTGAAGTAATGGGGGCTGTCTGTGAAGCCTTGTGGCAGTACAGCCCAGGTAATTTGCTAAGCCTGATGGGTGTCAGGGTCAGTCTGAGTGAAAGCGAAGACAGGCTGGGATGAAGGGTGCAAAGCAATAGTAAAGAAAGCATGTTTGAGATCCAGAACAGAATAATGGATTGTGGAGAGAGGTATTGAGGATAGGAGAGTATATGGGTTTGGCACCATGGGGTGGATAGGCAAAACAATTTGGTTGATAAGGCGCAGATCCTGAACTAACCTGTAAGCCTTGTCTGGTTTTAGGACAGGTAAAATGGTGGAATTGTAAGGAGAGTTTATAGGCTTTAAAAGGCCATGCTGTAGCAGGCAAGTGATAACAGACTTTAATCCTTTTAAAGCATGCTGTGGGATGGGATATTGGCATTGAGTGGGGTAAGGGTGATTAGGTTTTAATGGGATAGTAAGGGGTGCATGATCAGTCACTAAGGAGGGAGTAGAGGTGTCCTATACTTGTAGGTTAAGGTGGGGAGACACAAAGCAAGGATGTGAAGGAGGCTTTGAACTGGGGGAAAAGGCAGCCATGAGGTATGGCTGTAGCCCAGGAATAGTCAGGGAAGCAGATAATTTAAAGTGTCTCAGCCTAATAAGGGAACTGGGCAGGTGGGGATAACTAAAAAGGAGTGCTTAAAAGAGTATTGTCTAAGTTGGCACCAGAGTTGGGGAGTTTTAAGAGGTTTAGAAGCCTGGCCATCAGTATCCACAACAGTTGTGGAGGCAAGGGAAGCAGGCCCTTGAAAAGAAGGTAATGTGGAGTGGGTAGCCTCCATATTGATTAAGAAGGGGACGGACTTACCCTCCACTGTGAGAGTTACCCAGAGCATCTGTGATGGTCCTGTAGGCTTCTGAGGTGATTGGGCAGTGTCAGTCTTCAGCTGCTAAGCCGAGAAGATCTGAGAAGGAGTCAGTCAGACAGCCTTGGGCCAGAGTTCCAGGGGCTCTGGGAGTGGCTGCTGGGAGAGTTGGACAGTCTGATTTCCAATGGGGTCCTGCACAGATGGGACACAGCTTAGGAGGAATCCCAGGCTGTGGGCTTTCCTTGGTCTGGTGGCCAGATTTCTGGCACTTGTGGCAAGATCCTGGGGGTGGTGGGCCTGGAGGAACACCTGGCCACTGCGGTTTAGGCATTTGGAAGTTCTTGTGTGCTGGAGATGTGGCTGGGGTTTCCCTCACAGTCGAGGCAAGGAATTGCAACTCAGAAATATGTTGCTACTTGGCTGCCTCCACTCTATTATTGTACACCTTGAATGTGAGGTTAATTAAGTCCTGTTGTGGGGTTTGAGGGCTGGAATTTAATTTCTGGAGTTTTATTTAATGTTGGGAGAGGATTGGGTAATAAAATGTATATCGAGAATAAGATGGCCTTTTGACCTTTTAGGGTCTAGGGCTGTAAAGCATTTCAGGGTTGCTGCCAAAAGAGCCATGAACTGAGCTGGGTTTTTATATTTGATAAAAAAGAGCCTAAATGCTATCTGATTTGGGATAAAGAAAAATGAGCATTAACCTTCACTATGCCTTTAGCTCCAGCCACCTTTTTAAGAGGAAATTGCTGGGCAGGTGGGGGAGGGCTAGTCATGGAATGAAACTGTAAGCCAGACCCAGTGTGAGGAGGGGAGGTGATAAAAGGCTTATAGGGTAGAGGAGTGGAAGCTGAGGAAGAATTGGGATCTAGCTTGGCCTGGCGAGGAGGGGAGAGGTCAGATGGGTCTGTAGAAAAGGAAGATTAGAAAGACTCCGTGACGCTTGGGGTTGGGACTGAGGGGACAGGCGGGAGGGAAAGAAGGAAGATTTGAGATGAGTTGCATTGGGAACAGAGACTAGGGAGGGACCAGGGTGTAAAAGAATGCCTGGACATCAGGCACCTCAGACCATTTGCCCATTTTATGACAAGAATTATTTAGATCTTGTAGGATGGAAAAATTGAAAGTGCCGTTTTCTGGCTATTTGGAACGACTGTCGAGTTTGTATTGGGATCAAGTGGCATTGCAGAAGAAAATAAGGCATTTATGTTTAGGTCAGGTGTGAGGTGAAGAGGTTTTAGGTTTTTAAGAACACAGGCTAAGGGAGAAGAAGGGGGAATGGAGGGTGGAAGCTTGCCCATAGTGAAGGAGGCAAGCCCAGAGAAAAGAGAGAGTAGAGACATGGAGAGAAGGGGTTGGGGGGTTCTTGTCCTCTAGAAAGGCAGAAAAGGGGTAGTGACATGGAGAAAAGGGGTCGGGGGGTTCTTGTCCCCTAGAAAAGCAGTACTTGCTGCTAAGGGTGAAGGAGAAGGGATTGGGGGGTTCTTGCCCCCCAGAAAAGTGGAGAAGGGGTAGAGACATGGAGAGAAGGGATTGGGGGGGTTCTTGCCCCCCAGAAAAGCAGAGAAGGGGTAGAGACATGGAGAGAAGGGGTTGGGGGGTTCTTGTCCTCCAGAAAAGTGGTACTTGTCACTAAGGGTGAAGGACCAAGACAGGCGTCCCCTTGTGGTCAGACACCTCTGAAACATGGATGAATAATCAGGCAGGCATCCCCATGTGATTACACACCAAGGGAAGACTGTCTTCCTGAGTCCATGACCGGTGCCGGGGTTTTGGGTCCACAGATAAAACGTGTCTCCTGTCTCTACCAGAAAAGGAAAGGAACTGAAATTAAGAGAAGGGAGAGATTGAAGTGTGGCGCCAAGATTGAAAGGAGAAAGAGGTTGAGGGATAGTGAGAGAGGTTGGAGAAGAGAGTGAAAAGAGGCCGCTTACTGGATTTGAAATTGGTGAGATGTTCCTTGGGCTGGTTGGTCTGAGGACCAGAGGTCATAGGTGGATCTTTCTCATGGAGCAAAGAGCAGGAGGACAGGGGATTGCTCTCCCCAGGGAGGTCCCCTGATCCGAGTCATGGCACCAAATTTCATGTGCGTCCATGTGAAGAGACCACCAAACAGGCTTTGTGTGAGCAACAAGGCTATTTATTTTACTTGGGTGCAGGCGGGCTGAGTCTGAAGAGAATCAGCGAAGGGAGATAGGGGTGGGGCCGTTTTATAAGATTTGAGTAGGTAAAGGAAAATTACAGTCAAAGGGGGGTTGTTCTCTGGCGGGCAGGAGTGGGGGTCACAAGGTGCTCAGTTGGGGAGCTTTTGAGCCAGGGTGAGCCAGGAGAAGGAATTTCACAAGATAATGTCATCAGTTAAGGCAGGAACAGGCCATTTTCACTTCCTTTGTGGTGGAATGTCATCAGTTAAGGCAGGAACCAGCCATCTGGATGTGTACATGCAGGTCACAGGGGATATGATGGCTTAGCTTGGGCTCAGAGGCCTGACATTTAGCATATTTATAACTTCAAACGTGTATTGGGAACATTCAAAATTCACTATAGGGTGACTATAATTAACGACAATATAGTCACCCTGTAGTGCTATGGAACACTAGAACTTATTCTCTTTATTTAGCTATACTTTTGTGTTCATTAACCAATCTTTGGCTATCCTCTCCTTCCCCCTACCCTTCCCTCAACCCAATCTCTCAGCTGGCTCCATCTCTCTGGGGGACAGGGGACAGGGATAGGAAAAGAGAAAGATGAGAGACAGAAAATCCTGACCTCAACATCACTGTCATTTCTTGGTCACATGTAAAAGGGAAACTTGTTAGTAAGCATCTTCTACTATGTTCCTACTTATTGCTACAGCAACATGTGAAATGAGAACAATGGATAGAATTACTACACCATTTTATATCAGACATGAGCATCCATGAATTTTGGCATCTGTATGAGGATGCCTGGGACCAGTCCCCCAAAAATACTGAGGGATAGCTGTATACAAATGTTGGTTATGTTACTTTCTAGACTTTCCTCTACATTTAAAATAATGCATAATAAAAGTACCAATAGTAAAAGAAGTCAGTAGTCCTAAAAAGCAGATTCTTTCATATAATATTTATAATATTTTCCAGTGTTTAAGATAATATTTGAATATGTTTTTAATGATGAAAAGGTAAAAGTTTATTTAAAAAAAATTTCCAAACAGCTTTTCCCTCCATATCTTCTAGCATGAAATGATGAACTTAGTTAATAGTCTAAAGTCATAATTTCTTCCAACAGAGACATTTGATTGTAGTGTGCCTAATTTATTATTTTTTTTACCTTGCTTAGTTAGGAGAATTAGATCTTGGAGCAAAATGACTGCAAAATATCAACTTAATATTCACAGGTTTTATTCCAGAAAGGAGAAGGCTATAAGGCAACACATCTTTATTGGGCTATAAAGCTCTCCTTTGGGGGCAGGGGAGAGCTTGATGACCCTGTGAATGTGTGAGACTAATTAAGCCTTCCTAAAAAGACTCCAGGGAAGAGTTTGCTCAGAGCCCTCAAGTCATGGAAAGAGTCCAGAAAGGTTGGGGGAAAGCAGAGAAAATAACTAGAGGTGGAAACATGTGTGGCTAATTGAAGCTAGACAACTGTTTGTGGAAATGCCTTTTGTAGATAATCTGAACCAAAATATTTTTCAGGGGCTTTCTAGTTTCAACACAACTTACACTAACATAAGCCTATCAGCTAACAGTGTGATATGTGATATTTAGTGGGGAGATAGTTGCCATCCTGTGCTTCTCAAACTTTAGAGTGCATCAGAATCACCTAGAGGAGGGGTATTACATTGTAAATTCCACTGCCAGTGTTCCTGATGCAGCAGATGTGGGGTGGGGACCAGGAATTTGCATTTCTAACAAGTCCCCAGGAAACTACTCATTGGGATGCTGTAGCAAATATGCATTCCTCCTCTTGCTGTTTCAGGTGCTGCAGTTAACAGTACATTCCTGCTAAGCTCTCCAGAAAATTGCCCTTGGCTGACAAGACTGCCTTGGAAGAGATGCCTGGGAGGTTACCAACCTCTCCAGCACCTCTTGTTGTCAGAGATTGGCTGATAGTGTTACTGGAAAGGGATCCCAATCCAGATCCCAAGAGAAGGTTCTTGGACCTCACGCAAGAAAGAATTTGGAACAAGTCTGTAAAGTGAAGCAGGTTTATTAGAGATGTAAAGAAACAAAAGCATGGCTACTCCACAGGCAGAGCAGAACAGCATGGAGGGCTGATGGTTGGCTATTTTTGTGGTTATTTCTTGATTATATGCTAAACAAGGGGTGGATTATTCATGAGAAATAGGGTCATTATTCATGAGAAAGAAATGGGGATTTTCTGGAACTGAGGATTCCTTCTCCTTTTTAGCCCATATAGAGAAACTTCCTGATATTTCCATGGCATTTGTAAACTCATGGCGCTGATAGGAGTATCTTTTCGCATGCTAATGCATTATAATTAATGTATAATGAGCAGTGAGAATGACCAGAGGTCACTTTCATTGCCATCTTGGTTTTGGCTGGCTTCTTCACCACATCCTGTTTTATCAGCAGGGTCTTTGTGACCTGTATCTTGTGCTGACCTCCTACCTCATCCTGTGACTAGGAGTGCCTAACCTCCTGGGAATGCAGCCCAGTAGGTCTCAGCCTTATTTTACCCAGCCCCTATTCAAGGTAGAGTCACTCTGGTTTGAATGCCTTTGGCAATAGGAGCATACCAAAGCCTGGCCCAGGACCTACAGAAAGGATGGTTCAGTGGTATTACAGGCCAGAGGAGTCCCCACTCCCTGACTAGCCCCTTTCCTCCCACCTCTGAATGAGGCCAAGCCTGTTTTCTCTTCTCTCTTCTGTTTTCCTCACTCTTCTATGAGTATTTAGTGAAGAACATATCCTCAGTAAACCTCTGGGGCCTAATCTCTGTGTCTGGTTCTGCTTCTAGGGAACCTTGACCTAAGACAACAGTTAAATGTAAACTTTGATTTTAGGAGTTATCTTAAAATTGGCAAACATCTGCTTTGGAGCCTTGAAGGTTCATATAAAAGCTGTCCCCTAAGAACTGTACTCTGGTTAGTTGTCGCTTTCTGAAGGAAATTAAAATATACCCCAAAATATATTTCTTTGATATATATCTTTAAATGGCTGCCACTTGGCCAGCAGGCAGAAGTGGCCTTGCAAAGTTGTCTTAAGTTGGGAAAATTTGCATCTGTAGAGTCTGCATTAATGCATCATGCTCCCTCCTCTTTCTATTCCTTTCCCCAGATCCAAGAGAGGTTGAGAGTCTGACAACTTTAAAAGAAACATTTACCATCTGTTCTCTCTGAGGGAGGCTTTATCTACATAACAAGGCCACTTTTGCTAGCCAAGCCTCTTCTACCCTCTCCTATAACCTGTTCTACCAGAATCTTATCCCTCATTCTTTTTGTAACCTCAAGATGGTATATAAGTTTCTGTATCTCATGTTTACACATTAAATAAATTTGTATGCCTTTTCTTCTATTAATCAATATGCCTTATGTCAGTCTTTTTTTTTTTTGAGATGGAGTCTCACTCTGTCGCCCAGGCTGGAGTGCAGTGGCATGAATCTCTGCTCACTGCAAGTTCCGCGTCCCAGGTTCACATCATTTTCCTGCCTTAGCCTCCTGAGTAGCTGGGACTACAGGCACTGCCAACATGCCCTGCTAATTTTTTGTATTTTTAGTAGAGACAGGGTTTCACTGTGTTAGCCAGGATGGTCTCAATCTCCTGATCTTGTGATCCACCTCTCTCAGCCTCCCAAATGGCTGGGATTACAGGCATGAGCCACCATGTCTGGCCATGTCAGTCATTTTTAGTGAATCTTTAGGGGACCAAGAGCCTATGGCCCCTGCATCTCTCTGTCATTAAACATTTAATACTTGAAGCCGAGGCGTGGTGGCTCACACCTGTAATCCCAGCACTTTGGGAGGCTGAGGCAGGCAGATTACCCGAGGTCAGGAGTTTAAGATCAGCCTGGCCAACATGGTGAAACCCCATCTCTACTAAAAAATAAAAAAATTAGCTGGGCTTGGTGGCATGCACCTGTAGTCCCAGCTACTCAGGAGTGTGAGGCAGGAAAACTGCTTGAACCTGGAGGCAGAGGTTGCAGTGGGCTGAGATTGCACCACTGCACTCCAGCCTGGGCAACAGAGACTCTGTCTCAAAAAAGCAAAACAAAACAAACAAACAAAAAGACCCCAAAAAGCCCAAAAACATTTAATACTTGAAAAAGAAAATCTGTGAATTTGACATGCAGGACTATTTTATTTAAAACACATTTTGAAGAATCAAAGCTGCTTTTTCCAACGTCTAACATTTTTAGTTCTACATGATTGAAAACAGTAATAAAATATGAAGTCGATCAGGCCAAATTTTGGCCATGGAAAAAAGTTAATAAGGTCAACTTTACAAATCTTGAAAGTCAGGGGGGGAAGAGATGTGTGCTTGTAATGGAAATGACAAGGTGGACCGAATTTATGAAAAGAGGAAGGGATACTCAGTTTGAAATGCATTTCTAGTTAGCTCATATTATGTGAGGAGACCAAACTCTCATTAGCTCTAATGTGCCATTTTGTTATGGCATTGATATGCCTTCCCCTAAGGGCCGTAGGTCTCTAGCCATAGGTAGGGCAATGCTAAAAGGACTTTCTTGGCTTCAAGTTAAAAAGGGATCTTAGGGCCTTTGCCTTCCCACTCAAATCTAGTACTGTTTCTCCACAGTTTTGAACGGTCAACAGCTCAACTTTGTGTCTGTAAATTGTGTGGTGAATGAGTGTTGACATGATGATTGATCAGACAAAGGTTTCAATTTTGGTTTTGCCCTGTAGCTGATCAAGGGCAAGTTGTATCAACCTTGACAACCTTAGTTTCTCTTTCTGTTATATGTGGGTGAGTGAGCTAATGTTTATAAAATCTGAAACATTGTTTCTGGGCACATGTATTGGGGGAACTCACCCCCAATATTTCAATGTAGGTTCTTTCTATTTTCCATAAGTGTTGGCCAGCTGAGAAATAGAGACAGCACAAAAAGAGGAATTTTACAGCTGGGCCACCAGGAGTGACATCACATATCAGTAGGACCGTGATGCCCGCCTGAGTCTCAGGCCAGCAAGTTTTTATTAAGGGTTTCAAAAGGGGAGGGGGGGTGTAAGAACAGGGAGTAGATACAAAGATCACATGCTTCAAAGGGCAAAAAGCAGAACCACAAATAAGGGTCTAACAAAGATCGCATGCTTCTGAGGGAACAGGACAAAGGCAAAAACAGAACCACTGATAAGGGTCCAACAAAGATCACAGGACAAAGTGCAAAAGCAGAACCACTGATAAGGGTCTATGTTCAGCAGTGCATGTATTGTCTTGATAAACATCTTAAACAACAGAAAACAGGGTTTGAGAGCAGAGAACTGGTCTGACCACAAATTTACAAGGGCAGAGTTTTTCCCCACCCTAGTAAGCCTGAGGGTTCTGCAGGAGACCAGGGCATATCTCAGTCCTTATCTCAACTGCTTAAGACAGACATTCCCAGAGTGGCCGTTTATAGACCTCCCCCCAGGAACGCATTCCTTTCCCAGGGTATTAATATTAATATTCCTTGCTAGGAAAAGAATTTAGTGACATGTTTCCTACTTGCATGTCTGTTTATAGGCTCTCTGCAAAAAGAAAAATATGGCTCTTTTTGCCTGACCCTGCAGGCAGTTGGACCTTATGGTTGTCTTCCCTTGTTCCACAAAAATCGCTGTTATTCTGTTCTTTTTCAAGATGCACTGATTTCATATTGTTCAAACACACATGTTTTACAATCAATTTGTGTAGTTAACACAATTATCACAGTGGTCCTGAGGTGAAGTACATACCCAGCTTACAAAGATAACAGGATTAAGATATTAAAGTAAAGACAGGCATAAGAAATTATAAAAGTATTATTTGGGAACTGATAAATGTCCATATTAAGATGAAATCTTCACAATTTATGTTCCTCTGCCGTGGCTCCAGCCGGTTCCTCCGTTCAGGTCCCTGACTTCCCGTAACACACATGTGAAGGGCCCATTTTCCTTGCTATCTGAGATATTTGATATTATCCCATTTCCTCCTTGCTTGTGAAGTAAGTACACTATCAGGGACCCTTCCCAGTAGGATTGTTTTGATTGTGGATTCTAGCACTCTGTATGAAACCACCTTTGCAAAAACTACAACAGTGAGAAAGTTATGATAGTGAAAGAGATCTGGTCTAGCCAACATCACCTGCTTTTGGTCCTCCAAAACTGCTTTTGGTCATTCCTGAGCTTGGCCCAAGCTAACTTTGGGAGAAATTTAGTTTATAGTTTAAATGATAATAGCCCTTCCCCAAAACTAAACTGCCTTTTTAAAACTAATTAAAGGTCACCAGTTTAGGATGAGAGGGTCCTGAATTCTGCTAAGACTTAGGTGTAGTTAAATGATTACCAGCCACGATTTGGGAGGTCACAAGATTTTTTTTTTTAATTAAAAAAATTTTTTTATTACACTTTAAGTTCTGGGATACATGTGCAGAACATGCAGGTTTGTTACATAGGTATACACTTGCCATGGTGGTTTGCTGCACCCATCAACCCGTCACCTACATTAGGTATCTCTCCTAATGCTATCCCTCCCCTAGCCTCCCACCCCCTACAAGCCCCAGTGTGTGATGTTTCCCTCCCTGTGTCCATGTGTTCTCATTGTTCAACTCCCACTTACAAGTGAGAACATGCGGTGTTTGGTTTTCTGATCTTGTGATAGTTTGCTGAGACTGAGAGTTTCCAGCTTCATCCCTGTCCCTGCAAAGGACATGAACTCGTCCTTTTTTATTGCTGCATAGTATTCCATGGTGTATATGTGGCACATTTTCTTAATCCAGTCTATTGTTGATGGACGTAAGATTTTCAACTTCCTCAATTCACTACTGTAGAACCTAAAATTGGCCTCTTGAGATGTCACTTTTCAGACTTTTGTATTTCTGACCTACCTGGACCAGTGACTTCTCTGTGGTCCCCACCCAGAAGTGGACTTAGTGCACGAAGACCTTTTTCCCCATCCCTATGATTACATCTCTGACCAATCAGCAGCACCCATTTTCTTACCCTGTGCCCACCAAACTATCCTTGGAAAAGCCCTAGTATGAATTTTCAGACAGATTGATTTGAGTAATAACTTCATCTCCCAGGTGGCATGGCCAGGCTCATGTCAATCAAAATTTCTTTTTTGTGATACCATGCTCTCAGTGAATTGGTTTTGTCTGTCCAGTGAGCAGGAAGAACCCATCAGGCGATTACACATATTTCTTTATGTCTTTGATTTTTAACAGGTGGCTTGCACATTTTGTGCAGCACTGGGGAAAAATCTGGTCACACAGGCTATCAGTGGCTCTGCAATTTTCTGATGAAAGGTGAGGGGGATAAGTGAGTGAACAAAATGATGTAGCTGAATTTTTAAAAAAAGAAACCAACCAAAGAAAAAACTAACACCCTTTCTCAAGAACTTGTATATCGGAACAGCAATAGTTTGCAATTGCAGAGGGAATGTAAATCAGTTGTTGCATTCCACATCCAGTCATTTAATTTCATTCCTAATCTGTACATTTTAGCACCAAAATTATTTTAAAGAACCGACATTCTTTTTATCTTCTGGGACAACAATACTTTTGTCATGTTTTCCTGGCAAACGATGATACAGCCATACCCGACAGTTTGATTACTTTAGTAAATCAAAGGCTAACAGAAGTTACAGAGTGGTTCCATCATATATATAGCTCACATGGTAGAAAACCATGGAATCAACTCTCTCAAATGTCAGTTTTGAGGTAAAATCAGTGGGAATACACTTGTGGACTTCACTCATTGCCAGACATGTTTTTCCCTTAGATACTTAGTCTGAAATACAAAATAAACCAAAAATCCAATCCTCATCTCAGATTTCCAGCAGGAACATGGAAGGGTCCCAATAGCAGAACAGTAGCAAAGCCTTTCGAATCTCTATTAATCTGTGTATTGAATTGTAAGAAGCTCTAACTTCAGGGGTGTAAAATAAATCAGAACAAATTAATTAGCACATTCTACCACAATTAGATTTAAGTTCAGTGTTCTGGGTAAGGAAATTCAATACAACAGTATGTGTTCAATTAGGCATGTAGAAGAATACTGAAATGAATTAGATCATTTGCTTGGTCTTAATTTAGTGAAAGAGATAGATACACTTACTTATGTCCATAGGAATGTGTGGCATTTCACTTTACTTTTCCCATTGAGTCAACTACCAGTTCATTAGTCCATGACCAGATGGACCACTAAGAGTCCCTCCTCTCTGTCCCTCTCTTTGCTACCTTTATGGTTCTATCCATATTTTTACCCATCTTTTCTCCCCTTTTTTTTTTCTGGTAGCTAGGGAATCAGAACAAAATTGGTTCAAATTCCAGCTATTTTCTGCCCCAGGAGCTACAGCTCTAGTTCCTGAGCTCTGTCCCAAGGTGCTCTGGGGCACAGCAGCAAATTCACAGAGGCACCATTTCAATGAAAGTTTTAAATTTTTGAGGAAAACAGGACAATTTCTGTTGGACATCATGTGAATGACTATTTGAATATCAGAGAGTGCTATGTTGTTTTCAATGAAGTGGTATCTTAGCAAAGTTGGGCATTTGAGAGTTCTATGATAAAAAAAGTTAGCACCTCAAAAATCAATGTGCAATAGAAATGAGGGTGGCTATGCCCAATCTAATTCCAAGGGTGAGAACTTGCACAGTGCCCAATAGGCACACATATCCCATTAGCTAAGCAATCATGGTAAGTTGACTCTTAAGAGTAAATTTAAACTATTTTTTCTTTCAATTTATACATAGTATTTTTCCAAACGATTCTAAGTTGTTAGGCCTAAAGTACTTATTAAGTGTTTGGACTTAAACAGAACTGCTAGGTGTTTCTTTTGGCCTTGGGTGAAATTAAAGTTTCCTTGAGTTGAGAACTCTGAGCTGGAGGGAAGGTAATAATTCCTTAGGCTTCAGGTGAAGGATGGAAAAACTTTACATGGTTTCCCATTTATAAGAAAAATACTGTCTTCTGACTGTAATATTAACCAGCGATTTGGGCATAACTTTTATGTTTTCATAATCAGATGCTGTCTTGCTTTCCTCAAAGATCCCTTTGAGGGAAAGAGTATGAATGTCAGGGGGTGGTAGAGGAAGTGGGGAAAGAAAAGGGGGTCAAAGGAGAGGAAAATCCCTATCCTGTCACACATACAGGCGACTCTTATGTGAATGAGGTTCAAGGAAATTGTAATGGTAAGTCAGGGGAGCAAATGTATGAAAATAAATGGTCAAATCTGTTCTTTTCCCTCTCCCTTTTGTAGGTGAACTGGCTGGAGTTTAGAGCACATATGCTCAGCTATAGTATTTGGGGATTGGAAGTGCTCTCAGGAATGTTCTAATATTAATTATTAAAATTGTCTCATTTTAGAGAGGAGGGGGCAGACCTACAGAGGGAAAGCAATTTGTGGAAGGTTCCAACAACAGTGTTCGGTCTAAGCCTAGAGCCCCCACCTTCCTATCTGCTTCTCAAGCATATCTTTATGTGCCATTGGGGGCATGGCAGTTGGTGAGGGCAGCAGACTTTTGCTCTGCCTGCCTGGCATGGCGTCATAGGTAGCTGAACTCTCATATCAAACATCCGGGGGGAAAATGTCCACAATGCCCAAATCTTACTACCAGATTAGGTATATATTCATCCCTGAGAAAGGTTTCTCTCCTTGGTTTCCTCCTCTCCTATCCAGTTTGCTGCATCTAGTTCAGTGCTCTCGCTTACCATGCTGCACACCTCTCAAGAGGTACTAATTATTAATATGGCCAGATGTTATTCTAGAAGGTCATAACCTGAGAGTAAGGGCATTGTTATCAACTGCAGGTTATATATTAGCCTCTATGGTTGTTGTCCAGGGCTTTAAAAGGAAGAAGCCTATCAAAATTTTAGAAAACCAAAAAGTATTCAGGAATCATAGGTGATGGTTTTTTCCTTGAATTATATGTATATATATAAATAAAATATTATTTGATTAGTTCACTGTCAATCAGATATTCTGTTACTTATAGCCAAAATGCTGCTCTTTCAATTCCATACTTGAAAGTATCTGTTAGAATAACTTGTAGCAGTAAGTACAACAATCTCTCTGATCTTGGTTATCTCATCTTTAAAAAGGGAGAGGAAAACCCTGAATATATGTTCATGGAGCTTTTTCTCCTATAAAAGGAGACAATGACTATATGAGATTCACTATTTGAAATTGTCCTCTTTGCACACCAAATTCTTCTTCTAATTATATACTATGAGCATTCTGCTTCATCTGCTTCAGCCACATGAAAAAGAAAGGCTAGTAGGAATTGTGCCAACATTAATTCTACATACCTGCTGGAAATGTGAATTCTCAGGGATATCTGGAAAGTACTTTACTGGAATGTAAAAAAGCATATCTATTCCAGAGATTTGATATGTCCATATCTTCTAAAATAGATACTACATGCTGGTAAGAAATTTTTTAGAATAAAAGAAAGGGCTAACGAAATACAGAAGATAAAGAGAACATTTTAATAGAAGAGTTGGGGAAGACCAAATGCAGGAGGATCTTGTAGAAAGATGTGCAGTTATTTCATAAAATAAAACACATCTTAAAGCTATTGTTTGCTAGCTATGGGAATATACAGCATCTTGTTCTGGAAAGACAGGGCTTAGAACTACACAGTTCTGGGTGTTTGTGCCCAGATTCTATTGGCTCATAAATACATGTCCAAGAGGAACCCCAGAGCCTTATAAACTTAGGGCAAGTCATGGGTGACATGGTGCACTGCTATAGACTTTTGCTGTTTTTAACTATGAACACAAATTCATAGAATTAACATTTATTATCAGTGTGGATGGGTGGCAAATCTCATCTGTGCATCATTGAAGACAGAGCTCATCTATCATGTCAACAGCTTCATTTGTTTCTTTAAAGAGGCTTTGTTTGAGAAAAAGAGGATCTTATTTGTTTACTTTAGCTGGTCTTCACTGAGTATGTGTAGCTTACTTATGACTCTAAGTGGATCACCTCATGGTGGCTACATTTCCAAATGATTCTGTACTCAGTTTTGACTTCCATAGTTGCCTTTCTGCATGAAATTAGACTATGGGACAAGTGGTGAATGTTTCTCCAGGAACTTTTAGGTTTTGACAATTTTAGGCCATTTATTCTGTCAACTTCAGTCTAAGTGATCTAGACCTGCAGCCATCTTGTGTCCATGGTAAGAAGCACAGAGAAGTGGACCCAAGTATCCAGCTGAACAAATCCTTAAATTACTTAATTCCAGACTTCTTGTTATTTAAAAAATATAAAATATTATTTGATTAGTTCACTGTCAATCAGATATTCTGTTACTTGTTGCTAAAATGCTACTTTTTCAATTCCATACTTGAAAGTATCTGTTTGAATAACTTGTAGCAGTAAGTACCACAATCTCTCTGATCTTGGTTATCTCATCTTTAAAAAGGGAGAGGAAAACACCTGCTCTGGAAAGTTGTTGAGATAATATATGTGAAACAAACTTGATATGCTGCCTATAACATAGTAGATGCTCAATAATATTTCCTTTTACTGGCTCGGTTCTGCTAGAGGTAATATTTGTTCAAATTGTTTAACCATCTATGCATAAATTTGTAACTCTCTTGAATGAGGATAATATTAATATCTTCCATCTTTTTTTTGACTTTCCACATATAATCTATTATGCTAATGGAATATGTGTTAAAAACAGTTTTATTACTTTTCCCTATGCTTGTAGACTTAGGACATAGATTAGTAACTAAGTGCTCCATTAATTCTTCCAGGCCCTTAGAACACAATAAAATAACGTATTTACCATAGAGCAATATAGAGCTAAATACAAGTGCTGTGAAAACATTTTTATAGAATGATGTGGGACCACGGGATCATATTATTCTAGAATATTTAGGGCCAGAAGGGCACTTAGAACCACTTAGCCTAATTTTCGTATATAGATGAGAAAACAAATATGGGGTAGGAGGAAGTAACTTTACCCAAAGCCAAATAGATAATAAGACCAGATTATTCTGCAAAAGAAGATTTTTTCTGGGTGAAAAACAAGAACATTCAGGCAATAAAATCTTATAAAACTCTAAAAGAGACTATGGGCTATTTGCTCCTAGAATTTGTATTTTAAAATAATCTATTCTATTTGAATAATGATTAAAGAAAACACAAGTTGGTGTTTTGTCATTTCAATTCAATTAATGAATTTAGATACAATTCAATGTAAAAAAGATCACAGGAATATTTTTGTAAAAAATGTAGCCTTCTGCTTTTCTGTTTTAAAATGTTTTCATTCTGGGAATATTTTCTCTACAGAAACACAGAGCAAAATTTTGCACCAGGAGCAAAATTTTTAATGCTATGCGATGAAATCAACATTGTTAATAAAATAGAATTGCATAAAATAGGATTTGGTTTAAGGCAAACATTTTCTTGATGGGAAAGCTGAGTCAAAGATTCAGACTAGATTGGAATATGGATCTTTCAGCTAACTCTTTGTCTGAACTCTGTAGTGCTACCATACACCATGCCTTATTTAGAATATAAACTCTGAAGTTGCTGGTGACGTTCCACATCAGCAACTCTATGTGTTGCTTTTACCTTTGCCTGGGATTGTGTTAGTGAATATGAAATAAGGATTTCAAGAAAGTTCAGGTGCACATGTCAAGCATGGGCAGGCACATAAGAGCCACATGTTCTTGGAAAGCCCCTGGATTTATAGTAAACTGTGAGCCTGTGTACAATGCCCATGCTTAAATGCGGGTTCTCCAGTCAAGTCAGCCAGTCTAAGCACTTTCACAAATAGACCTTCAGTGTGATCTGGATTACAAGACCTTTCTCTATATAAAATACAAACCTCTCTCCAAAAATAAAATTTATTTGAAAATATCGTCCTTTCCAATAAGCTCATTACTATCTCCAGAGGACCATGGAATAGCCTCCAAGCCTCACATGTGGAATGCCCCCAGCAGCTTGTTCAAGTTTCATGAGCTCATCTATTGTCTTTTGCTAACAACTCCTCACACCTCCTCCCCTGCACCCTCTACATACACGCAGGTCTTCCAGTATTTAAAGAATTTTTAGAGAAGGGAGGTGATTGCAAGCTCGAGCCAAGCCAAATTCCACAGCTGGCCCACACACGTTGCTTCATGTGTCCAGTGATCAGCTCAGGGAGGTCATGGCCACGTGTTTGCAAAGTATATTTAGACCCCTTATCAAAGAAGTAGACTCTCATCATGGGCCATAAGTTCTTCTTCGTGCATGTTAAATGCTGTTCATGGAAAACTGAAGCCCATGGATTTTCAGACTCAGAGGTTTTATGTTTGTTTTAGGGAAAAAAGCTCAATGATCTCCTCTCTCAAGGCATCAAAATAATAGAAAATTAAAGAAAACCACTCTGTGTCACTGCAGTGTTTTCTGTTGGTGGGAACTTTTTTGGAATGACTAGTGTATTGAGTAACTTTTGAATGTGGTGCTTTTATTTCTGGGAATAAAGAAGCAAGAATGGTCAATGTCACCATAACCTCTTAAGCTGTTTATCTCATCTTGCTAGGGATGAACAAAGCAAGATATTTTACCCAATTAAAAGTGGTCAAGATTGACTTTCCGTCTCTGTCTTATCTGAGTGAAGAATATCACAGTTTCAGAATCACATTTACATGCATTACCTCATTTTATTCTCACACCTCCAGGTATTACTGTTTTCCCATCATACAGATGGCAAAACCAAGGCTTGGAGAGGAGTATGCTTTCTTGCTCATGGTTTCACATTAAAGAGCAAAAGCTAGGATTTTATTTTGGACAAAGAACCAGGCTTTATTCTGGAAAATAGTTTACCCATAGGGCTGTTTCTCAGAGCAATTTCAAAGGATTTCCAATAGTAATTTGAGCAATTATTTCATTTGATAATCATGATGTTCCCTGAGGTGATTCTCCTAAAGGAGCCATCCATTCACTTCGACACTGAAGTCCAGGATAGTTACTGCTGAGAGCTCCGTCCCTTTTCTGGGACTAATATTTAGATTTCCTAGTTCTGTGTCCAATGCTCTTCCCCTCTACCTCAGTGCCTCAGTGATTTCTGTCTTTGTTCTTGTGGAAAGAATGCTGTTAGATGACCCTTTCTGGTAGAAGCATCCTACAATGAGGTGACAAAGAAGCTCCAAATATGTCTTCCCAAAAGAAAGGGAAGAAAAAAATTGACTCCAAATCTGCATGAGCCAAGGAAAATTCCTAAGCTTTCTCTGCTTAAGTAAGTGACTCTAATATGGATTGGACAGATCTATCTATCTACTGGAAAGGGAAGGATATGGTGGAAGATTACATGGCTATACAGTTCTACAACTATTACAGGACATGGTCTAGCAATTAGTGTCCAAGTTAGAGCATAAAACTTTCAGCCTGTCAATCAATGAATGAGGGCAGGTGGTTTACATGGTGAGAAGAACATGGGCTTTGAATTCAGATTTTGTCTTTGAAGTTCTAGGCCACAGCAAGCTACAGGATGTCAATTAAGCGGATCTCTTCTAAGTTCACGTCCTCTTCTGTAAAACTGGAGGAGGGCATCTATCTTATAGATTATTGGGAATATTAAATAAAACTTTGAATGTAAAAGAACTTAGCCAAGTACCCGATATACAGTAACAGTAATATTCTTACTAGCAATAATAAGAACTTGAAAGGCTGTGTGGTGTACTGGAAAGATAGTCAGGGGGAGTCAAAGACTTGAACTTGTGTGATCATTCAGCTTTTAGCCAAGGGATTTATGGTCATGGACTCTTGCAATAAACTATGGGAATAGCATGAGACTTCTCTGAGATTCCTTTCAGTTCTAAGCCTTCAATTATTCTACTGCTTGAGTTTGCCTGTGATACTGTGCATAGGATAAATGGAAATCCCAGGTACCCACCTTCCCACCAAGTCAGTCCTGGTGCCATCTAACATGTATCTTATTTAGACTCCATAAAGTCTAATGTGCATTTGATTTAGACTCCATGAAGCCACTGAATTTACCCTGTGTCTTCTTACAAGAATTTAGAAATTCCTTCTACCTCTATTTTTTTGTTTATGGATTTAGCAGCAATGTGGGGACATGTGGTTTCTGGGGAAGGATGATTGACAGTTGATGACAGTGACAGTGCCCAGGACATGGGCATTTACATAGGTTACTCCTTGTTCCCTTGTCGATTTGTATGACTGGTGGGGGGAATTAGAAGCAATAGTAATCTCTCAATGCTAAATCTAGCAATCCTTTTACGGTGCTTATCTTTCTTAGTAAATCAAAAACATTAAATCCTACTATGACCACAGTGGTGGCATCCCTATTATGTGTGTCTTAGTTGGAGTTCACCAGAAACAAAACTGGAGATGAGAATTCAGATGCCTATAATTTGAGGAAGTACATTTAAGAAAAATCAACCAGTGAATGGGGAGGCAGGAACAAGCCAAGTAGCTGTGCCATCTCAAGTGATGTCTCAGCTTCAATGTGATCCCTGAGGGGATCTCTGCCAGAGTCTGTCTCCATCTCAAGTGAGTCTCAGCTTCAATGTGATCCCTGAGGGGATCTCTGCCAGAGTCTGTCTCCACGCAGAACAAGGGATTGAGCTTTCACACATCCACACCAGACAGACAGTCATTGGCTATATGTCACTCTGAGGAGTTGGGAGTCATAAACCTCCTAGGCCCTTCCAGCTCTTTTAACATGGGAAAAGCAGCTCCAATAATCTTGGGTCAGTCCTCTGAAGAGAATCAAAGGTGCAGGCTGTTTGTAATTAAGAACTGAGGACATCTGGGAAGGGCACCAACAGTGTCCAGTGATCTTTTATATCTCTTTCGAACACATTCCTTTGTCCATTTTCTACATTCCCCTGATTATCACATAATAAAGCTGGAGATTTTGGAATCTTTATCTGTAAATTTGAGCTCTTACTAAAACTTGTAACTCCCTTTATATCAAAATTTGACCCAATATCAACATTTTTCCCCTGGCTAAGTATCGCCTTAGTAGGGGGCAGTGGGGAGCATTTCCTGTGGCTGACTCTGAGTCATCTGCTTGACCACTGCTGCTGCAATGGCCAGCGCCCCCTGCTCTCCACTGGGCTATGAGCCACTCCTCACTGTGGGGAAGGCTGTGGTAGTAGCTCAGTCTGTGGATGCAGACTGGGCCATGCTGTGGGCAGACCTGGTGTCTTGTTATGACATCTCCAATTTGCCTCTATATACCACACAAAGTTTGAAGACTTTATAGAAGGGTTGTGAAAAAAAAATAGGGTTTTGTAATACATGACTTTAAAATTGCATATTTAATACAATTTTTTCCATAGTTAAGAAGTTAACCATTCATAAGAGCTGTCTTCACAGAACCAGTTCCTTAACTTGCTCTTTGGTGCCCAGATTCTTGTCTGTCTTCAAGGAAATTCAGTAAACTTCCAAGGTGCAAATCTCCAGTCTCTTTTTGGAAAACCCTACCTTCTATCCATTGGGGCTTTGTCTCATCTTCGGTAGGTTCCATTATCTTACATCACTGGGCTCTTTGTGGGATACAGTGCTTCCCAATGGTGCATTTCCTAAGTCTGGGTTTTCATGTCTGGAATAACATTCACTATAAGAGTGAAAATCAGCATTGTGGAAAAAGGCATGAGCAGGGTGGTCTACCACTGACACACATACACACACATGCGTGCACACACACACACACACACTCTTCCCCAACCCAAGTTTTAAGAAAAAAGATTGTTAGATACTATATGGTCTATATAAATAAGAGGAAATTCATTTTGTCAAATGCTCCATACACTGTTAGGCCACTTCTTTCCACAATGGCAATAGTAATTTGTGTTTCTATAGAGAGAGCTGTGGTTCTTTTTGTTTATCCTTAGCCCCTACACCTTACCTTTGAAATTGCGACCTAGTGGTAGGGCCAACTATCTGTTTAACAAAGTTATTTCCTTATCTTCTTGGCCTCATAGTTATTTCCATATTTCTGAGCCTCTCTTACAGTTAAGTTATAGCAATGTGACTGAATTCTGGCCAAAGAAATGTGGGCAAAAGTGATCTATACCATTTTTAGGCTTGGTCCCTAGAACTCTTCTATAAAATTTTTCATTCTCTCTCTTGTTCCCTGCTAATTGGGCAATACTACTAGGATGGCCTTGGAAGCCAAGATGAAAGAATTTTCATAATCCTGGGTCCCTGAATGACTACATGGAGTCCCCCCTTCTCCTGCCAGTGGCAACTGAATGCAAATGAGTGAAAAAATAAATTCTATAATGCTAGGCCACTGAAATTTGATAGACTTTCTATTCATAGGAGCTAATATTGCCCTAACACATGCCTTTCCTTGAAATAAGTAATGGCCCCATTTTTGGCCACATACTTCTTAAAGGCTTGTTTTATTCATTACACAAACACCTAGCTACTTATAAAGCCTAACTAAGTTCTTAGTCAAATCACTATGGCTTCTGGATGTGGCGTATAGGGGTAAGGATGCAGCAAGGAGGATAGGCCATACAGCTACATGTTTTCATGACAAATATCTCTGAACACTGGACACAGTGAAATCTGAACTCATTATCTACAAACATGCTCTTCTGGTTTATTTTTAGTTTCAATAATTAGCATTACCCTTATAGTTACTCAGACCAGTTTCCTTCTTTCCCTACATTTTCTAATATAATTAGTCAGAGTCCTTTTGATTCTATATTTTCAACATTCCTGACATCTATCTCTTACTTTCTTCCTATTTTTACTCTCACTATTGTAGATCTGACCCTCATTATTTCTTATCTATATTATTACCCTGGACTTGTAACTCCTCAGTTTCTTCCAAAATATTCTACATCTTACTGCCAGATTAATCTTTTCAAAGCTTGATTCTGATTATATCATTTCTCTATTAAAAAACCTTCAACAATTCTCCATTAGCAGACACAAGTGTTCATATTACTTTGTGAGAAATTCAGGGTATTCCATGACCTGACTCCAAGCCAAATTTCCAGCCTATCACCCACTACTCTTCTTTATATGACTTGTATTCCATCCAGCCACACTGGATGGGTCACTGTTCCTTAAGTATGCATTAGTTCCTAACTGTTTACCTTAGCTCTCTTTAAATGATTTCCCTCACTATGCAATTTCCTCTATGCCCATTGCTGCCTGTCAAAATGCTGCCTTCCTTCAAGGCTCAGATCAAATACCTCCATGAAATCTTTTCTGATCTCCTCAGCAAGAAGGAATGCCAATAACACTCTGCATATCCCTTCCTTTTGGCACTTGTGACATTTTACTTTGACGTGTAGAGGCAACAAATTCTAGTGCATTTTGTATCAGCTAACTTTGCCCATTTATTTAAGATTTCTTTTTATGCTTCCATTATTAAATCCTAATGGTACAAATTCACACTATCTATTTCCACTTATGTAGTATTTCTGTCAGTGTTTCTAGTCTAGTCTAGCCGAAACTTTTATAAATTGTATCTTGAGTCTTCTGATGAACAAAATTATTTCCTTACTTGTTTCAGAATGGAAACGTTCTGGAAATCTCCACATATAATTTTGTAGTACCATCAATTTGGGAATTTAGATCTCATCTTTTTTTTTTAACCTCAGATAAAGCCAACACACACACACACACACACACACACACACACACACACACACACACACAGAAGAAAAAGGTGTTTTGCAAATCAGATTTTTTACAAAGTGATTCTTCTTCCTTTTGCTCTAAAGGCTCATCTAAGCGTGATAAACCAGATGGTAAAGATCTAAGATTTATATGTGGTATACATATGGTTTATACTTTTTCATACAGCCTGACTTGCCTTTTGGTCAATTAAGATGATTGCCTAAGAGGACTGTTACTCTTCATTTCTCTCTTCTGTTCCTTTTAATGCCATTGGTCCAGTGCCCTGCCTCAGAACTATCTAGCAGTTAGGAAAGAAAACCACAGGGGAAGGGAATGACGAAAGATACGGAAATATTAAGTAGGCAACAGTTTAAAGCATGTGGACCACAATGAGAAGGTGTCACTCAGTATGAAGTGTTCATCTAGAAAAAAATCACTATTATCTGTTTCTGTAATTATATCAATACAGAATAAAGTTAAGAAATTCAAGATCTTATGCCTGACCTATGGAAAGAACTGAAGGTGTACCCCTTCAGTGGGAAGAAAACTTGTTTAGGTTGTTTCAGAGGCATCATAGGATTGAGGAGTGACATAATCCCTTTCTTGGAAGAGTCTGGCTGGATTTTGTGCCATTTTCGGAAAGTGTGGGTGATGCACCAAGAATGACAGACTGCTTGGAAAAAGAACTATGTGGAAACCTCCTAACCCCCTTGAGTTTTATCTGAGGAATATCAAGAGGGCAAAAAACCTCTCGGCATTAATGTGCAAGTTGCTGTTAATCCTGATTTTATAAAGTTGTGTGCCCAGAAAACTGAACAGCAAATTTGTCTGATCCCATGGGGACTGTGTACCTTTAGATGGAATCTTAAATAGTCGCAAAGATTCCTATGTAGCATGTTCCATCTTGTCTCAAGTTGCAGGAGGGTATTTCATGGGAAGAAAAGAAATGATGCAAATGAAAGGATTGTCAGAAACTGTGTTGAATCAAGGAGGCTATAGGGAGTTGTTCAGATAGAAATGAAGCATAATTTATTTTTGAAACTCTTTAATATTGTCATTGCCTCTGAGCACTCTAAGCTCGTGTAATTTGTGGCTGGAGGATGGGATCTGGTTTATAATTCCATGTTCTCTGAGGTTTTGATGCTGATGGAGAAGGCAATGGCAGATTGAGTAATCTGGCAGATTGAGATCGTATCTTTATATGGAATTACTCAATCTCTCTCTCTCTGTCTCATTCATATTCTCTCTCTCTCTCTCTCTCATTTCTGACTTTCTGGGAGAGAACATTCTGCTCCTTTTTAATAATCTTTCCCAATTCTGCTGGGCTGTCTTTCTTACTGTCCACATACTTTCTCTTCTTTCACTGCTATTGCTGACAGCCAAGTTCATCTAAATAAAAGTAAACATGTTTTTGGCAAATTGACAAGTAGTAAATAAGATCATCCTCTTCTCTTCAAAAGGCCAAACAAAGGTAAGTTGATTAGCTTAATTCAAGATAGAAGTTGAATTCTGGAAAAAAAACAAAAACAAAAACAAAAACAAAAACAAAAATAAAAACCAGACCTTTCAAAGAAACCCACTCTGTCCCACTGACCTGACTGAGGCTGCATGCCTAAAGCCCTTCTCTCCTGCAGGGTGGTGTTATGTTACATAATTGTACTTTCTCACTTTCTCATAGCTTCTTGCTGGTGACTTTTGAATGAACACACTAGAAATATTGGTCATCAAAGGAGCTGATGGAGAATGTTGATGATACCATCCCTGCTGAAAAAATATCTCAGTGTGACACCTTCTGGACTTGTAGGCAGAAATGTATTTTGAATTCTAAGCAGTTCAAAATAATGACCTGGAGAAGGGGGTGGAATGAGGGCAAGAATGCTAATTTTAACTACTTTTCGGCTTTTGAATAAAACCTCTTTGTGATCAGTTTACTTCTTTAATCCTTTAAGAAGTCCTGGACCCCAGTGTCTGGTCTGGGGAGGCAGGGCTAAATGCAAACTCCTCTTAGCCCAGTGACACCTACATGGTTAACTAGAAGCACACATGGGTCCAGTTATTCTAATTAAAAACAGACCTTAATGAAAAGATATCTGCATCGTGTCCCAATACCTCCATGTCCAACAAGTTATCAGCGGGCTGTGTGGAATGAAAAGGTCTTCCAGCAGCCCGGGCTCATCACTGCCTGGTGATTTAATTCAAGAGCCCAGATCATAAATTGGACTTGACGTCAAACAGCAGCCAAGGCTGAGAATCCGCCTGGGTGTGCTGGGCTTGCTGTGGGCTGACTAACCAGCAGGCATGCTGTCACGTCTGGGTCATCTGCTGTCAGCGGACGATTCCCTGTGGGAGGTCCAGGTTGCGAGCATTGCTATAGTCTAGACAGGAGGTGACAAACATGCTGACCTTTGGGACAAGATTGATCTCTGTGTTTTTTGACAGGAGACCTTTCCAGAATGGAGTCTCAGGAGGAAGAGTCTAGAGGTTTCATCATCTGTGAATGGAATCAAACCTATGTATCTGCTCCACCCAGACTGGAATGCCAGTTTCTTGAGTTTGATATTTTAGAGTTAAGGAGTGATGTTTATTTACTTTATCAATTTTCCTGAAATATTTGGACTCCAGGATGGGGGAGGGTGGCAGGAGGGGGGAGGGAGGAAGGAAAAGGGGGAAAATAACTTACTTTAATGGTGTGTCAACTCTGAAACCAACTCTAGGAAAGCTGCTTTCCCACACACTACTTCATTTAAACCTCATACAATGTTAGGAGGTTTGCATCATCACCCTCATGTTAAAGAGGCAAATTAAGAGGCTTAGATTAAGTAAAATGAAACTAGTCTCCTCACTTTGTAGCTATGGGTAGCAGTCATCTGGTTACCCCAAAAGAAAATGGAGATTGTTTTGTGAAGGAGGTGAAGTAGGAATTGATGTAGACCAATGTGTCCTAAAGTATATTCCATGGGACATTATTAGCCCATGGAATGGCTAAGGGTTGGGAAACTTGGCATAAAATACCCATTTTGTGGAGAATCACGTGATTGGATTTGCATTTTGTTGAAATCCAAAAATCCAGGTTTCTCAAACTTATGAATCATGCAATCTTTCCTCCCTGGAAAACTGATCAACATCACATGGGTCTAAAGTTTTGTGGACTATTTTGTAAACAGTTGTTTGAGATTTTTTTTTTTTTTTTTTCTTTTTGTCTTTTTGTGAGACAGAGTCTCACTCTGTTGTCTGGGCTGGAGTGCAGTGGCGCCATCTCAGCTCACTGCAACCTCTGCCTCCTGGGTTCAAGCAATTCTCCTGCCTCAGCCTCCCAAGTAGCTGGGATTACAGGCATGCATCACTACACTGGCTAATTTTTGTATTTCAGTAGAAATGGGCTTTCACCATGTTGCCAGGCTGGTCTTGAACTCTTGACCTCAAGTGATCCACCCACTTTGGCCTCTCAAAGGGCTGGGATTGCAGGCATGAGCCACTGTGCTCTACCTTGTTTCAGTTTTAATGGTAGTAATGTTTCCCTGGATCTAGACTCAGAAGCTTTATTAACTTCATCCAGTCAACAAGAACAGGATCTATTATCCAGGTTTTTAGCTACTTGCTGTGGCCCAGGCTCTGACCTATTTAGAAATACAAGGATGATCTCAAACAGCTTGAGAATGACTTGAATCCTGTTTTGAAGACGGTGAAGATATTTTAAATCTGAAAGAAATATACAAAGCTGGATATATAGTTTTCTAAATTGTATGGCATGTGTTTCCTTATACCCATAAATCCAAAACTTTTTCATAGACCATCTTTCAGTAATGTAGATTATCAAGCACAAATGTTCTAAATCCAGAGGCCGTGGAACTTCTGCAGATAAGAAAAACAACAAAACAACATAAAAAGAAAAACAACAAAACAACATAAACCTAAACTAAAATGCTCTTGAGCCATCAGGCAAAGGCAAAATGGGACTTTTCTCTTTTTGTCTTTCTTTTCCTTATTCCCCTTGGCTTTCCATTATTCCTCCACCTTCTTTCTCCCTTCTACACCTTGTCTTCACATCTGACCTCATCTATATCTGTCTTCATCTGAACACTTTGTCACTATGGGAATAGATGTGATAATCATGCATACATAGACAATTCCATATCCAGAAGTCATCAACTGTCTTCAAGCTGACTTCATGTACCTATAACTGACTGATCATTTTGAAAAGAGATTTCCATTGAGATCAACCAGGGTTTGGGGATTGCTAAAAACCATCCCGGTTGGAAATAAATGTCAGCCACTATCTCATTGTATGGGCTAGCAAATAAGATTAGGCCATTATTCCAGTTATTTGTTTTGGACTTCTTCCTGTTTCTAATAGTGCACTAGAGATGCTTTTTATTTGATTTTTTAAAATAATTATATTTAGCTGGGCGTGGTGGCTCACACCTGTAATTCCAGCACTTTGGGAGGCCAAGGCGGGTGGATCATGAGGTCAGGAGGTCAAGACCAGCCTGACCAACATGGTGAAACCCCATCTCTACTAAAAATACAAAAATTACCTGGGCGTGGTGGCACATACCTGTAATCCCAGCTACTCAGGAGGCTGAGGCAGGAGAATCACTTGAACCCGGGAGGTGGTTGCAGTGAGTGGAGATCACACCACTGCACTCCAGCCTGGGCAATGCAGCAAGACTCTGTCTCAAAAAAAATTATATATATAAATATATAAATACATATAAATATAAATATATACATATAAATATAAATATATATAAAGGTTTCAAAGCCTGGGGAAATATATAAGCATATATGCTACTTCAGTTGCCTCAGGTTATTTATTGATTTATTTTACAATAATAAAACATTTCACATGGACTGCCTGTTTAAAGGGGAACAATATGTGGTCCGAGGATTTTCTTTATATTTATTAGGAGGCTAAAATTTTATTTGCCCTGATAAACAGAAAATCCAATATCCCAGATCTTCAATTCAGTACTCAAAAGAGTAAGTCCCTCCAAAAGGACTATGAGACAGCTGGATTCCTCCAGTGGGGAAGCTTTATGTATATGTAAACCAGGCATAACTTGGCATTTCAATAAGCTTGGCTGAAGACTCCAATTTGAAAATGTTCTACAGCCACAACCAGTAACATACTCTCTAAAATAAAAAAGGAAACAAATTACCTACCTCTTGACTCCTTTACCACTTAGAAAATAGCTTGTCTACCAAGGAGGGGAAAAAGAAGTCTTGAAATAAGATTTAGAAGCCTGGAGAGTATAGACCCTTCATCTACAAGGATTTTTGTTTTCAGACCACTTTTAAGTTGGTTGCTTGGTTTGCGTTATCAAAGCAGAAACTTACAGTCAAGAAACAAAAGCTAGGTTCTGCTTTCCCCCCAATTTTTTCCTTTACAGCAGGTTTTCTTTCTTGTGTCATAAGGAGTTTGTTTACACAGGGATTCAAATTACTATTAAAGGAGGTAATCAGCACAGTGACAAATAAAAGTTAAAAAGATGTTTATCTTCTATGGTAAAGCTCAAATAATCCCAGACTTCAAACAATCAAGGTAACATACATATTTCTGTTTTTATTACATTAAAAAGTAGAAAAAAATGATGTCTCCCAGAATAGTTTAATGGATTTTCTAAAAAGTTCTTTCTTCAGAGTGAAGCAAATTCAGTTCAAATTGTTTTTCAAACTGGGGTAGGTGGACGAAATGCTGGAGCTGAAGCAAAATGAAGAAAATACCATAAAGATAGTTCTTAAGTGCAGACTGCCTGGGTCCAAATCTGAGCCTTGCCATCTACTAGCTATATAACTTAGACCAAGTCGCTTAACTTCTTCCAGCTCAGTTTTCTCCTTTGTGAAATAGACTAATAAAAATACCCATCTCATACAGTTTAGTGGGGCTTAGAGAATGTGTATGTAGCTCATCAGAGAATGGGCTCTTATTATTTCTCTTATTATTTTTATTATGAAATGTCTCTGATACCTACCAATACCTAGGCCCATGGTCTCTCTGGTATGTACCATGCATTTTTGTGCTCCTAGATGGATAAACAAGGAGTGGGAATTTCTGACATGTTAACTGACTTATTGAGTCAGTTATTCACCCATATTTAATGCATGGCTGCTATGAGCCTGGTACTGTGCTGGGACTCAAAACCACAATGAGATACCATCTTGCACCAGTCAGAATGGCTTTTGTTAAAAAGTTAAAAAAATAACAGACGTTGGCAAACTTGGAGAGAAAAGGAAACACTTGTATGCTGCTGGTAGGGATACAAATTAGTTTAGTCCCTGTGGAAAGCAGTTTGGAGATTTCTCAAAGAACTAAAAATAGAACTACCATTCAACCCAGCAATCCCATTACTGGATATATACCCAAAGGAAAATACATTGTTCTACTGAAAAGGAAATAAGATCCATGTCCTCATGAAGCCTACGGGGAGGATAGTAAATAAACACATAACAAAACAAGTAATTTCACTGATCCTAAAAGCTTTGAGGAAAATAAAACAGAAAAGTGATTGGAGCAGTCTATTATAGATTAGCTGGTCAGAAAAGGCCTCTTTGAAGAAATGTTATTCAAGCCAATGCCTAAATTAGGAGACAATGCCATTATAAATACCTGGGGAAGAGGAAGAGGGAACATCAAAAACAAAGCCTTTGAGATGAGGAGGTGTTTGGAGAAATAGAGTGATAGAAAGCAAGGGTGGTTGAGAAGAGTGAGCAAGGAGGAGATTGGTTAGCAAAGTCAGAAAGCCAGATCACAGTCTGAAAAACCAAGGTAAAATTTTGAAAGATTTTATTCTATTGTGGAACTCATAAAACTATTGTAGGCTTTCACATATACAAATGCTATGGAGCTTCCCTGGAAAAGCTGAATGCTTCTTGTGTTTTCTGAGCAGTGGAAGTAGTTTTACATTGTTCTTCCATTCTCTCTACACATTTTGGATGCAGTCAGCCAAATAGAGAGGCTAATAAATAAAATGCTTAATTTGCTCAATAAATAAAGTGAAACTTCAAGAACATTCCACCTATGATCTTGGCCGTATCAGAACTAGGCCTCAGCCTGATGTTTTCAACCTACGCCTAGTTTTGATAAATACTCAAAACATCTCCTATTGAAAATCCTAATATGCCCTTGGGTGAGGAGACTGGAAGTTGGTTTGATTCTTTTTTTTTCTTACCCTTGTTAAGAAAAAATAAAAGAATCTCCATAATTCTACCAGCCAAGAGGATTTGGTTTAGTTGTTTTTCTCCATAGTCTGTAATGTAGAAAAGGGTTTATACAATTTCCAAATATTACATTGTGTTATAATTTTTTCATACCATATCCAACTTCTGCCAATCTGAGCATCGTGATCTAACCCTGGGAACTAACTGACTGAGGATCATTTAAATACTTCACTGGGTTTGAAGGACACTATCAATGTAGTATTTAAACCTGCAGTACTAAACCTGGGATAGAGACATTATTATCTAGTGTCCTTCCTGCATTACTATGCTACCAGAATCAGTCCTATGGAAATAGAACTTTGCAGAAAGATCAAAGGGGGTTACAGTCTGTAGTTAGGTGTCAGGAGACCCCCACTGTAGACTCAGCTCTTTCTCTGCCCTGTTAAATAACCCGAGCATGTCATTCGGTCTCTTGGCCCTGCCGCCTACATAACTGTTCACCTGCAGAATGTGAAAACTATATCAGTTCATCAATAAGGTTTTGTTCAGGAGCAAGCATCTGTTGACCAAACTGGCTTATAACCCAAAAGATGCAGGGTCAGTTCTTGGCAAAACTATGAGGAAGGAAAAAAAATTGGCACTGTTTCCTGACTTCCGTATTTCTAAATCACCACTTTGAAGGCAAAAAGCTCAAAATTTGGTACTTCTGATATTATTCAGTGAATGGAAAAATATTCTAGAGGGTAGTGAGCTTCCCATGTGCTTAAGCACATATGGTGCAGGTGATAACCTACTCCATCTCTGTAAAGAAGCTTGTCTGGAAGCTTTTGTGCTTTGAAAGAATTTCCGTATTTATGTGTGTGTCAAAGTTAAAAATGCTCCCTACTTTTAAGTTATGTTTTACAAAATTAAATTTCTTTTCCTTCCTTTCCACTTCACATTTCCACCCCTTTCCCTCATTTATCTGTTCTTACCTTAGCAAACAGCTAATAACTGTTGTGACCAAGGATCAATTCACTGAGTACTCAGTCATATTGGTAGATGAACAGGATGTACTGTTTGAGGTGAAAACTGAGGCTAAGGATGTAGGAAGACTGTGTTAAGACCCAGATCAACTAGTCTATATCTCAGTCCATAGAACAAAAATGGATTTGGCAGAAACATATTCTGTGTGCCATAAGTAAACCATTTTCTTTTCTGCCAGTCCATACAGTCTAGAGGATGTGTCTGCTTCCTCAAATGCACAGACATGTAAAATGCAAGGCTACAAGGATCATGAACAATCAGGAAAATATGACAACACCAAAGAGTACACAATGAATGTCCAGTAGCTGATCTCAAAGAAATGGAGACCTACAAATTGCATGACAAAGAATTAAAAAAAAATTGTTCTAAAGAAGCCTAATGAGCTATAAGAGAAAACAGATAAAGAATCTAACAAAAATCAGGAAAACAAGAACAAAAGAAGTTTAAAGAAGTTTAAAGAAGAGAAAACATTAAAAAAAAAAACAAAACAAACCAATTCTGGAGCTAGAAAATGCAATGGCTGAATTAAAATATGCTATAGAGAACTTTAACAGCAGACCATCAAGCCAAAGAAAGAACTGATGAACTCAAATACAGCTCATTTGAAATTATCCATTTGAAGGATAAAAAAGAAAAGCAGTGAAGAAAACCTACAGGATTTATGAAACACCATCAAGTGAATGCATATATGTATTACAAAAGAAGAAAGGGGAAAAGGCTTATTTAAAGAAATAACTCAAAACTTCACAAATCTGGGGAAAGAGATGAATATCCAGGCTCAAAAAACCCACAGGACCCCCATGTAGGTTAAACATAGAGAGCCCTACATCAAGACACAGTATAATTCAATTGTCAAAAATCAAAGACAAAAAATTTTGAAAGTAGCAAGAGAAAAGCTAATAGTCACATACATAGGAACACACATAAGACTCTTGGCAGATTTCTCAACAGGGACCTTGCAGACTAGGAGAGAGTGGGATTACATATTCAAAGTACTGGAAACAAAAATACTATATCTTTGTAAAGGTATTCTTTTAAAATGATAGTATTTTTTGCTTGACAAAAATACTATATATTTTGTAAGATATAGTACTTTGCCAAACAAAAGTACTATATCTTTGTAAAGATATTCTTTTAAAATGAAGGAGAGATAGTCTTTCCCAAACAAACAACAGCTGGGGAAGTTTGTCAACACTGGACTTGCCTTAAAAGAAATGCTTAAGGAAATTCTTCAAATGGAATTGAAACACTAAATAGCAATGTAAAAGAATTTGAAAGTATACTGTCACAAGCAGAGGCAAATATATAGCCAAATACAGAATAATGTAACACTGTAATCATGGTGCACAAATAACCCATAACCTTAATATGAAAGTTAAAAAATGAAAGTATTAAGAATAGCTAAAAGAACAAAAATTTGGTAACAGATTTATAATAGAGAAAGAAGTAAAATCTGACTTCAAGAACAAGAACAGGGGAGGGGAAAGTTAAATTCAGTTTTTATATGCAATTGAACTTAAGTTGTTAACAAGTTAAAATAGTTGGTTATAACTACAAGAAGATTTATACAAGCCTCATGTTAACTACATATTGAAAACCTATAGGAAGTACACAAAAGATAAGGAGAAATGAGTCAAACCAAGCCACTACAAAAAATAATCAAAGAACAAAAGAGAAAACAAAAGGGGAAGAGAGGAATAAAAGAACTGCAACACAGTGAAAAAACTGCGAACAAAATAACAATAGTAAGTCCTTACCTGTCAATAATCACTTTAATGTAAATGGACTAAGTCCTCAATCAAAAGACATATAGTGGCTGAATGGATTAAGAAAAGGAAAGCAACAGGATGCATTCATATTCTGTCATAGAGACTCACTTTAACTGTAAGGACACAAATAGACTGAAAGTGAAGGGATGGGAAAAGATATTCCATGCAAATGGTAATCAAACCTGCAAATAATAACCAAGGAGAGCAGGGGTAGCTATAATTATATCACACAAAATAGACTTTAAGTAAAAAACTGTGACAGGAGACAAAGGAGGTCATTATATAACAATAAAACGTTCAATTCAACATAAAGATAAAACAATCACAAATTTATATGCACCCAACATCAGAACACCTGATATAAAATAAATATTGACAGGTCTGAAGAAAGAAACTGACAATGAAACAATAAGAGTAGGAGACATCAATACCCCACTTTCAATAATGGACAGAGCATCCAGGCAGAAAATCGGTAAGGAAACAGCTGACTTGAACAACACTACAGACCAAATGGACCTAACTGATATATATACAGAACTTTCCACCCAATTGTAGCAGAATACACATTTTTTTCAAGTGCACAGGAAACATTCTCCAGTATAGATCACATGTTAGGTATCCACTGGATGTCTTGAAACATATTCCTCATGAATAAGGGGGACTACTGTGCCATATGATTTCAGCAATCCTACTTTTAGGTATATATCCAAAGTGATTGAAAGCAGCATTGTGAGATCTATGCTCCCATGTTCTGCACTTTTATGTACATTGCAGCATTAGTCGCAATAGCCAAGATATGGAAACAACCTAAGTGTCTGTCAACAGATGAATGGATGAAGAAAATGTGGCATAGACATAATGAATGGATAGAATACAACGGAATGTTATTCAGCCTTAGAAGGGAATCCTGCCATTTGCAGTTACATGGATGGAGCTAGAGGAAATGCTAAGCAAAATAAGCAAGGCAGAAAAAGAAATACCGTATGATCTCACTTTTTGTGGAATCTAAAATAGTCAAGTTCATAGATGCAGAGAGTAGGATGGTGGTTGCCAGAGGCTGGGGAGAGGGGATGATGTCAGTTTAAGGGTACAAAAATGGTAACTATGTAGAAGTGATAGGTATGTTAACTAGCTCAAATGTGATCATTTCACAATGTGTATCAAAATATCAAGTTGTATATTTTAATTATATATACTTTTTATACACCAAAAATAGTTACAAAGTAAAGAATTTGAAAACACACCACATACAGAAAGCAAAAAAGCAAAAACTAAACAATAAAATTAAGAATAGGGCTGTTGGTCCAACCAGTCTTTCTTTGTGGGAGGACCACGAGTTACTGAAAGGAAGACTAATTTAATAGAAAATTGTCCCTTTGACATGTGCTGAAGACAGTAACCACCTGTCAGCCTGTGGTGTGCAGAAAGGGTGACCGTCTGTGCAGCAAGGGATCCAGGAGGGCTGTTAGGCTTCTACAGACCTGTATGCTGCTGCCTCTGGTTACTTCATTTTCTTTGCAGGATGGTGAAATGACATCTCTGTAAATTTATTAAAAAGGTAACACTCAGGAAAAGAGCAAGATTATCAGTTTCCTTTTAAACATTTTCTAATTTATTATCACAAATTTAACTTTTCAGAAAATCTCATAAACTTTAATTTATTGAAGGGTAGAGTGGCATCATGGAAAGAACCTTAGACCTTCAATTGGCTCTTCCATTGTGGTGGATCTGTAACTGTTAGCCTAATCTGTTTCCTTCCAAGGTTGAAGATTCTGTCTCCCCACAACATTCATGTTGGTCTTGCTTTGGCTAATGCAGTATGAGCGGAGTGACACATGCCATTTCTGGGCAGAAATTTTAAAAGGTAATTTGTGATTCACCCATTCTTTTTTCCCTCAGGTATAACTCTAGGCAGTGGTCCAGCATGGGGGCCTTATCCACCTGAGTCATAGAGTAGAGGTGATGATGATGAGAAAACACACTTTATAATAAGCCTCTGAGATTTTGGAGAGTGTTTGTTATCGTGGCACGACAGCATTTTGATGGCTACAGAAACACTAGCTTTGCCATATCTGAGAGACAGGGCAAGTCTTTTAATACTTACAATCATAATAATTGTAATAATAGCATTAATCAGCCCTTTCTTTGTGGCAGGCATTGTGTTCAGTGCTTTATATACATGACCTCCTTTCTTCCTCATCACCATTTAATGGAATATTAATATCTATTCTATAAATGAGAAAACTGAGGCAGGGAGTTTAAGCAACCTGCTGAGTGTCACATGGCTATAGGGTGACAGAGCTAGAATTTGATCTTGGTCATGACTGAGTCCAGAATCCAGGCTCTTGGACAGTGTGCTGTGTTGTCTTTCCTTATCATCGCTCTGATTCTTAAACTTCTCATCTATAAAATGAGGCTAGAAATACCACCTCCACATCACTTTTTCTCCTCTTGATGCTGTTTTGAGGGAAGACCTAGATGGAGAAAAGGCTTTCTGTTTTTTCCACTGCTTCCCAGAATAATGGAGGCAGAATCTAAAAGCAGATCCCAGAAGGTGGGTGGCTGTGGGACACTTAAACCAATAGCGGGTTATCCTTGTTTGGCCTTTTTTGGGCATACATCAAAGCAAGGAATCAGTAGGATCTGATGGAACACCTGGCAGGATGCTATCAGCCCCAGTGACTCCAGAATGGCTGCTGTAAGATGAAAGGCCAGGACAGAAGCTGTCCTTATAGCTCATTTATGACAAGTCCTTGAGGAAGGTGGCATGGTCTCAGTGTGGCTGGGGATGCCTGTGCCCAGAGAGACCCAATAAACTTGTCTCCCATTATGGACTGAATGAAAGCAGGAAGCATATGTGGAAGGCACTCCAGAAAATCCAGCAAGCAGCCTGGCCCTTTTGGTTCATGAAACAGTAAGTGGAGTGGAGACTGTCATAACAAACCAGAAACAGCCACAGAAATAATTTGGCACAGATTTTACTTACGTTGTTTAGATATCAGTTATTCTTTCCGAAACACTGAGAAATATACCACACTTGGAATTTTCACATCCCTAGGGAGAGAATTGAGAGGTCACTATTTTTTCCCTTAGCAACTGTTTGTTTCTTCTAGTCTAACAGCATCTCCTCTCACAAAATTAGCCATTCCCCTGGTTTCCTAGTATAAAATTACTGTGGATATATGCAGTTGGATCTACCCGTAGTGTAACTGAATCAGTCCTTTGTAGAAGGATTGTATAATCATTTTGTGATTAATCCCACTTTCCTTGGACTTTTTAGAAGATGGTATTATTAGACTGGGTCTAAAGTTAGCAAAATTATCCACCTATCTAAACAATATCAAATGTGAGTGCATTTGTGTATAGTGGTTGAAGGGAGGGAGATGGAGGTGGAGATGAGAAGATATAAATATATTATAATTTTCATTGATCTTTTTATGGTGACTTGTATTCTTCCAAGTTAATATTCATTCCAGTTCCTTTGCAGAAGTATCAGAGTCACAAGCCAATGAAAATAAATAGGGAAGAGGGGGCTCAGGATGAAGGAAGCAGTGTGGCAAGAATCTTTAACTTTCTCCAAATAGTAATATAAGTGGTGATGGTTGTTGTTTCTCTTCTTCACCTTCTTATTTTTAAAAAGTTACATGTACATAATTTACGTGGTAAAATTCTGACCTCAGAGGTTTAATGGATGGATACACAGTATCCGCTATGAAGCAGAAAGTGGACTGACTTATGAGAGAGTTGGAAATAAGCTAAGTTCACTTTCGGGTCTTATAGCACCATGGGAGTTTCAGGGTTTCTAATGTCTTGTGTGCAAATCACAGGCCAAAGACTGCATAAGAGAAGGTGACAAAATGGGATTGATGGATGACAGAGCCAAAGTCTTTGTTCAGATAACATTGTGTAAAAGAGGCTGCTTATGGGGATTTACCTCTTCCAGACGCTATGATTGCAACCACAGCTATCAGTTAGGCCTGTCCTGTTCAGGTTCCATCAAGTACTACCCATAGGGGCTATTTAAATTCCAGATTTCATAAATTGACAAGAAAAAATATTTGTTGAGAAAGTTGCTATATATAATGCGCTAAACAATTAACTTAAGCACTGGCCCATATACAGCTATAACTCCAAAGTAGGTTACTCCTTATTAAGAGTAACCAAGGAGGATGTCTCTACACTGCTCTCTCTGCATCCTTCTCTCCATGGAAGTCCTGGCTTCCAATGGTGTCTTGATTTGTTTTTTGGTTTTATGCTAATTCAAATTGGTCCATGTGATACTAGTCACTTCCTTGGTTCGGAACAGCAATACTCATTCACTACAGATAATTCTGTCTCTACTTTGATATTTTGATGAGATTTAAAAAGTAAACGTTTTATCACATCACATTAACCTTTCATATTTCATCCATAACTCATCACTTTCTCAAATTCTAAATTTATTACACCCTAAATTTCAGCTCCATAAAAGCAGGACTTGTTATCTTGTATTCCCACTACCCAGCACCTGGCACATTGTGGGCACTCAGTAAATATGTGTTGACTAGATAAGTGTATTTGTGTGGATTTAGCTATTTTTGTTTCTGTTTGATATTGCACAAATCTGTGCAAATTAGGATTTCTGAGTGTGCAGCATTCTTCTAATTTTGTACATTCAAATATCTTCCGAAAATGTGTTCTTCTCTGTGCCTCTCTGTGGGAGAGTTTTTATATTTCTCTGGTTTTTGGTAGGAGGATAACTTCTGAGTTGAGCACTCATAAAGAGGCTTCCTGCTGTTTAGATGTTGTATAATTCCTCTGCTAGTACTTCCTGTGCTACGTCATTAAATGTTTAGCCTTGACTACACAGTTGGATTCTTTCAGTGACGCTTTGAAGTTATGTGGTTTAGTCCGTTAATTCCTTCTAGACAGAGTAGATTACAGAGCCAGGCTGCCTACTCTGCCACTAACAAATATCTAGGTAAGCTGAGCAAGTTATCAAACTTCATTGTGCCTTGTTTTTCTCATATGTAAACTGGGGATAGTAATAGTAACAATAATTGAAATTGGTTGGGCCCAGCCCTTTTATAAGCATTTTGCATGTAATAGACTTTAATGTTTGTCTTAGTCTGTTTTGTGTTGCTGTAATAGAATACCATAGACTAGTAATTTATAATGAGCAGAAATTTATTGGCTTACAGTTCTGGAGACTGGGAAGTCCAATATCAAAGTGTTGTGATCTTATGAGGGGCTTCTTATGCATCATAGTATAGTGGAAAGTACCAGTTGGAGGAAGGGCCAACAGACAGAGCGCGCACGCTTGAGAGAGAGCGAGAGTGAAAGAGCGCCTGTGCAAGAGGAGGTGAACTCACTCCCTCAATCATGGCATTAGTTTATTCTAAGGGTGGAGCCCTCATGGCCTAATTGCGTCTTAAAGCTTTGTCTCATCTCTTAACACTTACAATGGGAATTAAATTTCAGCATGAATTTTGGAGTGGACAAATATTCAAGTATAGCAATGTACTAAAACAATCCCATGAAGTAGGTGCTATTATTGTCCTCCTTTTATAGATAAGGAAATTGAAGTACAGAAAGGTTAGCTTCAGCCAAGTTCTCATAGACAGTAAGTGATAGAATTCTAATCTATGGAGCTAGACTCTAAGCTAGTGATTTTAGGCACTACTATCCTAATCGAGGGATTATAAAGAGTACAAGAGATAATAAATATAAAGTGCATGGCAGAGTGCCTGTACCAGTCAGCATCTATAGATGTCAATTGTTGCTTTTGCTAATAACTAATTTCCCTTTGTTACAAATTCAAAGAAGAAGTTCTGAAGATCACAGCCACCCTTTGAAGACTGCAAAGGAACACAGTGTAAGAGGACAAAATGGAATAAGGATATTTTAATTGGAAGGCGAATCCTGAGTAGGAAGTAGAAAAAGATCTAAACAAATTCAGTTGCTACATATAAAGAAGCAAGAAGCTTAAGACCTTTGATTAAGGTTAACTTTGAGAAGAGTCTATAGAGCAGGGCTGTTCAATCTTTTGGCTTCCATGGGCCACATACAAAATATACTAACACTAATGATAGCTGATGAGCTTAAAAATATTGCCAAAAAAACCTCATGTTTTAAGAAAGTTTATGAATTTGTGTTGGGCCGCATTAAAAGCTGTCCTGGGCTGCATGTGGCCTTCAGGCAGTGGTTTGGACAAGCTTGCTGTAGAGGCACTGGCAGTTCTGCACATAATACCAATGAAGGAAGGAGGAGAGTACATGAAAATAGGGGAGTGATACCAGTCACTGATTCAAATATACCAGCTATGGGAAGAGGAGATCTCCATAACAGAGGTACCACGTGGATGGGAGTAGTGTCAGGAAGGGGAATTGGTTCCAGTCTCTGAACAGAAAATCTCTATGGTTTGTTATCCTCTATGTGTTTATTGTATCCTGCAGGGAAGTAAGGTCTTTGAAATTCCAGCAGGAAGGTAATGGAGGTGACTTCCTTAGGAGAGAGTTAAGCTACTGGCATTTGGCCCTTTTGCCCAACTCAAATACATTTAAAGAGTAATAGGGCCCTTCCCATTTATTAGGAAAATAGTATCTTTAGGTCACATTATAGCACATTGCTGAGAAGACTGAGAGATCTGGGAGATATCACACACACACACATACACAAACACACACCATACAAAATAATTTCAAGACTTGATTTAAGAACATAGAAATGAAGATATCACACCTGATACAAGACACTGGAGAGCTAGAACATTTTTAGGAAAGGTGAGAAAGTTAACAACGTCTAAACGCTCAAAAGAAACACTACCTAAGAAATATGAAGTAAAAGAGAAGTGGTGTTTAGGTTTGGGAGATGGGATGAGAAGGCATCTAAATGCTTTTCTTTGCCATTTTACGCCATCACACCACTCCTCAGGAGACTAGAATCTTCCCTGGGCAAACATTTCATCCAAGCTTGTCTAGTTCTTAGAGGAATGTGTGCTATGATAAAAAACAGGTGGTCAGGGTGGCCATGACAAAGCTAGGGGTGAGGTACAACCCCTTATCTTTTATTTAGACCCAGCAGGCAGATGAGATAAGGGCTTCTCCAACTTTGATGTGCATGTGAATCACATGAGGGTCTTGTTAAAATGTAGATTCCGATTTATTCCATATGTGTGATGGGGATGGAGGGTGATCTCCGGAGGGACCTGAAATTCTACATTTCTAATAAGCAGCCAGGTGATGCAGGAGATGCTGGTCCATGGACCATACTTTGAGTAGCAAGGGTAGACCATATGATAGCAATGGTGACAATTGAGAAAATATGTGCAAATTTGGAGAGATCTAAGGAGACTTAGGAATGTGTGTACATGAGAGAGAGATATATATAGTTGGTGAACTACTTTCAGGGCAGCTTTGGGATTTTAATGAGACAAAACAAATAGGAAGGGGGACAGGAAGAGTGGGAACATGGTAGCAATCAGAGAGTGAGACCAGTGCCCCAAGCTTTAGAGTCTCTATGCTCCCTCCTTACTGGATACCCTTCCAGCATTCTCTGTTCTTTCTCATTTCATGGATGTGTACAGCTTCTTCCATTTTCTTAAAATTTTCTTTCCTTACCTTCACCATTCAGGAAAGACTTCTCTTACCAGGTAATATCTTCATCAAATGTTTGTATAGCATATTTCTAGCATATTTCCTTTTTCTTTTATTAATCTTTTTTTTTTTGAGATGGAGTCTTGCTCTGTCGCCCAGGCTGGAGTGCAGTGGCACAATCTGGGCTCACTGCAAGCTCCGCCTCCTGGGTTCAGGCCATTCTCCTGCCTCAGCCTCCTGAGTAGCTGGGACTACAGGCGACCCCCACCACGCCCGGCTAATTTTTTTTGTATCTTTAGTAGAGACTGGGTTTCACTGTGTTAGCTAGGATGGTCTCAATCTCCTGACCTCGTAATCCACCTGCCTTGGCCTCCCTTATTAATCTTTTTACACTTATAAATATTATCATTTTTCAAGTGCAGGAGTTGGGTCTGTTTTATTCTTTCCAGTCTCTTTAGCATCTAACTCAACACAGAGCCTGGCTAGTCTAGTAGGTGATCAATGAACATTTTAAATGAACAGATGAAATAGTGTGAATGATTCATGCCTTGGGCCTTTCAAACCATATGTATTGCCAGTTGTTTTGAAAAATCCAGCCCCAGAGCCATCAGAAAAAAGTACTAACAGGATGAGTTGAGGGGAAGAGGAAAAGGAAGCAATAAGTTGATACAATTAGTCAAATGTAAGCAATTTAAAATAGGATAGAAACAAGCATTCATCCAAAATATATAAGACAAAACCAACAGATAATATGAATAATATCATTTTCTTAAGCACCTGGTATATGATCATAATATATGTGATCTTATCTTACTGAATCCTCATTAAAATACTGTATTAGGTGGTTTAAAATGTGCATTTAAAATTCAAGAACGGGTATTAGGTGGTGGAAACCATGGCCTATAGTGGGAAATAATTTGCCCAAGTCACTTAGCAAAGAAGTTGTGAAGACGAACCAGATTCAGAAGCTGAGTATAGATGCCTTGGAAACTTGGTCTTGTGATCTGCCATCAATGTGGCACCCAGTGTCCAGACCTGGCCTTCCCCAGCAGCCTGGGAGCCCCATGGGGCAGGGTTCCTGCTCCATTCTTGGCTGTGTCCCCAACACTCAGCATATTTTTTCATATAATATGTCCTCAAAAGTAATTGTTGAATAAACTATTGGTCAGGCCAACTGGAAATTAGTTCCCCTTTCTATTTATTGCATTATATAGCCTGTAGAATATTAACAAGAAGTTTTGCCAAAAGACTTGTGTCTCCTTGCTGGGCCTTGAGATATGTTTCTGAAAGCTCCTATTTGAGGTTAGAACAATGTTTCTCAACCTTTTTTCATTATCCCTTCTACCACCCAAAGAGTGTTTTGAAATTTATTTTTCTTAAAAGCCTCTCCCATGAAATTTTAATGCCACAGTTATACTGTAAATCTCTTATGTATTATATATATTTCTGTGTCTAATACATATAAGATTTTTTTTTGCCTCCTCCCAAGAACCAATTTCACCCCCTTGGGAGTGATGTTGCCCTGTTAAGAATGCATGGGTTAGAAGGATGCACATCATATGTAAAACTGTGAAAGCAGTTAAATGTTCTGTGTTTACTTAATAGAGATCCAGTGATGCAGGAGAGATTGCCAATTTTCTCCCAATATACATTCTCTTCTTCTTAAGTAACCAGTTGCAGATAGTTATCTAAGCACATCACCATCAAAAAAAGGGGCTATATTTCCTAGCCTCCCTGGACATCTTTCTTTCAGCTGGCTGATCACAATGACACTGAGCTGAATAATTACATCTCTTAGCCTCCCTGATAGACTCCCTTTGGCCACCTGACCAAATTATAGCCAATGAGTTATAAGCAGTGAGAGAGCAATAAATGTCTATATTAAGCTACTATATTTTGAAAGTCTGTTACACACAGCTGAACTTAATACCAACTGATACAAATCTTATTTTCATTATATCTTAAATTAATTTCTAATTGTATGCAATAAATATACATTATTAATTTAACCTAAATTATTAATTATATAATAATACAATGATTAATTGTATTAATTGTATGTAATTATTTTACATTTATCGGACCTCACACTGTGTAGATTCTTTAGGATTTCTTCCTATGCTCTACTTTTCTATCAACCACCATAACTGTAATGAGTTGCATTAAATGCTTGTATAGATGTGGAGACAAAAAAGTAATGACACTTTGTATGTATAATATTTCCTACAAAACATGGTGACTATAACAAAAGTTCGCTAATTTTGAACTTGGCATAAGTTATGACTTGAGTTCATAAGTTTAAAATTAAGTCTGTGTGTAATTGAATTTTGAGTAAGGGGGCTTCTCAATTAGGGAACGATGATTGAATACTGGAATAATCAGGAGAGAGTTGGAAGAAAGAAATCAGAGAAAAAAATGATAAAATTCAATAAAATCAGAAATGACGCAAATTATTCTTTAGATTCATTTAGAGAAGAACGAAGAAGAGACAAAGCAAGGAAATATTTGAGAATTCACTCTGGGTTGCTATTGATTAGCAGGAAAAATAAAGGCCTAAAAGTTAAAGTAACTGTCAGAAGAAAAGTCCAAGAACATAAGCCCTTAAGGAGAGTATGGATCCTAGCCATAATCGGACTGTTGCTGATTGGGATTAGGCATTTTTCCCACTGCCACACGAAAGCCTCTGGAAGACTTGTCATCTGCAAGCTTGGTACAAAAGCCATCAATTATTTAGCTTAAGGATGAAGGGTAAGAGGTGACATCTGGAATTGACTTTAAGTGTATGTGTGCATGTGTGTGTGTGTGTGCTGGGAATTTGATTGCAAAGCTTTTTAAAGTGGTAACCAGTGGAATGATTCACAGTGAAATACAAAATTGGGCAATAAAATTGTAGACCCCTTAGAGATTTGAAAATACATTACAAAACACAGAAACACAAAGGCAGAGTTTGGTTGTTTTATGAAGGTGGATCAAGAGAAAACATTTGACAGGATGGAGGGTTTTGCTTAATTTAAAATTATATAAACATACAGATTCTCCTCCCAAGTCATGAGTCATGCAAAAAAAATTTAATGCATGTTATATGGAATGTCTGCATGGCAGACATTGTTTGTGTCTAACCAATAGCCATTTTTCTCTACTTTCTTGTTACCGAACCCACATTTTGGTCAGAGAGGCAAAGTGCCCTTACCCCAAAGATTGAATCAGCCTTGGTCTAAGTCAGTCACGGAGTTTCCTTTCTTTTGTACCAGATTTTCACTTTCCCAGCCACCCTTGCAGTTGGGTGGTCATGTGACTCAGTTCTGACCAATGACCTATCATTAGAAGTCTGCTAGGCAGTACCTGGGAAAGATTTTCCTACTTTGATAAAAGTGCAATTATCTGCAAGAGAAAAGATTTGTTTCCCTTGCCAATTTTGCCCTATTTGGGATGCTGACTGGATATGTATGTCTCAATTTGTGACCTTGACATGACACATAAGATAAAAAGCTTATAGATGGAGGTAGATGAAGCATAATTATGGAAAAAGCCTCAGTTTTTTTTTGGTTGTTTTTTAGACTGAATTTTTGAAGATATTATTCAGTTGCTAAATTGCCCTCATGGTGATCATGGACAAGATGTTATAGGCTTGATGATGCATGAGGAATAGAACACAGAAATAACTAGTGAGTTAAGAATCTCTTTATATGATAGTAGAACAGGCCATTTTGTGCTGACATTGCCCTCTCTGTCAGCTAAGTGGTATCAAAGGCAGTGAGCATGCAGTTCTGAACTTCCCTGACTTAGTGAATTCCTTGTGTTGTCACTATTATTTGACATCAAATTTGGGCACATTCTTGAGAAATAGGGAGGGCATCAGAGAATCACTAAATTGTATTGCTAAGGTCTAATACATCGTTTTTATTTTTTGCCAGTTGGTAGTAAGTGAAGCAGGTAGCAAAATAAAAGTACTTTAATTCTGAATTGTTCCCATCAATGTTTGAACCTATATTAGTCTTTGGAATCTTGCCTAATTCAAACATCCTCATGGTTTAAGCCTCTGATAGCTGGGTTGTCTGCTACTTGTAGCCAAAAGCATTCCTACTGAATGCCAACACAAATCCAACAAATATTGGGTGAATTGTAAAGGAGAAAAGGGGCCATTGGAGGGGGATGGTCAGTGTCTGGGCAGTATCATCTTTTATGCTGATAATGACATTCAAATGAAACATTACGCAAATGAACAAGAGTTCTGAATGATGTACAGATAGAGGAGAAGATAATGTATAGACACTGAACCCAATGCCAGCCAAGTCCAGGCAATAGAACTGGTAGAAGTTCAATATAGCAGCACAAGAGAGTTGGAAGACCTGAGTTTAAAAGTTATCTCCAGTACCTACTAGCTGAGTAGGTATATCACCTCACTTAGCTCAAGGCTACTTATTTGTAAAAGTAAAGAATAACAACTTCATGGGATCATTGTGAGATAATTTGAGATGGCTTATAATAAGTTTATGTTGCCCAGTATGCACTAGATTCTGAGTGATAAAATGTGGATAATAAGTTATTTTCAGATTTGTAATGAGTATGGAAAATTCTTGTAGCTTTTAAAAAAGTCACTTAAACATCTTTGGAGCTATGTTTTATAGGAAAGAATTGGACTAGATGTTTTCTTTTTGTTCTAGATTTACATGTCTATTTCTACATATACAGGAATAAATTAAGTAGAGAAGGGAATTAGAAAAATATGAAGAGAGTGGAAGCCTATAGAAGACTGGTCCTTTAAATAGGAAGAAGGTTGTAGGCAAATCCCATCTTTGTGTCCTCCTCTGAGCCCCACAGAACAAGGCTGTGCTCCCACCTCCCAATTTTTTTCAAAGAAGAAGAATCACAGAGGAGATTTAAGGTAACTGGAAGGAAGGTGTATTAGTCTATTCTTGCACTGCTATAAAAACATACCCAAGACTGGGTAATTTATAAATAATACAGTTTAATCGACTCACAGTGCCGTAGGCTGTACAGTACGCATGGCTAGAGAGGCCTCAGGAAACTTAACAATCATGGCGAAAGATGAAGAGAAAGGAGGCACATCCTGCATAGCTGGAGCAGGAGGAAGATTGGGAGCAAAGGAGAGGAAGTGCTACAAACTTTCAAAAGACCACATCTCGTGAGAACTCTATCACAAAACAGCACTAGGGGGATGGTGCTAAACCATTAGAACTCACCCCCATGATTCAGTCACCTCCCACCAGGCTCCTCCTCCAACACTGGGGATTACAATTCGAAATGAGATTTAGGTGGGGACACAGAGCCAAACCATATCATTCCACCACAGCCCCTCCAAAATCTCATGTCCTTCTCACATTTCAAAATACAATCATGCCTTCCCAACAGTCCCCTAAAGTCTTAAGTCATTCCAGCATTAATTCAAAAGTCTAAGTCTCGCCTGAGACAAGGCAAGTCCCTTCCTCAGATGAGCCTATAAAATAAAAAACAAGTTTGTTACATCTAAAAGATACAATGGGGGTGTAGGCATTGGGTAAATACTCCCTTTCCAAAAGGAAGAAATTGGCCAAAACAAAGGGGGCTACAGGCTCCATGTAAGTTCCAAGCTCATCAGGGCAGCCACTCAATCTTAAAACTTCAAAATAATCTCCTTTGACATCATATCTTACATCCAGGGCACATCGATGCAAGGGGTGGGCTCCCAAGGTCTTGGAAAGCTCCACCCCTATGGTTCTGCAGGGTACAGCCCCTGTGCCTGCAGCTTTTCCAGGGGTGTGGCACAAGCTGTTGGTGGATCTGCCATTCTGGGGTCAGGAGGATGATGGCCCTCTTCTCACAGCTTCACTAGGCAGTGCCCCAGTGGGGAACCTGTGTGGGGGCTCCAACCTCACATTTCCCCTCTGCATTGCCCTAATAGAGGTTCTCCATGAGGGCTCTGCCCCTGCAGCTGACTTCTGCCATCCAAACTTATGGACATCCAGACGTTTCCATACATCCTCTGAAATCTAGGCAGAGGCTCCCAAGCCTCAACTGTTGCCCTCTGTGTACTCGCAGGCTTAACACCACAGGGACGCCTTGGTAGCTCCTGGCTTGCATCATCTGGAGCAGCAGCCTGAGACATGTCTGGGGACCTTATAGCCGTGGGTGAAGCTGGAGTGGCTGGGACTGCAAGGAGCAGTGTCCTGAGGTTGCACAGGGTAGTGGAGTCCTGGGCCTGGCCCACAAAACCATTCTTCCCTCCTAAGTCCTGTGATGGGAGGGGCATCTGGGAAGGTCTCTGAAATGGCTTGGAGGCATTTTCCCCATTGTCTTGGCTATTAACATTCAGCTCCTCTTTACTTAATGTAAGTTTCTGCAGCCTACTTGAATTCCTCCCCAGAGAATGGGTTTTTCTTTTCTACCACATGGCCAGGCTGCACATTTTCCAAACTTTTATGCTTTGCTTAACTTTTAAATGTAAGTTCCAATTTCAGGTCATTTCAGGTTTATGCAGATGAGTGTAGGCTTTTGGATGCCACCAGGCCACATCTTGAATGCTTTGCTGCTTAGAAATTTCTTCGGCCAGATACCCCAAATCATCTCTCTCAAGTTCAAAGTTCAATAGATCCCTAGAGCAGAGGCACACCGCTGCCAGTCTCTTTGCAAAAGCATAGCAAGAATGATCTTTACTCTAGTTCCCAATAAGTTCCTTGTCTCCATTGATACCTTCTCAGCCTGGACTTCACTGTCCATATCACTATCAATATTTTGGTCACAGCCATTCAACAAGTCTCTAGGAAGTTCTAAACTTCCCCTCATCTTCCTGTCCTGTTTTCTTCTGAGCTCTCCAGACTCTTCCAACCTCTGCCCTTTACCCAGTTCCAAAGTCACTTCCACATTTTCATGTATCTTTAGAGCAATGCTCCACTCTTAGTACCAATTTTCTGTATTAGTTTATTCTTGCACTGCTATAAAAAACTACTTGAGACTGGGTAATTTATAAAGAAAAGAGGCTTAATTGTGCTCACACTTCTGCAGGCTGTACAGGCTTCTGCTTCTGGGGAGGCCTCAGGAAACCTACAATCATGGCAGAAAGCAAAGCAGAAGCAGACATATATTCACATACCTGGCAGGAGAGAGAGAGAGTGAAGGGGGAGGTGCTATACACTTTCAAACAACCAGATATCGTGAGAACTCTATCACAAAACAGCACTAGGGGGATGGTGCTAAACCATTAGAAACCACCCCTACAATTCAATCACTGTCCACCAAGCCTCTCCTCCAGCACTGGCGATTATAATTCGACATGAGATTTGGGTGGGGACACAGAGCCAAACTATATTCGAAGTGTTGGGGCTGTGGCTCATACTCTCTAAGTCTCCTTCACATCTAGTTGATGCATTAATTTATATACACAGCTGTCTCACCTACAGGCAAAGAGGAATTGAGATGCAATTTTAAATCTCTTCTGGGCCATGATGCTATCAATTGTTGTGACCCTGTATGTGGCTATTTTGATACCTGTAATTTAGATTCCACCAGGTGTAGTGGGAACTAGTAGAAACTTTAGGGAAATGAGGTGAGCAAGGTAAATTGGGACATAAAATCACATCTAGGCAAATTTTGGATGAGGATGTGATTAGAAGTGTAAGTGAGGAATGAAAAGAACAGAGCAATATTATAGCCTCAGAGTGGGGGGCTATGGGAGACAATGAGAAGTGGGGTTGGGGGGATTTTATGAATCTTTATGGATGAGTGGCTAGTATAAATAATGTGCATGGATAATTTCACTCCAAATTATGAAAATATACATTTTCTTCTCTTTTAAGAATAAAATGTCCATTAAAATAAACTTTGTATAAAAGTATTACAGATCAAAAGCTGTATTTATGTGTATTGATTTGAGGTCCAATTATGCATCAAACCCTGAATGGGCCCAGCAAGTAAACTGGACACACACTTAGATTCCACCTCTACTAAACAATTTGATTAACGCAAAATGGGAGGGGCGTAGCAACACGGGAAATCTGCCCAGAAACTAATTTGGCAGAGATGTCAAGTTAAACTGTTGAAAGTTATGAATCTCCAAAAAGGCAGTTCTTTCTCATGATAAAAGTGCTTAAAACCTAAACATGAACCCTGTGCCTAGCTTATTTCTTTAACAAATGCAAAGAACTATAGACTATTAATATCAAGTTTCCACACAAAATGGCCCAATAATTTATTTGAAATACCTTACTTATGAACTGAAATAAACTTAGCAAACTACAATTATGTTAAAGTATTATACCAAAAATTCAAATCGGCCTACTCCTGAAGTTTCACCATTGCAATTTCCAGAGATGTCTTTTCTATCATAATGTTACATATAACATTGCCCGTAAACCTTTGGATCATGATTGTGTAAGCTGGATGCACCATTTAACCTTAGGGCAGAAGAAATTAGCAGCAACTAAATCTCAACTGTGACAACTTGTATAACAAGCACAATACCTGGAATATTCTCATGAGAGGCATCTTAAGTAATATACTACACTCTGCGGCAATTACCTAATTTTTACACATGATCTTAAGACTTTTGTGCCATGATTCTGTTAAAAATGTCAGCTAGTATGAACACTAAATCATACCCATTGTTTTTGAGTAAACAAGTTCTCTGAAATTTAATAGATCTAGTTAATATTGCTACAGTATTTCTAAAAGCTTGGGTTTTATGAGTAGATTCCAGGGCTATTTCAACACCAATAGAATCAAATATGCTTTCATAAAATTGTCATTTAAAAATAATTCAGAAACTAAGCAGTGGGAGAGCACCACTAGGGGCGTGGTATGATGTGGTGGTTGGTGGGAAACAGAGAAGAAATTGCAGAGAGCAAAGTATAACTAGCAATATACTTTCTATGATATTCCAGAAACACGTGTGTCTAGTGAGATTAACTTGATTGGAGTTTCTTATACAATAGATTGATCACTGAGATTCTTAACTCAGGTTTCAATCAATGACAAAATCGAAAATGTTAATAAGAGAGATTTTAGAAATGGATGGCAGGCTGTGAATTTTGCAGACATTATGCTTGCATTTCAAATTCCTCCCTCAAGTAAGCGTGCACATTCCCAGGGCCAGGATATTTGGCGAAATACACTAGGATATCAGTTGCATACCGTCGATCTTGCTGCCGGCAGAAACTGCAGTTGTAGATTTCTCAACAAGGTGGGCAATGCCACTAGAGCATCCCTGACCTCTTCAGCATAAGGGTTTGGAAGGCAGGAGCCGCAGACTTGGCCTTGAATGCCCTAGCAGTCTGGGTTTCTGCAGTTTATTTTGGTAGCAATAGTTTTTCTGACACCACTGATAACAAGTAGAGCCCAGGGAATCGTTATATGTCTTCCTTGGAGAGTTGCTGCAGTTGGCCTCCAACCCTTCCTCTGTGATTTCTTTCCCTGGGTGAATTATATGCAGAAGGGTCATGGATGAGCCGGAGTGATGAATTCTGGGCATGTCATCTTCCTTTATGCAGCCATCCACTGTCTTGCTCTTTCTCACCAACGTGTCCTTATCCTCTTCCTCTTCCTCTTCTTCCTCCTCCTCCATGAGTAGAGCGCCAAGGGACCAGGGGACTTGGTGAGAAGAGGAGCTCTCTGTTCAGGGTTTCTCCTGGAAGCAACACCTGGGAATGTACGCTTTGGGGATGTCCTTGATTGTGAGTTGGAGCCTGGGAGGGAACGTCTTCTAAGGAACAAGCCAGGGAAGCTTTCTCACTCTGATATGCGTTTTCCAGGCATTGCTTTGTTTTGCTTTATACTGAAAACCTTTTTCTCCAAAAAAATTCATGCCACCTTTATCTTCCGAATCGGAACTGGAATTGGTCCCAGAATTCTCTAAGGGTTCGGGGAGGGGGCTCTGCTTTTTTGTTGGCTGCTCCCCTGGTATTTCGCACTGGAAGCTTCATCACCACCCTGAGAGGTTGAGTGTCTGCACTGGGTGCGGGTCCTACAGCCTTCCCAGACTCACTGGGAAGCCTCATGTTTGCAAAATTATCGGCAGCAACACCATCACAACTGTCATCAGAGCGTGATTAGGTTTCCATGGAAATCAATTTCACATATATGAATTTCTCTAAGTTCTTTAATCAGATCCTTTTGCAGCACGCCGCGGCGGACGCCTAGGCCAGCTTGGAGCAGGGAGCCATTTTCTTTTTTTTGGGAGGGGGAGGGACGGAGTCTCGCTCTGTCGCCCAGGCTGGAGTGCAGTGGCCGATCTCGGCTCACTGCAAGCTCCACCTCCCAGGTTCACGCCATTCTCCTGCCTCAGCCTCCCTAGTAGCTGGGACTACAGGCGCCCGCCACCACGCCTGGCTAATTTTTGTATTTTTTAGTAGAGACGAGGTTTCACCATGTTAGCCAGGATGGTCTCAATCTCCTGACCTCGTGATCCGCCCGCCTCAGCCTCCCAAAGTGCTGGGATTACAGGCATGAGCCACCGCATCCAGCCCAGGGAGCCATTTTCTTATGCTTGACATTTATTTCTCCAAAATAACTGATGAACCCAGTTATCTCCTCAGCATTGTGGGTTCACCTTTAACTCTTTATTCTACTTCAGCCCCAGACTTGCTCAGTTACCAAGTCCACACCCCTCTTTGGGTGCACTGGCTGGAATTCCTTACCTAGATTCAACCACCACCCTCTGCCCTCTGATTTATGCCAGAAGTCATCGAACTAATCTCCGTGAGCCAGATCCCCACACCCTTAATATCTGGTTTCATAAGAATGTTAATAAGTGCAAGTGTTGCTCTGAATATACCACAAATATTAATTTACTTAATCCTCCAAATATTTAATAGTTTGGTGAGGTGAGAACTATTATTATTCCCGTTTTGAAGGTTAAGCGACTCACCCAGGGTCACGGACCGAGAAAATGGTGGAGCCAGGATTCAGAGAGAGCCTACTTGGCTCCAAAGCTCGTACCCTTAACAACCATGCTATGGTGGAACTCCTTTTCTGAAATACTGTTTTCATGATGTTTCTTTCCTGCTTCAAAACCTATAATGGCTTGTTTACTTTTAGGAGGAATTGCAGGCTCTGGGGTCTGATAGAAAGCTGTCCATTAAGTGATCCCACTTATCCAGCTTTGCCTTTCATGCTCCTCACCGGGGCCCCTCTGCTATCACCCAACTTGCCTCCTCCCAGAGATCTTCCTCAATGCTGGAAGCTGTGCCGTCATCACCATTCCCTATTTCTCTTTGCCGGACTCAGCTGGGGCCACCTTAAGGTATTTTTTTTTTCTCTGAATTCCTGTAAAATTTGAAGTCTGTGTTTGCTAATGTCATAATGGATTAAAATGTGCTTTGGGTTTTTTTTTTTTTAAAGCTGTTTCAAAGACTATGTCTTATATCGTTAACTGGCTCTAAAAGTTCTTTAAGGCAAGAGCCAGATATTCTAAATAAATCTAAATTTTTCTTATCTCTAACATGACAAAGAATTCCTAAACTCTTGTCTCGTTCTGTAGTTTTGTCATGTTTCTGGCTGTGTTAGAACATGCAGCAAAGTTCTGGGAAGAAATAGGTGCTTAATAAATATCAGTAGGTTTGACTCGTCCTGAAATCCTGCTGAAATAAACCAAAGATGAGAATTTCTGCCATTTGATTAGGGATTTTGGAAGCGTAGAGTCATTGAAGGTTTTCAGCTCCTATTTCCCGTCATGGAGAAATGAAAGATGAAAATGACTGTGTTGAATGAACTTATCAGTCACGCAGCATCCCTTTGCAGCTTCAACAGCTTTGTCAACAGCTCAGGGGAGCAGGACTGCTTATTTTTTGAGCAGGGAAGTCCTTTATTACATCAGGAAGGTGCATCAGACTTAAGGCAGCCCAATCTCAGGAGGTGAACTGGAAAAATGGATAGGATTCAGTAGGCAGGCTGGCCATGAGGTGAGCCTATTTGATTGGCTGCCTCCAGAATTAGACTATAGGGTAAGTAGGAGAGTGGCCAATGGGAAACAAATAAGGAATGCAAGAGAGATGCCATTTTGAGGTAGACCGAGAGGTAGAGGTAAAGAGAGAGAGAAAGAAGGATTGAGAATAGTGAGGATAGCCATGCTGAGAGCTACATTCACTGTAGCTTTTTATTCCAGTTCTGTTCCTTGTATTTTCTTTGGATATACATCCTTCTTATCATTAAATTCATGTAATTAGCCATATAATATTTAGATTACACAAATCTGCCAGCACAAATAGCACTTTGCCTTAAAAACAAAATAAAATCATCTTTTCCTTAGAGATATCTGTTCAGCATCTTGTATCTTCAATTAATTGTAGTTCAAGAGAAAAAATTTTATTAGATGTTTTCTTTTTCTTTTAAACTCAAGTGTTTTAGGATAAGACTTCAAAGAATCTTACAGTGGGAAAAGTACCACAACTCATGCATTATAAAGAAAAAAGGATTTTGTTTTTAAAACAATATCTTATGTAATTGGGAGCCAAGTGAACTTAGTTACCATGTGAATAATTCAGAGAGGCAAATTAACTGCAATAAAAATAATTTCAGTCCATGGTGGACCTTTATACTCATGCAACTCAAATGACGTGACCCTGGAAGAGTGAATTTAAGGTTCTGAAATCTGGTTGTTGCATCAGCAAATATTTGTTGACCACCTTCTGTGTGTCCCTACCCTAAATTACCCTAAAGTATTTTGGAAATGTAGTGTTCTTATTGCCTTGCTTCTGTTCACTCATTTCCACTGGGGCAAGCCTACAAGCCTTCCTTTCAACCTGTACTTTTCCTCCATCCCACTCGTCTTCCCTGCAACCCTTCTAGTCTCCACACCAGAGGACAGAAGAAAGAAGCATCAAGATGGCAGGAATGTGACTTGTCACTTTCAGGCAGGGTTGAAGCTGCATGGCAGCGCTCCAATGAATTGAAATCAGTAGTATCTGTGGTGGGGCTGTCCTTGTAATAGGCCTTATGCCAGACTCTTCAAGGAATTCAAAGAAACTAGAACACTACAATGTTTTCAAATAATACTATCTTATCAAATGGTCTTCCCTTCATTGGACAACAGGTCTGCTTACAAATCATTGGAATTCAAAACACAGGACATGTGCTTTATTAATGGCCCAAAGATCAGCAAGAGGAAGATGAGGGGCAGACATGGAAAAGGATCCCTGAAGGTAAAGAATTTCAGGTTGATCTCTGAATCAAAAGGATAGATTCTTCATAGTTCAGGGTGAAGTCAGGTAGGAGGATGTACACAAAGCAAAACAGGGAAAGTATCTGGAGGTAGAGAAGTACAGGCACAAATAAGCAAGTGTGTGTTTTGTAAAATTTGAAGATCTTTGGATGAGCAGACGCAGCACACTGACACGTGATGAGAGGCAGAATTCTTTGTTACTTACAGCTCCAAATTAGAGGAGGCTGCCGCACAGGCCCACGCACAGGATTGTACTAGGGGACAGGCTAACAGCAAGTAGGAGCTACAAAAGGCAGCTTATGTACAGCAAACAGGGTAGGGTAGTTAGGTTTTTGGGACTTTCTAGGGATTGGCTAATTTGAATAATTAATTACACAGCTCTAGAGCATAGAGGCTGTTCCTAGTTGTTTAGTATCTGGTACAGGAGTGTGAAAGCTCCCTAAACAGGGGCCTCTGTGAGATTATTCTTGATGGCACCAGAGAGTAGGAACCTGATAAGGGAAGTGTTTTTTTTTTTGTCCTCAAAGGGGAATTGAGAGTTTTTAGCCATGACTTCAAAACTGGGTCAAGACAGCCCTTGTGAAAGATTACATTTTGGAGAATGTAAGTGCACTGTACTTAGCTTGGGGGTGGATATGTGGGAAGACATGAGTTAGGGCATTAGTTTATAAAATTAGATTGAGACCAGATCTTGGGGAGCCCTGGATCTCCTGTTAATAAATGCTGCACCCACAGTGGTAGAGAAATGCGATCTTTTGAGGAAATAAAGATATCATGGGAGAATATAAATAAGGAGATGTGCTATATTTACCAATATTTTCTCATGACATTTACCTTAATAATGGGTATATTAGGGATACAAATATTATGTGGGATTCTCTAACCCCAGAGGATATTATTTGATCAATGAAGACAGAAAATGTTAAAGCAAAAGTGTAACAAATTGAAGATTTTATGACTACTATATACTTGTGCTGAGATATAGTTATAAGGAGAGAAATTCTCATCTGAGAGTCTCACAACTTATTTCTGAATATGAAAATCATATATACCAAATGGAAAAACTGTTCACTTAATTTTGGTGGTCCTATTTGAAAATTAGCATGTTAGAGTCCATTGAGCATCCACATTTCTAGATAAAGTTGTGAAATAATAATTCTCACAAAGGCAAAAGGAAGTTCTGGAAAATATGGAAGGTATTGATTAATGCTAATATTTATTCTAAGGAGATGAAATGCAAATTTTAGTGCAACTAAAGCATATGTCATAGGTATAATGATGTACCATCAAATATCTCCATTCTGGACCAACATATGTTCATTCCCTCAACTGCTGCAGATGACTCATAAGTGAGTCTCTCTCAAGGACTTGTCCTTGGCCTAAGGGAGCTGCCTCAACCAATGTTAGATCCCTGTCCAGAAGCAACTTCTATCCAATGACTGGTTGATGTAGGACTACAAAGTCCTGTCCCCTCTGCCTCATTTGGGGGAATAATGGCCAATATTATGGATCAAGTTGACTGGGCCACAGGGTGATGAGATATTGGATTAGGCATTTTTTTCTGGGTGTGTCAGGGAGGGTGTTTCAGGGTGAGATTAGCATTTAAATGTGTGGACCCAGTCTTCTGCCCTCAGATGAGAACTTACACCATCGGCTCTCCAGGTTTTCAAGCCTTCAGACTAGGACTGTGAAACTGCCTTTGAAAAATTACAACAGTGAGAAAATTGCAAAAGAGATCTGATCTAACCAACCCCAATCTTGCTTTTTACCTCCAAACTGTCCTTAATCATTCTTGGGCTTAGGCTAAGCTAACTTTGGGAGACATTTAGTTTATAGTTTAAATGGTAATAGCCCTTCCCTAAAATTAAACTGCCTTTGTAAAGCTAATGAAAGACCACCAAGTTAGGAGATTGTGAGAAGCCTGAATTCTGCTAAGGTGTAGACATAAATAAACGATGATTAACCATTATTCCAGAAGTTGCATGATACACAATTTCCCCAAGTACTCCTGCAGATAACATCACTATTGTAGAATCTAAAATTGGCCTTTTGAGATGTCTCTTCCGGTTTTTGCATTTTTGACAATGATGGCTCCACTCAGACCAGCCAACAAGTCTTGTGGCCCCATCTAGAAGAGGACCAATTTCCACTCCCTCATTCCCGTGCCCACCAAACTATGCTTGAAAAACCCTAGACTCTGAATTTTGGGGAAGATTGGTATGAGTAATAACTCAATGTCTACCACGTGGCAAGGCTGTCCCCATGTCAATTAAGCTCTTTCTTTATTGTAGTCCTATGATGTCAGTGAATTGGTTTCCTCTGTGCAGTGGGCAGGAAGAACCTATCAGCAATTACAACTGGATATTATAGCATTGGCTCTTTTGAATTTTCAGCTTGCAGGTGGTAGATTGCAGGACTTCTCAGCCTCCACAGTCACATGAGACAATTCCTGTAATAAAACACACACGTGCACGCACACTCTCTGTGTGCGTGCATGTGTGTGTGTGTGTGTGTATTTTTTTCCTAGTTCTAGTGCTCCTGGAGAAATGGGCTAACACCTCTGTTGATTTCATTCTACCCACTGCCTCTTTCTGCTTTTTTTCCTGTGCTCAATCCTGCCTCCTTCATTCTTCTTGGGTCAAAAGTCCTTAAAGCACTCCCCAGTAAACTCTGCATTCTAATCTCTATATTACAGTCTATTTCACAAGGAATTCAACCTGTAACACTATGTATCAATAGAATGATTAAATAATTTCAGAAAGAATGAATGCCTTCTATAGGACTAAATCTCCTTTTATTCCAAATTGAAAGACGAGTCATGAAAAAAAGAACATGTATAAGTTTTTCAAAATTTTATCTATCCTTTAAAATAAAAAAGTTCCAATGATATTTGAATTACTGCAGACCATAGAAAAGGAACAAAATCTTCCTGACTCTATAATGTTAGCATAGCTTTAATACAAAGAAAAGACAAAAATAGTTTTCTATATAAATCTAGTTACAGAAATTCTGTATAGTATATAGCTACCAATTCCATCTGCATAGTAAAAGAACAGTGTAGCACGACCTAGTAGAGTTTATTCTAAGACCATAAGGATGGATCAGTATTAGGAATCTATCAATGTAATATATTACATCAACACATTAAATTTAAAAAGCTGATGATTATATCAATAGATGAATAAATGGTATCATAAAATTCAAAAGTTATTTCTAATAAAAATTCCAGGTAATTCAGAAATAAACTATTTAGAAATGATAGATTTTTTTTTTTTTTGGCCAAAATTCAACAGTAAACATGATTAAAAAAAAAAAAACTATGAAATGCAGGAGCTATTTCCATTAAAATGAGAGCTGATTTCTCATTAAACATAATGTGTAGTGAAGTTGATCACACCTTTCAACCCCCACTGGTCTAGGACATTCCCCCGGTGTGGCAATTGCAAGAATGTATTTAAACATCATTGTCTCATTTGATTGTGACTTCCTAGAGGCAGGTATATGCCTTACAAATTTTTATATCCTTAGTTTCTGACACAATTTCTGGCACAAAAATTCCTTAAAGACATGAACAATTTAATATATAGAGAGTACAAAAGAAAATACAGTAGAATTTTGTACTTTATAAGAGGCCATTTTTCCTTTCTTACAAGAAGATTGTGTCACTTTGATTTACATATGAAATGCTGAGCATAATTTGCAAAAACTGTTTCCAAAAAGTGCAACAAAGAATTATATCTGAATTGAGGTTCAAAGACTGATGAGCCCAAATATTTTCATTTTTTAAATTATGTTGTGTCTTCTTCAGATTTTAAAATCTCAGTTTCATCATGATCATTTTTAAACTCTTTTTATGATTTTTCTAGGTTTATAAATTATATTTAGACATTGAGCTGTGAACTGCTTAGAAATAAAGTAGTGTAAGCTTATAAAGTAGCTTAAGATTATATACCTTAGAAACCACAAGATTAAAAACCAACAAACAGGCTGGGCATGGTGGCTCATGCCTGTAATCCCAGCATTTTGGGAGGCCGAGGTGGGTGGATCACAGGAGGCCAGGAGTTTGAGACCAGACTGGCCAACATGGTGAAACCCCGTCTATACTAAAAATACAAAAATTAGCTGGGCATGGTGTCACGCACCTGTAATCCCAGCTACTCAGGAGGCTGAGGTAGGAGAATCACTTGAATTCAGGAGGTGGAGGTTGCAGTGAGCTGAGATCGTGCCACTGCACTCCAGCCTGGGTGACAGAGAGAGACTCTGTCTTACAAAACAAAACAAAACAAAAACCAACAAACAAATGGCAACTCAAAAATGACTTGAGAAATACTTCTCTAAAAGAAATTTTAGTTTCATGTCCTTCCTACCTTCTAAAACTAAAATATCTTCAAATATGTTTTTCTTTCACAATTGCTGTATGAATCTGAGGATATCCATACATTTAACTTCTCCGGAACCCTGAGTTATTTCACTTGGTACTCATAGGTCCAGTCTCTGCCTGCACCTGGATGCTGCATCATCAGAAGCATTGTCCTGCTGCTTTGCCTTTCTCTCAAGAGACAATAGGTTTACTACCCTGAGATGGAACACAGAGGTTGGATATTCTGGTTTCTCCCCAGGAAGGGTTGCCCACCCCTGAGGAAACCCACTCACTTATGTAACAGGTGCTTCTGAAGCTCATAGCTGGGGTGAATACAAAGTGAAAGGGCATAGATCCCACTTGGGAATGTATAGTCTGGCACTGTTCTTCCTGTTCCCTCTCTCTATTCTTTTTCTGCTGATGCTGTGTGTTTCTCAAGGATGTCCTTTGGAGGCAACAAGGAAACAAAAAGCCATGTTCTTATATACAACAAATCTAATTAAGGGGTGACTTAAAGAAGTAAACATTTTCTTTCATTTCTCCCTCTCTTATCTACTTACCTACCTACCTATGTATCACATCTATTATCACATCTATTGTATGTGTGTATGTATGTATCTATTATCATTTATCTATCTACCTACCTGCCTACCTACTTACCTATCATATCTATTGCATCTATCTATCTATCTATCTATCCATCTATCTATCTATCTATCTATCTATCTATCTATCTATCATCTACCTACCTACTTACTACCTATTACATCTTTTGCCTATCTATCTATTTTTGATCTGGCTAACCTTTAACCTCACCCTATTGCTTTTGAATAACAGCACCCTGTTTTTCCTTGAGGAATCCACCTTCTTCCCCTGCCAGCCCATGTGGTTGAGTGAGGCTGAATGTCCACTTCAACTTCAGGAGAGGGCATGAGATCTAGGTCTGGTCAGTGAGAGGAATTCCTAGAATTCCGACTGGAGTGACTGGGAAGAGGCACTCTCATCTAGGCTTGCTAAATTGGAAGAGTTTAATCTTGGGGCTGCTAGTGGCCATCTTGTCATCACAAATGGAGAAATTATGTGAACATGAACCTAAACATAGAGGAAAAGGAATTGAGTGATAAAAGGAGATTTTTGACGACACCACCTGAGGACTTAAATTCAACTGGGCTCAAAACTAGGCCGACAGGCATGAACCAATAAATTCTCTTTAAATAAAAATCAGTTTGAGAGGGAGCTTCTTTCACATGCAACTAACACCATCTAACAGGGACACCTAATGCAGTCCAGGTGAGTGAGAGAAGGCTCCTGAGAAAGTGACATCTAAATTATCTCCCAAAGGAAGTGAGGCGAAGGAGTTGGAGAGCGCTTCTGGTGGAGAAAATAGTGTGTTGGAAAACTGCAGGTTTAAAGAGAGCACAACTTGAAGAACTGAAAGCTGTTCTGTCTGGTTGGTACACATAGTGCAAGAAGAAAAGGAGGAAAAAGCATGCCAAGGGGGCAGGAGAGAGACCTGCAGGAGTTAGAATCTAGAGGCTTTTGAAATTGACCGAGTGGTGGAAAGGAAGGAGTAGTCAAGGAAGACACTGAGATTTCTGGCTTGGGCACCTTTGGGCAAGGGCCAAAGGTGGTGCTGAGCAGAAATCACAAGAGGAGGAATTTTTCAAAAGAAGGTGAATTCAGCATTGGAGAATTTGTGTTTGAGACATTTGGCATATTTGAGGGAAAATATGGAATAGGCTGTAGATATTCTGGTCTTAAGTCAGGAAAATGAGAGTTGTGCTAGAGATATAAATTTGAAAGATGTGGTATAAATAAAGCTATGATTGTAGATAAGATATTTTGGAGTCAATGTGCTAGGTAAGAAAAAAAGGCTTGATTATAACCCTGAAAAACACTGATAATTAAGAAATGGATGGAGGAGAAATATTTATGAAGGGAATGAGGAGAAGAGAAATCACCTTAAAAGGACCCTAAAAAGAATTAACCAGAAGGACAGAAGAGGCCAGGCATAGTGGCTTATGTTTGTAATCCCAGCACTTTGGGAGTCTGAGGTAGGAGGATTGATTGAGGCCAGGAGCTTGAGGCTGTAGCGAGCCATGATCATGCCACTGCACTCTAGCCTGAGGGACAGAGGGAGACCCTATCTCTAAAAAAAAAAAAAAAAGAAAGAAAGAAAGAAAAAGAACGGCAGAAGAAAAACTGGGGGAGTATGATATCTCAGACACCAAAACTAAGTGTGTGAAGAAGGGGGTGTCGGAGAGGGTGTCGGAGAGTCCGAATTACTACTTAGGGTCCAAGAACTGTTGATAGTTACGGTTGCTGCTTGTCTTCAACAGGTAATACCAGCAACCAGCACACTTATTATGAAGAGATATGAGCTTGTTGAAAAAAATCTTGATAAACACTTGATAATAAAACTATCCATGTCAGGGTTTCAAAGGAAGAAAAAGTTGATCTTCAAGGCAGGAGAATTTGGAGGCCTTGGGGGTAATTCTGGAAGGGAAGGGTAAGGAAGGGAGATGGAAGGAAATGAAAACCAGGGAGAGAGCAGAGACCCCCAGATCTCTGTGAGGCGTGCCACTTTTATGGAACCTCACAAAGTAACACTGGAAAACATAATGTGTGCTTGATTCAAGTGGTGGTCATTATTTTTTCATTATGAGTGAGGGTCTGACTTGCATGCTGGAGAAGGTGTGGTGAGGGACAGAGAGCAGGTGAGAAAACGAAACTGGGGCTACAGAGGAGCCCTGGAGATCAGGGTGGGCAGAGTCAGGCAGGGGTGGCGCTGGGCTGTTTAGGTTTAAGTCTGGATCCCCCACCCATCAGCCATGAAGCCACCCCAAGCCACAGTCACTTTATCTGCAAAAATAAGGACAGTAAGGTTTCTACTTCATAGGACTGTTGTCTGTATGTTCCCAGCATGCAGTAGCTCTTAACAGATATTTCACCAACTTTTACAAAGCCATTTGGAAGGGCTTTGGGCTTTTACAGGCCATTGAATTGGGGGAGGGGGTGTGTGGACTGTGACAATTTCCCTTATGGTTTGAGGGCAGGGGAGGTTCCTAAATGATGCGTGCATTATAGAAAAGAAGGATTGATGAAACAAGTGTCTGACGATTATCACTGGGCTTCCTATCCCAGACCATTTGGACTGTACAGAGCAGCTGCCATGAGCGTCTGGCCACATGGAGCTGCTTTCTGGGGAACAACAAGGTTCAGACCACTATTTAGGGGACTGAGAAAGCACAGGCTTCATGAGTGTGATGAAATCTCACCAAAAGTGTCCAGAAATCGGCTAAGATAGGGCTCAAAACAGGAGATTCCTTTCCTTTTACTGTGTCTTGTATTAAGTACAGGCTTTAATAATTTTTTTAATCTTTTTGTAGAGGAAAATCTATAGATTATTTATAAGAGAAACATAATCGGGATTACAACCTTTAGTATTTATTTGGTTTTGCACATTAAGAGGCCATAAGTTTACCAGCTATTTACAACCTTTATTTCATCACAATCTATTGCTTGCAAAAAAACAAAAAACAAAAAAAAAGAAAAGAAAAAAACTTTTGTAATTTTGGGTGTTTGTTCACCTTCTCGCCTAATATCTCATAATGATTCCATGGTAGGTCTTGTCACCTCGGCGGTGCATAACAGGTTGTGTTTGAACCTAGTAGGGGAGTAAACAGGCTTTATTACTCTGGTTTAATTTGAAGTGTTTTAATTGTGAAGTCAAAAACTTGGATCAACTAAAATGGAGAGCAAAAGAGAGAATGAAAAGAATTGATTTTGGACCTCAGAACGTGCTGTGGCTAAATCTTTACCCTCTAATGGCTGATGGGATAATGTTGGAAAGAAAGGTCCTGAATCCTTTGGCCACATTTAGCCCTGCTTCTCTCAGGGTTGAGAGTTCTGGAAGAACATTAAGAATGAAATTGCAATTGAAAATTGTCATTTTGAATCCTATTGATTTTTCAAAAATTCAGGCTGATTTGTCTTTTATCAGAGGTAGGATTCTGTTTTATGGTATAAAATCTACTTTATCCTTCCTTTTAATAGTTCCTTTTGACCTGTGAAATTTCTTCACTACATTTAATAGTTGTCCTATTTCCCCATCCCCCATATCAATTTTCCTTTTGTCTCTGGGGCCGAGTAAATAAACATGTTCTGTCACACACAAACACACAAAAACAAAAACCAGAAAAGAAGGATTGAGAATTGAGAATTGTCTGTGAGATTTAGCCACAGGGATGGTGCTACTAATTCTGCAGAGAGCAGTCTAAGAAAGTGATATGGGCAGAGAAAAAAGGCAGTATGTCCATTCAGAAGTGAGTGGATGGGTTTAATGACAGTTTTTAAGGACGTTTGGCTGGGAAAGGCAGGAGAGATAGGAAAAGAGAGACAGAGAACAGCTGAGGCAGGGAGGCAGGAATGGGGAGGGAGGATTGTTTTATGACGAGAGAAATTTGAGCAAGTTTCAATGTTGGTGAGATAGAACCTTATCTCAGAGGCTGCCCATTCATCCAGGGTAGTGTAATTATTGTCTCTTTAAATAAAGGCAATACCTTCTTATCACCAAATTTGCCTTCCCGGTTCTTTACTCTATGTTCCTGTTGTCACTTAGATTTAAAGAATATAGTCAAGACATAAAAAGTGTAGCCTGTTGAGAAGTTTAAATTTGAATCTGTGCTTTAAAGAGGCATATTAAATTGCTGTGTTTATGAACTGAAGCCTAATCTGTGCTATATAGTCCCTCATATTTTCTTCTTGAATGGAGAGAAACATCTCACTGGTATATCATCACTCTTCGATAGCTAGAGGTGTCATCAAAAATGGAGATAATTACCCTTAACAGGAATAAATGAATTTTGAGTGCATAGGCTCCCACCCCTTAAGCAGAGCAAAAGAGGTTAACAAGGCAGGGTGACTCCTGGCTGGAGGAGCACACATAAGTAATTCTTAATTGGAGTTTTCACCTTTGTTCCCCTTAGTAGCTGCCAAAGAACTTTCAACATGTGACTTGAGATAAATTAGCAAGTCAGGGAAATGTTTGCATCTCTAAGATGAACTGCTGGGCTATTCCTTTGAAATCCTAAAAGGGATGGTGGTGATTAAAGATACATTTTTTACAACCTAGTGAAAAAGAGTTAAGACATCCTGAAGGAAGAGGCAAGACTCAAGGAAGCTGACACCTGTGGTTCTGGGAAGCTGTCTTTGCTTTGCTTTTCTTATTAATGCTGGAGTGAGGCTGATTTGGAAGACACACCATAAGGAGAAGTGTAGAGTATGAATCAGAGCATCAGTTCTGTTCTGGAAAGAACAAAGACAGGGAAGTCTGGAAAGTCATGTGAATACACTCACTCTCTTCCAGAACAATCTCTTCCTCTACTCGACGGAAAAGACCAAAGTCCATCCTTTTTTTGAGACTCTGGTCTCAGTAGCTGTATGTTGAGTGTGACCCTATGACACCATAGAAACAGCTCTCGGTGGACAGTCCGGGTCTGAAGTTATAGGTCTAGCCTATTCACATTTCTGTCACTCATTTGTTGACTCTGGGCAAGCCTTGACTGCTCAGAACCTCCTTTTCCTCTGTGTCTAAAATGGTAAAAATCACATGACCACTGGGATTTTTGTACATTCTAGGGTTCTGAGCATCTAGAAGGAGGAACAAAGGAATGTATGTTTATACATACAAAAGAAGACAGCTTCTTGTGTATTTTGCTTTGGGAATTATATGTGCCATTTGATTATATAAGAAAGGGAAGAATGGGTGTGAAACCCAGACATCATGGGTTGGCATATTTGGGTAATAATATTCTGATATAAAAATTTGGATAAACACTTATTATACACTTGTTTTCACCTCAAATATTTGGTTTTCAATTTCTTAATCTTCTGGAATGCTAGAAATTACTTTTGTCATTTTCATCATTCCTGGGATACAACTTCATGCTATTTGAAACGAAAATGGTTTCAGCCTCAAAATAACACAGTTCCTGCTAATCAACTCAAAATCTTCCAAGTCACACAGACTATCAGAAGCCAGAACCCATTTTTCTGGACAGGGATTGTATTTGCTCAGTCTGTGAGATTGAGATCAAACTTGGATATTACTATACAGGTCCCAGTCCTTGGAAAACACACAAAGAATGCCCTGATGGCATGAGAAGTTTTCTGAATAGCAAACTCTATCAACATTTTCTTAGGAAGCACATTTTGTTCTGTGAATAAATTAGGTAGGTCATAGGTATATTTCCATAAACTTATTTTTATCTTTGAATTCTCATGCTTAGCGTGGAGCAAGGTACATATTTAGCATTTAAAAATGTTTGTTGAATACATGAATGAATGCATACATAGACAGCATTTAAAAGAGACAGTGAGATCTTTCATTAGAAATTTTCCTAATTAAAATTTAATTATTGCTATCAATTTTGATCTATTATGTACATAAAAGGATTGACAGTTAATGAATTTCTGAGTAGATTCTCCTGAATTCGTCTTGAGATACAGCCTTATTAACTTTGAAAGGCTTTTAATGGCATCTGGCTTGCTTAAAAAAAATGGAGAAGTAAGAGAAACAGCCTGGCTGGTTATCTAGACTTCTATGGTTCCGTCGGGGAATAGCTTCTCAAGTGAGGTAGAATGTATCTGAGGGGCATCTCTCCATCAAAACCTTCTTGAGTCCATGATGATTCTATTTGAGTTGTGGGCAAACTTAGATTTGAAGAGAGATCTGGAATAGAAAAGGGTTAATTAAAGAAAGGGATGATCGCTTTTGACACTAAAATAGGACCCTCACTGAGATGAGTAGGAATGTGCTAACTATTCATTTATTATTCTGGCCCAGGATTAAAACTGTGAGTGGAAACATTCCTATCTCTCTCCTGTGGGCTGCAACTTGACAATATCTAATTTTGATCAACTATTTTCCTTTTTGGTTAAGATGATTTTTCCTTGAGGTGTTGCTTAGGGGAAGCAAGATCCACCATTCAGGGCTAATGTCAAGGCTTCCTCTTATCATTATGTCTGCTCATGAATCTACTAATGTGTATACTACAAAAGACTACCAAGCTGGACCAAATGCCCAAAAGAGCTCTTTACATCTTGCCAGTTGACATTTGTAGGCTGAAATATCATTCCATGTCTGTTTGATCCACATATTTATTAGAGGAGCAAGGTGCTATTTTTTTTTTCAAGCAAATAGTTGCAGAACACCAGGGCTGATCAACCAATCCGACATCTTTATTTTATGATGAGAAACTGAGGCCTGGAGAGGTGATGTTACTTGGCCAAAGACACTATGAGGGTAGAACTAGAATTCAGGTCTCTTTGATGCTTTTGAACTTGGAGAAGTTCTATACATTTATTGAGGCTTCACTTGAGGTAGAAAATGGTATTTTGAAGAGCTCCCAAAGTATGACTATTCCTACTCTAAGATGTTTTTCCTAATCAGTCATGAGCTCATAGAGCTCAGGGCACCCTCTTTCTTAGAATCTGACCCTAGGTCTTAAATGCAACAACTAATCTGTATATCACTAAAAGGACAGAAGATAATCTCCCCGTCCCCATCAGATTCTGAAGCATATAGATTTACACGTCTGCAAATAAACTTCAGGGCATCAAACTGGTTTGCATAGTATTTAATTCTCAACCAGATGATCATCATCTTGGAGAGAGGTGACAAGCGTTGACTGCAGAGTGGGCCCTCACATGCTGGGTCTCAAACTCTAGGACTGCAGGACTGTGGGCTATTAGCGTGAACACTGGTACTAGGACTGGACCACTGTGGGCTGTTAGCATGATCACCAGCACTAGGACTGGATGACTGTGGGCTGTTAGCATGAACATCAGCACTAAGACTGGATGGCTGTGGCTATTAGCATGGTCACTGGTACTAGGACTGGATGACTGTGGGCTGTTAACGTGATCACCTGCACTAGGACTGGACGACTGTGGGCTTTTAATATGAACACCCACACTAGGACTGGACGACTGTGGGCTTTTAGTGTGAATACACACACTAGGACTGGACGACTGTGGGCTGTTAGTGTGAATGCCCACACTAGGACTGGCCGACTGTGGGCTGTTAGCGTGAACATCCACACTAGGTCTGGATGACTGTAGGCTGTTAGTGTGAACACCAGCACTAGGACTGGATGATTGTGGGCTGTTAGCGTGATCACCAACACTAGGATTGGAAGACTGTGGGCTGCTAGTGTGAACACCAGCACTAAGACTGGACAACTGTGGGCTGTTAGTGTGAATACCAGTACTAGGACTGGATGACCGTGGGCTGTTAGTGTGATCACCAGCACTAGGACTGAAGGACTATGGGCTCTTAGCATGATCACCAGCACTAGGACTGGATGACTGTGGGCTGTTAGCGTGATCACCAGCACTAGGACTGGATGACTGTGGGCTGTTAGCGTGATCACCAGCACTACAACTGGATGACTATGGGCTGTTAGCATGATCACCAGCACTAGGACTGGATGACTGTGGGCTGTTAGCATGATCACCAGCACTAGGACTGGATGACTGTGGGCTGTTAGCATGATCACCAGCACTAGGACTGGATGACTGTGGGCTGTTAGCATGATCACCAGCACTAGGACTGGAGGACTGTGGGCTGTTAGCATGATCACCAGCACTAGCCATGCCCAGTCTCAGCATTTCCTGTGGGGGCTGGCTTTTGCTTTCCAGCCATACTCTCCCAGCATGGTAGGGAGGCACATATTAAAGTGGTGAAGCTACCCAGAGCCTTTGAAGCCATCTTGGGCCCCTTGTCAATTATTTCATCTTTTTATAGTTCAGTTTCTTCATCTGTATATAGGGATAATGTTTGTGTCTTAAGAGTAAGGATATGTGGAATGAGAAACAGGATTGTCAAAAATAGCCTTGAGTGATGATCTGAGATAGACTGGTGCAAGCTAGCTGAAACTGAGAGCCATTGCCTTCACCTCAGCTGGATAAGGTAGCATCTCCAACCCCCAAGTCTCATGAGATTGGTGACTTCCTCCCAGCAGTTGGGACTACAGCATCTTACAGGCCGCTGAAGTCTTTAGGCACTGAGTAGCTGCCTTTTCCAGCAGTTGATGTCAATGCTCAGCCTTAGCAAGCAATGCTTCTGGTGTTTACTCATACCCTTAGATTATTAGGTTGTTGTGAAGACTAAATGCACTGATACATAAAAACAACTAAGGATAGTGCTTGACGTTCTTAGCTCTCAAATGAGCATAATCACCCAATTTAAAGGACCCTAATGAGACAACAGACATAAAAGCCTTGTGTCAACATAAAAGCTATATATATGCCAACTATAAAGCATGTACATATATTAGCTATGAGGATTATTAGCTATATTTACCTTTTGTTCCATAACGTCATCTTCATCCAACCTGAGGTATAAAAAGAAATAGGGGTCGTGTCAGTATTTATGGAAGAATGAAAAGAAATGAGGTGTATATAACAGTGACCAGTGAGGCAGAAAAATTTTCATTTTAACTGTTTTTTCCTCCAAGTATTAACATCTTTATTTATTTTTGATAGGATCTACAAGGATGGGAAGAAACTTGTGTGAAAGGCACTTGTCTTCCATGTCTTAAGGATGAGGGATGCCTTTTTATTCCCATGCAGTCACTACCAAAAATGACATCTGGGCCGGGCACAGTGGCTCACGCCTGTAATCCCAGCACTTTGGGAGGCCGAGACGGGAGGATCACGAGGTCAGGAGATGGAGATCATCCTGGCTAATACAGTGAAACCCCATCTCTACTAAAAGTACAAAAAATTAGCCGGGCGTGTTAGCGGGCGCCTGTAGTCCCAGCTGCTCGGCAGGCTGAGGCAGGAGAATGGCGTGAACCCGGGAGGTGGAGCTTGCAGTGAGCCGAGATGGCGCCACTGCACTCCCACCTGGGAGACAGAGCGAGACTCCATCTCAAAAAAAAAAAAAAAAAAGAAAAAAAAAGAAAATCACAGTTGCTAAAACTCCAGTTCTTTTTTCCTCACATTTTCAGATGCATAAGTACATCTTTATGTGCTCCAACACAATCATCTCAATATGATACGAGAAGGATAAAATTCTGTTAAAAATGCCACCAGATTCCTACTCCTTAGAATAAGAAATCATATGTCAATAAGTCTAGAACACGAATCTGATTAGCAACTTACGTGTACAGGAGGGCTTTACCATGAATGTGACAGCAAGGAAAATATTCAACTGGCTGTAACTACTCCATAAATGACACCTCCAGAAACCTGAGAGGCAGCCTCCGTTCCCAATCACTCTCCCCCTTCACATAAAGGCTTTTCATTTCCACTTTCAATATATCTTAAAGACATTCACTTCTATTACCTTCACTGCTGTCTTAGCCTAAGTGCCATCATCTCTCACATGAACTACTACAAGAGCCTTCTTTTGTCTTTCTACTTTTGCCCCACTCCAATCAATTCTCTACAAAGAAGTTAGAGCGATCTTTTAAAATATAAATTGAATCATGTCTCTTCCCAGCTTCAGTAGCCTTTCATTCTACTTGGAGTAAAACCCAAACTTATCAACATGGCTATAACAGCCAGGATGAATTCACAGAATTCTCCCCCTTTGTGTGGGAAGATGCAGCTACACTGGATTTCTAGTTCTTTCTTTAGTTCCTGAGAAGTGTCAGCTGTTCCAGAGCGTTTGCACATGCTGATGTTTTTTCACAGTACTGCTTCCCCCAACCCCTTTCACCCTCACTCCCTTTCACTCCCCACTCCTCTCACTCCAGTGCTTTTTCTGACATGTGCACACACACATACCTCCATCTAAATAGACACACACTTCCATCTGAATACACACCTGCATTTCCATCTAAATACTCACACACACCCCTTTGTCTAAATACACATACTTCCATCTTAATATATACACACTTCTACCTAAACATACATATACACACATACTCTCATCGAAATACACACATACCACTCCTATCTAAACACACACACACACACCAGTCTAAATACACACTTCCATCTAAATACATGCACACACAAACACACCCCTATCTAAATATACATAGACACACATACATACTCCCATCTAAATACACACACACATGCACACTTGCATCTAAATATACATACACACATACACACATATTCCCATCTAATGAGGTCCCTTCCTTTATTCTCGCTTAGAGCACTCATTTGACTTATATCAGAATATATTAATACATCCATATTTGTTAGTATATATCTTAGTCTGTTTGGCTGCTATAACAAAACACCATAAAATGGGTGGCTTATAAACAACAAAGGTTGTTTGTTTATTGATTTTGGGAATCTGGGAATCCCAAGATCAAGGCCCTGGCAAATTCTGTGTCTGGTGGGGGCCCATTTCCTGGTTCATAAATAGTGTTTTCATGCTGTGTCCTCACATGTTAGAAGGAACAAAGCTGCTCTCTGGGATCTCTTTTACAGCTCTTTTATGGCTCAAATCTCATTCATGAGATCTCCACCCCCATGACCTAATCAATTCCCGAAGACCTCACCTCCTAATACTATCACCTTGGGGTTGAGGATTTTAACATGAATTTTGGGAGGAAGTAAACCCTCATAATATAGCATTGTATTTATTTAATAGTTTTCTTCTTAGTGGATGGTAAGTCCCAGGAGGACAGGGACCATGTCTCTTTTGCTCGCTAATGATCACTTAGTATCTAGCACAGTACCTAGCACATAGTGGGCACTCAAGAAATTTTGCATTGCTACAAGTCATAGTAGTATGCTCTAAAAGCTAAGAAAACTCAGGCATTTTTCATTGAGCTGACAGCATACTATGTACAGAGGGAATCATATGGAACCCATGGGAAACCTTAGATGTGAGATCTGTCAGACCTTAAGCAAGTTGCTAAACTTCTCTGAACACATTTTTATCTTTGAGGAAAATAAAGAATCATAATACGTGTTCCTTTTGCCCACAGAAAGATTTTGAGGATCAAATGAGAGAATCATTATACTAGTGCTTTGGGAGCTTAAAATACTTATACAAATGTACATTGTTGTTGTTATTAAATAAAAAAATCATGTCCAAAAGCAGAGTGGGAAAAGAAGAGAAGGCAGTCAGAATAAGAAGGGACAAATGGCTGGTAGCCAAGAGGTCATTAGTAAGTGAACACAGTGTCCTGAAGTTTGTTTTCTATCCTTTTAAACTCTAGTATTTGAGAAAAAAAAAACAATCAAAACAATCATAAAACATTGATAATACATATATTTTTAGGCTGCTTACATCTTTGGGAAATTTCCTAGCAAATGAATCTCACTTGAGTGAGAGCAGATGTTATCTATATTTTAAAATTTCTTAGATCTTCATGATTTTGAATATTGCTTCAACGTTCAGTACTTACTTTTGTCATATGTCATTTTCTATCTTCTCCAATTTCTCTTTCCTTTTGTAAATTGTATGCTAATTTCCAAACCTGTATAAATTCCTTTCTGATGTTAATGATTCCTTTTCTTAGGCCCATTTAATGCTGAAATTCTCAATTCATCAGGCAATTTAAGCAAAACTTATAAAACAACCATCATAATCTGTCTCATTGCACTTATGAAGAATGATTGTAGCTCAGAGGGTATTAATTAAGCCTTAGCTACAAGGTTTATTAGTGACATCATTTGACTCCTGATTTCACAGTGGATTTTATGTAATGACCACCGTTCTTATTTCTGATCAAGCATGATGAAGAAACCTCATCTCTGGTTTCCAAGTGAAAAAGAAATCACAGTGAATATAACACTCTAATTAGCTGTCATTTTCATAATGGATCAAGGAAGTGTCTTCTTTCATTCAATCTGAATTTAAACTCTTTAAAGAAATTGTGTATTTGGTACATAGAGGTGCTCTGGTGTGCTTACAAATTCACCCATCCATTTATTCAATAAACTACTATTTTAGGTGCTAGGCATTTTAGAAAAGACTCTGTGTTTTTACTTTCCAATGTGTTTCCTTCTTGACTTCGATTTTAGTTATATAAAACTCAGGCTTGGTATGAAGATTTTTGATAATTTAGAGGCTTACTAGGCCATTAAAAATGCTTGATGGCTGATATCCAAGGCTAGTTTTGCAAAACCTGGGTTGTCACTAGTCACACAGACACACACATGCACATACCTCTTAATCACTCATTTAAATTCATTTTTATTTTCTAAAAATAAGGATGCCACAAAGCACCTTGCTGATAAGCTGTGTCAGTCAGGATACTGGTTTGACTGCTTTGATAGAAAGCATAATAACAGTGGCTTAAACCAGATAGGAGTTTATTTCTTTCAGATGTAAAAGTCCAGGTTGGCAGGGAGTTCAGAGGAAGGTAGCTTTGGTTGACAAGGTTATGCAGGCACCCAGGGTTCTTTCTGTTTTGTGACTCTGGCATCTCCTAGATTGTTGCCTTTATCAGTGTGGGCAGTGCTGTCTCACTACCACCTACCTGTGGCCCAGCCAGGAGGAAGGGGAAAGAGAAAGTGGAGGACACAACTTCCTTTCAAGAACGTAACCTAGAAGATGCACAGGTTACCTCTTCGCACAGCCCACGGTATAGAACTATGTGATTTGACTACACCAAGCCACATGAGGGGCTGGGAAAGTTAGTCTTTAGCTGAGTAGCACATGTCCAAAAAAACTCAGGAAAAAGAGTAGAACGGATACTGGGGGCAAACTCCTGACCCTTAGGAGATATCCTGACACCCTCCCCTGCCCCGCATATACTCTGAATTTTCTAAGGTTTTGATTTTGTTCTGTAAAAAATAAACATATATGAAAAGAGACATAGAGTTTTAGAATGCCCATGGATCCAACATCCAGAATCTAAGATTTTATTCTACTTCTTGACAGAGTCCCAAGGGATGACAATTCAAACTATCCAACTCTTCGTTTTAGTCTTAAAAACTAGTAGTGTAAATTTTTTTTTCCCTCATTAGACAGAGAGATGCCTATTGGGAGTGAATGGGCTAAGCAGAAGCAGTCTATTAGTGACAAAATTATACAATTTTACTCGTTGTAAGGTAACCTCCCAATCGTAGCATATCTGGAGTTGGGGCTGAATTTAACCATCTCACTACCTTAACTATCCTTGCAGTCATTCATTATTTCTCTCTGAAATCAACCCTGTCTTCTGGGGACTCTTTAAAGTATTCATTTATTCATTCACTCAGTCAATATTTATCGAATAGCTGCTATGAGCAAGGCACTGTGCTGGTTGCTAGAGGCATGGGGTTAAAAGAGTGGAAAAGTATACAATCCTTGCCCTTAAGGTATTTATGACCAAGGAGAAGAAGAGGTGAGGGATTTACACATGTAATTAATTGTGTAGTGTGCTGATGGATGTTGAAGCTATGGGGTGGGTGGCAATTCAGAAGCAGACTCAATCTTACCTGGTGAGGAGATCTGCTTTGGGTGGGAAATGGCTGGTTAGGATGTGCAGGGGTTTTAAAAAGGTAATAGCATTAGGTGTGGGGGCTCACACCTGTAATCCCAGCACTTTGGGAGGCCGAGGCGGGCAGATCACCTGAGGTCAGGCATTCAAGACCAGCCTGACAAACATGGAGAAACCCTGTCTCTACTAAAAATATAAAATTAGCTGGGCGTGGTGGCGCATGCCTCTAATCTCAGCTACTCAGGAGGCTGAGGCAGGAGAATCACTTGAACCCGGGAGGCAGAGGTTGCGTTGAGCCAAGATTGTGCCATCGCACTCCAGTCTGGGCAAGGTGAACAAACCTCCGTCTCAAAAAAAAAAAAAAAAAAAAAAAAAGATAATAACAATAGAAGAGTTTCTAAGCTGTTGGAACAGCATAAGGAAAGCAGCAGAGATAAGGAAATCTAGGAGTGATATCACCCAGACCATTTCCTAGAATTGTGCAAGAAAGGTGGGAAACACAGTGGCATGGGAGACACAGACGCCAGCTTCCTAAGGCAGCTCTTGAGGGTATTACATATCTCCAAGCCTGTGCTACCTGTTTATTCCATAGGCTCCACAGCAGCAGCGCCGGCACAGGGGCACATAAGGACAACTCCCACATCCTCATGGGCCCTCTTAATGTCCCTGCAGCCTCCCTTCCTTTCAGAATAATTGGGCTTATTAATTCCTTATATAAATGAAAAGCATTCCAGTACCTGGCTCTCCAAGTTAACTTCCACACATCAACATGCTCCAATACACTTCTTAACATATAGAAGGGGCAGTGTGTTGCATTAATGTTCTTTTAGATGTTGTTTAACTTACAAATGGCAAATGATCCTCTACTGTAGAGGATAGGGGAAATTGTCCTTCCACCACTATTTGGGCAAGTACAGGGAAATCAACAGTCAGGTGTGATTTAGGAAGGTACATTATCCAGAGTCACCTAAAAATCATTGATCAAAGAAGACTGTTTTTGCAACTTTTTAGGACTCTCAAAAGTGAGACTCCCATGAGTTAATTTCTCAGGTAAAGGAGAAACACCAAATCCTTACGGCATCCAAAAATCTTAAAAGTTAAATAAAAACATTTGAATTTTTGGTGCTGAGCATAGAGGATACTACATATGACTCTTGCCTGGAACTGGAGCTGAAACAGAACACAGGCAAAAATCTAAAAATCATATTAAAATGTTAATTTCTCTTCAATATTTCCACTTATGACAGTTTCTGAACTCACTGAGTTGAAAAGGATGGTTTCAACTTTGTCACAATAGGACAATTTCTGACTGAACTGTGATCATTTCAAATCTGGGAGTGTTTTGATTTTGATTTAAATTTAAATGAGGCACTTTGCAGGTGGGAGACTTACAAAAATCTTCATCTTCTATCCTGGTAGGAATAGGAACCTAAAACAAAGAGAAGGGATTGGGGGACCTGCCAAGTAGCTGATTATATTGGTCCTATGTTCTAGTCTCAACAGAGATTAATACTAGTGTAGGTGAAATGTTTGGCCTCCCAGGAAGAAAGGGAGTACAACAACCTCGGTGGCATGCATATCTTTGCCATTATTTATAAAGTTTAAAACTGAGTGAAGAAGCTTGGAGAAATTTTGATGCAGTTCTCTTCTTTCATTGGGAAATACAGATACAACTAGTGAGTGAGAACTGCTAAGTGCTTTTTGATTCTATGGCCCAAAGCCCTGTTTACTTATCACTTATTGGTTCTCTTCTAAGTATCTGAGACTGAATATGTAGATTGCGCATAGGGCAGTTTGGTGAGTAATAGACTGATGAATAATAAATCAGCATTAATGTCCAGCCTAGACTCTCTAACCTTTTCTACTCTTATTTTCATGAAAACTTTTCTGTCTCCCAGCATATTACTGTGGATTGGAGGAAGAATCCTTCTTTCTCCCTTTCTCTCTCTCTTCCCTCCTTCCTTCTCTCCCTCCCTCCCTCCTTTCTTCCTTCCTACCTCCCTCGCTTCTTCCTTTCTTTCCTTCCTCTTTCCCTCCCTCACTTCCTTCTTCCCTCACTTCCTTCTTCCTTCCCTCTCTTCTCCCTTTCCGTCCCTTCCCTTCCCTTCGCCAAAATGACATTTGGTAGACTATTAAAATAGACTTGCTTTGTTAATTACAATGACATTCTTTAACCCAACTGAATATCTGCAACTAGGCGGAAAGGAAGGAAGGTGAATCTTAAAACTCACCTTGTTCTGAGTTGACTGCGGATACTCACAGGGTGGGTTCAAGGCAAATATCTTGGTATGCTAGGATGGGTTTTAGAGCCAGGGAGAATGTTGTATGCTGTTTGCTGCTAGGTCAATTGTGAAACACCTATTGGCTACATTTAACAGGGAGAAAAGCAGCAGTACCTAGGAGACTTAATATGAACTACAGTAGTCAGGAGATGCTGCGTTTGGATATAATGGCCCATCCTTTTCTTGATTTCTAATTTCCAAGCCCTGTGTCTGTGGGAAACCTGCAACACAATTGGCTACCATAATTCACTTTCATCCTAACTAGATACAACCTTCTTTAACTTCTGAGACTGAGGTGTTCAGTCTATGGACCCCTAAAGTAGGCAGCTCTTGCTTGTGTCCATTGGGAAATACCTTTCATGAAGCCAACAGAAGCAGCTTCCAGGAAATTGCTGTGCTTGCTTTTCATGATTGGCCTTACACTATCACTTTGGCTGACAGTGCATAGAAACAATACTATGGGACAAAGGGGACAAATAATAAATGGCTGGACCAAATCATAAAGGTCTTTTTTAGGGATGTAGCCTGAGGAAATCCCATTCAAATTCTGTTAGATAACCTGGAATCAAAGAGCACATCAACTTGGTAACAGTGAAAGAGGCTAGAAAAGATCCTCACCCTCCTGAGTGAGCCATTCACTCATTTTCTGAGTAGGAGATGGCTGTTTGTATGATTATTCTGGCATTTTTCCATTGACTAAAGGGCAGTATGAACTGCTTGCACTTTGCTTAGGAGAGAGGAAGCATTACTTGGCTAATACTGCAGAAGATAGTGCCACAGCCCAGCGTCTGGATAGTTCGGCCAGCCAACTTTGTGGAGATTGTCTCAACATCCATATCATCTCTATAGCCTCATAACTCTGCAGCTCCTCAACCTCTCTGAGCACTTGCAGCCTCCAGAATGTTGACACCATATTCAGGACCTGCCCATCTCTGTCCCCTCTTAATCTTCGGTGAACTCTTATTTTTTCCCTCTATATCTTTCCCCTCAAAAGCTCCTTCTCATGTCTACCATTACTCCTCCTCGGAGCATTATCTCTTGAGAAAGTTTAGGCATTTTTAGTAAATGAGAAAAACCTTTGAACTGAGGAAGAAGCATATGCTTTCCACACTGAAAAAAAATTCCCAAGGCAATGAGATATGAAAGGTTGGCAACCTGCTTAAAATAGAGGGGCATGGGAAATACAAAGAAAACAAACACAAATAAAACATCTCAAAAATGTTCTGTCATATCAGTACATCATTATTTCAACACAATTCAACAACAAAGTATTTCACACTCTGTATACTAGCCGGACAAAGAGACTAGCATGATTAAAGGTATATGGATTTGAATGTGCAGACCATGTATAAGAACAAAAGATTGTCCAAGGTGGTAAACAGATAAGGCATAGCAAATGTCGGTGGGGCAAGGTCTGTGGGAAGAAGGATAAGTAGGGAGTATCCAGAGTTCAGCTATGATGGTACAAACCAGGGGTCCCCAACTCCTGGGCCATGAACTGGTAACGACCCTTAGCCTGTTAGGAACCGGGCTGCAAAGCAGGAGGTGAGCGACAGGTCAGCAAGCATTACCACCCGAACTCTGCCTCCTGTCAGATTGGTGGCAGCATTAGATTTTCATAGGAGCACACACCCTCCTATGAACTGTGCATGCAAGGCATCTAGGTTGCATGCTCCTTATGAGAATCTAATGCCTGACCAATCTGCGGTGCAAAAGTTTCATCCCAAAACCATCTCCCCACCCCCTCCCAGTCCGTGGAAAAATTGTAGTCCACAAAACCAGTCCCTGGTGCCAAAAAGGTTAGGGACTGCTGGTGTAAGCAAAAGATGCTGTGGATTATTTGTAATCAGAGACGTGATATGGTTGTGTCTGTTTTTAAAGGATGATGGTGGTCACAGTGTAGAAGATGAACTGAGCAGAAGAAAAAGGCAATGAATCTACTAGGGGGCTTTGCTTTTTAGGTGGTGATAAAGGCAGCCTTCCCACAACAGTCATTTCATTTGCAGGGCCGGGGCAGAAGTACAAACGCAGACCATCTCCCCACCCCCAAGCTCCCATCCTACCAAGGCTTACCATCTTTTATTCCCATCTGCTGTTCAGGGCACTTACACCTCTGCATCCACATGAACAAGCTCCATCTGTCTGCCCCTTCCCTATCCCACAAAAAGCTACTACCTCTTGGTCACAGTTCAGACCTGGATCGCGCTGTCTGCTCTCAGGAGGCTGCTCCCTTGCAGGAGGCTGTGCAGGCTCTGAAGTACGTTCCAGGATTAGTAATCCCAGGGTCCCAGGTACTGAGAGCTTGGTCTAGAATTTGGGCCATGGGTTCCAGGTGGGCAAATACGATTAGTCCTGTGGACTTCTTGCTCCTGCCCTGTAGGAAGTCCAGGGTGGGGCCTTCTGAAGCACAGAACTCATGGCAGGGGGCCCAGTTGCCTGGATATAGGGGAGGTAGTGTAGAAAAGATCGAGTTTCTTCTTAGGAAACATTCGCATTTTACCATTGTGTAGAAAAGCCACAGAGAAAAACCACACCGTTCCTGAGTATCAAGTAGACACAAAAAATGATGTCTGTGAGCAAGGTCTGGATGCCATCGCACAATTGTTTTATTATAAAAAGACAATACAAGAGAGATAATAACAAAGACTCTATGCTCTTCTCACAGACTAATTTGAGAAAGTTTCCTGTTACTTTTTCCTCATTAAAAAATTGGTCTAGGTGTTAGCAGGCCAAACTTCCCCTTTTCTGTCCCTTGGCCTAAAAAAGTTTTTTTTGTTTTTTTGTTTTTTGTTTTGTTTTCTTTTGTTTTTTAAAGAACCAGGGTTCTTCCAGAATGCAAACAGACCTCAGTGAACCAATCCATTCCATCATGAATGTTCACCATATTCTTGATACAAGACATTCCCTGCCTTGATGCATATCCAGCAGCTCTTATTTTTCTTCATGGAACCATTATCTAATAAAATGTGTATAATTGTGTGTGTGTGTGTGTGTGTGTGTGTGTGTGTTTGTGTGATGCATGGAGGAACAGAGAGCAAGGGTAAGAGGGTAAAACAAAACAATGCTTTGAAGAAGGTAGTATCCTCTTCATTCTCTCCTATCTTCATTTGTCCAACAGAAATACAGAGCTGAGTCTTAGGGGAGCTGAGTTCTGCTAAAACCTATTAATTCCCAGTAACATGGACCAGTCACTCAGCTTCAATGTATTTTCGTTTCCTCTTTTGCAAGGTCGGGGTAGCACATGGAATCAAATGAGATGTGAGGCAGACTTTGAAAAGTAAAGGAAGCCAGTACTCTGCACAATGCCTTTAGGACTTTCTACTATTGCCCTCTATTTTTCTATAATTCCAGCAGCTGACTTGGGATGCTGGGATAGGAAAAGGCAGAGGGGGAAAAATAGAATCCTAGACAGTGGAGAATTGTTTATTTTACAGGAGAGACACTCCCTCTGGTACCAGGACAGCCTTCTGTTTCTAGCTCACACAACCATATCATATCATCAAGCTCTCTCCAGTGAGAGTATTCTTACAAGGGCTTTGAATTCTTCTAATCTTGTCTTCCCCTCAATACATCAATTCTTTGTCCAGGTGTTTCTCCATTCCCTGGCAGTGTTTCATACTACTTGCTTCTGTGATTATCAACCAAAGTTGGGTTTGCTAATGTAATGTTCTTTGTCCTACACAAGCTGCTCTCTAGCCAGCCTCAGACTTTCAGTATCATACTCTAGTAAAGCAGACAGGCCCTGTGTTTTCTCTAGGGACTCTGGAGGGGTCACATCAACACCCATAAATTAAATTATTCCAAAGCAGTCTTAAGAAAAACAATGATTATTTGTTTTCTTTTCTTCTAACTCAGTATGGACCTCCTGTTTTTGGAAGCTAGGAAACCAAGCTACTTCTTGTCTTTTCTTTTCTAAGAAATATCAGAATAGGAAGTGGAAAAGCAGCTGAGAATTCAAATTCTGGCTTCATAATTTACTGACTGCTGTTCAGTTTTTAACCTCTTTGAACTTCAGATGTGTCATATATAATAAATTTAATAATATATATCTTATAAGGTTGTTTTGAAGCTTTAAATAAGTGGCATAGATGTATACAAAAGGACAAGAAGTAATCTACTGGATACCTAACACATTTCTTTTTTTTAATCTTCAATTTTTATTTTAAATTCTGTGGTAGATGTGCAGGGTGTACAGGTTTGTTGCATAGGTAAACGTGTGTCATGGTGGTTTGCTGCAGACATCAACCCATCACCTTGGTATTAAGCCCGGTATCCATTAGCTATTTATCCTGATGTTCTCCCTCCCCCACCCCCTCTCCCAAACAGGCCCCAGGGTATGCTGTTCCCCTCCCTGTGTCCATGTGTTCTCATCGTTCAGCTCCTACTTATAAGTGAGAACACGTGGTGTTTGGTTTTCTGTTCCTGCCTTAGTTTGCTGAGGATAGCAGCTTCCAGCTCCATCCATGACCCTGCAAAGAAAAAAATCTTATTCCTTTTCATGGATGCATAGTATTCCATTGTGTATATGTACCACATTTTCTTTATCCATTCTATCATTGGTGGGCATTTGGGTTGATTCCATGTCTTTGATATTGTGGATAGTGCTGCAATGAACATATGCTTGCATGCCTACCCAGTAATGGGATTTCTGGGTCAAATGGTATTTCTCTCTCTTACCTAGCCCATTTCAATATGCAAGTTAAGTTTTAAATTCTGTCTTTCCTACTAATTTACACAAAACACTCAATTTCCACAAAATTCATAAAGCAAGTAGTAATAATGCACATGAGAGAGAGTGACTATTTGCAGGGTCACAAAATATTTGCAAATATCATTCTAAGTGATTGCTTGTTTATGTGTGTGGAGGTGTTCTAGCTCTTAGTCTAACTAATTTAGAGCAGAATGTTCCATTTTTGATTGAACTTGGATTTTCAAATTTTCTACTCTAGCAAAATAAGTGACAAAGATTCATCTTGCTCATTCAAAGGAGATTAAATCATCTTTGGCATGCTTATGTTGGCTCTTCCCTGAAAAAGGAGGGAGTGAGTTTCCTTCCCACTTCCCAACACAAATCATCAGGGTATACCCCAAGGAGGTGGCTGGCAAAAATGTAAAATCAGACTGCTTGTGTTTTGAAGCTCATGGATCCTCTAGAGGCAGTTAGGTAGCACTCCTAGATGGTGGAGGGATAGCCCTCTTGAGCACCAAAAGTGTGTAGTAAGGTTCATTTTGTTTCAGGGATTAATGAGGAAAGCTTCCAGATATTAGGGAAAAAAGAAGTCGTGGATCCCAGGGAAGGAACCGTCAGTGGCTCTGTGTCCACCGTGGGCTGAAACTCGACATGCTATGATGGGGCTGAGAAGTGGGTGTTATCTTTGAAGGGATGGCTGCACAGGAAAAAGCTAAGCATTGAGGGCTATGATTCTGGGAACCAAAGAATTGTGGATCAAATGTACTCTTGAGGGAGTAAGATCACTTTTCCATGGAGATCTGGAGTGGACTCTGTAGGGACTTGGATGGGCCGCAGGCCTGGGTGATGATGGAGGACCACCATCATGTGGCAGGGAGAGCAGGGGTGCTGTGGGCAGATCAGACACCAGGGTCTCTCTTTTCCAGATGTGGATGTCAGAATCAGCCCAACTCTCTTTTTTTTTTGGAGCTCTAAACTCCTAGGCCTTTTAAATATTTTCAAAACGGTAACAAGGGGGAGGATACCAGCCATTCTACTAATTTGGCAAGGGGGGCTCAAGACAGATTTATTTAGGGAAAATGAAAGACATGTGATGTTAATTTTATCTTGAAAGTGGGGAGCAGGCCCAGTTACATGGGTCTGCATTAGCATTTGCTTGATTTTTCCTTTTGCCCAATAGTTCAAGTTATTATTTTTTGATCTGTTTCTTTTTATTTTCCATAAGAAATACAACAAATTATAGAATGGCTGATTATCTGGCAGACAGATTGTATTGGGGAAGCAGGACATGTTCTTAATGTCAGTTATGGCTTGTCTTTCACCATTCCTGGTCATGGGTTGTGACTCGTGCCCTCAGCTTTTGCTGGGAAATTGCCCTTGTCAACCACACGAGTAGCTGTGTCTTGCTGCTCTCCATCGCATGTCTCAGTGCCGGTATGTTCAGAGGAAATTGTTTTGTTCTTCATACAGAAACCATATTGTATTGTTAACATACCTTTTTCTATTAGGTTGCAAATTGCCCTGTCTTATTGGGCATATTTGTGGTGCTATCATTAAATATATTGAGTCTCCTAGGAAAGAAATATCTGAAAGACAAATAAGTGGGGTTATTTTGTGAATAATTTATTAGGCTACAAATAACATTGGCTGGCAATGGGAGAAAGAATGCCTCCTCACAAATAAAATATCAATTACAAGTGTGGCAAGGCAGGGATGGTCTTTGCTGCTGAGGGGCATAATGAATGATTCTATTTTGCAGTTGTTTCTAAAATGTAAGCATTTTCAAATCAGTGTTGCAGTGTTTGGTCCCAGGAGAGCAGTGAGAATTTCTAAAGATGGTCTCATTTTCCAAGTACAAATTGTTCAGAGAGGAACATTGTGTTCTGCATGTTGGCCAGACTAGTTTTGCCATTTGAGAAGAGCATAGACTTGTTGACTTAAAAAAAATCAGTGATGCTACTCTCACTTGTTATATGACCTTGGTCAAGTCACAGAACTTCTCTATTTCTTTTTGTTTTATTTTGTTTTACTCTGTTTAATTTGGACTTTGGGTAGCCCAAGGTCCTTTTCAGAACTCTACAAAATCTGTTCCATTGACAGAGACAGAAAACATTCTTTTAGGACTTTTGCACTTATCACTTACTTAGGCTTCTGAATCATAAAAATTTGGATCCTCTCATCTTCCTCCCCTTTCCAAATGCTTGGGGCTAGTTGTAAGGAGCAGTAGACTTACAGGTTCATATTCTGAGCCTCCTAGAACCTGTTGGCAAAGTGAGGAGGCAATGTTTGTCCTCCGCAACTCTAGGAGGTGAGACTGAGTAGCTCTGGGGTGGACATCCAGGGAGCACTCTGTGAAGCCAGGGCAGGGGCTTCAGGATGCATGACAGCCCCACAAGGACTTGAGAGGGCCATTTTACCTTCTGAACCTCAAGGAGGACATGGGACAGTGATGCTTGAACAAAACAAGATATTAAAATTTCAACACTCTTAGAATAGAGAAATACAAAATAACCAATTGCCTTTACCTTTTTGTCTTTTTAAGCATCTGATTTTCTTCCTCCTTCCCATGTCATAGCTGGGGGAGATGAAAGGAGTCTGGGGGAAGGAAGTCTTTAGTATTTACTAATCTCCATGTTCTGGGTACTAGACCAGACATTTAACCACAAGATTTGATTTAATTCTTGCAATATCTCTTTGAAGTAGCTCCAGTTATAATCCCCACATCACAGATGAGAAAACTGTGGCTTAGAGCATTAATGCCACTTGCCGAAATCACACAATTAGTAGGAGGCAGCAGAAGATTGAAACCTTATCTGTGTCAATCCTTGATTTTGCATTTTACTCCAGTATTTTCCCTTTTCATTATGTTTTTCTCCATGTATTTGGTAACCCTCTTTTCCCCAGTGACTCTTGTCCCTTACTTACTTTGATCCTCATTTTGTTTTCCCAAAGATCAACATTCCTAAATCTCTCCTTGCCTCTTCCCTTCCCTCCTTACCAGGCTGGCTGTCCAGTCCAATAAACTCATTTCCATAAAAGGGCTTAGTAACATAAAAAGCCACAGCATTTTACTCTTCTGGCATAAAATCTTTTATAATTCTCAGGTTCCTTGCGAGACAAGAGCTGGTGGATGATGCTGGCAACCGTAATATTAGTCCAGCTCATTCAGCCCACAAAAAGAGTGGAGTATTTTCAGTGATACCTTGGGGGAGGTCCCCTTTAGTCAAGAATGGTGTGTCTTCCTGCACAGGAGACTATGAGAGGATGTGAAATAAAGGTTTCCTTCTCTCTTTGGTGTGAGCATACATATAAAAGGCCCTGTGAGCAAGTCAAGGGATTTGACCAATAATAGCATTTCTTCATTGATTTCACTGTTGTTCTAGATAAGAATCCATACGCTTATATTAGGGCAGAACATCTCCATCTCTGGTCTATATGAGGCATAGGTTCTAAATGCACAGTCCCCCATATTCACCCCAAGATTAGTCTGTTTCTTGTGTGATGTGGTTTAGATATGAAAATAGTGCAGATTTCAATTGCTTTTTCCTTAGCTAGATGGTGTGAATGCAGTCTTTTGAATTCTACACCTCCTCCATTAAAAAAAAAAGTAAAGAAAAAGAAAAGGTCTCTAACTATTCTGTCTAAAAGACAGCTTTTGGGTGACAGAAGGAGAACATCTTTATCATTGAATTTCCTTTGAAGGATATTCTAAATTCAAGAGAGCATTTCCTGAATAGGGCAACTCCATCTAGCCCTACAACATAGGAACAACATCAGGAAGAGCACCATCCCTGCACTGTAGCCTCCTAACTGGTTTCTTGTGATCCAATCTCATCCTCCTGTAATGCAGTGGTCCTGAAACATGAGTGTGCATAAGAATATCCTGGAGAGCCTGTGAAAACAGATTGCTGAGCTCTACCCCCAGAGTTTCTGAGTCAGGATGTTGAGGGTGGGGCTTAAGAATGTGCATTTCTAACGGGTTTCTAGGTGATGCTGCTGGTCTGGGAACCTCCTTTGAGGACCACTGCTGGAATCCATTTTGCATGCAGCATCCACAGTAAACTTTAAACATGTAAATCAGATCATGCCATTTTGTTACTTAAAACCCTGGGGTATCTTTCCATTGCACTTAAAATGAACTCAAATATTTTATGTTACCTGCAATGCCTGGGATGGTTGCTCTGCTTACTTCTTCAAGTTTATCTTTTTCTGCTCCCTCCTCTTGCTCACAAGGCGGGATCTCTCACCTTCTTTCAGATTGTCCTTGAAAATGCAGAGCTCAGTGTTTCTCTTCAAGGACTTAAGCTCTGGGTTCCTCCACTATAGCTGGCTGGCAACCTTCAGATCACAGGTCCACTGGCCCCGTCTGGAAACTCTCACTGACAATGCCATCTGATGCTGTCCCTCAGTCACTGCAGTCACTTTCAAGTATCACCTTTTTTCCTCTGTAGCGGTTATCACCATTTGGAATAATTTCTGTTTATTTGCTCATTGTCTCCATCCTCCCACTAAAATATAAGCTCTGTGATGACAAGGTCCTGTGTCTCTTGTTCACAGCTATGTGCTCAGTGTCCCCAAGAGGTGTTTGCCACGTTGTAGGTGCTGGGTTAGTTTGTGTTGTATGAAGCAGTGAGCTTAAACAAAGGGTTTGAATTACATTCCCTAATTAGGGCTGTCCTTGGTGCTTGGTCTACAATGTCATTGGAGATAACCCATCAGCGAGAATAAAGGAATACTTCCCAGTGTTAGAGCAGCCTCAGAGCAGAACCAGCCCAGACATGTGAGGCCGGACATGGGATCTTTGAACCCGTGGCAATGCTGGCGCTGAGTTTCCACTCCATGAGAAAATCTACCAACCCAAAGCGGGAAGGCTGGGAGTAACAGGATGATATTCTTTACTGTTTTCCTAGGGTTGATTCTATGGCCATGACACATCTTTGAGTCCATATGACTTTTAGGAGGGGTGTGCTGAAAGGTTAGTGACAGCACTCAGCCTTCTTTGATGACCCTGAATGGAAGATCCCATCCTACTGGCCTGACTGTCTTGCTCCTGGGCAAAGAGAGGGTCCATGTTTGTGTTCATGTCTGTCACCAAACGGGACCCGGGCTGGAGCTTCAGCACCTCACTCCAGGTGAAGGAAATGTAAAAATTCAAATGTATTTAGGGTTCTTTGATTTCTCTTTAACTTTCAACAGATTTTGGTGTACCTGCTCGATTCATTATTTGGCAGCACTTTGAAAAAGAAGGTTTTTCAGTGTTCTTGGGTTCCCCCAAAACAACCTGAAACAAAAAAGTGATACTGCCACCCAGGGGCCCTCAGAGGTCAGCAGGGTTTCTGCTCCTACTCCTTCTCTTCCAGCGGCACTATTTGATACAACAGAGTCTGTGGTCTGGGGCAGATAAAGTCACTCTAAAATAGTTGGGTTAGCTGGGCTCAGTGGCTCACGCCTGTAATCCTAGCACTTTAGGAGGCTGAGGCGGGTGGATTAGTGGAGGTCAGCAGTTTGAGACCAGCCTGGCCAACACGGTGAAACCTTGCCTCTACTAAAAATACAAAAATTAGCTGGGTGTGGTGACACACGCCAGTAGTTCCAGCTATGTGAGAGGCTGAGGCAGGAGAATAGTTTGAACCTGGGAGGTCAAGGTTGTACCGAGCCAAGATCTTGCCACTGCACTTCCGACTGGGCAACAGAGTAAGACTCCTTTTCAAAAACAACCAACCAACCAAAAAAACCGGTTGTGTTCATACCAGAGTCTTACACCAGAGAAACTGCTGAAAAGAATCCTATTTCTCAGCATGGGCACATTTTGGATGAGGGTAGCCCTCTCCAGGCTTGACCCAGGGAAAACACAGATCTGAACATGGTCTGGGATTCTCCAGACTGGAAATAGGGTAGCACCAAAAAGGACAAATTGAATTTGGCCCCATCTAGATATAGGCCTGTTTCTGGAAGAAAATCACTTTTTTTTTTTTAGGTGATAGTGCTTTAGGGAAGACATTCTAGTTGTATCTGTGAAGTCTAGTTGTTATCTATGAAAGTAACAGCTATGCTTACACAACTCCAGGGGATTGTAATCTATCAAATAACCCCTCCAGGAAGAATGTGATGATCAGGTGACCAGGCTTCCAGGTTTGCCTGTAATCCCAGCATAATTATTCACTGTGCCGCTTTCACTCTCTGTATTTCAGGATAATTATAATTAAGTATTAACTAATTATTAAAATTATTGAATCATTGTTAATACCCCCTTTCTCTCTCAAAACTATTTCTGTTTGATCGATAAATTCTATTGTCATGCTATTGCTAATACACACTCTGCTGTCTCTCAAGAGCTGCTAACTAGACCTTCCCCTGGAAATCTCTAGAGCAGTGCTGTTTCATAGAACTTTCTACAATGATGGGAATGCTTTATATCTGTGCTGTCTAATATGGTAGCTTCTGGTTACATGAGGCTATTGAGTACTTTGAAATATGGTTAGTATCTGCTATTAAAATAATAAATACTTAAAAAGAGATATGGTTAGTGTGACTGAGGAACAGAATTTAAAATTTTATTTAATTTTAATTAATTTCACATTAAATACGTATAGCCACGTGTGACTACCACATGGGTCAGTACAGCTCCAGGGTCTCCCTATTTAAGCCTCCAGGGTTATTTCCATGTCTCAGAACTTCCTGACTTTATTTCTCTTTAAATCCACTAGCACCACTTCTCTCTCTGTAACATTGGTAGCTCAGTGGATCATCTTAGCAGTTCCCAAAGACAAGCATACAGACCCTGTCATCTTAAGGGTATTAATGGTGATCACCACGGGTAAAACAGAGGGCAACCTTGGAGGAGTTACCATGATGGGAGGGGGCCGCAAGGCGGGTAGGGGAGATAGAGAGGAGCAGAGACTGAGCAGCCCATGCAAGATTCTGGCACTAGAAGGAAAAATGAAAAAGTGTCTTGTTGCTTATGATCCGGTAGGAATGACGCAACACACTTTTGAGGCCATGTTATGATTTAATTAGAAAGGAGAGGAAGGTTTAGTCCACCCTTAAAATATAAATAACAACCCCATCCCCATTTTACTAATGAAAGAACTGGAAATTCAGTTATAAAATAGTTTGGACTCACACATCTGAGTGAGAGGCATGTGTGGCTGCTGCTAACACACAGAAATCTGAGAGATGGAGGCAGAATGGAATGCTGTCCTTTTGAGGTTTTAAACTTCCCTCCCAGCTAAGCAAATCATTTCGGTGTCTATTTCAGGATTTAAATATTCTAAAAAATCAAACTAGCAGTCTGCGTATTTATTTTCTTTTTCTTCTGTGGAATATGAAAGCAATCATGAATGATAACTAGGTTCATTAGAAGAAAATCCAAAGAAATTCTGGCCAGACAGGCAACGAAGAATGCAGCTCCAAGAAGAATCTGTTGCTGGGTGCCTGCACTTCATGACCTCCACATCTCCTCTCCTCTCTTCTCGTTTGGTAAATTCCCTCTGGGAGAATCAATATTGCTCCCCAAGTCCCCCTGTGCTCTCAGAAGGTCAGGTAGACATGAGAAGACTTCAGGGCAAGAGTGTAAGGAGAGCGAGGTATGGGAGATTCCTCTCGTGGGTGAGAAAGGGGAACTGAGGGTTTTATTATTTCTGTTATTTGGGTTTGTCTGGGTTGAGCTGAGAAAGAAGTGCTGGCTGAAGTTTGAGAAGCCACATTACCACTGTGATAATACTACATGTGAGAGGTTGGGATGAGGGGGCACAAAGAAGGTCTATTTTCTCCATGGTTTTGGTTCCTCTGAGCAAACCAGATTTTCTAAATTGTGGGGGTAGCTGGGTGGGGGTAGTGCAATTTGTTACGTTGAATTGTTTTTTTTTTTTTTAATAGTTTGGGTAAAACTATTAAGAGAATTAATGGATGAATGGATAAACAATATGTGGTATATCTGTACAATGGAATATTGTTCAGTCTTAAAAAGAAGGAAATTCTGACACATGCTACAACATGCATGAACGCTGAGGATACTATGCAAAGTGAAGTAAGCCATAACAAAAGGACCAATTCCATTTGACACCATTCATGCGACGAACCTACAGTAGTCAAATTTATAGAGACAGAATGTAGAATGTGGGTTACAGGGACTGGGGGAGGGAGAAATGGAGAGTTATTGTTTAATGGGTACAGAGTTTCAATTTGGGAAGTTGAAAAGTTCTGGAGGTTAATTGCACAATGTGAATATGCCTGACTACTGAGTAGTACACCTAGAAATGGTTAAGATAGTAAATTTTATGTTGTGCAGTTTTTTATCACAGTAAGAAAAGAGATATGGGATTTCTGATTTTTTTTTTTGGATTCTTCTTAAATTTTGGTGTATGTATTTAAAGAAGGATTTTTTTTTTTTTTTTAATGAGTAGCAGAAATTTCCAGGGAGCTGGGTACCATAAGCTTTTTTTTTTTCTTCTCCTAAAGATCTTGCTATGGAGTAGAGAGTTTTTTTTTGTTCTTATTTTTGTGTTTCCTATTCATAAGCCAATACAACTTTGGGGGAAGAAAGAAAACATTTAATGAGCACTTTCTCTGTACCTGCCCCTTTTACATATGTGAACTTGTTTAATATTCATAATAACTGTTTAAGTCAACATATAAGTAAAACTGAAGGTCAAGAGAGGTTCAATTATTTACCTAAATCACACATGTGGTAATACTAACACATGTGGTGATACATGTGGAGCAACATCCTTAAGACTACTTGGCATTTATTAAACACTTACTGTGTGCCAGACACTTACTATGTGCAAGGGTTTTACTCATTTAAGCACTAGACCTGCATTAGAATCTAACTGCTTGATCTTCTGACTGCATTCCCCCATTTGTAGGCCATGTGACTGAGGCTCAGAGAGGATCAATGGCATGCCCAAAGTCACACAGCTACTTAACACCAGAGCTAGGATCAGCGGTCATATCAATGCTGTTTCCGATTCATATTCTTTGCTATCTTCTGATTTAGACAAAAGAAGTATAAACCCTATTTAACTGGGAAACACATTTTTAAAAAATTAAAAAATTATAACTAAAAAATAATTAAATATTAAAATAAAAAATAGTAATTAAAAAATGGAGATATCTCTTTTAAAGGGAACATTTAGCAAACTCTAGACTGGTTTTATGGGTTGTGTTTCACTTTGGCATATCTGTTAGAGTCATTTAAATCACAAATAAAGGGACAATAAGATCACTTTTCTAGATGTAATTTCAACTCTCAAATGGTGTACTCCATGTAACTTTATGAATAAATAAATACACTGTTCTGAATTTTCTGGGGTGTGGATGAATCAGAGATTATTCTTACTTGTATTACATAATATTTTTTATGGCTACAATGGACGTGTCTGACTAATGGGAAGCCACCGCATCACAAGAAATAATAAAGCTGAGGCATGAAGTCCTTGTCTAGGATGGGCTGGAAATTTTTCTGGGTTCCACATTCTGTCTTGTGATGAATTCTTTTCGGTTTTGAATAAATGCCATCGACTCTCAGACCAAGGCCGTGCATCAGCTTGAGCTATGTTGCTTGTTCTATCTTTGCCTTTCCTTGTCTCTTTCTTGCTCCTCTTAGGTTCAGCATGGTAACAATAAGCTTTAATTTTATGCTTCTTTCCTGGTATCAGAACTGAGCCTCGAAGCCACACAAACCTCAATTTTTTTTCTTTCAATTTTCTGCTGGAGTCCAGAAGAATTCAGATTTAGAATCAATACATGACATGTCAAAAAAGAATTAAACAGAGTTGGTAACGTGAAGATAAAATGTTTCTTTCCTCCCTTGGGTTTCACTTTGTCTAAAGTAATAATAAAAGGGGGAGCTTACCATGGGTAAGCAATTTGCTCCGCTTCCATCTAACCTGACAGTCAACTGATTTTATGACACAGGTTGTAAGATGAATTAAACCAATATTATTTATTTGCTTTTCAGCATGAAAAAAATAGATCTATCTGTTTCTAAGGTTATTATATGCAGCATTGAAGGAAATGTCACCCAGAGATATGATCTTTCCTGTACTTTGAAGCCTATCATTATCCTTCTTTCAGAGAAAGCAAACATATGTGTACACATGTACACAAACACACAAACACATACTATATTTTATTAGTTAGCCCCCTTTTTTCTCCTAGCACGCTGAAGGGAAATAGAGTAAAATGCTGCCCACACAATTCAGCAGCCTTCACTGTGGGCTTCTATCAATATTTACTACTGAGGGGCCCTAGGGCTTCTTGCAAGACTATTTTGGCTTCTAGTGAAAAACCTCTGCGTTCTGACTCTGATTTCAACAACGTTCAATTTCCTGACTGTGGAAAAGGATTTCCACTAAATTTCCCCCCATAAACCTGGTATTGTAATAAATAAATGCTTTCTTCTCACCACCTCTTACCCCTAGGACCTCCTTGTATCTGTGAGGATTCAGTAATATTTGTGAGAGACTTTGTACCTAGAATTATCTCTTGTAAGTGTGAAGTTCAGGTCATTTGGTTTTTCTGCTCTATTTAAGGATTTATTCCCTTGGATCAAACCTGGATTTCACCTCTCAGAGGTTTAAGTTTCCATCGTGCGACATTGTGCTTGAATCAGAAACACTCTACTTCTGTGTTTTGTCAAAGGCCAATCCTATGACCTTTTTCATAATCAGTTTTGATACTGTCCATCCTACTTTCTATTTCGGTTTCTGTCACCTCAACAATCGGGGTAATATCTGAAATAAGACTAGAAATTTGCTGTTCTAATTCTTGGTTGAGTGCTGGCTCCTGGGCCTATATTGATGGTGAAGGCCGGGGGTTGACAAAAAGGCAAATGACTGATCTCTAAAGTTGTCTTGTGGCAGAAGAACAAATTGTTGAAAATAAAAATTCCTTCAAAACATAACATTTGATTGCCTTGACCTTTTTTTCTGAGTTGGCTTTTTCTTTTGAGTGAGGATAAGCCACAGTGATGTTTCAGCTCCATAAATTCCAAAGAGTAGTAGGAGAAGACATACAGTCAGGATGAGAAGAACCAGATCAAGGCCATTGTTCAGGCTCGAAGACTCACATGGGAGCAGGCTAAACTCTAGGGCTACCCAGAGGGTCAAAATCAGCAATTCTCATAGTTTGTGACAATATTCTGTCACTGGTCTCCTTGCTTCAGTCTTTCCCTTGACCTATGAACAATATAAATGTGATCACAGTCATTCTGCTGCGTAAAATTCTGTAGTGGCTTCCTCAACCTTAGACTAGAACACCACATTTTTAAATTTTTATTTATTTATTAATTAAACTTTTATTTTAAGTTCAGGGGTACATGTGCAGGTTTGTTATATAGGTAAACTTGTGTCATGGGGGTTTGTTGTACAGACTGTTTTGTCACTAGATATTAAGCGTAGTACCCATTAGTTATTTTTCCTAATCCTCTCCCTCCTCCCACCCTCTGCCTTCCAATAGGCCCTGGTGTGTGTTGCTCCCCTCTATGTGTTTATGTGTTTTCATCATTTAGCTCCCACTTATAAGTGAGAATATATGGTATTTAGTTTTCTGTTCCTGCATTAGTTTACTAAGTATAATGGCCTCCAGCTCCATCCATGTTGCTGCAAAGGACATCATCTCGTTCTTTTTCTATGGCTGCCTAGTATTCCATGGTGTATATGTATTATATTTTCTTTACCCAATATGCCATTGATGGGCATTTAGATTGATTCCATGTCTCTGCTATTGTGAATAGTGCTGCAATGAATATATAGATCAGATCACACGTGGGCTTGGAGAATGAGTGCAAGGTTTTATTAGTAGAAGTAGCTCTCAGCAGATGGGGGAGCCAGAAAGGAGATGGTTTTCTCCCAGAGTCAGGCCACTCGGCAATGTGTTTTCGCCTCTGTGTTTATGTATTTTCATCATTTAGTTCTCACTAATAAGTGAGAACATGTGGTATTTAGTTTTCTGTTCCTGCATTAGTTTGCTAAGTATAATGGCCTCCAGTTCCAACCATGTTGCTGCAAAGGACATCATCTGCATAGTATTCCATGATGTATATGTATTACATTTTTTTTTTTAACCAAATATGCCATTGATGGGCATTTAGGTTGATTCCATGTCTTTGCTATTGTGAACAGTGCAATGATTGAACTTCATTTGTGGACTCTTCTCCTATTGCTTCCACCGCACCAGCCAAACTCCTTGTAGTTCTGCTTCTTTCTGTCGGTGGGTGGCCTGCTCTTCCACCGACATGCTCTCGATGACCAGCCGCTTGTGTCTTCTTCACCGATGTGTTCCTCTTGATGTCCTCTTGCCTGTGTGCCTCCCCCTGATGTGTTCCTCTCGCCATCCAGCAGCTTCTGTCTCTGTCTTGCTAGTGTCTCGGGTTTTTATAGGCCCAGGATAGGGCATGGCAGGCCAGAGTGGTATTGGAAAATGCAGCATTTGGGCGAGAAGGCAGAAGTGCCTGTCCTTACCTTGGTCTGTGGGGGTGGAGCCCTAGCCAGGGACCACGCCCTCCTCTACCCAGCACTTTCCTTCCCGCTTTCCATATCATTTAAAGGGACCACGCTCTTCCCTTCCCAGCAGTCCCGTATTATTTGCTGTTGTGAATAGTTCTGCAATGAACGTACGTGTGCCTGTGTCTTTATGGTAGAATGATTTATATTCCTTTGGATATATATACCCAGTAATAGGATTGTGGGTTGAGTGGTAGTTCTGTTTGTAGCTCTTTGAGGAATAACCACACTACTTTCCACAATGGTTGAACTAATTTACGCTTCCACAAACAGTGGATAAGCATTTCCTTTTCTCCACAACCTCACTAGCATCTCTTAGTTTTTGACTTTTTAATAATAGCCATTCTGACTGGTGTGAGATGGTACCTCATTGTTGTTTGAATTTTTATTTCTCTAATCATCAGTGATATTGAGCTTTTTTTTTCATATGCTTGTTGGCAACAGGTATGTCTTCTTTTGAAAAGTGCCTGTTCATGTTCTCCCCACTTTTTAACAGGGTTATTTATTTTTTTCTTGTAAATTTGTTTAAGTTCCTTACAGATGCTAGATATTAGCAACCTTGCCTTGTGCTGGTTTCCAAGGGGAATGTTTCCAACTTTTGCTCATTTAGTATGGTGTTGGCCATGGGTTTGTCATAGACGGCTCTTATTATTTTGAGGTATGTTCCTTCGATACCTAGTTTGTTTAGAATTTTTAACATGAAGGGGTGTCGAATTTTATCAAAAGACTTTTCTGCATCAAAAGTCTTTTCTGCATCTATTGAGACAATCGTGGTTTTTGTCTTGAGTTCTGTTTGTGTGATGAGTCACATTTATTGATTTGCATATGTTGAACCAACCTTGCATCCCAGGGATAAAGCCTACTTGATCATGGTGGATAAGCCTTTTGATATACTGTTGGATTTGATTTTTCAGTATTTTGTTGAGGATTTTTGCATCAATGTTCATCTAAGGATACTGGCTTAAAGTTTTCTATTTTGTTGTGACTCTCCCAGCTTTTAGTATCGGGATGATACTGGCCTCATAGAATGAGTTGGGATAGAGTCCCTCCTTGTCAACTTTTTGGAATAGTTTCAGTAGGAATGGTACCAGCTCTTCTTTTTACATTTGGTAGGATTCAGCTGTGAATCTGTCTAGTCCTGGGCTTTTTTATTGTTGGTGGGCTATTTATTACTGATTCCATTTCAGACCTTGTTATTGGTCTGTTCAGTGAACCAATTTCTTCCTGGTTCAGTCTTGGGAGGGTGTATATATCCAGGAATCTATCCACCTCTTCTATGTTTTTTAATACGTGTGTGTAGAGGTGTTCATAGTAGTCTCTGATGGTTGTTTGTATTTTTGTGGGGTCAGTGGGAACATCCCCTTTGTCATTCCTAATTGCCTTTATTTGGATCTTCTCTCTTTTCTTCTTCATTAGTCTAGATAGTGGCCTATCTTATTAATTTTTTCAAAAAACTACATCCTGGACTTCAGAACACAAAATTCTTACTAAGACCTTTTGTTGTCTTGTCCCTGCCTATTCCTGTAACCTGATTTCATTTTCCTCTTGCTCACTACTCTCCAGTCACATTAACTTGCTTTAATTTTCTTGCACTTGCCAAGCTCTTTCTTGCCAGCAGATCTTTGGCTATGTTGTTTTTCTTGCCTGAAAAGCTCTTTGTCCATTTGACTCCTACTGATTCTTCAGGTTTTAGCTTAATGTTACTTTCTTGGAAAGGCCTTTCCTGCTGGTCTATTTCAAAGTACTCTGTTCTTTTCATGGTACATATCATAATTTGTTAATTTGTATTTATATGTTTATTGGGGCATAAGAGAAATATCTGTCTTAATCACTGGATAGTAAGATTTGTAAAGGTAGGACAGAGATTTGTTTTATGTACTATCGAGCTTCCAATAACTGGCAAGTAGATAAATAATGTGTGTGTGTGTGCGTGTGCATGTGTGCATGCGTGTATATCTTGGGGTCAAGAGCAAGATGAACAGCTCATACTCAGATCACACACAGCACCAAGCCAAGTAATGAGATAAAACTAGGCAAGCTGTTGAATATCAGGAGACCCAGTTCCTCAGGAGCAAGGTTGTATATCAAAGACCTGGCGAATAGCACAGGATGAGGAAATGTGTGTGTTCTAAACATACAAGAGGAATCCAAATAAAAAATCGGGAAAGCTGATAGTGCCAGACACAGGACCTTAGCAAGGTAGTAGGTAGTAGACACACAGCACCAGCAACAAGGACACTACAACACAGCAGGAGTGTCCTGGCTCAGCAAGGAAGATTCTTATAGGAGAGCATTTGGATTTCACTGAAATGATTAAACTCACAAGGTCTGACTGTGGGTCTCCTATAACGGTTACCAGGTCTGACATCCCTTTTTGCCCTACAAGCTCCCTGGAATGTCTACATTTGACTTCTCACCTGTGGATATTCAGTGTGCACAATCCCTCATCCCAGCCACAGTGTGCTGTGCAAACACTGCGTGACTATTTTCAATATTCACCATATAGTTTGTAATTATCATGGCTCTCTTCTCTTCCCAAGGGCATTTAGATTGGGTAATAGAACATTCTCATCTATTTTAAATGAGTTGTATCAGATTAAAAGATCCTGGGGCTGAAAAACCCACACAAGTAACAAAAAGGAAAAAAAATCATTCAAGGTTGCTTTTACAAAATGATTTTTTGCTTTGTAAAGGCTACCCACCCTTATCAGGGAAGAGAGAGACACAAAGGAATGTTCTGGCATCTTGCTGGGTTGATAAAACAAAGGCTGTTTGAATAGGATGTTGTCGACCATTTTCAAATAATTTTCCTTTCTTGAGTAAAGTTATGTGTTTTAAATGAATAAATTACTGCTATTATTATTGATCAATCTTTTTTTCCCTTTCAAGGTTGTTCTTCAAGTGTTTCTATAATAAAATAAGACACAAAATCTAAGACAACATCAGCACAGTTTTCTCCTTCCAACCCATTTCTTCCACTTAAGTACGTATTTCAGTTTTGTCGAGAAGGAAGGTTTTCTTTTCCTGACATAAAAGTGGCTCAGTAAAATGCATCCCACATCCTGAGACCCTACCTTTTACCTGTGTGGATGCTTTCTGGGGAAACAGTGTCCACGGTAAATGAAAATAAGCAATAAGTTGTGAATTAGGATTAACTTTCCCAGGAACGAGTTTTTAAATGGGCGATCCACCATATCAATACCAGAGGGGGAAAGTAATAGCAAGTGTTAAATTTGAGCCCTAACACTTTGGGAGGCTGAGGTGGGCAGATCACCTGAGGTTGGGAGTTCAAGACCAGCCTGACCAACATGTTGAAACCCCGTCTCTACTAAAAATACAAAAAAATTGGCTGGGCATGGTGGCCCATGCTTGTAATCCCAGCTACTCAGGAGGCTGAGGCAGGAGAATCGCTTGAACCCGGGAGACGGAGGTTGCAGTGAGTGGAGATCGTGCCATTGCACTTCCAGCCTGGGCAACAAGGGAGAAACTCCACCTCAAAGAAAAATAATAATAAATAATAATAATAATAATAATAATAATAATGTGGGTCCTAAGCAAGTGCAAAGCCATAAGGGTTGGAGGCTGGGGAACTGCCAGGATGACCTAGCTGAATTGGATTATCCCATTGGTATCATAATAGACACCTGAGGAGCCATAGATGCTAACACTGAGGGCTTCACACTGCAGCATGGCTTTGCAACTCAGCAGGTCAGCACTGAAGGCTTAGCATCACTGGCATCCTGTGAAAGCAAGCCTGAAGTGGTAATGGAATGGCTACATAGTTCAAAAGGAAGGTAACTGTGTTTAAACAGAAGGTAAGGAAACCTGTCTGAGTTGTTGTCAATGCACATGGAAGAATATGACAGATGCCCAATTTCACTGCACACTAAACCAGAAAGGAAGGAAGAGACATAGTGATTACTTCTGGAAACGTACACGTTATTTATTTACCACGGATTCATCATGATAGTGCATTATGTGGCTATAGAATGCTTCCTAATGAAAATCCTCATGAGTAGATGGATGCCCTCTTTTATAATTTAATACATGGCTCTTCTCTGAATACAGATTTAGTAAATGATGTCAGGAACAGAACAAGAAGATTTTATTTATAGCTATACGTCCATATCCAGGTACTTGTAATATGATTTTTCTTTTTCTTTCCTCTCCCTCCTTCCCATCCTCCCTCCTTCTCTTCTCTGCTGCTACTGAAAACAGCCCAGCATTAGATAACTCCCTCGATTCTTTTTTAGGGATGAAGCAGTCATTTTCAGTCAACAATTCAGCTTATCAGGAGAAAATGACACAGAGTAGGGAGTAAACAAGAAAATAAACAGGGGCCTACTTTGAAGTTCCTTATTGAAAAGCAGGCAAGTCTTCCTCCTTCCTCTTACAAAGAGAACTCCCTCACAGGCATCTTCCCTCTCTGCCTGAGAGATATCCCTTCCCTACTACTTGTCTGCATGCTCCAAAAAGAATTTTGACTGTCTTCTCACCCAAGCACACTTTTTTATTTAAAAAAAAAATCCCCCAGCTATAAAATGACAACTGAGCGCACACATGCAGAGCTACCAGGAAATTACAGTTCTTGCCAGCTTGGATGGCCCAGCCTAGACTATTTGCACTGAGGCTGAGGGTGTATAAATACCACTGCTTTGTTGGACTCTCAGGGTGAGAGGAAATTTCTTAACCAAGAGCTCCGCATGGAAAACATTGTTTCTGTAACAGCCTGAGGTCAAACTCTGGGGATAGCTAGCAAGAATTCCATTGGCAGTGTTCAGTTGTCTTGAGGTTATGAAGGGAGAAAGGAATCCCTTTCCCTCTCACCACCTCCAAAATTCAGTGGGGCCTGGATTCTGAAGAACTCTGTCTGCCTCAGCCATTTTTGAAGTGTTCTTAAAAGCAGAGGTATGAATTTCAGCTGAGGTTGTCTTTGCGGTGAAAAAACTCTTAGGCTTGAGGAAACACTGCCTTTTTATCAGAAATACCCACCAGGTAGGAAAAGGTAGAGATTAGAGGCGCTGAGGAGTTGCAGGCCTCCAAGATCTTGCTTATGTGCTTAGAAAATGATACAGCATTATCATGTGTTATGTTTTGCAAAGGCTGTTATTTTCAAGAAACTGGTCCCACTAGGGTATTCTTAGAACAGTTTGAAGTAATATCCTTAGGAGATCATAGTCATAGGCACTATTCAATCACAAAGGAGACTTTTAAGCCAACTGTTTTCAAATCTTATTTTAAAAAGTGTAAAGAAACAACTTTCAATAAGTTTGGAGATGAGAAAATCCAAATGCAAGGTAACTGGGGTGGTGGGAGCTGGGGACAGTGGAGGATGGAGCAATCACTTGGGAGTGAAGGTCAATAGCCACCTGAAAAATCTCTGACTCAGCAAACTTCTTAATTGTTTTCCCTCTAAACTTTCTACCTTCTAACATCCATTTCTAGGAGATGAATAGATGGAGGAGGAAAAAGGCTTACCAGAGGTGTCTGGGATTTCTGCACATGTTATCTCTGTGGCCGGTTTTAGTACCTGCCTCAAAAGCCAGTGGATGATCAGGCACTGTGGCTCGCATCTGTAATCCTAGCACTTGGGGAGGCTGAGGCCAGAGGATAGCTTAAGGTCAGGAGTTCGAGACCAGCCTGGGCAACACAGCAAGACCCATCTCTACAAAAAATAAAAAAGATTAGCTTGGTGTGGTGGTGTGTGCTTGTGGCTCCAGCTACTCAGAAGACTGAGGCAGGAAGATCACTTGAGCTCAGGATTTTAAAGCTGCAGTGAGTGATGATTTCAGTATTGTACTCCAGTGGGTGGCAGAGTGAGACCCTGTCTCTGAAATTAAGTAAAAATGAAATAAATTTTAAAAAGCAGATCAATATAAGATGATCAAGGTCCTCCGAATGGCAGAAGGCAGGGCCGTGCTTACCTTGGAGCTCCTAGGATATTGACTGGTGCAAGGCGGGTGCTCAAATAATACCTGATGAATACGAGAAGAGTGGAGGGGAAAGAGGGAGGGAAGCAGAGAGAGAGTGAGACAGTACAAGACAGAAGGGGGAGGGAGATCCCTGAAGTGTGTACTCTGAAACCTACCTGACTTAATGACTTGATTTTACTGAATTATTGCCTTGAGGAATTAAAGAAATGAACAGAAACTTAAAAATATCTTATTTTTTAACCCTAATTCAGCCTCCATTTACATTTTGGACTTACCCAGTACAAGGATCTTTAAAGTTCAATTTGCGAAAACAGCTGGTTTTTAGTATCTACTATCTTCCTTCATTTATTCTCTGGCATACAGCCAGTCATGCCCACTTGCAATGAGCTTCAAATTTGGAAGAAGAGGAAAGAGTGCATTCTTAGAAAGAGTTGACCAGAGGTGCTGGGTTTGAGATATGCCTTGGGGGCCTCTACGTAGCCCTCATCTTTCTTATTCCCTCACGCTTTAGTCCTCATTTGGGGTCAAAAACCAGAGCGTAACCTATTGTAACAACTGAGCACATATGTAGGGAAGTGATAGACATCTATCTGGATTTCCTCAAAAATAATCAAGAACTGTCCCAAGCTGGGGGCATAAGTACGTGGCAGGGATGGGATCAAGGACACAATCAAGTGTGGGAGGATGGTTTAATCTCTTATGCTGTATGGATTTTCATGTGATTAGTACCACCCGGTAGTAGTTTTCAAATGCCTTGCAGTACCTGGATTACAAAGATCAAGACGTGACATTTTCTACTCTTGACTTTTAGTGATTATGCTTTTGTGAATCACTCCATGTTCTTAGGTATGAAATATATATGATCTTGTAGTAGGATTTTATTGTGCCTGTTTTTTGGAAGGAGAGAGCTAGGGGACTCATTGCATCAGGAATCAATAGTGAGTTGACACCTTTTCCGGCTTCCTGTTGTTAGAGGTGGGGCTGCAGAGGGATAGAGGGTGCACAGAGCTGTGTAGCCTTCTAGGTGTGCCTGCTCCAAATGAGGCCGGTGGGCCTGCAATTTTGTGAAAAGTTTGCTGAAAATGTTCTGGGAGGCCAGAATATTCCTTTCCCAAATACTCTCATCACAGCAGGAGGTAAAACAAGACACCCCAGAATTAACCTGATTTGAAGGGGAAAAAGATCCTTGAAAAAGCAGTATTGCAAAGCAATATGACATTAATCATGCTTCCCAACCTTTGATTTGCTACAGTCTAGATCATGTTTCCGACTTTGAAGAGTCTCCAGTTCTGATCATTTGAAGAGGATTTTAGGCTCTGGCAATGAGCCATATGAAAAAAAATGCCCACCAGAGGTATCACTCTGGCTTCATTTTTTGTTCTCTCTTTGCTTCAGGCACACTGAACTTTTCTCGGACCTGAAGTTGCCTCGCTATCCCTGCTGTATCAAGCACGTATGCCTCACTGGTGCCTCACCTCCTTATTGGCTAATTTCAATGCATTCTGTGGTCACTGAGAAGCCTTTTCTAACCCCCAAGGCTCGGCTAAGATCCCTGCTCTGAGCCCCATATCATCCTGTGTTCCCTCAGGCCCAGGGATTAACCCGTTGCATTGGCAAGGTTCGTCTACTTGTCTATGTCCCACTAGACAATGGGAAAGTTATATTTAAGTTTTCTGTGCCCCAGTGTCCTCATCTGTAAAACGGGAGCTTTAGGTATACCAATCATGGGATATGTGAGGATTAACTGAGTTAAAGTATGTGAAGCAAGAGAGGATCTCTGGCATATACTAAATGCTGACAATTGTGAGCTATTATTTTTATACTTGAGGGCAGGACCCATATCTGTCATTTTTATGTCCCTACAGCTTGCCTCAGGGGCAGTGCAGAGTAAGCTGCCAAAACTACTTATTAAATACATGGGAGACACTCAAGAGCTCTGTAAAGACTGAGTCACAGTTTTAGGAACATTGATGTCTTTGGCAAGATTCCCGTGGCTTTGTAAATGTCCAGACTCACTCCAGCTGCGTCTCTGATATGTGGAGGCAGCAACGTCTTTGACCTCAGCACAGGTGCAACTGGGTGGCCCCGTGGGAATGACAGAGCCTCTCTTCTCTCAGTAGTCAGGATTCTGCTGAACTGCTTACAGGGCACTAAATACCTGAGGAGGTAGGAGCTTGGAGAAAGCTGAGAGGTATCTACCCCCATCTACCTACTCAGAGGATTTTAAGAAACACAGATAAATGCAAGAGACAACATGGTCATATAATGGGAAAAGAGCGCGGCTTGGAGGTGGACACACTTTGTTTTGCATTCCAGCTCTGCAGTGTAACCAGATGTGGTTTAGTTATTAACCTCTCTCATCCCTGGTGTCTTCATCCATAAAATGGGAATTGCGGGCTGTGGAATTAGTAGGACTGGAGTTAGAAAGCCAGTTTTGCTATTTACTAGTTGTGTGACATTGAAGCAGTTACATAACCTCTTTAAGCCTCAGTTTTACTAATTAATAAAATGTACTTAATAATCATATCAGATAACAAGATTGTTACGAGATTAAATAAAATAACATACATAAAAAAGTTAGCTTAGGAAAAGTATGCAATAGTGAAAGCCTCAACTGTCTGTAGTGGTGCTGTAAATTATTTCTTGAAATATAGCAATTGAACATGATAAAAAGAATTCTGATGTGTTGGGCAGAAGCTTACAAGGATGTCTTCCAAATCGCAAACAACATGCATTCCTCTCAGGAGACAATTTTATTACAAAGAATGGCAACCCAACTGGAGGCACAGACATCTAATTTGTTTTAACTCTCCGTAGCATTCAGAGTCATTTGTAATATTCCATTTGCCCTGGTTGCTTTTAGCAAGAAGTGTTTTATCACATAGAGAAACACATCAGTGACCATCTCCTCCTTAATAAACCATGTCTTTAGACACAGCATTGTGCAATATGATTACAAGCCATTATGGGATGTTCCTCTTACTACCAAGAGCAATGGAGCAAGTGATGTTAATATTATTGAGACTTTGCCTGGCTCAGCTGAATTCCACTAATACTTCCTTTTAGAAAGCAGTACCCAAAAATGGCTGATGAATCTGATTGCCAGCCCAGCTCAACAATCTTCAGACTACATTTTTGCATGTTTCATGCTTTGGAACCGAACAATCTTAAGTTGTTCTGTTTTTAACTGCTGAATTGCATTTCATCTTGAGATCACACTAAGGGGGGAAAATCTGAACAACTTTAGCAAAATTTTTGGTTTAGCTGTTTCACACTCCTCTGCTTTACAATGAAAGTATCTCTTTATGCTTCCTGGCATCTGGGAGTAGAATATTGTGTATTTAACAGAGTCTTGGGTGACAGTGGTGTGGTGCTGTTGAGTAATTTATTGGCAGGTCTTCTGCAGCGGATCCATCAATACAACCATGTGGCCCAATTTCCAATTACAGTGTTTCCATTAGAAATGTCTTCAGGACACGGTGTCTAAGACAGAGGGAAAAGAGTAAGGACACATCTGCCTTAGAGCCCTGAGGACAAAGAACGGAGTATAAAATGGGTCACACTGCACTTGTTGGTCCCCATCCTATCGTGATATTCTTGTATTTAACTTCTGCTGCTCCAGGCCCAGCCTTTACGAAATTTCTAAAAAGTGTCCTGTTTCCATGCCAGTGATGGCCTAGAGGCAAAAAGGAAGTCCAGAATAAAACCACTATCTGAGAGCTCTTTTGTTCAAATATTTCTTGTGCAAACACAGTGTGCAAGGCCAATGCCAGGCCCCAAGTATTCAATGTAGGACTTCTGGGCTTTGAGGACCTTAGAGGGGGAGACACACACATGCGATTAGAATATGCGGTGAGGTATATCAGAGCAACTAATGAAGAGCTTGAGATGCACAGGATGGAGAGTAAATGTGCCTGGAAAACTGGGGAAGCTGTAATTGAGGACACAGCATTTGGGATGTGCCTCAAAGGATGTCCCATGCCTCCAAGAGTGTCCAAAAGTTACCAAAAGGCTCTTCTGTCAGATAGAAACACAAACAGTAATAACAGCATACTTTTGCAAAATGCATCTTAGGTTTATGAAGAAGATAAGACAGTTGGTATTTCCTCCAATGTATAGCAGAAGTAAAGATGTCTGAAGAGCAAGAATCATTTACCCAAGTTCCCATTGGTAAGCAAGGATAAAGCTGGGACAAGGAAATAGGTCAGGATCCAAATTTGGGTTTCCTTAATGGCTTCTTGGTCAGCGTGCTTTCACACTCAGCACCTGTGAGAGGACAAGGTCCATGTGCATTAGCAGCTCTGATTGCTGTGCAACCCCTCCTGAAGTGCTTCAGGTAATAGTGCATTTTGCCAGCTGCCTAGATTGGGCCAGCCCGGGCCACAGTCCTGTGCATTTGGGAACCCATGATGGGGAGAAGGGCTAAGGCAGGAGGAATGTCCTGACAGTTACCCAGCTCCCTGCACTTTCCCATCTGAGCCTCTAGGTGAGAGTGTCATCAGGGACACCTGCCAGCAGCCAGACCCCAGAGTGGGGTGAACGTCCTTATCACCAGGGTGCTTTGTCTCTGTATGGGTTGTTTTATGAGCCTTATTACAACAGCTCTGTGATAGTGGTATGACAGATAGGATTTTCTTAGTGGAGACAAGGATACTGAAGTGCAGAGAGGTTAGATGACTTGCCTACATGACAAATAAATCATAAAACTGGGGCAGAAATTCAGATATACTCTTAGTCCCATTGGCTCTCAGTCTGCTGAGGAATGTGGTGTCTCTTCATCATGGTTCCTAGAATTCTTTTGATAGGAAACAATGCCTTTACCCTCTAATTGAGTTATGGTTTAAAATGAAGTATTAGTCTGCCTTCAATTCTTGCCAAATCATAAGTCATCTATATTAGGTCTATCCCTGATAGCAATTTTTGATGAATGGGAAGGGCTGTGAGAGGGAATACTGAGATATTAATATTCTTCAGGGATGGAAGGAGAGAGAGAGAGGAAAATGCCCTCTTTTGCTAAAGTGGGTGTGTGAAAACAAGAACCGAATACCGAGCACCCTCACCTGTGACCCCAACTTCCCCATAATCCCCCTGTCCTATGTACATATATTCTACATCAAACCCCTTTTCCTCAGACATGACACTGCTTCTCCACTTTGAAGCTTGGCTCATGTTGTTTCATTCAGCATTTTTGCTTGTAAACGTGATACCATTTTCCCATGGTCATTTCAAGTTTTTTTTTTGATGCTCCTGCCTGGATTCATTCTCTTGTTTGATACAAAAGGTCTGAGCACTTTTGAGGTTTCTTGGCACTTGCTGTGTTGTACCTTGAGCTAGAGTTGAGTTGTGTTCTTGGCTAATTCCTCCCACTGAGTGCAGAGGGCAAGACCGATGTCTTAGTCATCTTACTAGATAGTAGATATATAGAGATATCGATATAGATATATACTTACATCAAGAGTATAGTAGGTACATGATCACAGAACAGGGACCGTCTAAGTTTTTGAATATAATTTATGATTCTGCTTAGGATCAGCTCTGTTCCGTGGGAGGCCCTGTTATGAGGCCATAGAGAGCACCTGGACCTTAGGAGAGGCACTAAGTTTCCTGAGTGAACTACTTGAACCATGGCATGGATAAGGGTTGGGTGAAGGAGAAACACTCTGGAAAAACAGATGCCCAGGTCCAAATAGTTGGTCATCTGTAGCCTCTTCTCCAAATCTGTAGCATACTCCATTGTAGACAGTCCTATCCAACTGCTTAACTCTGGTGACCTGGCCAGGGCAATGTAGTCAAGGGGAGAGACAGGCCATTATGTCCCTCATTCCTGATTCTGAAGTGCAGCTGCTCAAATGCTGTTTACTTGTGAATGCATTGGCTTCTTTCCAGCCAATGTGTAGAAATCTTTGACTCACAGTAAGAACTTTGCAAAATGACCTCAGTATAGTGAATGAGAAAAGGCAATTGAAGTTTAGGTGTTTCTGGGTGCAACAAGGATCCTTGGATGTCAGCAGCTCATTTAATACGCATAGCACTTGACAATTTACAAAACAGTTTTACACATCTTTCTTCATTTGGCCTCCACAATTATTTCCAGAAATCAGTAGAAGAGTAATTTTACTTCCTTTTTACAGATGGGGCTCAGAGAAGAGCCTTGTCTGTGACCACATGGCTAGTAATGGGCAGGTGCAGGAGAGATTCTTGAATCTAGAACTTCATTTGCCAAGTCTAGAGGTATTTCCGTTATCTGTTATCCTCAAAGCATCTTAGATAACATCCACCCACCCAAATGAAAAGGATAAGAGTGTCCAGAAAGTGAAATAAATACATAAAAGAAGAGAGAAGAGAACAATAAGTGAAGCTATCTGAGAATATGCAACCAGAGCCAGTGCAGGAAGGAATGTATTAGCTTTATTTTGGCAGGTACCTTTTTTTTTTTTTTTTTTTTTTTTTTTTGCTTTTTAGAGAAAGAAAGAGAATGAGAAACATGAAGAAGGAGTAATTTGTTGTCTACCCCAGCATTCCTTCCTTGGCACCAGTACTTGTTTCCCAATAGAAAGGCTGGAAATGGCCAACACTGCTTTTCCAGGCTTCCCTGCAGAAAGGCATGCATGTGTGCCTTAATCATGGCCAGTGAGACCAGAACATATGTCTTCTGAGAGCCTCCTGGGACAGATTTTCCTCCTGGTTCTGGGTATGTAGCTTGCTCAGTTCAGCGCCTGTGGAATTCGCTGATAACATGAAATACACTGATCCACAGCTTGTCTGAGATGAATGCATGTGCTGTGTGATCCTGAAGTTCTTTGTATCTGTTGGCTTTTCATAGTACATCTGCTGGAAAGAAAAGCCTTTTTGGACATTTGTAAGCCGTTTGTGATGGGAGGGGGGTAAGTCTGTAAGTATGTGTGAAAAGGGGCTGCTATAATGTAAAGCCAACTCACCAAACATGGGCTTTGCAGTAATAAGGATGGGAAGCTAAAGATCAGGCCTCATGGAAAAGAATTTCCCCCTTTCTTTGATCTGGCCTATAAATGTAGCTTTTCTGACACTTTTGAGGCTCTGCTCCTTGTCTTGTATTCAGCACCTAATAATGTTGTTGCAAATGTCAGGACTGCAACAAGCTCAGTTGTGTTGTAGCAAGTAGGAGACTGCTACAAAATGTGAAGAGTCACTAATGGTTTTGGCAACAAAACATGACAATGTGCATATTACCAGAGGCAATTATGTGCATCTCATGGGGATTCAATAGACTCTGGGACTGACTTTAATGACCTGAAAATCCACTTACCCTTTTCGTTTTCTCTGCTATGTCCAAGTAATGAAAATATTGAGAAAGTTATTGTAACTATAAAATTGCAACATAGTTCCTTTTTTAAAAAAATAAAGCCTGATCTATCCTTTGACTTGGAAAATGGTTCATTATACTTTGATTCAAAGAGAGAATAAAACTGAGACAGTGGGAAGGGACCAGCTCACTTTGTCTGAGTCAGTTGGTACCAAACCATTTGGGCACCAGCCCAGGATAGATGAGTTTTTACATTGCTACATTGGAGTAGAGAGCCAGTTCCACATTCAGTTTTCAGAAAGTCTCCAAAGACCAATGGTCAACTATAACCTGTATTTATTTGTTTATTACCGATTTTTAAAATGTGTATGTATTCCTGGGGTACAATGCAATTTTGCTACATTGATATATTGCACTGTGGTGAAGTCAGGGCTTCACTGGGGCCGTCACTGGAGTAGCACATGTTGTATCCACCAAGCAGCCTCCCATTAGCTATAATCTTATTAATGTTATTCCTGAGAGGCTTTGGAAAGACTTTCCTAAATTGGATGAGAAACTCTTCATGAAATATAAAATGTAATCAACAAACACAGAAGTGGATTCCTCATTTTAGTCAAACTACTGTTACCTGTGGTCTCATTTGTGCTACTGCTTGGTTGTAGCTCTTGGAGTGAAGCTACCCCTCAGGATGCCTGTAAGTGACAACAACAACAAAAAACTCAGCAGATTAGGACTACATCTAAATATTTTAGCTTAATAATAGGTGTCTACCAAAAATAAAACATCAGACACAATTCCTAACAGTGAGATGTTAGTGGAATGCACTTTAAAATCAGAATAAAATAAGCCTGTCAGCTCCCACCACTTCCATTCACCACGGGAGGTCCTTACCTGTGTAAAGGTATGAAAATAAAGGATACAGATTGGATTTCTAAAACCGGAAGCAAACAGAGAGTAGCATACAAAAAGAGATATTAATGGCAACATGGTTCAAGAATATATTTAGTAAATGATGCACAAGATCTGTATGAAGAATAGTGTTGTTTGTATTATCAGTAAAACTTTATTGAAATTCACTAAGAAGACCTAAATAATACAGAAATATGCTATTTCATGTATAGAATGCCTCAATATTATAAACTTGTAACTTCTCCCTAAATTGAATTATAGATTTCTGGCAACTTTCATTAAAATCTCGACTGGTTTTTGGATAATTTAATGAGCCAATTATAACATTAAATGAAGGAGCAAAGTCTCAAGGAGAACCAGGATTCTTCTCAAGAAGAAAACATCGGAAGGGCTAGAATTACCAGATAACCAGGCATAAAGTTATTATAATAAATATAATGTGGCATTTTCACAGAGTTACAAATTAAACTAAATAAGGAGAATAGATGGCCCAGACACAGATCTACATATGGAACTTTATGTAGCAGAGGTGGCATTGTAAATGACTAGGAAAGGAGGTAGTATTTAATAGATAGTGCTGAGAAAGTTAATTATCCATATGGAAAAAAATGAAACAAGTTCTATTTTCACACTGTAAAGAAAAATCAATTCTAGTTGAATTAATGCATACATATAAAAGGCAGAACTTTTCCAAGAAAGTATGGGATGATTTGCATTCTTGGGTAAAGAAATATACATTTGAATAAAATGCAGAAAGTACTAAACTAATTTTTAAAAATTAACTACATTAAATTAGGAACTTACGTTCAAAGACAACATAAGGTAAATGAAAACACAAGGAGATGGCATTTGCCTGACATATAACAAATAGAATTTATTTCTGAAATATACAAAAAAAAATCTACAAATCAATTAAAATGGAGATAACCCAATAGAAGAATGGGGGGAAAGACATTTTACTGAGGAGGCATCATGAATGGCAAATGTATATAAGAAAAGATGTTTAACTTCATTTGTAAGCAGGGAAATGCAAACTAAAACTCCTTTAATGAAGCTCAAAACCAAGCAACAGTACATAATATATTGCTTATTTATAAACACATATGCTAAAATTAGAAAGCAAATCAATGGTGACTACTACATTCAGTGCAGTGTTCACCTCTGGAAGGAAAGCTTTAGGGTAGGGGAAGAGGAAGCCCACAGGTGGATGAAATGCTAAGAGTAAAGCTCTAGTTTTAAGTTTCTTGATGGGTTCATAATGTTCATTTTGTTATTTTATAATTCATGTATTTGCTACATACATTCTTTAGTAGGTATCATACATTACATACCTTTTTTTTAAGTCAGAGAAAAAAGGCAAGAAAGAGAAGAAAGAGACTGGATACAGCCTTTGCACTATTTCCTTGTGTCTCCAATTCTGTCTCGGAGATTGAGACCTTTGAAGCCACAAGAAACATTTTTCTGTGCCATATTTCTTTTAGGGTGCCAGATACAAAAGAGCCCCTTCTCCTGGACCCTGGTAAAATCTCTTTGTGCAGCCTCCTGACTCTCTGGCTTCTGCTCTGTAGGTGGTAGAAGTTGACTCACTGTTTCTCGAATAAACTAAAGAAAGGTAAATGAGTTGTTGCAGCAGAGTTATAATTCAAGCTTTGACTCAGCCATCCCATTACTGGGTATATACCCAAAGGATTATAAATCATGCTGCTATAAAGACACATGCACACGTATGTTTATTGCGGCACTATTCACAATAGCAAAGACTTGGAACCAACCCAAATGTCCATCAATGATAGACTGGATTTAGAAAATGTGGCAAATATACCCCATGGAATACTATGCAGCCATAAAAAAGGATGAGTTCATGTCCTTTGTAGGGACATGGATGAAGCTGGAAATCATCATTCTGAGCAAACTATCGCAAGGACAGGAAACCAAACACCGCAGGTTCTCACTCATAGGTGGGAATTGAACAATGAGAACACTTGGATACAGGGTGGGGAACATCACACACTGGGGCCTGTCAGGGGGAGGGGGGATGGGGGAGGGATAGTATTAGGAGAAATACCTAATGTAAATGATGAGTTAATGGGTACAGCACACCAACATGGCACATGTATACATATGTAACAAAACTGCTCGTTGTGCACATGTACCCTAGAACTTAGAGTATAATTTAAAAAAATTGCCATTGTGCTGTATTGTACCCAATACTACATGCAGATGGATGTTTAACAAGTGCTTTTTGATGATAGCATTGATGAGAAAAAATATTCCTTTGAGAGAAGGTGTTGGTATATGCTGGCAGTCATGAAACTTATAACTGTTAACCTTTTGGGCACTTGGATAAATACCGAATAAACACATACTTACAAAGCACAGGCTATGAGCTTCCTTGAATTTTTACAGTTGAAATTGCTCCTGGAGGCTAAGCAAGGAATTTTGTCCCAAAGACTTTGCCTCCTGGGGCTGTTCTGTTCTGGGGATAATGGGAATCCAAGTGATATCTCTGTAGTGCCAACTGCCTCATTCCTTTACCTGCAGGTCCCAGAGTCTAGCAGGGAAATCGGATGGGGTGAGGAGGTGTGGCAGTCAGCATCGTTTTGCCTTTCTCTGGCTTTAAAGAGTTCTTAGCAGAGCAGCAAGGTGAAGGAAGGAGAGTTTTATCCTACATTCCAAAAGAAACTTGAGCCTTCTCAGAATATCTCGTGGAAGGGAAAGGACTCTCTTGAAATGTATCTCTTTGGCCAAAACCATCAGGGTGATGTGTCTGAATGGTGCTGTGATTCCTTTGCTTAGGAATGGCAAGACCACCTGCCACTTTACCTTTAGGATCACAGTTTCTGCCTAGAGGGCGGGGTGTCAGAGAATGGAAAGAAAAACCCTCTAAAAAAGAAAGTAGGTTTTGATTTGAATTCAACAAATGTAAAATAGGGACCCCAAACCATTTTAAAGCCAAAACAAAATGAAACTTAAATAATGACTTTGAAGACCATGAAGCAAACCTGAATTGTTTTCTCAAATTTGTCTCTCTCTTCTGTTGCCTTTACTGTGTGAGAAGTCTGCCCCTATGTCCATGTTGCTTCTGTCAGCATTTCGTGGCCTGATTGGAATCTCACCTCTCTATGTCCCTGAATCTATCTGAGTGAGAGTGGAAGGTTCTTTCCTTTTGTGACTGTTTATGGCTTTTTTTTTTTTTTTTGTCTGAACACTGTATTTGGCAACAATCCTTGTTCAGCCTGTGGATTTTGATTGTTGCTGAGACTTGTTATTTTAATGCAGGGCATGATACAATAGGCAAAACATGAGCTTTTAAGTCAATCTAATTCAATTTATTTGTGTAGACTCAGCTTTCTTCCAAAAACGAATTACAAAAACATTTTTTAAAAAAGTTGCAATAAAATTAACCACATAGCAGAAATATGCCAATCATAAGGATAAATAGAGCTGAAAACCTGGCACTGAGCCACCTGTCAGCATTGTGAAAAGAGAAACATGACAAGCTAGAAGAGCTCATTACCTAAGAAGGGGAAATACCGGCTCTGAAGAGGAGGTAAGTCCCACCCACACCATTAAACTCTAAAAAAACATTTATAGAGTTATATCTAAATTCAAATCCCATTCTACCGCTTAACTAGCCTTGAATCCCTAATTAGTTTTTTAAATGGCTCCAAGATTGAGTTTTTGTGAATCTTTAAAGTGGGTATAAATACATAACTGGGTGATTGTAAAGATTAAAATGAAATTTGTGTATTCATTAAAGTACATGGCACATAATAGCTAATTATCCACCCACTCATCTACCCATGTATCTGACACAATTTCTCCTGTTTCATAAATCATTTATTGTTATTTCATTTTCCACGGTTTTGGTACTTTTGTCCATGAGATTGTAAACTTTTTAAAGGCAGGGACTGAATCTTATATTGTTTATTCTCATTCATTCTGGTAAAGTGCTGGTCATAAAGCTGCCATTCCATAGCCTTTTTAGTTTGGTTCTTCCCATGAGTGTATCTTGGGTTCTCATTTACTTCTCTTCTCTGTTAGGCTTCTCTTTCCACTTGACTTCAATGATAAAGGAAATGTTCTCCTTTCCTGGACTGCATCCCTGGGCTGACTCCTCCATGATTTTCTGTGTTCTTTCCAGAGTGGTGAGTATTGGCTACTGCTCCGCTGTGTACCTCATTGGGTTCCATTGATGCCCAGACCAACAGAAGAAGGAAAAATGGCAAGTGGGTTTGTCTAACCCAAATTCTGGTCAGTCAGATCTGCTGCCTGAGAGTGACCTCAACAGGTATGTGGGTATACACCCCCTGAAAGAAACTTGAAAATCTTTTGAATCCACAGGAGTCCTGCACTGTTTATTGTGCATAAGGGTGGCCCTCTTTCATTAGGTAAAAAAGTGAGAGCCCCTGCCCCTGCTCCCTGGAAAAGCTCTGAATTCAGAGAAGGCACAGTGAACTATGAATATTATGTCAATCCAAATGTGTTGGTATTCAGATCTTCCCACAGAACCAGCTAAGCCTTAATGAGAACCCCTAGGCTCTGATGTTCAATTTCACTTTGAAAACATGGTATCATAGCCTCCCCCAATTCCTACACACAGAACCCAGAAGAGCTGCCACAGGAGCTGCCAGCCAACCGGAGGACAATAGAGACCCTCCTGAATTGTCCTAAACTGTGCTTTCAAAGAAGGCTTAATCCACTCAGTTTTCTATGGTACACTAACTCAGACCTTCAGAGACGCCCAAACAGTTGACATCTCCTGTATCATTTAATCCTCATAATGACTCTCCAGGCAGGCATGATCACCCCAATTTTACAGAAAAGAAAACAGAGGCTAGCAAATACCAGTTTCAACACATCATCTTTCTCACTTCAGAACCCTTGCTTTTTCCAGTGGGCTGGGATGCCTTCTTTCTAGAGTATAAAAACTTGGTGTTTATTAAAAAATCAATTAACATTGCAACTCCCACACTTAATTAGCACTCTTTTTGGGTTTGGATTTTTTTTTTGTTTGGGGTGCCATATGACAAGTCCAAAGATGTTTTGGAAAGCCAGAAGCTGGAAGCTTATTTAAGAAAGCAATAGTGTATTTAGAAATACAATAACTTAGCAGTGAAACTCCAAAGAAGAGTGGCAGAAGGCTTGCCCATCAATGCCAGCTGTTGGGACCTACTGATTCATGCATACTCTTTCTTCCAGATGGTCTTCTCAGATTCCTAGTAGATGAGAGTTTATTACACATAGTGCTTGTATAAATAAATCTAAGGTCTTATGTGTACAATGCACATTATATTAATAAAAGTAAAAAGAAAAAAGAGAATGAGAGCCTTTTTTAAAGTTCTAAGCGTATGCAGTTTTCTTTATCCTTATACTTTGTGAGTCAGGGGTGGGGATCACCATTTGAGTTCATATAGTTTCAAGCTTGGATCTCTGTCTTTTATTTCTCTTAATTTGTCATGTTTCTTGATAAGCAGCTATATTATCAAGGGAACTTCTTCAAGTATAGATAGCATGATTCTCAAGTTCAGGTGAAGCTGAAGGAATAATTTGAATTGTTGGTTGGTGTGTTCTACTCTGTGGGTGAACACAGTTCTTTCTAATGTTGCTCAGTGCAAACTACTATGGAGATGAGAAGTAACATTAAAAATAAACACAATAAACCAGGGCAGAAGGTTAAGCACAAGACTGTACTGATGAGCATAGAGGTTGAGTTTAAATCATTTTTATTAGAAAGCAAAAAATCTTAGAAATGTCATAAGTGACATCTATTTTTAATGACATTTGAAAATTTTTATTAGTCATATTAGAACAGCTAAAGGTTATTTCATTGTCATTATTAGATTTTATTACAAATTACTGTATTTCAGGGCAGCACTTATTTTTCTGGTTCAAACTGATGCAAATCAAACTTTTTCTTTGACCCTCTTTGACCTTCTTTGAGTTGGTTCAGCTCACTGGTTTGTTAAGATAGCTCATTGAACAGGGGAGCCAGCCCTTTTAGGGTCCTGCTTCTCCTAACATAAACAGGCCTTGGAAAAATGCACCAGATGATTTTTTTTTCTAGCTCTACCTGGTCCTGTAGGTAGAACTTTTGTCTTCAGTTGAATCTGGAAGCTAGGGAGCTTAAGGTTCTATATAAAGTCATCCAAATTGGCAGCTCTGACCACATATTTTGGACTAATATTACAGTGAACAAGTATACTCAGGGCAAAATGAATCAGGCAGAATTGCTGAAATCTCTATAATTTTTCAGACATACTCTCACCTTCTCCTAAATTGAAAAACTATCCTTTAAAAAACCCATTATTTATAAATAATCATCTAGAGTATCAATTTATTTTTCTTATATTCTTATCTATAATTTATAGGGCCATTAAACACACACACACACACACACACACACACCCATTCTCAGCCGTTACTTGGATTCAACTCACTGTCAAATCTACTACCCATATATATATATATATATATATTTTTTTTTTTTTTTTGCTCTCTACCTCCTTGTAAAAAGAAAACACCAAAAACCACTCTCCAATCCCTTCCCTCCATGAAAGAAGTCGTCTTTAAAAAAGCAAATAAAGCAACAAGGAATGAGAAGACTTGTGTTGATTTTGGAATGAGAGTGTGACAGTGGATTTGGTGCATATTATTCAACTCTGAGGATGCATTGAAGTCAACCATGTCCATCAGACTGTTTGTGTAGCCGGACCTAATCAGGAAACAGATCCTGGTAAAACCATATTTAGAAAGCTGCTAAATTCTGCTACTCTCTTCAGATATTGTAACTTTTTATAAGGTCTTCATAGGAATGTCGTTCTGTGGGAGTGCTTTCAGCATATCCATCGGGTCTTTTTTATGAGGAGACAGTATGAATTCTAAATTATATGTCCGATACACACACACACGTATTTTTTCCAGTAGACAGCTGCTCAGATGTTTTCAGATGCATCTAACTTCAGATCTAACTTTAGGCAATGACATGAAGCTTGAACCTAGACTCCCATTGCAGTCTGTTGAGTCTGCCATTGGATTATGGTATCATTGTGATGCAGAATTGGAATCGTGGCTTGTGGAGGCCTGATGTTTCAATTTGGACTGCTGAGAGTCTGTCTCTGTACTGCCAAAGCCAGCACACCACCGCAGACTGCATCACACCCGAATCAGAGAGGTTTGAGAGTTTCAGTTGATTTAGTACCACCATATACATGCACATTTAGAGTAGAACTCCATGGACTACCATGGGAGAGGTGGTGCTTGGCATGTATAGAGTAGGTGGGACATGTGAACTTTTGGGCTCTCTCTCTCTGCAGGACTGATTTGTTCTTAAATTGACTGAATAATTCATTACTGCTTTGATGATCAACATTTAATTCTTCGTTTTAGCCCGTGGTTATATGTAGTCAAAACATACTTATTTAAGTGTTATGCCAGTTGTCACAAAACATCCAGTAAGAAATTCTGTTAAAAAAATAAAAACAAAAGTGAGAGCTGCATATAATTGACCACCTCCATTGATTGTTTTGTGGTCATATGGACCCCGGCTGGAATTGGCAGACCAGGGATCTCAAACTCAATTGCTTAAGAGGTTAAGTATATAAGCAAATAAAGTAGGTAAAGACCAACATACTCCCTATCCGAAAGGACATTTTACTCTGGTAATTATGGCCGTATGTAGGAATTTGGGCACAGTAGGGCCAAATCCTCTAATATTCATAGGGAATACCTATGTCTTACATATAATACTTCCCCTACCCATTCATGCTGTATGAGTTCTACTTATCCTGTAAAACTTTGTTTAAATATTAATTGCTCTGGGAAACATTTCTTAACTCTTGTAGTGAGAATGAACTACTCAGTACCCACTCTCATACTCATAGCACGTTGTGCAAATCTCCAGTATTGATTGTACTTCACTAATGACATAATAACTGCATGTTTGATGACATCTCTCCAGCTCTACAGTGTGAGGGTAGGCCCCATGTACCTCTTGCAAGGCAGAGCTGGGACCTAAGTAGGTACCACATGATGCTGAGTGGCTGAAAGATGACTATGGAAGCAGAATTGGAGTGGCAAACTCTTAGCTTCTTGGAGTTGATGTGGTGGTTTGGCAAATACTAGGAGCAATGAACAAGAAGGAAGCAGGCCCTGACAAAGTGTGTCATTATCATTCCTTACCAACTTCTTAAATGCTCTTTCTATTTGTATGTGCTACCTCTTACATTCCTTTTCCCAACTGGCGCTTCAAATCAAATTCTTATCCCCTCACCAAGCTATATCCTATTAAATACTATATTAGAATGAGGGGTTTTTTTTTTTGAGACAGAGTCTCTCTATGTCTCCCAGGCTGGAGTGCAGTGGCACCATCTTGGCTCACTGCAACCTCCACTTCCCGGGTTCAAGCAATTCTCCTGCCTCAGCCTCCCATTCAAATAAAGCTGAACGAATAATTTGAATTCTTAGTTGGTGTGTTCTACTCTGTAGGTGAACACAGTTCTTTCTAATGTTGCTCAGTGCAAACTACTATGGAGATGAGAAGTAATATTAAAAATAAACACAATAAGCCAGGGCAAAATGTTAAGCACAAGACTGTGCTGATGAACATTGAAGTTGAGCTCCTGAGTAGCTGGGACTACAGGTGCATGCCACCACACCCAGCTAAGTTTTGTATTTTTAGTAGAGATGGGGTTTCACTGTGTGGCCAGGATGGTCTTGATCTCCTGATCTTGTGATCCACCTGCCTTGGCCTCCCAAAGTGCTGGGATTGCAGGCATGAGCCACTGCGCCCAGCCTAGAATGAGTTTTTAAGGGCAAGCTATTGCTATATTATCCTTTGAACCTTGTGAGTCTAGTACAGTGATTAGACACAACTCAATAAATGCTCTTATGGGTGAACAAATGAATAAATGGTTACTACATTCATCAGCTTGCTTTCTGTCTGGGGCAGCTAGCTGAAAGCAAGCCTGTAGGGGAACGTGATTCTGGGTAGGCAATTAGAAAAACAGACCACAGAATAGTTGGGGGTATGGAAAATCCCTCTATATAAGAATTGTTCACCTCATCGTTTCCTTGGAGGCTGGGCCTAACTGGGAGGAGAACCAGACCCTAGAACCAGGACCATTGCTACCATTACTAATATTTTTGTTGGCTACTTAATTTTATAATTAGACTTTAGTTTTCTAGAATCTCATTCTTTATCATATAAGCTAAAAGTCTCTCACCAACATATTATTCACCTTGTATTGCTCTACTTCAGCCGTCTCACTTGTAAGATGGGATCAAAGATACCTTTCACTCAGCCACTTGGAAATTCGTTTTGAGGTCTCTAATGTGAAAGGGAATCTCAGCACCAGTTGATGATTGTGCAGCCTATTCAGGCTCTAATTTGATGATGCGCGGCTGTGATATTTTGCCTCAGAACTAAGTTAATGCAACACAGAACATGTTTTCCCCTGAGGCAAAGCAGCTTGCTTGTGTGTAGCAGACTGTGCTCAGTCCTTAGCATGAATCATAAACAGATACTTCTCAAGCCACATCACTCCCATTATGAGAAAAATTATTGGATTTTTAGTCTTGGGTGGGGAAAGAAAAACTAGCCTGCAGCTACATGGCATAACAAAATGTTGTTGTCAATTTCTGGTGCTCGAGTGATGAGTTGATATTACTCACTGCTCCTAAGAGCAATAATTACATTATAATATTGTCCTTTTCGTGTCCTAAAACAGAATCCTATGTGTAATAGAAAGGTGACTTAATGGTCTGATATTTTCAATATGTGTGGGTTTTCATAGTTTTTAAGTACTAGCAAGATAAATTTAATTAAGGTATAGTAATAAAATAATAATATGGCAGCAGTAATTGTAACACTAGAGATTGAGTTCAATTTTCCATTGGTTCGCTGTCCATACAAATGCATTTCCATACTTGTGGGAAATGTGTGTCAACATCTGTAGATCACCACAAAGCTCTAGTTTTGTGCACCTTTGTCAGACACAATCTTGTGAACTTGAATTGACATGCTCTTTCACATAGGACAAAACTGGGGAATCAATAATAGTCCTACGAAGAGAGTGAGTAGTCAAGGAATACTCCTATAATTGAATAGAGCTCCATGTTTGTTCATTGCTTTCAATTTTTTACATCATTTTATTATCCATGATCTCCTTTATTTTTAATCCCAGCAGCCTTGTGTGTGGGGTAGAGAAAGGGTCAGTGTCTTCTTTTATACACAGAGGAGTTCATCCACAAATACATTAAGCAACTTGTCCCAGGTCACTCAGATAGTTACTGACATTGTCAGGAGGAGAGCCCTGGCTGGTATCCAGACTCCTAGCTGGCAATGGATGTTGTTGAAAGTTGCAAGTACAGAAGGAATAGAACCTTTTAAATAGCACATTTGCATCTGGAGTGGTCCAGGGACATTGCTGAAAGGATGGAAACATGACCTAGATGGCCCCCTGATAAAAATCAAAGTTCTATGTTATTCCATGTGGTGATGATTGTGCAAGCATATTAGCAATTAAAAGCTGCTGAGTAACCTTAGTTTTTCCATGAGATCATTTTCCAGGAGGCGAAGAATTAGTATCAGTACAAAGGGACGAAGATGGAGGGCAACAGGACTTTTACCCTAGGTCTGTCATGGTGCGAACACCTACCCAGGTCAGCTCACCTACTGAGAGCTGAGTGCCCTCATTGAGGCCATGTTATTGCATGTTACAGTCCAGCTGGCTCTAACTTGATGATGCATTTTTCAAGAGAATCATTGATCACTGTTGAATAAATAAATTGCTGTTGTCCTCATGGCTTTGAGCTATTATCTGTGAGAGAAGCAGCTTGGGGCAAATTGCCACCTGCTATACAGAGTATATGCTCTTTTAATTTTTGATTTATGGTTCATATTTGAAACTGCTTTTTGTTTTCTTGATTTATGATATCTCTCTTCTGATTGGCAATCATGTGCCCTCCATTGCCCTGTATCTCTGGATAGACTCTTGTCTCTTTAATGTGCCTCTCAGAGCCTCCTAAAGTGAATTTCATCAATAACATGTAGCCTATAGTTCAAGACAGACCATTCCAATATGAACTCTAAATTTGGTAAAAATCCATTTCATGTGAGGTAGTAAAAGAGAGATGAAAGTCTTTTTTCAAAAAATTTTATACATTTCAAGATCAACATATCTAAAAGAAAATAATGGCTTCCTCCTGCCAGTTCCTGGATGAGCTTAGGTATTTTGTTGGTTAGATTCCATCTACTTATCTGGAACCTCTTTTCTGAATTTTTAAGGTTAAGTTTTGAGCTTGCTTTTTACCCCTTGCTTAGCCTACAGCCCACTAGATCAATGTTTCTCAAATTCGAGTTTCAGAAATGCTGGAGTGTCTAAGGAACATTTTTTGCAGGATTTGAGAATTCCTTACGATAATTTTTAAAATTTGGATTTATGTTTTAATAAATAGAAAAATTAATGGATATAGTGGATATTTATTGGTGGTTGTTTGGCACATCTTTTTCATTCTTCCTTGATAACAGTACCACCAATTTCCTTTGGAAACCACTTCTCTCTTTTTTCAGGTACATAACTTGAGTGAGGTTAATGTTATCCGTGGTTCCTGGCCTTAGCTCTGATTGTGATCAGTGTATCCCCCCTTGTTGGCCTCAGGGATGAGCTTGTAATCTGGTCAGAGCCGATAGGGAAGGTTTGCTCAGGATTCTTTCACTTATGACCTAGTTTAAGTTAGATTTTCTTTTATTTGTAACCAAAATAAATCCGGCAGGTACATAGATCATTTGGATGAATTTAGTACCCATGTTTGTCTTTGTTTCCAGTATCTTTTGTGCCAAGTAATACTACTTAATTATCTTCAGCTAATAAGAAAATAATAGAGGTCAATTTAATATATAAATGATGCACATTTTATAAATGAAGGTTTTGTAGTAATCGAATAGAGAGAAGTGAGTCATCAAATAGTATCTACTCTTTTTGAAGACTGTAGAACCTGAAAGGACCCATACCATAGTTATGGGTGCCAAGTTCAGACTGCAAACAGTGATTAATTCTTAGCAACATACCACCATCCATCACATTAAATTAAGATTGCTAATTAAAAACTTATTGGCTTGAAGTGTTGTTTGTGTTTAATTTAAAACATTTTTAGTTGCTTAAGAACTATAAGCATAAGGACTTTTACAGCTATAGGTTTAAGGCTGTACAGATTTGAATGACAAAATAAAATTAAGTTAACACCAGGGGATCAAGGAGAAATGTGTTTTTTTCATTACAGGGAATCTGTTCATTTCTTAAGTTTTAGAAGTGGTACCATCAATGGTAAAATGTACATTTATGTTAAAAAAGACAGACTATGGAATTGGATAAACATCTTCCTGTCTGGAATATTACTGAATTGTACCAAGCTATATAAAAATCTACCTCTAAAATTTCAACCCTTAAAAAGGGGCTTCTCTCTTCTAAGGAGGACAAAATATTTTGCAAGCATAACTGCTCTCATTTTCAACTCACCAGTGTGTGAGTTTATTCAGCAGATGTGAATATGAGCCTGAGCTCAGCAAGTTCAGTTCCTTTGGTTGCAAGTGCAGCTCATGTTGCCCCAACCTGTTCTGTAAAATTTGCTTCTGGAGAAAAGCCAAGCACTGCCAGGGGTCAGTGAAGGTGAGGTGAGTTTGTGAAGGGTGGTGGAATATAGGGTGACTACTTCTTTTTCTGTAAGACTGCTCTCACCAACAGACCCCAGCTGGGTGCATCCCAAGATCTCAATTTGCACTACAATTTGCAAATCACAAGTTGTTCCATGAGAAAGCTGGGATTTTGTATATCACTTGTACTGTGTTATACAAGGAGCAACTCTTTTCTAGAAGGAGCCTTTGGGTTTACCTATTGCAAGAAAAAATTCAGGTCCACTTGGGTCAGCTCAACAAATACTTTCCAAGTTCCTACTATGTGCCCAGCATTGTGCTGTATACTTGGGGACACAAGGAAATACTAAAATATGATCGTTTCCCTGAAAAAGTTTGTAGTATAGTGAGAATGTAGATTTCAATGCAATGTGGTAATCCAATGACAGGGGTAATCAGAGAATACTACAGAAACCCATTTACCCACATCATCTGTGAATTCATAGGAAAAAGAAAGACAAAACTAGTTATTTTCACTGTCTTACACACACACACACACACACACACACACACACACACACACACACACAGTTGTTTGACTAATTATTTTGGCTTTTGAATGGTTGCATTGACATTACCTCAGGTAGATTCGGGTAGACTTAGATATTGATAAGTGAAAGATGAAGAGTCAACTATGATACCCAATAGATGGAGACTGTTGCTGATTTTTTGGTTATCATATTTTAAAGTTGTCAGCAATGCCTTTGGCCAGTTTATCTCTGCCGTTGGAGAAAGCGTATGTGGTGAGACAATTACAACTTTTGTTTCCTCACCTATGTGCAATGAAAACTACTTTCTTGCCAACAAAGCTGTAGGGCCATTTTCCCAATGATACCCTGGCAGGTTGAAGCCAGAGTTTGCTTTCAGTATTCATCATAGTCCCGCTTTCCTTGCTCATTAATTCTGGGTAAATTTTAAGTTGTTTCTTCAAGTATTGAAACTCTCAGACTGAAGTATAACAGAAACAACACAGGGGAGGAGGTGGTTGTCTTTGTTGAAACCATTTGGAAGAGAGAAGGGCTGGTGTGGAAGTGTGAATTTGCGGTTGTTGATGAATGAACCAGGAGACTGCAGCCTGTGGCCATTGTAATTCCCCCCAGCCTCCAAGCATCATAATGAGAGCATTGTAGTTTCAGAGCTGAATTTCTCTCTGTTTGCTTGGCTTTGTAATTTGGGCCAATATGTCTGGGCTGTCAAAAACCATATCCTCTTTATTTTAAGTCTTTCCATTTTTGCCTTTCATTTCCTCACCGGCCAAAGCTCTTCTTGTGCGAATTCTATTGATTCCTTCTTTTTCTTATTTGGAAAATAAAGCACCTTGAAAGTCACTCCATATAATGTGGGTAGCCTGTGTCTGAGGAGACTTTTCTGTAAAATTGAGAATTTCGAACGCATTGCTAGAGGATATTTTTCTTTAAATTTCTTTTTGGGTCTTATCTAATGGCACATTAAAAGTTGGCTGGGTACTAAATTTATTGAGAGGTCCAGAAAAAGTGCAATTTAATCTAATAAAGATTTAATTATGCTGGGAAATAATGAGGTCCAAAGATCCCAGTGGAGTGCTCGCTGGGTTAACTTGCTCCTGTGATAGATTTCTTAGCATTGGTGTTAAAAATCATGGGGGACACTCTCTGTGTGTGCATTCCTCTTTGGAAGAAAATGAGACTACTTGAAGGGGGGAATGTGTTTGCATAAGTATTGCTTAAAGATGTTTATGAAAAATAGATCTGTTTGCATAGTCTTTTGAAAAGGGCCTCAAAGATTACACGCTTTAAGAGAACAGTCATAACAGAGCAGCTAATTCTGGCTTGGCTAAATTATTCATCTACTCCTCCACCATTTATTGAATATATCGTGGGGAATTTGGAGCAGTGAAGCCTAAGGCAGTGTCTGCCTGCTTTGTTCAATGTTCTTAGCTTAGAGTTTCAAAAATATAGTTGTTAATAGATGTTATGTAGAAAACAAGGGAGAGAGAGGGTGGTGTAGAGAGGACCTGTGGTTAGGTGTTAGGAAAACACTGCTAACTTATACTCCTCTAGGAAACATATAGTAATTAGTTAAAGGCTCTAGGATGTCTTTCTATAAAATAAGTGTTTACCTTTATTCAGCGTAGAGGTTTTAGTTCTTACAGGATCATGGATATCCTCTTTCTTTCCAGTGAATATCTATACATCTCATGGAACACAGTACAAGAACAAAATAGTCATACGGGTTGTTCTCATTGTCTAAGATGGTTGGCTGATATGTTGTGATGTCGTATAGATACAACCTCACACAGGGCAATGATTTTCAAAGGGTGATATATTTGTAATAAAACAATGCCTTTCAAGACAGAGTTTCTTTACTGCTGTGTTAGTGGCTTGACCAAAAGGACCCCAAGCGTCCTGCCTCAGGGTGGAATGGCAGCCTGGACCCCATGTCTGTTTAGCTAAAGTACCTCCTGCCTCCATTCCTTCCCTTTCAGGTTTAAGGATGCCCCTGTGTCACACAAACTACAGAAGCAGCTTCCTTTCTTGCTCATTTGTTCCACCTCTGCAAAGGCCATAATCAGGATATGTAACGTGTCCACTCATTTTTCTCTAAGAGCGTTCACTGTGGGATTTGGATAAACCTTCCTAATCTCTGACTTCTCTCCATTCTCAGCCTACTCTTAGAATAAGGATCACAAGACATGAGATAAGAAGCCAAAACCTGGTAGAGACAAATATATGAATTTTTTGTATCAACTCTTTGAACTAATATAATTATATATAAGGCATTCTATATATATATTAATATATATATTAATATAATTAACATGAGGCATTCTATAGATAATATTCTATATATATAGATAATATTCTATATATATTAATATAATTAATATAAGGCATTCTATAGATAATAATTCCTTTGATCATATCCGGGCAAATCCCATTTTATTGTGCTTTGCTTTATGTGTTTTGCAGATATTTCATCTTTTACCAATTGTAGGTTTGTGGCAACCCTGCACTGTGTAAGTCTATGGGCACCATTTTTCTGGCAGCATGTGCTCACTTTGTGTCTGTGTCAGCATTTTTTAGCAAAACATATTTTAAATTGTTATGTATATTGTTTTTTACACATAATGCTAGTACACACTTAATAGACTATAGCATAGTGTAACCATAATTTTTATATTATGTTTTATATGCACTAGGAAGCCAACAAATTGTGTGACTCATTTTATTGTGGTAGTCTGAAACCAAACCTGCAAATTCTGAGGTATGTCTGTATTCTTTTCTTAGTATTTTCATATACGTTATCTTATTTGATCCCAACTCAATTTTTGAGAGACATCCTGATGAGAAGAATTAACACTAGATGGATTAGAGAGATTTGGAAAATAATGAGCACCCAAGACTAGAAGCAACGACCCTCCAGTTAAACGCTTTTTCTATGATGCTAGAGTTTCCCAAAGGATGTAGATTTTAGGGAGGGCACAGACATGGCAGTAAATGCCATTGAGTCATAAGGTAAGAATATTAGGGATGTTTTGGTTTCTTTCTCTTTTTGTTTTTCTATTTGATACAGAGTCTGTCACCCAGGCTGTAATGCAGTGACATGGTGAGCTGCAGCCTTAACCTCCTGGACTCAAGCAATCTTCCTGTCTCAGCCTCCTGGGTGGCTGGGCAGTTTCTTTTTTAAACACATTCAAATACATAAAGGAGAAAGCCTCTGATTCTAGTCTTTAACCTCTCTCTAATATTGGCACATCTCCTCTTTCAATAAATACAGAGCAGGACACAGATAACAGTGCATTAGTTTCATTTCACAGTTACCTTCTATTTGTGGTGACATGAACTTTTCTTTTAATTGAATACATTGTATTTATTTTGTTGACCAGATAATATATACGAATGGTACAACATTCAAAAAGTACACAAAGGTAATATACCTTTACCTGCTAACCCCCCAAATTTTCTACAAAGGTAATTGTGGTCAATAGTTTCTTATTGGTATTTCCACAGATACATTCATAGTAATATGTATGTATATGTGTGTATTTTTATATGGATTTTTAAAACCTAAGTGGTCGTAAATTAGTCATGCTGTTCTGCACTTTGACTTTTTTTTCTATTAAATATTTATCTGGGGGTCCCAGATATGGCAAAAATTTTTAGGCAGGTTCACAGAAGACTGGTCACCTGCTTATAACTGGCTATCTCTCTCCTCTTGCCTGTAAATGGACACAAAAAAATGTCGCTGAAAGTTTTGCTCCAAAAATAAAACTTGAATAATTAAATGAGGTCTAATCATATGCTTTTTGCCCCCACATTTTTTTCTTTTGCCCTTTGTGTTGTCTTGCTCCCTATGCTCTCCTTGAATGAGGGGAAGGACCAGACTCTTACTTACCCAGCGGAGAGGAGATCTGCAAGGAAGGAATAGTGCTAGTGAACATTTTCATCCCCTAATGGTTAAGAGGAGCCTGGAGCATGAATCAAACTAACAAAAGGGGAAAAATAGTTTTTCCTAATGGCTCTCTCTCTGAAAAGCTAAGGTAGATTTAAAAAGAAGACGTTGATAGTCTGATTTGCTGATGTCTATGAAAACCAGTCCACAAATTTCAGCCATTCATGAAAACTGTTCTGTCTAAGCCATAAGCAGTCAACCTGACACAACGTTTGGACTCATCAGCTTTTGTCCCACCCTAATATGTAGGCAGGCTTTTCTTCCTTTGCTAGGTTTTCACCAAAAATATATTTTGGCAGACATAATCTGTTTAAAAACCAACCTGATGCCAATTTCTATGAACTTGAGCACATTCAACCTCAAATAGATATGTTTTCAGAGGGTCAAAAATATCTGCTTAACTGTGGTCCAGGCTGGTTGGCTCAGTTCTTTAATGGATGTGGCCAAGGATAGGAGTTAAATCTTTATGTGGGGCAGAGGAAAAGCTGCTTGCTTGCCCCAGATGATGCTATGGATCTCAGTGAATCCCCTGTAGAGCGCAGGAGGTTTGCCCCAGACCAGTGACAGGTGGTCTAGTACAGACTCCTTCTCACAACTGGGAGGGAGACTCCAACCAATTGAAAGTACATATGATTAAGTAATTCATTATGCATCTCCATAAAAGTTACAAAATTCTCTGCTAATTTCAACAGCCTTCTTGAGAACATGAAATAATAATGCTGGCTGTTATTATTAGCACCTCCATTTTATATACGTCAGGAAGCTAGGGCTCAGGGAGGTTGAGAAGTTTGACAACTTCCTAAGGCTAAAGGGCAAATCCTAATTCAAACCAGGGTCCTTTGACTCCAAATCCCTTCATGAGTCAGTAGCCCCACCCTCATGCAGATGGGCAATCAGTGCTTCTTAAATCACCTGCCGGCTAGCCCAAACTAAGCCTCTCTATCATCTATTATAATTTAATATGATAATCCCATAGGAAAAAATTTAGGTGGGATGCAATTATATGCCAATCATAGTGTAGGTTTTACTTATTTAAAAAAATGAACCTCAAATGGTAGCACATTAGTCCATTGTTTTGCTTACAGCCTTTGCCAATTAAACCTGTATCTGGGAATGGGGTCTAGATATGGCAAAACTGTTGCAGCCTGTGTAAGAATGACTGCAGGTCATAGAAGTCATATTTGAAATTGTTCAAAAGATGATTCTTCATTTCCTCGGCATCATAATTATGAAGGGAAGATCAGAAGCACTATAAGAAACATTTTGTTGGGAGGCTGAGGCAGGTGGATCACGAGGTCAGGAGATCGAGACCATCCTGGCTAACACGGTGAAACCCAGTCTCTACTAAAAATACAAAAATTAGCTGGGCGTGGTGGTGGGCACCTGTAGTCCCAGCTACTCGGGAGACTGAGGCAGGAGAATGGCGTGAACCTGGAAGGCGGAGCTTGCAGTGAGCTGAGATCACACTACTGCACTCCAGCCTGGGCAACAGAGCTAGACTCCGTCTCAAAAAAAAAAAAAGAAACACTTTGTCACAAGGAAGTTATAGGGCTGTTGAGGGTTTTATCCCACAATTTGTTGCTCAAATATGAAAGTTGTAAAGAGGTATGCTGAGGTTTCATTTGTGTTCAAGCTCTTTGAGCTGAGTCAGCTGTTTCCAGAACAAAGATTGTAATGCAGCAAGTTCATGTGCTGGGGCAGAACACTGAAATGTGGTGATTATATTCCCCATAGATAATGCTTCTTAAACTGCGGGCGTAAAGACATCTGTAGTGTGAACATTACTAGGGCCAGTTTTTATGTATCAGGTAACTAATTCCAGCTGTTTAACTGTGTCCTCCTCTGCCAAAGGCTTTCCCCAAAGGCAGCCATTGGTTCCAGGAGTTCTACGCTGAATACTGCAAACGATGGCCATTATGCAGCCTGTCTGATAGTTTTGTCTGATAGTTTATTTAGAGGCAAATGCACTCCTCCTACAAAGTCTCTTCTACAGTGAGCACAAATTTACCTTGATGCTGCACTTTATGTATTAGAACATTTGACCCTTGATACCCAACTCCTTCCCTGACCACACTTTCCTCAAGGCATCCAAGTGCAGCAGAATATAAAGGCATTTGTCCAAAATATTTGAGGCCCGCCCAAGGGTCAGATAAATGTCATCATGTTTATTTTCTGGAATCAGGGTTAAGGGATAGGGTTAAGGGAAAGATTTTTCCTGTTTCAACTCAAGTTTACTGGAAATGAAGCAATCATATTTTATGCAAAATACTGTTTTTCTGTCTCTGTGTGACATCATAATCTGGCATGCTCTAATGAGTCTTTGATTATCTTACCTTTGAATGTCATGTGCCTGTTTTATTTGTATTCCAAGATGCAGTATTTCAGAAAGAAGACAAAAAACTACCCATTTGGGCAAGGTGGGGTGGCTTGACTTTCTCTGGTTGTGGGTAACTAACACTGGCAAATGTAGGCTTATTAAGTCCTGGGTAATGTATATCCATTGGTCTGAAATTCAAATTCTTATAGATGTTTGGGTCACTTTAATAATTCTCTGGAGATGAGAATAAACTTGGAGCAGTGAGTGATTTAAAACAAACAACCAACACACCATCAGATTGTTCACTGATGCAAACTGCACCAAATTCAGAAAGTAAGGAGGCTCGAAAAGTAATATAAGCCATGGTATCATTGGCTCCTCACCCACCCCCGCATGGGACAAATATGTATTTCATATGAAGCCTAAAGCATATGCATGGGTGAATCAGGCAGTCCCCAGTTGGTGAATGGTATTCATTATTTCCAGAACACACAATCTTCACCCCTTTTTCGCTTTTCACAAAGTGTTCCCTCTTCTTGAAATTCTTCCCTTCTTACATCATTTATTGGAATCCTTCTTTGGAAGAATCTTAGTTGTCCTCCAGTGTCCTTTACCTCATCTTCCATAGTATTAGAAGTTGAGCTGGACATGTGGCTATCCAGAAAAATACTACCTTTCCCAGCTTCTCTTGCAGCTAGATGTGACTCTGTGACTAAGTTCTGGCCAATGACATATAAGCAGAAGCGTCAGCTGGCAGCAACTGGAAATCTCCATTGCTATTTTTTGCTCCTTCTGTCCTGCTTTGCTGACCGGCATGGAGAGACAAGGTGGCTGCAGCTGGAGGAGCTACCCCAGAGCCTGTGGGGGGATGGAGAATGGAGTTAGTTCGTGGGGAAGCAATAAGATAGAAGGAGCCTGAATCCCTAATACTGTGGGAAGCCAACTCAGCATTGGATTGCCTGCCTCTTGACTCATACTATAGAAAAAAACAAACTTGTAAATTATTTAAGTCACTGTTATATTGGGGTTCCTGTCACTCACATTGAACTTAATTGTAAGAAATCCACTGTCTCATGCTTTAAAGCTCACTTTAATGCCAACATCACGTGCAAGAACATGGGCTTGAGCAAGAGCTCTGGGCTCCAAGTTTTCATAATATATGGTGGTCTTTTTTGTCCTCTCTCTTTTCTTTCCACACAGGCTTCTTCAAGCCCACTCTTCTTCTGGCTCCCTTCTAGTCAGTATACTAATTTTCATAAGTGGGCATCAACATTTTTAAGGAATTTTCTGGAAAACCAGGTTTTTCCTTTGAAAGGGGCATGCAATGTGGCTGCCTGGAGGCCCCATCTCAAGCTCATTTGAATTCTTCCCTTCACATTCTAGAAACTCTGTAGGAAGTTGTAAGCTAATGTTCTCTGAATCTACTGGCCAGAACCTATATCCCATCTGTGATTCCAGGTTCTGTGGCCTCAGGACCCCTGACACCTCATGATGTTCCTCAGAGCTCTGTTTCCCACCCCCTGTAGTCTCTGGCCCCATGCCAGGGTCTTAGGCACAGCCACCCACCCCCAAACCCCCAGTGTCTCTCTGGATACCTACTATGTTCAGACACTGTCTTGGCATGGGGATCCAGCAACCAGTGCAAGACAGCCTCTAGACATCTTCCTGGGCTCCAGCTTTCAGCCACATTTTTACCCCAAAGGCCTTTCCAATGCAAAAATTAACACCTGGCCCCATCAGTCTTGATGCTTTCTATACAGTCAAGTTAGCTTTATCAGAGTCTGTCACAGTCTATTTTTATTATTTTTGTTTCACTGGATTATAAAAATTATACTACTGTAGAAAATGTGGAACTACTGAAACATATAAAGAAGAAAATAACACCTTCTCCTAATCTCTCAACCTAGAGGGAAGCATATCTAATATATCTATTTCCTTGTAGCTTCTTTGTGTGTATGTTTGTGCATTCTTAATTTTATGGTGTAATATCATGCAATGTATGCAGTTCTTGCATCTATCTACCTACCTACTTGTCTATCTATGGCTGCAAAACACTGTATTTTGTGGATATACTAGAATTTACTCAACTAGTTTCTTACTGTTTAATATTTAAATTTCCTGGCCAGGCATGGTGGCTCACGTCTGTAATCCCAGCACTTTGGGAGGCCGAGGCAGGTGGATCATGAGGTCAGGAGTTCGAGACCATCCTGGCTAAGATGGTGAAACCCCGTCTCTACTAAAAATACAAAAAATTAGCTGGGCATGGTGATAGGCACCTGTAGTCCAAGCTACTCTGGAGGCTGAGGCAGGAGAATCGCTTGAACCCAGGAGGCGGAGGTTGCAGTGAGCCAAGATTGCGCCACTGCACTCCAGCCTGGGCAACAGAGTGAGACTCTGTCTCAGAAAAAAAAAAAAAAATTAAATTTCCCCCCAATTTTACCTGAGTATAAGTAACATTGTGATTAACATCTATGTGTACCTACGTTTTCCATTTGGATTATTTCCTTAGGTTTGAATTTTTGAAGGTGAAAGAATTTTAGATTCTTAGGAGGTTTAAGTCCTCTTGATACATATTGCAAATTGCTTAACAGAAAGTCGTCTCAATTTCTTATTCTCCTATTAATGTCTCATTACTCTCTTGCATGACTAGAATTTTTATCATTAAAAATCTTTACTAATGTAAAAGTTAAAAAAATTGTCTCATTTTAAAATTTGCATTTCTTTGATTACAATGAAAGTTGAATACATTTTTGATCGTTAATTTACATTTCTTCTTTATGTCTCTTTATGTCCTCGGCCTATTTATCTGGGATCATGTTTTCTTAAAAATTTGAGGAAACTCTATAAAAAAAAATTTTAACTCTTTGCCTGTCATATTTAGTGAACATATTTTTCCCCCAGTTTTCAATTTGCCTTTTAATTTGTGTCACATTTGTGATTAACAACCATGCAAATAATTATGGAAGCAAGTATAATTTTTGTGACATATTTCATAAATTTTAACTTTAGACAATCTCTAGCCCCTCCTCAAAGTCTAACCAATAGTAAGAGGGCCTCACTTTCCTCGACCTGTTTACAGTGATATTCTCATTAAATTCTATTACATTTTCTATCTCCTAAGGATCACTTTTGGGCTTTTGTTCTGTTTCATTGATTTATCTTTTTTGTACCAATATTACTGCCTTCATTCTTATAGCTTTACAATGAATAATTTCTATTTAATAATTATTGAACATCTACCACATTCAGAAACTGTCTTGGCTTAGGGATATACCAATAAAACAGATGGACATATTCCTGCCTTCACATTTGTAGTTTTTAGTGCAGGAAACAGGAGAATAATTGATATGTACAACCAGTGAAACATGAGTGGTGAGAAGAGAGGCACAAGCTCCTGGGGAACATATGATAAGGGTCCACCCTGGGCTCAGGGTGAATGAAGTTTCCTAGACAAGTGACATCTAAGTTTAGTCCTGAGGTTCAGCATAGGCAAACAGAGGAGGGAGAACAATATTGAAGATAGATAGAGCTGCATGCAGAAAATCCAAGAGTCAATAGCAAGCCTGATGCATTTGAGAAATTGAAAATAATTCTGTGTTGCTGGAGCAGAATGTGATTGGTTCTAAACAGGGACCAGAGTAAGAGTCACTCAAACCATGTGAGGGAGCATGTAGTTTACCCTGGGGACCATGGAAAATTTTGAAAGGATTTAAGTAAGGAAGTTACTTAACTTGATTCATAGTCAAGAAAGATCTGTCTGGCTGCAATATGGAGGGTTGGTTGGAGTGGGGGCAAAAATTATGGCAGGGAAATAGCTTGTTCTAATAAACCAGAAAGGAAAATGATGCTGGCCTGAGCTAGGGTAGTGGCACCAGAAATAGAGGGATATGGATGGATTTGACAAATGTGGTCTATTTGGAAGACATTTAGGATGTAAACTTGACAGAAATTGGTGATTGATTAGATACACTGAATTAGTGAGGGAGGAATCAGGGATGACACCACAGGACAATTGGGTACATGTTGGTTTCATTCACTGAAAAGGAATGCAGGCAAGGTGGGCTCGAGGTGGGAAGATGCTACAGTTTGAGATGTGTGTGGTACAACCTAAAGCTGCATGTCCAATAGACAATTGGCTGTGCTGGCCTAGAGGCTGGAGGAGAGTGAGATGAACTAGGGATATAAATTCGTGTGTCCTCAGTATTTAAAGGGTGAGTGAAGCTGTAAGAGTGAATGTAACCCAACTTCTCACACAGAGTCTGCAGAATGAACATAGCAGAGGATCTAAGGAACAACAATATTTAAGGTACAAACAGAGGATGGGAAGCTACAAAATTAGACACAGGAAGCAGCCAGAGGGAGGGCAGAAATACGGGAGAGTGTGGTATCTTTGAAGTGGAAGAAAGATGGATGTTTGGAAAATGGGACTGGCATGACATTGATGCTCTGAGACATCAGGCAAGATAATGACTACAAGGTTGTCACTGGTATTAAGAAGTATGTTAATGACCTTGAAGAGAACAGTTTTGGTGGCCTAGAGAGGGCATAGGACAGACTGCAGTCAACTGGAAAATAAGAAGTAAGCAAACAGAAATGGGCAGTGTTGACAATTATAAAAGTTTTGAGTATGAAGGGAAGAGCAGAAGAGGATGATGATAGCTGAAAGGAGATGTGAGACCAGGGAAATTCAGACTTTCCATCCAGAAATATTTATGACTCTCGTTTTATTTACTCAAATATTTTCTAGTTCTTGGAAAAGTTTGTAGCTACCCATGTGGATGTTGCAGATTTCTTGTACGGTTGTCCCTGTTTAACTGGTGCTTTCTCCCCTTATTTTAAATGTAATCTTTTTTAACCTTATTACTTTATATTTACTAACCAGCTATTGCTAGTAAATGGAAAGCATGTTGATTCCCTATATTTGTATACTTATCTTGTTTCCATCCACTTTATGAAAATATATTATTATATAATTATTTTGCATAATATAATTATATGATATTATAATAGTTAGAATCAATTATATTGAGTTCTCCATGTATATAAGTACTGATCTTTCATAGTGTAAATGTCATTCCTTTTCATAGTTTTTCAAGGAAGGGACTGCGCCCTAAAATATAAAATTAAAGGGTCCTGGGAAATCACCTAGACTAATATTTTTATTTCTTAAAATGAAGAATTCAGGTTAAGAGCAGTTAGGCCTCTACAGTCTCATTCATGCCAGGTCCTGTTACAACACCATAAAATGGGTATACATTTCATTTTCATCAGAAGACAACAGCTTCAGGATGGGGGAGAGAATATTAAAGGTTTATATCACATTAATTATGGTAATAAAATACAACTAATTCAGTGAGACCTCCAGCAACATCCTCAGAAACTAATTAAATTTTGCTCTTGCTACTGGTGCCAACATGCACTGTTTGGTGACCTTAACTAGCTCATTCTGCTTCTCCCCATTTGCAGGGTAACTGAACTGTGTTTTATGCCATTATCCCTCTCTTGTTGATACCCACCACTGGAGAAAAGTATTCTTGCCCTTTCTGTTGGCACTTACACCTTTTTCAATGGATTTCTGAAAATAATCTGGCTCTGTAAAGTTATAATTCCCGCTGCCAATAAATGTGATACAGGTTCCCAGGCAGGGAGTCCCTTTGAAAGACCCCATGTGCTTTCTGTAAAACTTTACCAATTTTATTAAACCATAATTTACATCTAATAAGACATCTAAATATATGTACTAGTCAGGGTTCTCGAGAGAGAATATATACATATGTTCAGAGAGAGAGAGAGAGTTATTAGAAGGTATTGGCTCATACAATTACGGAGGCTGAGAAGTTGCACTATCTGCCCTTGACAAGCTGGAGGCCCAGGAAAGCCAGTGATGCAGTTTGAAGGTCTGAGAGCTAATGGTATAGACTCCAGTCGAGTCTGAGAGACAGGAATGCAAACGGTAGGAGAAGATTGATGTCTCAGCTCTGTCAGACAAAGAGAGCAAATTCTCCCATCATCTACCACTTTGTTCTATTCAGACACTCAGTGGATTGGATGATGCCCACCCACACTGGGGAGGGCAAACCACTTGACTCAGCCTACCAATTTACATGCTAATCTCTTCCAGGAACACCCTCACAGACACACCCAGAAATAATGTTTAACCAGCAATCCTGGCAACCCATGAGCCAGTCAAGATGTCACATAAAATTAACAATCGCAGTATAGCTCAATGAATTTTGACAAACATCTACACCTGCATAACCATCCCAATCAAACCATGGAACTTTTTGTCTCCCTCAAAATTCCTGTGTACCCCTTTGCTATCAATGCCCCCTTCCCCTCCTCCACTGTATTTCCAGGAAACAATGATCTGCTGTCACTGTAGATTAATTTTGTTCATGCTACAATCTCAAATAAGGGAATCAAACTGTATGTGGTCTTTCGTGCTTGGATTTTTTACTCGCAATGAAGTTTTAGTTTATTAACATAAAGGAGTCAGTAGTTATCTCCTTTTTATAGCTCAATGGCTTTCTATTTATGAGTGTACTGTGATTTGTGTATCCATTCATCTGTTGATGGATGAACATTGGCTTTTTTCCAGTTTGGGCTAATACAAATAAATATGCTGTGAGTAATCATGTACAAACCATTTCTGGTGGGTGAATACCCAAGAGTGAAATTGCTGGGTCATAAGCCAAGTTTATGCATTTCTCAGCCCTTTCCTCTTTCAAATTACTTGTGAATTTTTTTTAAATTTCTTTATGTAATTATGTCAACTTTCATTGTCCATGTTTCAAATCAATGTTGTTAGAAAGATACAGGTTTAGAATTGTAATAAATTCCTGGAGAGTTGTCACTTTTATCATTGAATAAAGCTTTCATTTTTCTAATAATATTTTTGCCTAGAACTCTATTTTACTGGATATTAATATTTTCTCTGGTTAATATTTTAGTAGTTTATTTTACTATTCCTATCATTTAAAATATTTCTTTAAGTTTTCTTAAAATAATATATGACCATAATTTTTAAAAGTCAAATTGTGCTGCAAAATTTAATGAAAGCCTGAAGTACTCTTTCCTACCACTCCCCAACCACAATCCTCCAGAGCCAACATTTAAAATTATTTTTAGTTTTCCATTCCATTCCTATTTTTAAGTACTACATTTATTCTTTTTCTATTTGGGGCATTATCTATTGATTTCCAAGCATGATAGATAAGACCTATACATTCAGACCTGCTCCCTCATCCTCCTGCTATGGACAGACACAATTCTTGGTTAAATCATTATTCAGAGTTTGTATCACAGGAGTATTGAATGCTGTTTACAACCTGAGACCTAACAGTGTTGTATAATTGCATTTAATTTTTTGTACGATGTTGTTCTTTTCAGTATCAACAACGGCTTCATTTTGCTGTTTTCTTAAAAAAAACTATCACTGATTCTTCCTCAAACTTTTCCACATGGTCATGTGTACTGGATAATCCACCTATTCTGTTTTCTTTCTTTGTGATGTACTCTGGAGCCACCCGTTCCTCTGCATTTCTCAGTGATATCTTTCTTCCTTCTTCCCAACATTGTATTTAAGCCCTGACTCATTTTACACTACTTAACCCTCCTTTTTCTAAGAAGGATTTCTTTCTCTCTTGGCTCACTGCATATACCATACTGATTTATAATCATTTGTTTAAACTCAAGATCCTGAAATAAATACAAATCTTCCTTTCCCCCTTTTTTTTTTTTAAAACATTTTAAACAGCAAATGACAACAAAGGAAAGAGAGTAAAAAGGCTGCTGAAGGGTTGTAAGCATGAGAGCAGTGTGTTTTAAACCATCACTGTTGGCCAGGCGCGGTGGCTCACGCCTGTAATCCCATGACTTTGGGAGGCCGAGGTGGGCGGATCACAAGGTCAGGAGTTGGAGACCAGCCTGGCCAACACGATGAAACCCTGTCTCTACTAAAAATACAAAAATTAGCCAGGAGTGGTGGCGTGTGCCTGTAATCTCAGCTACTTGGGAGACTGAGGCAGGAGAATCGCTTGAACCCAGGAGGCAGAGGTTGCAGTGAGCTAGATCACACCACTGCACTCCAGCCTGGGCTACAAGAGCAAAACTCCACCTCCAAAAACAAAACAAAACAAAACCCATCACTTTTGCAGAGTGGAAAATGAGGGGCTAGCTGTGGGTGCAGTTATTACCACAGTTCGGTCACAAGATGATGGTGCCCACGTGGACTGAGGTGGAAGAAATGGGGATGGAGAAAACTGGACATATCCAAAAGATATTAAAGAAGTAGCATGCATAGTGCTTGGTGATTGGATGGTGATGGGTAGAGAGGTAGGAGAGGTCGAGGATGATTCTCAGGATTCTGGCTGGATGGACATGGTGCCATTTACTGAGATGGGGGAATATTGGAAGTCATGGAGGAGGAGGAAAAGGAGAAAGAGAAGGATGAAGCATTCATTTTCAGGTGATAATGATGTGACCTATTGTATATGAGCCATTTTTCACACAAACTTTCTAAATTTGCCAAACTTTTTAAAGCAGTAGATAGCTGCCAAAAGTAGATTGGTTCTGGCAGAGTAGGTGTACTATCAAGGATCAAAATTCTACTATAATTGATTACTTTGTTTAGCTGCTTCTGTTTATTTTCTGAGATACCATTTCACATTGAATTTTTTTCTCATGCTCCTTCCTTCCAAGTAGAAAAGACAGGCTTGTCTGGCAGGCAGATGAAGTTGGAAACTGATTGGAGCTAATTAAAAAATACGAAGATGGAAAACAAAATGTGAAAGGGTGCAGAGCTTGAGTTGAAAAAACCCTAGGAGAAAAATGCAATAAGCTTACTTAATGAACTAACCAATTCCAATAGAAAATTATTGGAAAAATAATTTTTTGAAGGACATGTAGTGATGTGCCACCTCCACAATGCACAGTGCCAGAAATGCTGCTGGAAGGAAAAAAAGTGCAGGCCTATTCAACAAGGAGAAAAGAGAGAGTTATGAAAACTAGGACTCTTAGGGCTCTAAATATCTCAGAGAGTAAAACAGAATAAATGGTTCTTAGATCTCATGTTCTGAAGTCACATAATGATACACCATTACATATATATTCTGAGTTATGGCATGAGTCTTGTACCACAGGAAACAGAGGACCAAGAGAGGTTAGTTAGCATTGCCCATAGAGGTATGATTTGTGTCATAATAGAAATAGAATAATGTAACAAAATGAGCCAATTTCCCTGTTGACCTGCCATCATCAAGGAGATTGTAAGACCACATTTTATTCATTGTGAGTTCTGTGCAAACTAAATCACACATTTACTAATAAATTCAGCACTGCTTAGTGTCTCATAAATTTGTAAGAAATAAGCAATCTTGAAATATGTCTACCTCTACTAAATTTTTGCTTTGCACACACATTTCTTTGCTGTTATTATTCATTTTAGTACTATGTTGTTATTGAAACATATATTCCCTTGCCAATCCAGTATACCTTAGTGAAGATAATGGCCTTTTAAAGTATAGAGATAAAGAATAAATCACTAATTTTTTTCTTCTCCAATGTTAATGCAAAATGATATATTGGCCACAAAAGAAAACCCTAATAAAACTATTCTGATTCATTTCCATCTAACGGGCCTTCTTGGCTGCAGATTCTGTCCAGGTGATACCATCCATATTGTCTCATCCAGTAATATACATTGAAATTATTTTTTCAATGTCCGAGCAAATCCTAAAGTTTCTTTAGGATCCTTGATTAGGGTTATCAAGGGTTGAAAGTTCTGACTACACTAAAAAAAAATCAATGCCCGTATCATAGAGGGAAATCATACAACCATAATCAGACTGAACTTCCCTCTCACAAAGTCATTCTATGACAAAGTTAAGAATAAAAAGAATTCTATTACACCATTCAAATGTACTCCCCACATAATAATTCTCGATGCTTGGCAAATTGTTCTCAAATATCAGACTAGTGTGATAGAGGCAAAACAATCAGGTGGTATAAAGAATTTTTGTTTTGTTTTGGTAATATTATATTAACAAGTTTACATGATGAAGGCAGAAATTTGCTGAAATTATTTATTTCTTTATGAATTGGCTTTGGTGACACTACTGTCTCAAAGAGATGCTGTGTTGGTGTAACTGCAGTTTTATCTCTTAAAAAAGCTGCATAGAAAAGCAGAAAAATCATGGTATAAATAGTCAAACACCTGGGTTTCAAATCAGACATTACCACTTGAAAACTCCATGATACTGACAAGTATCAATTAATCTCATCTTAAAACAACAACAGTAGTAACACCTGGATGCTATTTCGCATGATCACTGAGATCAAAGAATCCAATGAGCATGCTTTGAAAATTATATTCAGAAATGTCCCTTTCCTTTTAAGTAGAATGTTTTATCTGAATTGAGATCACAGTGGTGAACTCTGTTATTGAGTTATCCATAAGGTTCATTTGGAAATGAATATTTTGATCTTTTACATTTAGTGTGAATTCAGCTGAGAAGGCTGCTTGAAGAGAGGGAAGCAAAACTGACTTACTGATTCTTATAGAATGAACTAACCGTTAGGGCAAGCTATAGTTTGATACTCCATGTGTTAGTTTTACAATAACAATTTGAATGCTTCTCCTTGAGTTGGGAAAATTTATGTTGGACACGCTTGCTGCTTCAATTTCATATTTCAAATAGGCATTCTGAAGTCCATATAAAGAGACACTGAGACTCATAAAGCAGCCCATCTGCACTTCCTGACTTGTAGTCCTGTTGGTTCCCTTGTGGGGATCTTCAGAAACTCTAAGAGGCCATATTTCTGTCAACACCATGCACCACAGGACCAGGGTTTAGGACTTGATCCCTGGAAGCTGTGCAGTTAAACTTGCCTTATAACACTGGAATAGAATGTTTGGACTTGAGGGGATCTGGATCCGATGTCTTAAAAGCCATTGTCCTGAAGAGCTGTCAGGAGCAGCCAGCTGCCTAGCCCTGGTTGCTGATATGGTACTAATGACACTCCTAGGATGTCTCAGGTCTCCAGGGATGGAGGGAGGAAAAGAGCCTTTGCCAAGTCCATGGGCTAAAGCAGACAGTGTTCTCAGTTCTCTCCCAGTACTTGTGGGATATTAAGCTATGTGAGATTTTGATTTTCTTATAAATCTCTTATCATGTGGCTGGGGTGATTGATTGGGTGTGAACTGAAGTGTTGATGTGACCCAGTCAGAGGGCTATGTGCTAGGTCCCATGTCCACCTTCTCTACCCCGCTCTGGGGCCTGGGTGGCTATCTCATAAGAGTGGCATCAAATTGGCTTTCTTGCCCTTTGGCCTCTGGTCAGAGGGTTCAATGGGTGGAAGGAAGAGAGTGAGGCAAAGTGTTTGTTTCCGTGGCTGTCTCCCTGCAAGAGGGCCCAGAGGAGGCAAAGCTCTGTTAGGTGTCCCATCCATACAGCCTTCTGTGTCTCTGATTCCAATAAACACACCGTCCACTTACCCCTTCAGGTACATGGAGGTGATGGTGCACCATTGTCACCACCCTGGGTTACAGCACTCTTCTTCACAGTTTCCCTGTTCCCTGCTCATCAATAGGAACTAGTCCCTTTATTAAATTCTCTTCACGTATCCCAGTTTGAGTGCCAGCTTTTTCCTGCCAAAACTCTGACACACCAGGCAAGCTGGATTGCCACTGGCCTGCAAATGGGGTCAAACCTGAACTCCAGGTGCCAAATAGCTGTTGGGCAGAACGCCATTCAATTAGAGTGACAACAGGGGTCCTCTGCTTCTGTTACTTTCTAGTTAAGGGTTGGTTTCTCTTAGTTTTGTCTTTAAAATGTTGTATCAGAAATGTCTAATTTCGTGAGGAGTCCAAGTTGCTTATTGAAAGGAGGTCATGAGTACTATTGCTTAATTTAAAAAAATCATTTATTTGATATATTCATTTTGGGTGGGGTAAAAAATGAGGTACTACTTTTGCTATTATGAAAAAATAAAATCTCTTTCCCTCTCCTTTCCTTATTTGTACCTTTCTTTCCTCATTAATAATGGGATCATTTGAGGTCAGGGGTTCGAGACCAGCCTGGCCAACATGGCAAAACCCCATCTCTACTAAAAATACAAAAATTAGCTGGTTATGGTGGCAGGTGCCTGTAATCTTAGCTACTTGGGAGGCTGAGGCAGGAGAATTGCTTGAACCTGGGAAGTGGAGGTTGCAGTGAGCCCAGATTGTGCCACTGCACTACAGCCTGGGAGACAGAGCGAGACTCCATCTCAAAAAAAAAAAAAGAAAATTGTCTACTGTTTAAACTTAGAGTAAATATCTTATTCAGAACACCAAATTTAGGTCAATATGCATACTCTGAAAGAATAAGAAGGAAAACAAAAATCTTATCACTCTTTAATGTTGATATGGTTTGGCTCAGTCTCCACCTAAATCACATCTTGAATTATAGCTCCTGTAATTCCCACATGTCATGGGAATTACCTGGTAATTCAATCATGGGGGCAGGATTTTCTGGTGCTGTTCTTTTGATAGTGAGTAAGTCTCATGAGACTTGATGGTTTTAAAGGGAAGTTCCCCTGCACAAGCTCTCTTGTCTGCTGCCATGTAAGATGTGACTTTGCTCCTCCTTTGCCTTCTGCCATTATTGTGAGGCCTCCCCCGCCATGTGGAACTGAGTGAATTAAATTCCTTTCCTTTATAAATTACCCGGTATATCTTTATTAGCAGCATGAGAACAGACTAATACAAATGTTCACCAATATGAAAACATTGAAACATTTAAAATTTATGTAGATGCAAAGCATACCATTCTAGTCAAATGATCTATTTAAGTTGGCTATTTGATTTATTTGTGAGATAATATCACATTTAAAAATTTCAGCACATACTGTTTTTTAAACTATTAATATTGTGTTCCCTCATATTTATGGAGTTATACTAGTCCTGAAGCTTTAATGCCACTCTACTCCTCCAAATACTGTATGTGTGCAGACATGAAAATAATTAGAATATATTCAAATTAACTTTGTTTGGGGAACAATGTGGCACCCTATGCCCACAGTTTAGTGCACATCATGTGGTATTTTCTGCCCTGTACACTTTCTGCCGCTAGGAACAGCGTTTTCCTCTCTTAGGAACTGCCTCTTCCCCAGATCCAACCATATGGTTACTCAGGATCCACCCTGGTCTTCCGTGATGCTGTCATACTCTGACCTCAAGTAATTTCTCTAGAAGCAGGCACATAGCCAGAGTTCAGCCAGTAGGAATCCTTCCCCTGGGATTTTTGTGAAAGGAAGAGAGGAAGAGTCAGTTCTTCTCTAGAGATGGAAACTATTCGTAAAATCAGGTTCCCTTGGCAGCCACTTTTCCTCTCACTTGAAGGAAGCCTGTTTTTGGTGGCAGAAACTAAAGTGGACAGAAATGTGGGTCAGAGGGCAGCCTTGCCACAGTCAAGTCCTTGGCTCCAGCTGTTTCAGAAGCCAGGTGCATTTCTGCCTTTATCAAGTTGTGGTTGTTCAGATTTCCTTCAATTATATAAGACATACTCAGTATTGTACTGCAGGCTTACCCATTTGCCTAAGCTAGTTTGATTGTGGTCTCTATCAGTTACAATGGAAAGCATCATGACTAAAGCAAATGGCTATAACTTCAATTTAAATTTGTTCAACACTTTCTGGGTAGTTTTGAGCCAAACCCTCCAAAGGAAGCAATGCAATATGAAGCCTTTTCCCTATCCTCTGTGAGTTTATGCTAAAGTAGGAGAGAGAATAATAATGATAATAACAACATTGATGATACAACCACCATGTTATTTTGCACACTGTCTATGGGCACCTGCTAAGTCTTTTAAATGCATGATTTTATTTAATGCTTATGATAACTCTATCGTGTAACATCATCTCTTACTTTTGAAAATGCTGTAATTAAGGCTCCGTAAGCTTGAGTCATACAGCAAGTTAAGGGTAAAGGCATAACTTGAACTCAGGATTGTTGGGTTTCTAGGTCCTTGCTCTTGTTCACTATACCTTACCTCTTATATCTAAGGAAAAATATGTTTGACTTAAAAATTAGTTCACAGAAGGCAGAGATGACATTCATTTGTAGGATCTAGAGTTGTTTAATGGAGGATATGGACTTTGAGGGTAGCTATAGGATGTGATGGGGGCAGAAAACACAATCCACAGACCCCCTCCGTGCTTTGAGTGTACTCACAACTGAGACTGGTCCAGGATAAAATCAGGGGATAGCATCAATTCAAATACCTCTTATGTTGCATCTTATACTTTTCATATTAGCTCATTTTTTCCCATTCAAGCTTGCCTTCCTAATGATTCTGCTAAGTGTAAGGAATTAACCTGCAATTCTAAAGAGTCACAGCTGGAAGGATTTCATTTTGGAGGCAGTGAGGCCAAGAAAATTTAGCAGTGTTGATTGAGCAGGCCCATAAGTTATTGAGCTTGGAGGGAACATGTGCTTCCTGGACCGATGAGGTTTACATGACTGATAATGGCTTTATTGTGTTGCTATTGGGCAACTTGTGTGTTGAAAGCTTTGCTTTCTCTTTCCAGGCTCTTTGAAAGCAGGAGCTGATGTATCCTTCTGTCTCAGCACAGTGCCCCATCCACCTGACAGACACACGCAGCAATTTTTATGCACAGCAAGTCTGATCCCTGGAAATACCTTAGAAGTTGTAAAACCAGGGATAATAGTGATTTTTGTATACCCTGCTTCTCCCTTTCTAGGGTAGAGCAGACATGGCCATAGGTAACCCCAGCTCCCTCTATGAATATTTTGGATAAAAGCAACCTGCTGAGAAATCTCAGTAACCCTCCTTCACAGTTTTGTAGCAGTACTCCTAGGCCAGTGAGTTTCAACTGCTTTATAAGAAATGAATATTTATTATTTACAATGTATCAGACACTGAATTAGAGACCTTATAGACCACCCGCTTAACTCTTAACACTTCACAGTAACACTGCAAAACTTGAGATTCAGAGAGGTTAAGAATCTTGCTCAAGGTCACACAGCCAGCAGATGGCAGAGTTAAATTGGAATCTGCTTATATATGGCATAAAGCCAATGATGCCTTCACTTTAAGCTGTTGGTAGGCATGATTACCATTGTAATCATGCGGATAGTGAAACCTGGAAGTTAAATAATTTGAAAGGTCACCTTGAAACCCAGGAGTAGATATTATCTATATCCAGTCACAGCAGTATGTTTTCGTCAGAGCAGACTTCTAAACAGTGTTACACGTCAGGTACTGGTCAGAAATAGAACATGCAGAAGTGAGAAAACACACTATTTGGAGAAAAAAACAAAGTCAAACTTCTAGAAAAATGCCTGAGAGTTTCCATTAAAAGCAACTTGAGGAATTATTGTTATTTACAGCTGGTTATCACCGAGATCCTTCCAAATTGGCCATTTATTTTTGAAGGTGTTAATGTCAGGCTCAAAATATGTCAACACTGGGAAACTTCAGAATAATCAGTTGGACAGATGATCTGTAGGCTTGTTGCACAGATTCTCTTTGTGAAACAGACAGCTTCCTACTAGGACCTGGCAGGAAAGCAGCCTCTATTGCCATATTTTTCTGAAAACAGCCTGGGTAGTTTGAGGGGCAAGAATCATATACTGTATGTATCACCTAGAGATAATGATCTGTCCATTATGGCTTGTGGTTTTCTTTTACATTATTTGATGACTGTACTTAAAAGAACTGCATTTTTGCATGCATTGGATAAAGTGTCCAAGGCAAGCAATTAATGGTATATCCATCTTAAATCTAATGTTAGAAGGAGAGGTATTCTAAAGTAACAAAGAAATAGAAAGCTCCCACTAAGAAATAACTAGGGTATATCACCTTGGGACTAAAATGCAGTTGAAGATTCACATAGGCTAAATTGTAAACATCTGGATATCATACGGTTAGCCTTGTACTTTCTTAAAAGTTTCTAACTTTAGTAATATGGAAAAATAATCTATGTGGCTTAAGATTTTCTCTATGTCAACAAAAGTTTCTGTCTTAGGCTTGATAACCATGAAATAAATGTCAAATCGTATCAGATAATGCTATGTGTCTCCTGGGTTAAAGCAATGCTTATAATATTCAGAGCAACATCAATGATCCTTTTCTAAATTGGCTGCCATAGAAGTTTTGTGGGGAACTTCGGTGAGCCTGGGGCTCTTCCTATACCCTTTAGGTCTAATAACTAGGTCCTGGTAAAGCTGTGTGGACTTAAAAAAACATAAGATCCTAGACTGCTCCTTGGGGAAAATATGTAACAACGGTATGTAGCATTACTTGGGCTTCTTTTCTCTATCAGTCAGAATTGGATAAACAATGCTGCAGTAACAATCCCCTAAATTTATGTGGCTTTCTACAATAAAAAACTGTTTCTTGCTTATGTCATCATCTGTGTCAGGCTGGATGGCTTCTCTAGGCAGCTTTCTTCAGGCAATGACTCAGGTATCTGGGTTTCTTCCACTGTATGTCTGTATCACTGGGCATGTTCCAATTCCTGTTTCATGGATGGGACAAAGAAGGTGTTTACAATCACATGGATACTTTAAAGGCCAGGCCCAGAAGTGGCATATCTTGTTTCTACCTATGTTCCAGAGACTATAATTTAGTCACATTTGCAGCCTAACTGCAAGAGAGCCCCAAAATTGTAAAATGTAGAACATATGAGTGGGAGAAGAATTTTTACATTTCAGCTACTTTGTTTTCTGGGGCTTGGGATAGAAGAATGGGGATAGAAGTAGACAGGAGGGAGCTTTTGGTTAGATTGGTGACAGGTCATTGTAGGAAGAAAGGACATGTTAAACCCAGTGATACTGTAGAAATCAACACTCAAATACAAAATCTTTAAACCACCACTTTGGCTGCTGAAGCCTTAGCAATGCTAAGATTGGCAAGCTAGATTCTAAAAAACAAGAAACAAACAAACAAAAAATCTTTCCATCTTGTCTGGTCAAATAAGTCAAGGTAAGGAATATCGTGATAGTGTAATCATTACCATTAGGTTTGTTTTGGGGGCTTTTGGTCATAGTATATCATTATACATAAATATAATCTAATCAGTTAGAAAATCTAAGAAAACAAAACTTGGGTAGAGCAAGATTTTGTATCATAGGTAATAGTATTAACAATTTTTGTATACACTTGTTGTTTGCTATCCAGAATCCATTTCCCTTTCTTTTTTTATTGTGGTAAAACACATACACACACATAACATGAGACCTACCCTCTTAACAAATTTTGAAGTGTACAGTACAGCATTGTTAACTATATGTACAATGTGTCCAGCAGATCTCCAGAATGTTTTCATCTGTAATGACTAAAACATTATACCCATTGAACAGCAACTGCCCATTTTCCCCTCCCTCTAGCCCCTGGCAACTACCATCCTACTTTCTATTTCTATGAGTTTTGACTCTTTTAAATTTCTCATGTAGGTGGAATCAGGCAGTATTTGTCCTTCTGTGACTGAATTATTTCACTTAGAATAATGTCCTGGGGCTCATCCACATTGAAGTATATGACATGATATTCTTTTTTTAAGGCTAAATAATATTCCATTTTATGTATATACAGCATCTGCTTAATCTATTCATCTGTCAATAGACATTTAGGTTGTTTCCAGCTCTTGAATATTGTGACTAATGCTGAAATGAACATGGAGTGTAAATATCCCTTCATCATTTTGTTTTCAATCCTTTCAGATAAATGTTCAGAACTGAGGTTGCTGGATCATGTGGTAGTCCTACATCAAACTAAAAAGCTTCTTTCTGTGCAGCAGAGAAAACAATCAACAGGATGAAAAGGTAACCTCTGAAAAATATTTGCAATATACCCTATACATGATAAGGGGCTAATACCCGAAAATATAAAGAGCTACTACAACTCAATAGCAAAATAACCAAATAACCCAATTAAAAAATGGGCAAAGAATTTGAGTAGACATGTCTCCAAAAAAGATACACAAATGGCTAATAGGTATATGAAAAGATGTTCAATATTACTAGTCATCAAAACCACAGTGAGGTATCTTACCTCGTATCTATTGGGATGGTCGTTATAGACAAACCAACCAACCAACAAATCTAGAAAATAATAAGTGTTGACAAGGATATGGAGAGATAGGAACACTTGTGCATTGTTGGTGCGATTCTAAAATGGTATACCGTCTATGGAAAACAGTATGGAAATTCTTCAAACATTCCCCCTTCTTATAATGATGGTACTTTGAATATCCTTTTGAGAAATGTTTCTCTTCCTTTATTAGCAATTCTGTCTGTATTACATTTATTCCACCTTCAACTCTAGGAGTGGGCCATAGTTAGCTTAAACCAATTGTGTACCTCATCATTTTTGCTAGAATGATTGGTTTAGAAAAGGCATAACACCTAATTGGATCAATAATAAATTCTTGGAAAGACTCATTCTTTTCTTTTCTTTTCTTTTCTTTTTTTTTTTTTTGAGACGGAGTCTTGCTCTGTTGCCAGGCTGGAGTGCAGTGGTGCCATCTTGGCTCACTGCAATCTCTGCCTCCTAGGTTTAAGTGATTCCCCTGCCTCAGCCTCCTGAGTAGCTGGGATTACAGGTGCACACCATGAAGCCCGGATAATTTTTTGTATTTTTTAGTAAAGACGGAGTTTCACCACATTGACCACAATGGTCTCAATCTCCTGACCTCATAATCTACCCGCCTCGGCCTCCCAAAGTGCTGGAATTACAGGTGTGAGCCACCATGCCTGGCCAGAAAGACTCATTCTTAAAGTCTTTCCCCCTCATTCCTTGAAGATGTGAACATTTAGGCAGTTGGTTCACTATTCCTCTTTCTGACCTTACGCCTAATTAAGTATTGGCAAATTCAGTAACTACATGGAGGATCCATCTAATTTCCTAGACTCTCAATTCCTTTATCTTCTATTCTCCTCCACTCTAAGTGAGATGCCCAGACTTTGTCATTACCAATCAGTATATCCTGTTCATAATCTCTTTTAACTATCCCATTCTATGATAACTCTTGTTATCATTCCAGCTTAATCCATCCTGTAAACTCATTTCCAAAATTCACTGATCAAAACTGAATCTAAAATTGAACATACTACCTCATTATTTTCCCTTACCACCCTTGTGCACATGTCATAACTCTCCTCCTTATTCATCTTTAATGTCATGATATAACATTAAAATTACTTCTCACATACATTCTCAATTCCCTTGCCCCTTTCTCGCTCCTTTGAACTTGCCTAGCAAAAACCCCTACATGGATTAAACCCAACTTTATCTACTTCATGGCTTCACTAAGATACATGAACAGAGCTAGACAAAAACACAAATTGTTGGTTAATATCGTTTTAAATCCATGACCATAACCTCACAATGGCCCTCAGGTATTGAGTCAGTTCACTGTGTTTGTTTCCCTAACTGTTAAGTCTTCCATTTTCCTTGATGACTATTTCAAAGTTCCTCGTTTCTCAAATCACCCAAACCCTTTGCCCTTGTCTCTTTCCGGTCCACCATCACATCTACCACCTCACTTGTATCTCTGCTCACATAGTCGGCTTTCCTTCTCATTGCTATGGATCAACTACCTGTGGAAGGCCAGGTCCTCCACTGGATCATAGCTCTTCCTACCTACTCAAGACCATTGTCCCAGCAATTTTTTCTTTTCTCTCTTTGTTGTTAAATTTCCCCGCTCTCCTGAATCATTCACATGAGCATAGAAACATGCTGTCAGTGTGTCTAAAAAGCCAATAAACTTTCCTTGACCCATATTTCTTTCCAGGGACTGCCCCGCTTCTCTACTTCCCTTTTCACTAAAGGTCTGTCTCTGCAATATCCATCCACTTGCCCTCCTTTTCATACTAGATAGTCTCACATTGCCAAATCCAATGGTCAATTTGCAATCATCTTATTCGACCCAATTTATCATTCCTCATTCCTTGAAGGACTTCATTTTTCTCCTAGAAAACACCTCACCCCGAGTTCTTCTCATACTTCACTGTATGTCTTTTCTGAACTTCTTTGCTGGCTCATCCTCACTACCTTACCCCTACTAGAGTGTCCCTGAGTTCAGCCCCTAGGCTACTTCTCTCTTCTACCTACACCATCTTCTTGGGTGACCTCATCCAGTTTTGTGGCTTTAAACAGCATTTATTTGCTGAGGATTCTCAAATTTATTTCAGGTCCAGAATTTTTTTTTCTGATTTTATGTGTGATATCCTTATTTGAATACCTATAAGCTTCTCAAACATTTTCAAATCGAACCACTGGATTACATATCCACCAGCCCCTCCACCATAAATCTGCTTTTTCTGTACTCTCCCATCTCTGAAAATGGAAACTCCATTCTTCCTATTGCTCAGGCCAAAAACCTTGGTGTCATTCCTGATTTTTCTTTTTCTTTTATATCCTATGTTCAATCCATTACCAAATCCTGTCATTTCTACCACCAAAATATATGGTGAGCTAAACCATCACATCTGTCACATGGAAATTCTCTTACCTGGTTTCCTTACTTCTACTTTTTACCACCCTACGATCTATTCCCCACATAGAAACTAGAATGATCTTTTTAATACCAAAGGGGTGACTATGGTATTAAAAGGGGGTGACTATGGTATTAAAAGGATCATGGGTATTAAAAGGATCATTCTAGTTTCTATGTGGGGAATAGATTGTAGGGTGGTAAAAGTAGAAGTAAGGAAACCAGTTAAGAGAATTTCCATGTGACAGATGTGATGGTTTAGCTCAGCATGGTCGAGGTTGAAATGATAAGTACATATATATTGGTGGTAGAAATGACGGGATTTGGTAATGGGTTGAACATGGGATGTAAAAGAAAAAGAAAAAATCGGGAGTTTGGGTGCAGTTGGGTATAAAATCTTATTGAAGGACATAAACAAGATGCAGTCATTTAGAAAGAAAATCTATGCTTTTGCATGAGATGATTTCATAACTCAAAAATTTCCATAAAATAAACAAATTAGACAAAATTTAATTAGAATATCTTTAGATTTGTAGTTTGTTGGAATTAGATAATAAGACCTTGAAAATCATTTGAGAGATTAAGTATGTAAGAAGAGCCAAGAAAAGTATAAAAAATAATGGTGAGGTAATATTGCCTTACTAAATGTTCAAATACTTGATTAAGTATCAATTATTCAAACATACTGTATATCATGTATATTATTCCATTTTATGCTGCTGATAAAGACATACCTGAGGCTGGATAATTTATAAAGAAAAAGAGGTTTAATTGACTCACAGTTCCCTGCGGCTGGGGAGGCCTCGCAATCACGGTAGAAGATCAAGGGACGTATTACATGGCCGCAGGCAAGAGAAAGAATGAGATTTCTTTCATATTTGAAAGAATAAATTTCTTTTATATTTGCTTAGATTTGAGATCCCAAATTATCAACATTTTATTTATTTATTTATTTATTTTTTAATTATTTATTTATTTTTAATGATTTTTGTGGAGAGAGAAATAAATGAAACTATATATAGAGAATAATGATCTTCTTGGTAGGAAACTGGGCAACGTGTCTGAGGGGGGAAATTAATCAAATAGTATCATTTCAGGAAATTTTTACTTTTGTTCTATTTGAGATTTTTAAAATCAGTGTATTAATATAATCTGTAAAAAAAGAAGAAAGAAAAGTTATTGTAATTGCGGAGGAAAATAAAAAGGGATATAGATAGAGACTAATTTGCTCTTGAAGAAGCAAGTTAATCATTTTTTGCATTGAGGTCAATATATCCCCTTAAACATGACTGTTGGTCCTATCTATAAACCAATCTCTAAAGTAGTTAAAACATGAAATAGGGGCTAACATTAAAAAAATTGGTTGTTTTACGTAAGAGTCACATGGACTATTTGTGAATGACATCCTGAGTTGTGCAATGCACAGTCCGCACATCCATCTACAGGAGCTCTGGCTACAGGAATCCACATTGATCAGAAGCTTCTAGATGATTTTATGGCAAAACACCTCAAATGGAAATCTGTATCTTCACATTAAAAGTAAAAGCAAGAAAAGAAAAATCTTGAACAACCTTTTATAAACAAATGGAAGGGAACAAACATATCAACATGAAATTAAATTGTAGGCTAATGAATAAACATATGAATCCCATCTTTATAGGTTTGCTTGCTAAACAGATGGTCCCAGAGCAGGCGAACAGTTCAACCTTTGGCTAGAAGAAAGGGAAGAGTCAGGTGTACACACTTCTACAAAGATATTCTCATGAAATGTGATTAATTGATTCTTGGACTGACCCACTCATTTCACAAACTTCAACTAAAAGACTACTGGTACTAAACAATGTACTGGGCTATGAGAGGAGAGGCTAAGGATAAATATGACATGGTCCCATAGCACAGAAAATGTATATAAAGTTATAAATAAGGATATTACAATTACACTAATTATTGAAACCTAAGTCGGCAACTGTTTTTTTCTTCAAGAGAAGGAACTCTAACATTCTGCTAAAAGTCTACAGGATAAATTGAACATATCTCAACATTATACACTTGACTAATAATTAAATCAGTTTTATTTTCAGAGTGGGGCTTTACTAGAGTACATGAATTTCTCAGGTTGTATTACCTCCCAATAGGTGTTCAATGATTTAAAGAAATGAATTGACAAGCATGAGGCCATTTCTAAGAGTACCAACTGCCAAGCCTCAACACATTGCAGCAGGAGTTTCAACAAAGGAAAAAGACAGTGAGAAGGAGATTTGTCTTCACTGAAACCTTCTATCCTTGTGATTCAGAATGAGTTTAGAAGTAGGAAGTTATCTGCTGTTTTCAGTCACAGGCACAGGAGCAAGGAAAGCCTTCTGATCCCTGGCTTTCTGGTCAGTCTTCTATAAGAAGCCAAGGTCTTCAGAGCAGGGTCAAGATCCTTCTTCCGTTTTATGCATTCTTTTTTATTGAAGCTCATTCGGTCATTTTAAAACATGCACTCTACTTTTATGTTTTTACTTCTGCCTGTTCTTGTTCATCGTGTTTTTTTGTTTTTGTTTTGTTTTTTGTTTTTTTTTTGCCATCTGCATAAGTCAGCTTGGGATGTCATAACAAAATGCCACAGGCTGAATGGCTTAAACAACAGAAATTTCTTTTCTCACAGTTCTAGAGACTGGAAGTCCAAGAGAAAGGTGTGTGTGCAGGGTTGGTTTCTCCTGAGGTTGGTTTCTCTCCTTGACTTGCAGATGGCTTCCTTCCCTCTCTGTCCTCACACGGCCTTTGCATCTCTGGTTCTCTGGTGTCCCTTGATATAAAGACACCAGTCCTATTGGATTAGGGTTAAATTAGGATGCTTATGACCTTATTTAACCTTAATGACCTCTTAAAGGCTCTGTCTCCAAATGCAGTCACATTTGGGGAGTATAGCTCAGTTGTAGAGAATTTGGCAGCAAATATAGTCACATTCCTAGGCTCTGAGGGATAGGGCTTTGACATATAAATTTTAGGAGGATACTTTTCAATCCATTACACCATCTGTTTCTGTTCCTCTTTCTCGTTCCAGTTCCTGTCCTTTTAATTGCTGCTTCTGTTGATCTTAAACTCTTTGGAGTAGATTCACAAATCTTCTCAGAGACCAAAATATGTATGTCTGTTGTCCCTAGTAGAACACTTCAGATTAATGCTAATGTTAAGAAGGAAAGTTAACCGGAACTGTGGGATAACATATAGGTCCTAGTTAGAAGGTGTTCAAAAGGTGCCTTTTTGTTTTAACTCTTCCTTTCATTAGGGCAGAGAAAATTACTTTTTTCAAAAATAACTTTTATTTTAGGTTCAGGGGTACATGTGCAGGTTTGTAACATGGTTAAATTGCGTGTTGTGGGGGTTTGGTGTACAAATTATTTCATCACCCAGATAATAAGCATAATACCTAATAGGTAGTTTTTTTTATCTTCACTCTCCTCTCACCCTCCACCTTCAAGTAGTCCCTGGTCTTTGCTCTTCCTTTCTTTGTGTCCATGTGTACTCAATATTTAGCTCCCACTTGTAAGTGAGAACATGTAATATTTGGTTTTCTGTTCCTGTGTTAGTTTGCTTAGGATAATGGCCTCCAGCTCCATGTATTTTGCTGCAACGAATATAATCTCATTCATTTTTATGGCTGCATAATATTTCATGGTGTATATGTACCACAATTTCATTATTCAGTCTACTGTTGATGGGGAATTTAGGTTGACTCCATGTCTTTGCTATTGTGAATAGTGCTGCAGTGAACATACATGTGCACGTGTCTTTATGGTAGAATGATTTATATTCCTTTGGGTATAGCCAGTAATGGGATTCCTGGGTCAAATGGTAGTTCTGTTTTAAGTTCTTTGAGAAATCACCATACTACTTTCCACAATGGCTGAACTGATTGACATTCCCCCCAGCAGTGTATAAGTTTTCCCCTCTCTCCACAACCTTGCCAGCATCTGTTTTTTTTTGTTTTTTTTTTACTGTTTAATAACAGCCATTCTGACTGGTAAGAGATGGTATCTCATTGTGGTTTTGATTTGCATTTCTGTAATGATTAGTGATATTGAGCATTTTTTATATGCTTGTTTTGGCCGCATGTCTTTCTTTGAAAAGTTTCTGTTTGTGTCTTTTGCCTGCTTTTTAATGGGGTTATTTTTTCTTGATTTCCTTAGGTTCCTTACAGATTCTGGATATTAGGCTTTTGTCAGATGCATAGTTTGCAAATATTTTCTCCAATTCTTTAGGTTGTCTGTTTATTCTGCTGATAGTTTCTCTTGCAGTGCAGAAGCCAGAAAATTACTTTTTTTGATTTAAAGAGCTGTTGTACACTATGTGATTTACAAAAATTGCTAACAAAATGCCCAACTCTTAGTTGGCTTTTAATAAATATTAATTCCTTTTGCTTTTCTTTCATTAACTTTAAGAGATTGTTATTGAAAGTAGATTTCTGGGAAGAGGTAGAGTTACCTTAGAAAAAATTATAATGCCTTCTAAAGCAGAAACAGGCACCATTACTGAACAATGATGAACCCAGAACACTTCGAAACATTCTCAGCTTTATCATGAATATACTATCCTAACAATTTCTAAGACACAGGGCAAAAGGATCTCTTAACATTACAGACAGCTAGTGTTCATTTCCACCAGGATTATATGAACCTGTGATGATTCTGTATGCATTTTTTTGCACATTTCCTCAAGACCCAAATATTTGCGCAATTATGTCTTATTAGACTCATTGACATCTTTCCTTTCTTCTCCTGATCTGCAGGTGTTAGTTGTATAGCAAGCCAATATTACCCCATCTTTTTTCTCCTTGTTTCTCCACCATCACCAGCAGGAATTCAGAAATATAAAAAACTAGATATGTGCAACTTTGTGCCAACAACTGTTTTCCCCTAGAGCCATCCGCTTGGCTGCCCATAATTCCCTAGGAGTTTCATGGTTTTCAGTGTAAATCAGCTTGTTTATATCTTTTGTTTTGTTTTAAACATAGAAATCTGATTATAGCTAGTGGGTTTTGCTAGACTGTAGAAATTACTCTCAGAAGAACTGGAGGGGATTTAGGAAGTTTATCTATTGGCTGAAATTTTTAAGTAGCAGTCCACGGAGGTAATTTACATTAAATAAAAAGCAGCATGGGGCTGCCTTGGGATTTGCAGGGCACTTTTGTTAGAAATAAAAATATCATACTTCTGACCAAAATGGATTGAATGGTTCAATGCCAACAGTGTTCTTTTCATCGGTAAACAGTTCCAAAAATCCAGCAAGTGAGAAATGAAACACTGATTTGGTTCAAAATTGAAACCTCCCAGATAAATTTAATACTTATGCCAAGTATCAAAGATTTTTGCATTCAAAATATAGAGCTTTGGGCTAAAGTAACAGGGCAGCACATTTTACTACAAATGTGGTTAGTTGAAATATCTGTGCTTATGAAGTTTGCGATTCAGTGGAAATGGGAGAAGAGTATTTGGAATGCAAGAATTTAGATAAAGAACACATGTATTAGAATATACTTATACTTCTTCAGAAGTCAAGTTGGGGATCACATAGAGTGAAAGCTGTGTTTCCTGGCACTTGATACCCACAAAACCCTAGGAATAGCTATGTCTTCTGAGTTCTTGAGACAAAGAGTAAGCATTAGGAAGGAGCGTTAACTGGAGCAGAGTGTGCAGTAGGTTGGTAATAGCTAGGAGATGTTTAAAAGCTGCTTTAAAAAAAAAACATTTCTTTTGTTTGGGATAACTAGCAAGCCTTGTAACTCAGGAGTCTTTTAGACTATGATGATTTATAACAAAAGTTACTAGCAATTGCATGACTCTTAGTTGTCCTCTAATAAATGTTAATTTCCTTCCCTACCTCCCTTTCTCCTTAGAGGTTTATTTAGGTTGGTGCAAAAGTAATTGCAGTTATAAACTTTTGCACCAACCTCAATAAATTTCAGAGAAGCCAGCAGGGAAGTAACATACATTAACCCATAATCAACTTGAGTTTTGACTAGTAGATCTTTTCTGTTTCCCATATATTTTGAATGTAAACATGAATTTATTTATTTTATACACAGACATATATGTCTGTGTTTGTTGATATGTTAATGGTGAATTTTGATAATGTATATTCATTGAAATAGATTATGACTTTAAAATAATAAATTCTAAAGTTTCTAGGTGCAGGACCTAAAGCATAGGGTTAGCAAAAGGAATTATAGAATCTCTGAACACCATTCTGAAAGGAAACTTAGAGATTATCTACCTGATCCCTCCTCATAATTTTTCAGATGAAGAAATGAGGCCTGATAAGGTGAATTGATTTCCTTTGTCTATGACAGTGACCTCAGTGGCAGCAAATCTTTCCTGGAAACAATAAAAAGTCATTTGGAGCTAGTTCTGATGGATCTATCATTGATCAAGTTGGATAATATTCTTCTTGAAGCAAAATATTTCATGAAGTGCATAAAGGAGTTACTAAGACAATCAAAACCCTGCCTTTTCTCCCTGCCCCAACCCCCATTTCTAGAAGAAAGTTGCAAAAACCTTTAAAATAATAACTGTAACATTGAAAGAAAGTGTCCAGATTTCTAGGTTTATTTTGAATGATGACTCTCATTTGGATGTGTGAGTTCCAAAGTGTATGTTTATTTTTTATTTTAACTAGGGACATTATTTGAGTTTTTCTCCTATAGGAGGGTGGACTTAGATCTTTGGACAAATGCCCCATCATCATTGATTTCTGTACCATCACAATTGTGCAACCAAGAACTCAAAACAAACAATCATAAAATTGCTCTTGTCTTTTGCAAATCAGAAAAGAAACAAAATATTGTTCTCTGATAATTTTAAATTATTTTAATAGTCTTACTGAGGCACTCTGGTTTAGAGATCTAAATATATGTTCAAATTGCTTGGCTTATTTTTAATAATTAGCTCTGAAAGTTTCCTTAGTATGCTCTTTTCTAATTATTGGCAAATCAAAACATATTTATATGCGATTCAGAGAATGTGTAATATTATACTTGAATTTTATCTGATGCATCAATAACATTTGTATTTCTACCTATAAAAATCAATTATATGAATCTATCATCATAAATGTATTTTGTCATTTATTCAGCTACATTTACTATTTCTAACTGAGCAGAGATAGCTAACTGCTTACCCAATATCCATTCCCCCTTCTTCCTGGGCAGTGTGCCCAATGAGGAAAAACAACATTTCCTCACATTGACCAATGAAATATAAGCTGCAATGTCTTCAAAGTCTCATGCCCTTTTGCTCTTACCCTTTTTCTTTCTCTCAGTTGCCTGGCATGTAGTCCTGATAGCTGGAGTTTCAGCAGTTACCTTGAAACATCAGGAAACCTTTAGGATAGACACCAGTGCCAAGGAGGGTACAGCAGAAAGATAAACAGAACTTGGATCCCTGATGATAGCCCCTGGAGTACCTACTTTCAGATTTCTTTTATTTGAGAGAAAAGTAAACCCATATGTTTCTAAGCCATCATTACCACACACTTTCTGTTCTACACAATGGAATGTAATCCTTTCTGATTTGCTAACCTCAAGCTCACCAGACTTTTTTCAGCTCAAGAAAGTCTTATGGCTACCTATTGCTTATTGTAAAAGTATAACCAGTTCTGCTTAATCCAGAGTATCCTACAGAAAATATGTTAAGTAATTCCAAGGGGCACAATTTTCTAGAATGCAATGGGAATAGAGTCATCCAATGGAATATAATATAGTATCTCAGTATGGGCCTCAAAAATTGCAGCCATCAATGACACAGTTTAAATTCACACAAAGAGCACACCCAGAGTGGTATAATATTATTTTCTGTATGGTAAAATTAAACATAAAAACATCTATTGCGTAATTCCATGCAAAGTAAGTTGTACTTTAAAAAAAAAATGGTAAAAGAAAATGAAGAAACGAATGGTTAGATAAACATACAGTAACAAAAGGAAAAACTCAAGGCAAAACTCAAATGTTCAAGAGAATATGGAAACCAAAAAGAAGACCTATAGTTCAGCCACTTTGGGCTGAATCAAGAAATATGTTCTACAAACTTAGCCAATCTACCTATATTCTGGGAATAAGGAAGTTGAAAAGTACTTTATTAAATTGAGGGGAGGAAGTAGGGCAGAACTGAAAGTGATTACAAGCTTGTGAGAAGTAGTAGAGAAATATCTAGGCAAGAGTAGGCCCAGCTCAGGTCAATGAAGATAAGTTTCTAGAAACCAGAATTTTAAAAAATTTTAATTGTGATAAAAAACACATGACAACATGACATAAAATTTACCATCTTAACCATTTTTAAGTGTTCAGTAAGGTTAACTGTATGTACATTGTTGTACAGCAGACCTGTAAAATTATTTCATCTTGCCAAACTGAAGCTCTATATCCAGTGAAAAACAAAGCCCTATATCCCCCTTTCCCTAGGTCCTGGCCATCACAATTTTACTTTCTGGTTCTATGGATTTGACTACTTTATATAAGTGGAATCCCACAATATTTGCCTTTTTGTGACTCGCTTATGTTAGCATAATGTTCTCAAGGTTCATCCTGTTTCAGTATGTGACAAGATATCCTTCTTTTTAAAGGCTGAATGCTATTCCATTGTATGTATAGACCACAATTTGTTCATTTATCCCTCAATGAACATTTGGGTTGCTTTAACCTCTTGGCTAATGTGAATAGTGCTGCTATGAACATGGGTGTGCAAATATCTGTTTCAGATCCTGCTTTCAATTCTTTTGGATGTATCCCCAGAAGTTGGATTGCTGGATCTTATGGTTAATTCTATAATTCTACTCTTAGTTTTCTGAGGAACCTCCATACTGTTAACATAGCAGCTCAGCTGCACTATTTTACATTCACCCATGAGGTACAAGAATTTCCTTTCCTCCACATCCTTGCTAACAGTTATCTTTTGTCTTTTTGATAATTACCATTCTAACAAGTGTGAGGTGGTATCTTTGTTGTTTTGACATGCATTTCTCTGGTGCTGAGTGACGTTGAATATCTTTTCATATGTTTTTTTGGCTGTTTATATATCTTATTTGGAGAACTGTCCATTCGAGTTCTTTGCCCATTTTTAAATCAGATTTGTTATTGTTGAGCTTCAAAATATATTCTGGATGTTAATCCCTTATCAGATACGTGATTTCCAAATATATTCTCCCGTTTAGTAAGTTGCCTTTTCACTTTGTTAATTGTTTCCTTTGATGGGCAGAAGTTTTTAAGTTTGATACAATCCTATTTGTCTATTTTGCTTTTGTTGCCTATACTGTGGTGTCATATCCAAGAAATCATTGTCAAATCCAATGTCATGAAGCTTTTACCCTATGTTTTCCTCTATAAGTATAATAGTTTCAGGTCTTGTGTTTAGGTTCTTAATTCATTTTGAGTCCCTTTTTGTATATAGTATAAGGGTCCAATGTATTCTTTTGCATGTAGAAATCCAGTTTTCCCAGATTATTAAAGAGACAGTCCTTTCCCCATTGTGTCATCTTGGTACCCTTTTTAAAGATCATCTGACCATACACCTGATGGCTTGTTGCTGGGATCTCTAGTCTCTTTCTTGGTCTATATGTCTGTCTTTATGCTAGTACCATACTGTTTGGATTACAGCAGCTTTGTAATAGGTTTTAAAATTAGGAAGTGTGAGGGCTCCAACTTTGGTCTTCTCTTTCAAAGATTATTTTGTCTACTCAGGGTCCCATGAGTTTTTAGGATTTTTTTTTCTATTTCTGCAAAAAATATCATGGAAATTTTAATAGAGATTATATTAAATCTGTAGATCATTTTGGGTAAAATGGTCATTTTAACAATGTTAGTCTTCTAATCCATGAACATGGGATGTTTTTCCATTTATTTATGTCTTCTTTAATATTTTTAAACTCCTTGATTAAGTTTGCTGCTAAATATTTTATTACTTTAAATGCTATTATACACGGGATTGTTTTCTCAATTTCTTTTTCAGATTGTTCATTGTTAGTGTATAGAAACGCAACAGATTTTTGTATGTTGCTTTTGTATCTGGCAACTTTGTTGAATTCATATATTTGTTTGAATAGTGTATGTGTGTGTTCTTGAGAATTAAAAACCCAGAATATTTTTAGTAAGTCATAATCCTACAAAGGGCATTAGTAGATCATTGCTTTACTTGGGATTATTCATTCAATTCCATGTTCTTTCAGTGTCAATTAATTGAATGCTTACAATTCTAAATACTGGGAGTACAATGGTAACCATAAACCTCAGATTTCTGCTTATGTAGCTGACATTCTAGTGAACGAGGGAAAGAAAATAAATTAACAAGTAAACAAATACACAATTTTAGATAGTAATGAGTTTTGAAGTAAACACATCTAGGAGTGTTAGAAAGAGCTTGACTAAATGAGGATCTACTTTATATAGTGTGTTCAAAGAAAATCTCTCTGTGTTGTGATATTCAAAATAGGCTCTAAGTGATGAGTATGAAGCAGCTGTTCAAAGCAGAGTAGCATTCTAGGTGGGAGGAGCAGCTAGTGCAGAGGCCCTGGGTCAGAACAAGCTGGGTGTGCTTGAAGAAAGGACAGTATGGCTAGATAATCATGAGGGAGGGAGGGGTTTTTAGGAGAAGAAATTGGGGAGGCATGCAGAGACCAGGGTTTCTAGGTCTTCAAAGGAATATCATAAGTCCGGATTTTATTTGCATAAGAAGCCACTAGTGGGTTTTATGGAAAAACATGATTTATATTTCAAAACAATTACCCTTGCTACCATATGGGACATGGACTATAGATGGGGAAGCATGGAAACGAGATCAGTTTGGAGGTTGTTATATTAGACCAGGTGCAAGAAGATGGTGGTTTGGAGTAGTTCTGTATCAGTGGAGATGTAGATCCTACTTGAATGTATCAGTCTGAATAAAATAAAGCTGTACAAAGTTTAACCATGCTTTGTGTGGTTCTTAGGTGATGTTTACTGACACAATGTATGCAAAATAAGAATATTGAAATAGAATTTCAGGGCTATAGCTTTCAAGGAGACGTCAAATCTAGGAACGGTGGCCATGGATGTGGCAAGGAAGACTGAGAGCCTGGCATTTAATGTTTATGGGTAAAAAATCAAGTTTTTGTGTTTGCTCAGTCATGAGTTTAATCGTTGTCATGCCTTGCTTAGGGTTAAGAAGGTTTCTTATTAATTTGTACAGGAACAAAAAAGAAAAACAGCACATAATTAAGCTGATTTACACTTAAAGATGTTCTGGAAGAATAATTTGGTGTGGAGGGATTATTAGACTCACACGTCTAGAATATATGATCCGTATCAACCCAGTTGTAAACCTTTGTCTTAGCTGAGCTCTTTCTCTGGTTGATTTTGCGTCGCAAATCCTGTTCCACTTGTCAATTGGAAGTAGATTTGTGTTTTATCTTCTAATCTGGGTTCAAATAAACTGGTGTACTTAAAGGGAATAATATTGTAAAACTCCCCCAGATTTCAGCAGGGAAAGGAAGGTTCTCTAATCCATTTAGCCACAGTCTCTTCCTGGTATTTCATAGCCTGTAAAAGGGAAGCCGAGTACTAAAGTAGATTGAGTATTCTTTTGGATTAATGTCATAGGTTCTTCTAAAACAACGTTTAGTTCCATTGACCCATCAATCTATGCATTTTTTTAGTAATCCATTTATTCAGTTAATTTATTTAAGAAACCACAAGCTTCCTTGTTATATCTCCTTCTAAAGATTTTGAAGCTGGTGGCTACCAAGTAAAAGAAGCCAATATAAGTACAGTTTATGCACCAAATCCTTAAATATTTATATTCCTTTCTTTGGGGAGAAACTGGGATTCAAGTGTTCGTTCTCCTTACCTTCTGAATGTAGAGAATTTTGGCAGTTTTTTCCCTCTAATACAGTCATGTTGTACAACGATTTTCAATTAATCAAATTAGACAGGAAACAAAAAATGAACATTTGTTGAATTCCTACTTTGTGCTATGTATGTTCATATACACATCTTTAAAAAATATTATTTACCTTTCCACTTTAAAATAAAGTTATTTCAAACCTAAAGAAAGGTTACAAGAATAGTACAGAGAACTCCCTAAGTCCCTTTACCCAGTTCCCCTAATATGCCAGATTTGCTTTATAATTTTTTCTGTCTTTCACTCAGTCTCATATCATTTTTTTTCTGTGCTATTGGAAAGTGGGGCACATGCCTAGTAATCGTTTAACCTTCAATAGTTCTTCAATGTGTTTTTCTTAAAAACAAGGATATTTTCTTACATCTCCACAGTGTAGTTATATTCAGGAAAGTTGACATTGGTACAATATTTTTATCTAATTTACAGTCCAGATTCCCATTTTTATAAATTGTCCCTATAATGTCTTTTGTAGCATCTTTATTCTTTCAGCTCAGGATCTACCACTACACTCAATGGCTAAGTCTCTTTCATCTTCCTTATCAGGAACAATTCTTTAGCCTTTGTTTTGTTTTAGCTTTCATGACTTTGATATATTTTAAGAATATAGGCCACTTGTTTTGTTTTGGTAGAAAAAATATTTTGTAGAATTTTTTCCATTTGTTTGTTTGTTTGTTGGTATTTCCTCATGCTTAGATTTCAAGTCTGTATCCCTAATTAGAATATTACAATAGTTTATGTGTCCTTAACAGGGCATCATGTCTGGATGTACATCATATCCATATGTACCTCATCAGAGATGCTAATTTTGATCACCAAGCTAAGATATTTCATGTTTTTCCATTGTGAAATTAACATTTTTTTCCATTCTTAAATATAACAAGAAATTTTGAGGGAGACACTTGAGGCAATGAAAATCATCAGACTCCAACTCCAGCAGATTTGGCACCCACTGATGATTCTTGCCTAAACCGGTTCTAACTCCGATGGTTGCAAATAGTGATTTTCCAACTCACACTCCATACACACTTACCAGTTGGAATTCTACTGGAAGGAAGAGCCCCTCCTTTGCCACTAAGAATATTTATTTATTATCAGTATGAACTCATGAATTCATACCTTATTCATTGCATCATAACCCATTACTACTTAATTGTTCTAGATTTGACCAGTAGGAGCATCTTCAAGCTAGCTCTGTGTGTGTGTTTTTTTTTAAGTACATTTAAAAACACTTTTAATTTTAGAATAATTTTACAGAAAAGTTGTAAAGATGACACAGAGAATTCCTGCATACCCTGCACACATTTCTCCCTATTACTGACATCTAACTATGGCCCATTTGTAATAACTAAGGAAACAACATTGGCACATTACTATTATTAACTAAACTCCACACTTTATCCAAATTTCACTAGTTTTTTCCTAATGTCCTTTTTCTCTCCCAGGATCCTATTCAGAATACCACATTATGTTTAGCTGTCATGACTCCTAGCCTCTTTTGGTCTGTGACAGTTTCTCAGGCTTTCCCTGTTTTTGATAATGACAGTTTTGAAGAGTACTCACCTGTGTCTTTTTGACAAGCCCAATTACTTTTTTTTTTTCTTTTTATTTACTACTTCCTTACTTTCTGGCACAAGAAGATGTTTCAGGCTCGTTTTATTACTTCTCTACTTTAGTTCTGGAATTTGCCATTTCTTCAAAAAGCCCTTGGTCCCTTTAATGGAAAGTGGCATTTAGAAACTAATATGTGGGCACCAAATAGGCTTATTGATACCGAGGTGCCAAGCGCCATTGATTCTAGGCCTTTCAGCAAAGAGAATTAGGAGATATAGATATAGATATAGATACAGATACAGATACAGATACAGATATAGATATAGATATAGATATAGATATATAGATATAGATTTCTACGGATACCTACAGCATTAGCCCAACTCCGTCAAGGCTCTTTTTTTGCCTTGCTCCCTTTCACCTTGTTGTCTCCGTCTTCAGCAGTGACGCAGCACTTCCAACAGCATCAATACTTACTCAACCATTTGTTCATTTGCTTAATTCCACAATACACATAAATTGGTTTCAAAATGTTTACACCAACATCACTACAAAATAACAAACCTACACAAGAGTCCAGAATTTGTTTGCAATGTTCTTTTCTTCCTAGACAGAAGGTGTACAGTCATATTCTTCATTTCAATGGGTACTTTAATGAATTCTTTTTTGGCCCTTTCAGTGAACTTATGTTATTCATTTGAATTGCAGATAGGTTCATTTGATACTGTTTGCATTCAGTTTTAGGTTTTTTCCTCCCTACCTCTGTGAATTTCATTAATTAATTAATTACTTTTTACTTTCTAGAAGAGGAACCAACAATTTTTTTTTCTGTAGATTTCCAGATGGTAAATATTTTAGACTTTGTGGACCACGCAGTCTCTATTCTACTACTCAACTCTGCTGGTTTACCAATAAACCAGTAAAACCTTATTTACAGAAACAGACAAAATGGCCTGCATTTTGTCTTCAGGCCATTGTTTGCTGACACCTGTTCTAGAACACTAAAATGCCTCTCAAAATCAAAACTATGTATAAAAGGTATATTCATAGAAATGTAACTTCTTCTACTGTCTCCTCCACATTACGGCTTATTGTATTTTCCAAAGATGATCACAACATCTTCCCTCCTCATGGTCTTCTGCAATGCAACTTTGCTATTTTCTCATCAAGAGGCAGAGTCTATGTCTCTACCCTCTGGAATGTAGGTTGGCCCTATGACTGCTTTGACCAATAAATGTGGTGGAAATGATGCTGTGTCAGTTTTGGTATTCTGTTTCCTGCCCCTTAGAATGTATATTTGGGGAGCAGACCTCATTATACAATAAGCCCTCAGCCTTATTACCTAAGCCACATGTAATAACCTTAACTTCTTTGGGACCTCCATATTGTGAGGGAGACCAAACATGATGTAAAGAGAAAACAATGCTGCCAGCTATTTGTGCCATCCAGTTCCAGGTGCCAGACATGTGAGTGAAGAAGCCATCTTGGACACACTCACTCCAGGAGATGCCACTCGACCCAGGCACACTGCCTCAGTTGAGTGGTTCCAGCCCTCTAGCCATTCAAGCCACCCCAGTTGAGGCTTCAGATACTATGCAGTGAAGAGCTGTTGCCCACTATGACCTGCCAGAATTCATGACTCATCAAATCACATAGTTGTTGAATGACTGTACCAGTTTTGGGATGATTTGTTAAACACTAACAGATAACCGAGAACACATCCTTTTCTCCCTACCATCACCACCACCATTGTATTAGTTTTCTAGGGCTGCTGTAACAAAGTACCAAAAATTAAGTGGCTTAAACAACAGAAATTTATTGTCTCACAGTTTTGGGGGCTAGACGTCCAAAATAAAGGTGTCTGTAGGGTTGGTTTCTCCTTAGGGCTGTGAGAAAAGGATCTGTTTTAGGCCTTTCTCCTTGGCTAGTAGATGGCCATTTTCTCCCTGCCTCTTCCAGTCACCTTCCTTCTTCACATGTCTCTGTGTTCAAGCTTCCCCTCTTCATGATGACACAAGTCATAATGAATTGGGTCCCTTTCTAATGACCTCATTTTAAAAGTGATTACATCTTTAAACACCCTATCTCCATATAAGGTCACATTTCGAGGTAGTAAGTGTTAGGACTTTAACATATGAATTTTGAAGGAACACAATTTACCTCATTCCTGTAGGTAGTCAATTTCATTTATTTTTTGTTTAATCTCTCTGTGTTGTCTTCCTGCAAAAACTAAGCAGATTTATGATATTTTCCTATTTCTCTTCTGTAATTTTTTTCCACTTTGCTTTTTTTTTTTAATTTAACAATATAGCCAAGAAAACACTCCATATCAATTTGTAGAGATTTTTCTCATTTTTTTTGTAGCTACATAGTATATCAATGCATATATAAACCATGGTTTGTTCAACCCATCTTCAGGTGTTTAGGTATGTTCCAATATTTTGCAATTACAAATAATGCTGTGATGAATAGCCATGTGCATATGTATTTTCATATTGTTTGAAGTGTATCTTCAGAGTAAAGTCCAAAAAGTAGAATTGCTGAGTCAAAAGATAAATGTGTATATAGTTATGTAGATATTGTCAAATTCTCTCCATAGAAATTGTGTAATTTTCTATTTCTATCAACAATTAATGTATAAAAGTTCATGTTTATCCATGGCCTCTCCAATAGAATACATTGCCAATGTGTTTAATTTTTGCCAATCTCTTAGGTGAGAAATGTTATCTGAGTACAGTTTGAATTTGAATTTCTCTATTATGAGTGAAATTGAATATCTTCTCATATGTTTAAAAGTCATTTTATATATATATATGTCTGTATATGTCTTTTGTTTATGTTTACATAATTTTAAAATCTATTTCCTCTTAATTTTTATATATTAGGGGTATTATTTCTTTATATGTTTCAATTATTTCCTCTAAATTTGTTATTTTATTTTTTATTTTGCTTGTAGTGAGTTTTTTTTGCCATAAATGAAAAAATTATGTAGTTAAATTTGTCATCTTTCATTGCATCTGCATTTAGAATCATGGAAAGTGTTTTCCTATACAAAACCCATGGAGGAATCCATTTTTGTTTTCTTCTATTACTTATATAGTTTTTTTGTTTTTTAAACATTCAGATCTTTGAACTATTTGGATTCTAATCTTGCATATGATGTGAGGAATGGATTTAACTGTATCTTTTTCAAATAGCTATCCAATTGTCCCAGCACTATATTTTTGTTTTTTTAGAGATAGGATCTCACTGTATTGTCCAGGATGGAGTACAGCAGTATGATCATAGCTGACTGCAGCCTTGAACTCCTGGGCTCAAGAGATGTTCCTGCCTCAGCCTTCCAGGTAGCTATGACTACAGGTGCATACCACCACATCTGGCTAACTAATTTTCTTCTTTTTAATTTTTATAGAGACTGGGGTCTCACTTTGTGACCCAGGCTGGTCTCAAACTCCTGGCTTCAAGCAATCCTCCTCTTTGGCCTTCCAAAGTGCTGGGATTACAGGCATAAGCCACTGTACTGAGCCCCAACACCATTTTTAAAAAGCCCCAGTGTTATGAAATCTCACTTTCATCATACACTAGATTTCCATAAAATGCTGATTCTACTTTTAGACTTTCTTTTTTATTCCATTGGTCTGGTTATCTCTGTGTGTATCATTACACTGTTTTAATTACTGTAGCTTTGTGACATTTTAATATCTGGTAGAGCTAGGACCCTTTCATAGCTCTTTTTCTTCCCAGCATTTTCCCAATTATATTCTTGCATATTTATTATTTGATGTGAACTTAATTATCAAGTTTTTCCACACTAGAAAAAAGCTTTTTGGTGTTTTAACTCAGGGAGAACTTATATCTTGATGGTGTTGAACTGTCCAAAATAAAACAATGTGAGGAGGAAGTATTTCGTAGTTTATATAGATTTTGAACATGATTTGTTAAGTTTATTTCTACGGTTTTTTTGTGGTTTATTTTTTAAGTCCATTTTGCTGCTATTGGTAAATTGTGCTTTCACTAGTCCTATTTAGATATTATTTGTGTATGTGTATACTATTGGCTTTTTATATTAATTTTATATTTTGCTTTTATTGTTTGAATTAGTTTTACATTAATTATCTAGGGTTGTCCAGGTGTATTATCATGTCATCTGCAAATATAGATAATATGTTTCCTTTCATGGCTCAAGTAATTTTTTGTCTAGTTGCATTAATTAATAACTCTAATATGATGTTAAATAACGATGCAGTTAGCATGGATCTTTGCCTTGTCCCTGACCTTGGTGGGAATGCTTCTAGTGTTTCTCTATTAAGTAATATTCTTGCTTCATGGCATATATGCATGTATGTATGTAAATGGATAGGTAGACATAGGTATGTGTATGTAGATATTTATGTGTGTGTGTGTGTGTATATATATATATATATATATATATATTTGTAATTATTTTGAGCTTGATTTTAGTACTTTAGGACCTGAGTTTTCCTTCAGCTGCTTCTTAGAGCACAGCTCTCTCTCTGGCTGCACTATCCATATTTATTGCTGTAGGTTGTTGCTACAAATGACTGCTACTCAATGTTTAATATAAATTATCAAAGGTATGAAGGAGAAAAATGACTTACGCTTGTGAGTGTACATCTCCAACTATTTACCCTAACGACTGCCTTGGAACTTTCTCTATTCTCTTGTCTCCATTTATTTTGGGCTAAGATTGCCCTCAAGCCTCTCCTACCTTCATGTTTTCTTCCCCTCTAAGCTGATTTAAAGCACTCTAAGCTATTTTTGTTTCTTTTTATACCTGATCTTGGCTATCTTTCAGGAATTCCTTCCCCTTTTTCTTTCGTTTTCCTGAATAGTCGCAAATTTATTTTGTCATTTTTCAATACCCTTTTTGCCATTTTGTGGGATTTAGGTAAGAGGAAGTGTTTACATGCCATTTTGATTTAATGTCCTGTTTAAACTTTTCATGTAGGTGAAGTAGTTCAGTGCTATTTGCCCAGAACTTTTCTGGGTATAGCACTGAAAGTCTTATCTCCCAGAAAACCTTTCAGTCTCTGTAAAATAGAGGAGTTGGTCACCTTATTTTCTGAGACAGTGGGAAATTTAGTTTAACTTTCTACATCTAGGTGGTTGGTCTAACAGTATCTTCTCCTACATACTCATGAATGGACAACTCAAATAACTAATGTGATAAGAATGGCAAAAATGTTTTGAGTTTTGCTGGGAGAGGAGGAATAAAAATATCTAAGAAGAGTATAGATATCCAAGAATGATAATATTGGTATGAGGTTCAAAGAAGCTATAATAGAACTATTGATATTACGCCATTCAGGCAGAAGGGGAGCTTCAGTGTCACTTCTCATACAAATACTGAGAAAAAAATAAGATGCAGTGCTGTCCCCCCATCTCCTCCCTGCCACCACACCTATCACATCCTCTATTTCAGTAATTGATTAGTTGACCCTAGGTCCACAATTTTACCATGTTATGTATCAAGGCATATATTTCTTCTACCTGTGTCAAAGCAAGGGTCTTACAACATATTTGCATGTATGAAACCTATGGTACTTGGAAGAATCTCATATGTGCACGTACTCATATGTGCATTGTCAGCCTATTAATGCTATGGAAACGTTTTACTTGCTCTAGGCAACAACAGTAACTCACATAATTGTGAATCAAGATAGACAAAAGCAAGAAGGTTGCCATCAATATGCAAATTAGGAATTAACTCCTTTCTATCCAGTGTTCATTTTGCCCTGCAGAATTAAGTTAGTTATATGGTCTCAATGTATGGCCTGCAGATTTTCTAGACCAATCATGATTCAAATATTTTATTTCACTGTCTACATGACTGACATTGATCTGCCCCATATTTTGGGTTTGAAAATACGGAGACTGTGACTAACTTAAATGTTAAACTACCACTGATCAGTGGTAAAATTTTGAACCACACAAAATGTGTTGGCGGCTCTTCCCTACTGTCTTAGGAGCATGTTCTCCTTCTTAACTCCAATGCCTTCCTTCTCATTTGCTTAGCCCATGTCACAGTCATCCCTGTCTCCCTTCACCCTGATGTCTTGTCCATGGAGCACTGTCTTCTTTGCTAATGTCAATGTCAGATGATAATACTTAAAAAACCACCTAGGAGTTCTCTCAGGTAATAATGATTTTGAGAAGTAAAAGAAACCAACCAAACAAAGAAACAAACCAAACAAACTTCAGGATTTCTGGATTCCACCTGGAAGGATGGGAGTTATGTGGTTATAGCCACAGTAGACACTGTGCCAAATCCTGCCGTGGTGGTTGTACAGCTTACAGACTGTGATGTAAATTTTGCCCATACAGGGATTTCTAGTGGCTGGACTTTTATCAAAGCTGGATCAATTTGGAAAATAAACCAAGAAGGTGTTTCAGGGAAGTATTTCCGGGCAGGGGAACCCAAAATGTGGTCAAGATGAATGAGTAAATCAAATCGGAGGGTAATACCAGGAGAATTAAGAATTGGCCCAGGTAAGGTGCAAACACAGGTTGGAGGGTAGTTCCAAGTTTAGTTTATGAAGAATGTATATGAAGATGAGGTGTGCCCTGAGCCATAATGTAGTATAATGTAAAAAAAAAGGGTGCCTACAGCATAATTCTATGGAGTGATGCAAATCACTCCTGCAATTAGTGAGACAAATACTTCCAGATTAGGGTCCCAGCAAAAGTTACAGTTTGTCAGCTCTTATCATAACATTGGTACTAAAATTAAAGTGTTCTAATTTTCTTACCAAATGTAAAAGTGATCATTGAAATGATCAATGAAATGAAAAGTTTTGCAGTGGCTACTGTAATAGTAAGTGACATTGATAAGTGCTTAGAGTAACAGCAAGTCAACAATTAAATTTATGCTTATAGCTCAATCTCTAAAGATATGAAAAAGTTGATTGGAAGTTAGAATATATACAAAATGACATTTAAGATGAAAGTTTATATACCGGTGAAAATATATTACTAGAAACACGTAACTTCCCTGTGCCAGCACTGTTCCAAGCACTGTATAGTAAGCTCTCAGTTAATGTCATCAATAGGTTCTCAGAAACTGTGACTTTGAGGGAAATTATGTATAGGGAAATCAATTTTACCATAGGCTAATTGATATAAACAAGAGTTAAGCTCATATAGTGTATTTCTGGTCACACATGCATCATCAAATTTGTAAATAAAGACCCAAAACACTTCTAATCTTAAACATTGAAATAAATGTGAGTATACACACATTTCAGAAAGATTAATGAAAACAAGTAAGATAACTATTTATGGCCAGGCGCAGTGGCTCATGCCTGTAATCCCAGCACTTTGGGTGGCCGAGGCAGGCAGATCACAAGGTCAGGAGATTGAGACCATCCTGGCTAAAACGGTGAAACCCCATCTCTACTAAAAAAAAAAAAAAAAAAAAAAAATTAGCCGGGCATGGCGGGCACCTCTAGTCCCAGCTACTCAGGAGGCTGAGGCAGGAGAATGGCAACCCGGGAGGCAGAGCTTGCAGTGAGCTGAGATTGCGCCACTGCACTCCAACCTGGACACAGAGCGAGACTCTGTCTAAAAAAAAAAAAAAAAGATAATTATTTACTCAGTTATTTTAGTTCAGGGTCTCAGGTAGCCAGAACCTATCCCTGCAGCTCAGGGCCGCAGACAGGGACAACTCTGGACAGGACATGCTCACACACAAAATCACACTCACTCACTCAGGGACCATGTAGCCAATGAATCTAACTTGCATATGTTTTGGGATGTGGGAGGAAACCAGAGTACATGGAGAGCACCCATGTGGACATGGGAAGAACACACAGACTCCACACGGACATGGGAAGGACACACAGACTCCACGCAGACATGGGAAGGACACACAGACTCCACGCGGACATGGGAAGGACACACAGACTCCACGCGGACATGGGAAGGACACATAGACTCCACGCAGACATGGGAAGCACATGCAGACACCACACAGACAGTGGCCCTGACTGCGTGAAATTTTTTTTCTGAATTCCAAGGGAATCCATTTTTTTCCCCTCATCAATGTTATAACAAAATAAAGCTAAACAAAATGACATTATTTGAGGACTTTCTGTGCACACATCGACAGATTTTACTCTTTTATTCAGGGAAAGCATAAAGATTCAGTTCAGAGAATGAAAAATAATATAATGAAATGACTTGACAAAGTAAAGTTTTATAACTAACAAAGGAGAATCTCAGAGCACAAGTACACTTTGTGGCACCAGATGTGTCCAGGAATGTTTATGGGAGTGCCTTCTAAGTAGGGAGTGAGACAGAAAAGCTAATAATTCAATACTACATGATGAATGCTGTGTCGGGCTGGGTAAGAGGACAGAGCATGGGGAGTGACTAACTCTGCATGGGCAGGGAGGGGAAAGCTTTAAAGAGAAAATGACATCTGAAAAGACAGTGATTAAAAATGGAGACTTCTTTAGTTCTTTTGAGCTTTGTATAAAGAAACTTCTTAAGAAAATGGAATCCTCTGAGGGTAGTCCTTTGAAATAGGACTACGTATTTGAAACCAATTTTCCCTGAGCCGCATGTCCAAATCAAGCGATGACTTTCATTGTCTGAATAAGACACGATGTCTTCTTGATACTTAGTGGTCACTGCTGTTCAGCTAATCTCTCGTTTTTGTTTTTTTGAGACAGGGTCTTGCTCTATTACTAGGGGTGGCGTTCAGTGGCCCAGTCATGGCTCACTGCAGCCTCCACCTCCAGGGCTCAAGTGATTCTCCTGCCTCAGCCTCCCAAGTAGCTGGGACTATGGGCAAACACCACCACACCTGGCTCTTTTTAAAATTTTTTGTAGAGACAGATTTTTGCCATGCTGCTCAGGCTGGTCTCGAACTTCTGGGCTCAAGTGATCCACCCGCCTCAGCCTCCCAAAGTGCCCTGATTACAGGCATGAGCCACAATGCCAGCCCTATTCAACTGATCTCTACGAGCCTGCCAAAATCTATTCCTGCCACTGAAGTCACATTCTTACCAAAGTCACTTCTCTTGGTTCTTAAACTTTATTTGGCAACTGTACTTAGCAAGTTATATAATTTGATTAAATATTTATATTTATGCTAATTGTACTTATGTAATTAGGAACTTAATTAAATGTTAAATAAGTCAATGAAATGTGAGTTTAAAAAGGTTATTATTCCTTTGAAAATATAATTGAAGCTTTGGAAGACTGTATAAAGTCTAGTCACAATAATAAAATTCTGTTGAATTATGTGTGGACAACTATAAAAGTTTCGGAAGGGGATTATAAAACTAGAAGGATTTTGAACACAGACTGCACTAATATTATATATAAGTGTTCACAAGCATCTTCTCTAAAGTGTCTTGCATCACTTTAAAGAAACCCGAGCTGGAAATCATAGATTATGCATCATGGACGTGATTTATGCAAGACAGATCTGGAACTCCAATCAGAGTTTTGATGCACAAAGAAAAGAAAGAATGTAGCTGTATATCTAATGATTGCCAATGAATGTAGACTTATATACTTTAAGTTCAAAATAAAAAATGTATAGTATTTATGTATTTTAATAATACACCACATGTTGTGGCTTGCTCCTGTAGCCACAGCTACTCAGGAGGCTCAGGTGGGAAGATCACTTGAGCCCAGGAGTTAGAGGCTGCAATGAGCTACGATTGTGCCACTGCACTTTAGCCTGGGTGATAGAGCAAGAACCTATCTCTAAAAACAAAACAAAACAAAACAATATAATTAAATAAAAATAATTTCCAGTTTAAAACTTTCTTTTTCTTAAGCAGCTAACAAATGGATCTAATTGCATTTGAAAAAAGACCATGTACAGTACCACAAAAACCATTTATTTTTCCTCTTTAATCACGGGTGGCATCATAGTAAACACAAGCAACTAGTATGAAAAGGTATGGGCATGTTTTCGCTGGTGAGTGAAAACTGATGATTAAGAAATCTGTGGAAAATCAAACTTCTGTTTCTGTCAAGACATAGTCTTTTCAAATATCAACTTCTTGAAAGTTGCCAGTAATGCACTAGGGTTTATGAGGGCAGAGCTGGCTTCGTGGACATGTGACCTGTGCAGTTGCACAGGGCTTTGTACTCGGAAGGGCCCTCGACTTGGTTGAAAGCTTTTCTATCACTGTCTTGAAATTCTTATTAACCTTTTCTTTGTGTTTTGTGAATGAAGTCTGGTGGGACAACGAGGCATGCTCTTGAGTAGAGGAGATGCCTGTGATATGCAGTTTGATAATTCCTAGCTACCTTATTTTAACGTAGTATATCCGCAATGCCTCAGGACTGTGGAATTCGGGTGGATCCACAGTGCATGGGAGTTCAGTGAGCCTAACAGTGAGTACCAGCTGAGTGCATTAAACATACCTATGACTGAGTGAGTGGAGACAAAAGGCCACACTTTGCTTTCTGTTAGAACCAGAACTTGCTTTGAATATAATGGCATTCTAAGAAAGAAGTCCCAAAGAACCTTGTGGAAGGTGGGATGATGACCTCCCCCTTCCAAAGATGCCTACATCCTAACACCTGGAAACTTGAATATCTTAGGTTATATGGCACAAGGGAATTAAGGTTACACCACAGATTTAAGAATGCTAATCAGCTGAGTTTTGTTTTTTGTTTTTTTTTTTTCTTTGAGACGGAATCTCGCTCTTTCGCCCAGGGCGGAGTGCAGTGGCGCTATCTCGGCTCACTGCAAGCTCCGCCTCCCGGGTTCACGCCATTCTCCTGCCTCAGCCTCCGGAGTAGCTGGGACTACAGGCGCCCGCCAGCGCGCCCGGCTAATTTTTTGTATTTTTAGTATAGACAGGGTTTCACCGTGTTAGCCAGGCTAATCGGCTGACTTTAAGTTGGGAAGATTACCTTGGATTATCTGACCATACACAATGTAATCACAAATGTCCTTAAGGAATGAAGCAGAAGAGAAATAACTGAATAGGTGGCAGCCAGAGTGGAACTTGGCCTGATCGTGTTGACTTTGAAGATGCAGGAAGCAATCACAAACCACACAGTAAGGGTGGCCTCTAAAAGCTGGAGAATGAAAGGGAATGGATTCTTCCCTGGAGCCTCTAGAAAGAATGCAGCTTGCTGACACCTTGCATTGAGCCCAGTGAAACTCATTCAGACTTCTGACCCCTAGAACTCTAAGATAATGCATTTGTGTTATTTTGAGCCAATAAGTTGGGGTAATTTGATACAGCAGCCATACGAAACAAATGTAAACCTTATAATATCTTTTCTTACTCATGCTACCTTCCTGTATTAGCCAGCTACTTGTTCTGAAAATGACGACACAGAAAATTAAAGGTAGGACAACCCGTAGTTCTTTTAATTTCAGTTCTTCCTTCCTCATTAATAAGCTGAAGTTAGTGTCCACAGAATTCAATTATATCAAGAAGTAAAGTAAAAAGAGTTGCATTACTTTTGTGAAGCGTTTCCACTGTTGTGGTGAGAATGGGATATATATGCATGTATGAGCTATGGAATACAGGTGGTATAATTTTGGTGATTCTGTATATGAGATAAATGCTCTTGTGTTTGCATTTAGAGCTAGAATTGCAAAATATAAAGATGAGTGGCAAGATTTGTGCTAAAACTTGAAATTTAATATTTACTTAGAACATGAAATAGTGATATGGTTTGACTCTGTGTCCCCACCCAAATCTCATCTTGAATTATACTCCCATAATTCTTCCCGTGTGTTGTGGGAGGGAACTGGTGGGAGATAATTTGAACCATGGGGGTGGTTTTCCCCATACTGTTCTCATGGTAGTAAATGAGTCTCATGAGATCTGATGATTTTATCAGGGATTTCCAATTTTGCATCTTTCTCATTTTCTCTTGCCACCGCTATGTAAGAAGTGCCGTTCACTTCCCACCATGATTCTGAGGCCTCCCCAGCCATGTGGAACTGTAAGTCCAATTAAACCTCTTTTTCTTCCCAGTCTCAGGTATGTCTTTACCAGCAGTGTGAAAACTGACTAATATAGTAAATTGGTACCAGTAGAGTGGGGCATTGCTGAAAAGATACCCGAAAATGTGGAATATCGGAACTGGGTGACAGGCAGAGTTTGGAATAGTTTGGAGGATTTCAGAAGAAGACAGGAAAATTGTGGAAGTTTGGAACTTCCTAGAGACTTATTGAATGGGTTTGACTGAAAGCCTGATAGCAATATGGACAATAAGGTCCAGGCTGAGGTAGTCTCAGATGGAGATGAGGAACTTGTTGGGAACTGGAGGAAAGATGACTCTTGTTATGCTTGTTATGTTTTAGCAAAGAGACTGGCGGCATTTTGCCCCTGCCCTAGGAATTTGTGGAACTTTGGACTTGAGAGAGATGATTCAGGGTATCTGGTGGAATAAATTTCTAAGCTGCAAAGCATTCAAGAGGGAACTTAGGTGCTGTTAAAGGCATTCAGTTTTATAAGGGAAGCAGAGCATAAAAGTTCAGAAAATTTGCAGCCTGACAATGTAATAGAAAAGAAAAACTCATTTTCTAAGGAGATATTCAAGCTGGCTACAGAAATTTGTATAAGTAATGAGGGGCCAAATGTTAATCCCCAAGACAATGGGGGAAAATGTTTCCAGGGCATGTCAGAGGTCTTCATGGCAGTCCATACCATCACAGGCCTGGAGGCCTAGGAGAAAATGATTTCCTGGGCCAGGCCCAGGGTCCCTGTGCTGAGTGCAGCCTAAAGACTTGGTGCCCTGTATCCCAGCTGCTCTAGCCATGGCTGAAATGGTCCCACATAGAGCTCAGGTCATGGTTTCAGAGGGCGCAAGCCCCAAGCCTTGGCAGTTTCTACGTGGTGTTGAGCCTGCAAGTGCGTGGAAGTAAAAAATTGGGGTTTGGGAACCTCCGCCTAGATTTTAAAACATGTATGGAAATGCCTGGATGCCCAGGGAGAGGTTTGCTACAGGGGTGGGGAGCTCATAGAGAGCCTCTGCTAGGACAGTGCAGAAGGGAAATGTGGGATTGGAGCCCCCACACGGAGTCCATACTGGGCCACTGTCTAGTGGAGCTGTGAGAGAGGGGTACCATACTCCAGACCCCAGAATGGGAGATCCACCGACATCTTGCACCGTGCACCTGGACAAGTCACAGACACTCAACACCAGCCCGTGAAAGCAGATGGGAGGAAGTCTGTACCCTGCAAAGCCACAGAGGCGAAGCTGCCCAAGACCATGGGAACCCACCTCTTGCATCAGTGTGGCTGGGATGTGAGACCTGTAGTCAAAGGAGATCATTTTGGAGCTTTAAAATTTGAGTGCCCCACTAGATTTTGGACTTGCATGGGCCCTGTAACCACTTTGTTTTGGCCAATTTCTCCCATTTGGAATGGCTGTATTTACCCAACACCTGTACCCCCATTGTATCCAGGAAGTAACTAGCTTGCTTTTGATTTTACAGTCTCATAGGTGGAAGGAACTTGCCTTGTCTTAGATGAGCCTTTGGACTGTGGACTTTTGGGTTACTGCTGAAATGAGTTAAGACTTTAGGAACTGTTGGGAAGGCATGATTGGTTTTGAAATGTGAGGACATGAGATTTGCAGGGGCCAGGGGCAGAATGATATGATTGGCTTGTGCCCTCTCCCAAATCTCACCTTGAATTGTACTCCCATAATTCCCACATGTGGTAGGAGGGACCCGGTGGGAGATCATTTGAATCATGGGGGTGGTCTCCCCCATACTGTTCTCGTGGTAGGGAGTAAGTCTCATGAGATCTGATGGTTTTATCAGGGGTTTCTGCTTTTGCTTCTTCCACATTTTCTCTTGCTGTCACCACGTAAGAAGTGCCTGTCACCTCCCACCATGATTCTGAGGCCCCCCCAGCCATGTGGAACTCTAAGTCCAATTAAACCTCTTTTTCTTCCCAGTCTCGGGTGTGTCTTTATCAACAGTGTGAAAACAGACTAATACAAATAGCAAATTAAAGACACCACAAGAAGTTGAGAGATCACAGAGGAAAGAAAAAGTTTAATATGTTAGTACCATTAGTAGACCTTTTCTCTTGCTTTTTGAACAAGGGCCTCCACATTCTCATTTTACATGAGGCTGTACAATTCATGTAGCTGGCTTGTACCTCGACACCAGGAGAAAAGCTCCTCTCAAACTATCCATCAGATGCTGGCTTCTCTTTGGAAATCCAAGCAGGCACTCAGCTGAAGCTGAGCAGCTTCCTTCCTTCCAAAAGCCCAAGCCTGGTTATTCCAGGAATAACCCAAACCTCAACCCAAATCAACACACAGACTAAGACACCACTCTCCTGTTAGAAGAAACAAATGCAATGGAGATGAATGAGTCTAATTGGTTACAAAAGGCAGATATCCCAGAGAATTCTCCTGTGAGATTTATGAGAGCTGCTGAAACTGGATGGAAACACTTATTTGAGAAAAACGCTCTTCTCAGAGGCGTTGGAGGAAGTCTTTCTGGTTGACAATGAAACATACACCCCCAAAGATGGAGGCGGTGCCCTTAGGTTCCTGGTAAGTCTCCCAGAAGGCCAGGGTAGAGCAAGCAGCAAGCCTTCCACAAAGCTCACCGCAGGGACTGGCCCTGATGGATCTGCCCAACCTCTCACCTGCATGGATCTGTTGGGTGTTGTCCAGGTGTTTCTGGCCTGGGTTCTCCCCTTGCCCCTTGGTAATTCACTCCCTGAGTCTTTCCTTGAGTGACTCATCCAGTCCCCTTTTGTCTCCTTCTCAGGCACAGCCCCCAGACCCCTCATTCTGTAGCATTTGGAGCCCCTTGTTGTGGTGTGTTTTGGGCCCTTCCCCAGGCTGTGCCTGAGACCCTTCCCATGTCCTTCGTCAGCTGAGACTTTGCTGGGCTCCTCACATGGAAATTTCTTGGTGACTCCACTCAATCTCTTCCAGGTCCTCACTGCTCTGGCCCCTAAACTAAGAGGGCTTGATAGCGATGTCTGTCTTGGGCTGAGACATCCCTGGCAATTTGCCCTGATGCTACGCCAGGCCCAGAGACTCTTGGATCCTGCAGGCCAGGCCCCTACAGTGTTGGATGTGTGTCTTTTGAAGGTGGTGCTTGGGTTGCATCCTGAGCTCACTGCTGGGAGTAAAATGTCCAGGAAGAAGGAGCCTGGCAAGTGGCCTAGGAGGCAGGGCTGGGGAGGGTGAGGAGCAGGAGGACTCAAAGAATCCTGATATTTTTGGACCACAGGGAGGAAACTCCACAAACTTTCAGCTTCTTTTGCAACAAGAATCACTTAAGGAGCTCAATTTCAGTCAGAGTGATAGACTGCACTTCACCCACTGCCCTAGAGAAGGGTATTGCAAGGCCCTAATCTATGACGGAGAAAGGAGGATGAGTGTTGAAGTGGGGCATGGGTCTGTAGTACCAGGGCCGGATATGGGGGTGGTAACTGGCAGGGCTCTAGCCCAGAGCTGTGGCATGGCTGTGGGGTGGGAAAGTCTCTGTGAAGGGGAGTGAGTGAGCGGGCACCACTTACCTTCTTTAGGACAGAGGGGGCATGAGCTATCCCCACCTGGTTAAGCCAGGGAGGACCCTAGTGGAGAAGAGCTACCAGGGATGGGGACAATCACCCCTGAGTCTCACTGTGCAGGCGGAGGACACCCTGAAGAGCTGGCTCCACACCTGCGGTGCAGGGTGTTCCATGGTTGTGGGATGCGGAGGCAGCCAAAGCCTGCGCTGCTGCTCTCGTTGCCTTTGTTGCTCCCACAGGTTTGGATACCTGTGGTGTCCTGCTTGTCAACAAGTGACTCTCAGGTATTCCCAGTCTTCATTTGGTAGCCTGACCTCAGGATTTTGGAAATGAGCCCCACTTTATGCATTTTCCTCCAAAATCCAGACGTCCCCTCTCTGGATAACTTCTCTCCAGGTGTTCCTGGACATCACAGAGGGGGAGTGTAGCAGCTTCCAGACGCCTGCTTGCAGGGCCTCCCAGAGAGAGGCCTCTGGTGAGTGGCTAGAAATGAACTCTTGGAGGAGAATGGAGGGGGAGAAGGGAGTGGAATATGTCTGTGCCAGAACTGACACCAGGGGAGCGTGCAAGGGGCAGGCTGGGCGGTCCATGTCTGAGACTGTAGGGAAAAAGGGACCACCCAGCTGGGCTCTCTGGAGAGGGAGCACTCAGGACAGGGCACAGTAGGATTGCAATTGAGTCCCAGGAGTCAGAGTTAAAGTGGAGTCTGCCCAAGAAGGAGCAGAGAGGGTGGTAGGTGCAGATCACAGTCCAATGAATCAGTGAGATTCATGGGATGAGTCAAAGTAGGTGGGAGATTGATATCCTAACGGAGAAAGCGTCTGGTGGGGAGCTTGGGTCAGGGACCAAGAGAGGTTTGTTTAGGTAATAGAATCCAGTGTCTCAGTGTACTGTGAAGCTTGAAAGGGAAGGTCAATTGTTTCCTGGTTTATATCATGCACCAATCAGTGCAAGACATAGACACTTAATAAGGACTTACTGAAAAAACAGGGAATGAATGATCCTTAAACTCATAAAAACGAGCCAGGAATAGTGGCATAGATAATTTTTCTTTTATTTTCCTTTTCTATTTATTTATTTATTTATTTATTTATTTATTTATTTATTTATTTGAGACAGAGTCTCACTTTGTTGCCCAGGCTGAAGTACAGTGGTGCAATCTGGGCTGACTGCAACCTTCACCTCCCAAGAGCAAGCAATTGTCATGCCTTATCCTCCCAAGTAGCTGGGACTACAGGCGCCCGCTACCACACCTGGCTAATTTTTGTATTTTAGTAGAGATGGGGTTTTGCCATGTTGGCCAGGCTGGTCTTGAACTCCTGGCCCCAAGTGATCCTCCCACCTTGGCCTCCCAAAGTGCTGGGATTACAGGCATGAGCCACTGTGCCCAGCCTTTTCTTTTCTTTTTTTGAGACAGGATCTCACTCTGTTGCCCAGGCTGGAGTACAGTAGCATGATCACAGCTTACTGCAGTCTCAACCTCCTGGCCTCAAGTGATCCTCCCACCTCCCTCCTGAGTAGTTAGGACCACAGGCATGTGCCACCATGCCTGGCACTTTTTAAAACTTTTTATAGAGACAAGGTCTTACCATGTTGCCCAGGCTTTTAAGATACTTTTCCTTGGACCATTACATCACTTGGAAATAAATTCTAGTTCCACACATATAGTTTGTTTTCTGAATAGTGTCATTAAAAATTCTTATAAACACTAATTCACTCATCTTATTCTTTTTCCCACCCCATCCTTCATTCATTTAGTTCTGCTCCAGCCTCTGCCCCCCCAAATAATAAATTTTTTATTAGGTTCTTATGTATTTTCCAGGGTTTTTAATGTAAAAGTAAGCAAACTCAAATACTTAATTCTTTGCTCCTTTTGTACAAAGGATATCACATTATCTGTATTGTTTTACCTGCCTTTCTGACTTGATAATAGATATTAGAAATATTTCTTTATTACTTAATAGAGAGTACCCTCATTCTTTTTGACCAAACTGCATAGTGTTGATGGATGTTTGTTTGTTTTTCCCCATCTTTTGTATTGTAAGTGATGCCACAATTAATAACTTCATGTACACATTATTTTGCAAATTTCCTTGTAGAATAAATCTCCATCATGACACTGCTGACTGAAAGGGCATATGCATTTGAAATTTTTATGGTTATTGCCAAAATGCCCTCCATGTACCTTGTACCAATTTATATTCACACCAGAAATACATAAGTACCTACTTCCTCATAGCTTTGCCAACAGAGTGTGTCATTAAACTTTTTAGATGTGTGCCATTCTGAGAGGTAAAAAGTGGTATACAGGCATACATAATTGGTTGTACATACACACACCTTGTTCACTGAGATTTCTGTTAAGTTAAATGAGTGAAATAGCCCAAGATAATGTAGTGTCTTGCTCCAGCAAAAGAAATGAGAAGCCTAATTGTCTGAGGCCTACTCTTTGGAGACAGGGGGATGAATGACACGATGTATCCAAATCATCTACAGACCTAAGCTTTGCATCCTATAAATTCAGAACAAAATAAACCACCTGTCTGGTGGTGGGAACTCCTAGAAAGCACCAGGTTGTAAATTGCTACGGAAGAACAATTTCTGGTATTCAATTCTGCAACACTGTCCATTGCTTTCACCATAAATGTCTAACGTGAATCTGTGTCTATCAACACAGCCCTACATTTTCAGATGAGGTTAATCAATGTCATCACAAAAGGCCACACATGATGGTGATTTGCAGAAGGAGAGGCAGTGTAAAAAGTCAAACCAGAGTGGATTGGTGCATTTTCAGACTGTGAGCATAATTTACATCTGTAATTTCATTCAGCAACTCCCAGATAGAGTATAGAGATATTTCTGTTTTTGTTTATCTTGTCACAGATCGTGCTTTTGGTTAAATTAGCTCTGATAAAACTTTTCTTAACTATTTTGGCCCATTAACACTATTTTGGGTTTACAAATGTTTAGGAAACTGCTGACATTTTATAAATAACTAACTCCATTTAATTACCCTCATTTCCAACCATGTCCCACCACTCTAAATAAGGGAGCTTTTGTAATTTGAAATTAAACAGCTTTCTACAGTAACCCTAGTCCTAAGTTTCCCCCAAAATTCAAGCTCTATTGAAATTATAATAATAATTAACCCTCAATAATACCATGCTCTTAACTTGTATAAAATTATTAATCCTCACAGCATTTTATGAGATAGTCATTGTTATCTCTATTTTAAGATGAGAAGCTGAGGTTAAATTACTATGCCAATATTTCTTACCTAGACGTATAGAACCTGGTTTTGAATGCAGATAAGTCTTGTTCCCAAAACTGGAAAGTTAAAAAGTAAAAGAGATAGTATATTTCTTCAGGTCAAGTAACTGCTTGATTTCATTCAAGTTTCATTTAGCTGACTCAGATCTCTTCCCCTCACCCAAAACATTTTGATAATTTTAAAGGCACTCATTTAATCCTACCACCATAAAACATTTTTTATGACTTTTCTATGTCCTCTTTCCGCCTTTGAACACACAAATATTTTATGTTGCTATAATTATAGCATCATAGTAACATTTTATATTCTGCTTTTTCAATTAATAGTATATCATAAATGTTTTCCATGCTGTTACATAGTATTCATAATTATTTTTAATGACTTTATAATATTCTATGCAGTTAACCTACCACATTGATTTAAATATTCCCTTATCATTGAATTCACAACTTCATTTAAATTCTGCAGTCATAAGTAATACAGCAATAAATATTTTAATGCTTATAGCTTTATGCCTCAACTTCAATTACTTCCATAGGATAAATTTCTAGAAGTGGGTATAAGAGCATCATATATGTCTGTCCCAATTTCTGCTACAATGGCAGTGAATGAGCAGGCCATTTTCCCCACAACCTCACTAGCAATAACAATGAACTACTTTGAAATGGTCGGGTTAATTTAGCAGAACATAGTGCTATCTGGGTGTGAATTTATTTATTTGTATTTTGTTACTAAGCTGAAGGATAATTCATTTTAGATATAAGAAGACATGCATAAAACAATAAACAAATGCATCTTCTAGCTTATATCACCCAGACTATTTTCCCCCCAACCTAAACATTTAAGCTAGGGTCCTGAAAGTACTGAGTTTGATCTGGCAGAAATGTGTAGCCATTACATTTAGTGAGCTCTGCCTCAGGTTTCTGATTAGGCTCCAAATAGAAAACAGTTTTCTTAGCTTTCTGTTGCCATTAGAAAGTGATGCATTATGCTCTGACCTGGGTAACCTTGACCCAGTGCCCCCTAGAGACTTGGACTATGTTTTCATTGCCAAGATCTCAGTGTCCATTGAGCAAGGAACTGAGGAGGTAGGAAAGAATGTGGCACAAAGGTAAAACTAGAACTCATTATCTTCAACTCAAATCTAATAAGAAAAGATGCAAACAACTCCAAATTGGCACCAGAGTGAAAATCTACACTTTTCTCCATGAAAAACTACCTACGTTGATTTTTTTTCTTGTACCATTAAAGGTCAGAATGAAAAATTCCTTGCCCTTTAAGATTGTCCCATAAATAGGCTATTTTTTGCTTAGAGTGGGGATTTTTCCATACAGCTCTAATAACTTATTCATCTCCTCCCCTCAGCAAACACAAACAGCTTAGGCTTTATAAACAAGCCCACTACAAAAGGAATGCCACATGGGGAGACCTTGGCACTATAATTCACAAAGACAAAATGCCTTGATACCTACTCCTTAGACTATGGAAATTATTGTACAAATTGGATAGTTTTGTCATTTTGTTCAACACACATATCACATTATCCAAATTACCTTCTTTATAGGGCATAAATAAACTGCAAAAGGACACCTCTGGACATTGCAATACCCATTCAGGGACTGCATTACATGAAAGGAAATGGACAGATGAAACTTGTGTCAATGATCATTTTTCTTCTTCACACATCAAATAAAGACATCTCCAGAGCAGTTACTATGGTGTGAAATGTCATTTTCTTGGTAATTAATGAGTAACGTCTAAGATCTAGAGAGAGAGAGTTCTTGGAAATCCGAACGCTTTGAAAACCCTTGTGGGCCATAAATCACTGCCTTGAATTTTCACAGGCCTTTCACATTTCAAAAGTAATATGTATGCTAGGGTCTAGAGTTGATTTTGTCCTGCCTATATGAATTCTTGTGTTTGTAGATTGTAGTTTTTTAGAATAGAGTTAGCCCATAATAGCTTTTACAGCAATAAAGGCGATTTTATTGAAGGCCTGCTTTATTGCTACTGAATATAATGCATTTATTATCTACTTTTATTTCTCTGAGCAAAGTCTCTGAGCAATAAGGAAATCTTTGCAAATCTGTGCATTCCAAAAGTTCAGTTCAGTGCACTGAGAGTACCATGGATAGCATATTCACATCCATAAAAAATGTTGAACCCTACAACTGCCTAGTTAGGGTAGATAATATTAATTTCTTTTGTAGATGAAGAGGGTATCCCTCGGCAATGCAACAGGGTCAGCCAGATAGTAAATAGCAGAAGGATTTAAGATTCGTAGTTCCTTGCCCTTCTTGCTATAGCACCATGGCTTCACTGGGAATAATGAGCCCTCTGAAATTACAGACCAGGTTTAGGATAGAGGGTTGGGGCCGGTCCCTCTCCACGTTTCTTATCACTCTGCCTTGAAGCAGGTGTGGATCCAGTGTCAATTCTTGCAAACTTCAATCTATTCCTTTGCAGACAACCCTCAGTCCTTCTAAATCATTCTAGTATGTCTTTCCACTTATATTTGGATAGCAGGACACAGATAAAGACTACAAACTAAGTTCGTGGGCAAGTTTTAAACACTGTTTTTGCATAGCTGAAGGCAGATGGCCAAATAGCAAACACTATAGTCAGTGAAAATATGTCATTCCTAGGAAAAGTTCTGAAGACAAAAGGGCCAGGAAAGATTTGAATTTGCTCAGGTCTATGCTGGCTTAAGTTCATAGATATGTACAAGAAAAACACACTGTGACAGTTCATTCTGATATTCTACCCGTAGAATAGAACTTGCCATAATTCAGATTCCTTTTGAGTAAAGAGATTTATTTGCTAAGTTGCCAAATGGACTTATTATAAAAAGATTTCCTGGAAATTAGTTTTCTTTTGCCCTTCCCCACCCTCTCCAATCCTTTAATAGTATCATAAAATTTCTACGTATATGGGACAAGACATTCAGGAAGTTTATCGAAGATGTTTTTGTTCATTATTCTTTGCATAACATAGATCACAAACGTCATGAAAGAATTGAAATGACAGTAATTTATGATAAAGTATCAACGTTCAGTGTGCAATTTCTCAGTTGTTTTCAATGGGTTTCCTTCTTTCCTATACACTGTTGGGTAAGGGGAAGTGCAAAGATGTGTCATTAGAGAAAACTTATCACAGCAATTAGCAGTGGTAGAAAATAAAATGTCCACGGAGAAAGAAAGTGCCGTAACATTTAACAACTAGCAGCAACTTCTGGCAATATGATACTAATTAAATCTTGAAGGGCCTGTTTCATCCTTTAGTCTTACATGGATTGTTCTGCCCAGGCAAAATGATAACTCAGGTAGTTATATGGATAATATAAAAACTTTCTCTTCTGCCCCTGCTTTCTTCCTTTAGAGAAAAAAAGGACAGAAGGGTTGATTCTGAACTTTTGCTTTGCACAAAGATCCATATTGCTTGAGCAATGCATACATGCATATGTGTATGTGTATGAATTCTCATATAGATAGAACACGCCTATTGTTGTCATTGTATTAGTTATAGAATTGATATTCTGTACATTTGTAACAGCCAAGCTGAACGTATCATATGCAACCTCCCTCACTTATTGCATATATTTTCTGGCTAATATCGGAAGAAGGGGTCAGTCGTCATGTCCATTGTCAGAGGTGCCTCCTAGGGTTGTAGCTGAAACAATTTTAGATTTTCCTTCTTTTTTTTTTTTTTTTTTGAGACAGAGCTGCTCTCTGTTGCCCAGGCTGGAGTGCAGTGGTGCCATCTCTGCTCACTGCAACCTTCTCCTCCCGGGTTCAAGCAATTCTCCCACCTCAGCCTCCAGAGTAGCTGAAATTACAGGCATGTGCCACCACACCTGACTAATTTTTGTTTTTTTTTACAGAGACAGGATTTTGTCATGTTGGCCAGGCTGGTCTCAAACTCCTGACCTCAAGTCATCTGCTCTCCTTGGCTTCCCAAAGTGCTGTGATTACAGGCATGAGCCACCACACCCAGCCAGTTTTTCTTTTTTTACCCTAGAATGTTGTCCAAAACAACAGCACTGCCTGCAAAGATGGTGATTCTCCTGCGGTGAGAAGAGATTGCATCACTGTACTCCAGCCTGGGTGACAGGAGTGAGAATGACTCAAAAAAAAAAAAAAAAAAAAAAAAAAGTTGGTGATAAGATACATAAAATTTTCAATGTGTGTTGCTTTTTAAAAAATTATTTTGACTAAATATGTATTAACAGAGTTCACAATTTCCTCAGTACTGAAGCTTTTAGAGGCTCAACACTGTAACTTGCAGTTCTAGAATATTTTGGAAAAAAACAAAACAAAACAAAAAAAATACCTTTGCTTTTCTTTAACAAAATAAGGAAGAGGGACCCTATCTTCATAGTATGTGAAAATACAATAATATATATTATATAAATAAAATGTTATAATACTAATATATAATAGATATAATATTTAGGGAAATGGGTTTCTTCATGTGAGTGAGAATATTGTTCCCATTTTCACTGATTTTTAAACTGCTGAAAAATGCATATTTAAGAACTATCACTTAATATGCTATAAATTATATTACACTATAGATGACTGATTATAATTGTTGAGTAATAATCAAAGCTGACATGTTTAGAATGCCAGACAGGAGCCTTCTGTCCTAGCCTTCTACTTCCTGGAGCTTGTATGGGCTGCCAGCTTAAATGGAGAAAAAACATCAGTAGTAGGATCAGTGAAGAGGTATCAATGGGATAATGATATATTCAGGGATTTATAATTTGTATCTTCCATTAAAATTTCAGCATCACAGAAATTAACACAGGGTGCTTTGCCCTTGAAAAGGCATGACCTTAATCTACGGAGGATGTGGGAAAAGCCCCTTTAGCGTCTCTCCATGAATACAGACCATAGGTATCTGCCATCCAACAATGTGGTTGACTTGAAACTCCAAGTTAAAGTAAATATCCATGTGATATTTCCAGTTACTTGAATTTTTAGAGGCAACTCTAAATAGTAGGTTCTCATCTTCAGCAATTTGTTTTTACTCTTAATAACTCCATGAGCATAGGTTAATCTGGTTTGACCTAGGCTGTTGTCCCTACTATTAAGTATTTGAGATGGCATTTCATGATTAACTCCTAGCATATCTCCTCTGAGGTATCTTGGACTATGTGTATGAACCACAAGCAATGCTCAAATGGGAAACATGGGATTATTTTAACAACTATGCAAGTGTTCAATGTCCTCTCATTGCAAGGCACTTCTGGCAAGTGTTGCTGGAGCATGTGGCCTAATCCAGCAGACTCAGAGTCCACTCTGCCATCCATAGACAAAGACAGACAGTCTTTTAAAGAACAAGACCTTCATGCTTATCTTACAGAGGAAGAGAGCATATCGTCATGGAGCACCTTTCTTTTCTAGGAAGCAGGAATAAAGGAGAGAGCAAGAGAGATATTGTCCTTTCCCTTTACACATCTTATAATTTGAGCAAGACACACAGAATGAAATCTTCATCCACTAATGAGCAGGTTTACCCCCGACTGTGCAAGATCTCAGGGTCATACAGTAGTGTTCCTAATTGCCTCAAGGAAACATTTCTGAGCCCAACTATGGGTCATTGTCACACTCCTTTTTTTCTCTGGACTCAGGTTCCTGAAAATGATCTACATCTGTGGTTCTCAGTGGTGGGCTCCAGATCAGCAGCCTCACCATCACCTGGGAACTGATTAGACCTGCAAATTTTAGAGCCCAATCCACACTTACTGAATCAGAAACACTGGAGTTGCACTTAGCAAGCTGTGTTTTGTTTTGTTTTGTTTTCCTCTTTCCAACTTGTATTTTAGGCTTCAGGGGTACAGGTGCAGGTGTGTTACATGGGTAAATTGTGTGTTGTGGAGTTTTGGTGTATAGATAATTTTGTCAGTCAGGTAATCAGCATAATTCCTGACAGGTAGTTTTTCAGTTCTCATACTTCACCCTCAAGTAGGCCCCAGTGTCTAGTGTTCCTTTCTTTGTGTCCATGTATACTCAGTGTTTAGCTCTCACTTATAAGTGAGAACACACAATATTTGTTTTTTTGTTCCTGCTTTAATTTGCTTAGGATAGTGACCTCTAGCTCCATCCATGTTGCTGCAGAGGAATGATCTCATTCTTTTTGTGGCTGTGTAGTATTCCATGGTATGTATGTACCAGATTTGCTTTATCCAGTCCACCACTGATGGACAGCTAGGTGGATTCCATGTCTTGGCTATTACAAATAGTGCTGCAATGAATATACATATGCATGTGTCTTTATGGTAGAATGATTTATATTCCTTTGGATATATACCCAGGAATGAGATTACTGGGTTGGATGGTAGTTGTGTTTTAAGTTATTTGAGAAATCCCCAGACTGCTTTCCACAGTTGCTAAACTGATTTACATTCCCACCAGCAGTTATAAGTGTTCTCTTTTCTCCACAACTTCACCAGCACTTGTTTTTTGTTTGTTTGTTTTTTTTTAGTTTTTAATAATAACCATTCTGACTGGTGAGAGATGGTATCTCATTGTGGTTTTGATTTGTATTTCCCTAATGATTAGTGATACTGAAAATTTTTTCATATGCCTGTTGGCCATGTGTGTGTTATCTTTTGAGAAGTATCTGTTCATGTCTGTTCATGTCCTTTGACAACTTTTTTTTAATGGGGACTATTTGTTTTTCACTCATTGATTTGTTTAAGTTTCTTATAGATTCTAGATACTAAGACCTTTGTCAGAGGCATAGTTTGCAAATATTTTTTCTCATTCTGTGGATTATCTGTTTATTCTATTGTTTCTTTTGCTGTGGAGAAGCTCCTTAGTTTAATTATGTCCCCATGTCTATTTTTGTTTTTGTTGCAGTTGCTTTTGGAGTCTTCATCATGGAGACTTTGCCAGGGCCTATGTCCAGAATGGTATTTCCTAGGTTTTCTTATAGAGTTTTTATAGTTTTAGGTTTACATTTAAGTCTTTAATCCATCTAGAATTGATTTTTATATGGTAAAATATAGAGGTCCAGTTTTAATCTTTTGCATATAGCTAGCCAGTTTTCACAGCACTATTTACTGAATAGGGAGTCCTTTCTTCATTGCTTGTTTTTGTCTGCTTTGTCAAAGATCAGATGGTCATATGTGTCCAGTCTTATTTCTGGGTTTTCTATGATTTTTTTCCATTGATCTATGTGTCTGTTTTTGTACCAGTACCATGCTGTTTTAGTTACTGTAACCTTATAACATCATTTGAAGTCAGGTAGTGTGATTCCTCCAGTTTCAGTCTTTTTGCTTAGGATTGCTTTCACTATTTGGGCTTTTTTTTTTTTTTTTGGTTCCAAATGAATTTTAGAATGTTTTTCCCTAATTTTGTGAAAAATGTCATTGGTAGCTTAATAGGAATAACATTGAATCTGTAAATTGCTTTGGGTAGTATGGCTATTTTTTATAATATTGATTCTTCCTATCAATGAGCATGGAATGTTTTTCATTTGCTTGTGTAATCTCTGGCTTTTTTGGGCACTGTTTTGTAATTATTGTAGAGATCTTTCACCTCCCTGGTTAGCTGTATTCCTAGGTATTTTATTCTTTCTGTGGTATTTTGAATGGGATTGCATTCTAGATTTGACTCTCAGCTTGGACATTATTGTTGTACAGAAATGCTGCTGATTTTTGTACATTGATTTTGTACCCTGAAACTTTGCTTAAGTTTGTTTATCAAACCTAGAAGCCTTTGGGCAGAGACTATGGGGTTTCATAGGTATAGAATCATATCATCTGCAAAGTGAGATAGTTTGACTTCCTCTTTTCCTATTTGGATGCCTTTTATTTCTTCCTCTTGCCTGATTGCTCTGGCCAGGACTTCCAATACTATGTCGAATAAGAATGGTAAGAATGAGCTCAAGGGGAATGTTTCCAGCTTTTGCCTGTTCGGGTGTGATGTAGGCTGTGGGTTTTTCATAGATGGGTCTTATTACTTTTAGGTATGTACCTTTGATGTCTAGTTTGTTAAGGGCAATCTGTATTTTAATGGGCCTTTCATATAATTCTGAAGTGCACTAAAGTTTGAGGAACAGTGTTCTAGAGAAGTGTTTCTCAAAAGCAGTGGACATATGGAACTCCTGGAGATCTTGTTTATTTATTTTTCATTTGTTTGTTTTTTGAGACAAGGTTTTGCTCTGTTGCCCAGGCTGGAGTGCACTGGCATGATCACGGTTCACTGCAGCATCAACGTCCCGGGCTCAGGTGATCCTCCCACATCAATCTGTTGAGTAGCTGGGACTACAAGTGTGCACCACCACATCAGGCTAATTTTTGTATTTTTTGCAGATATGGCGTCCTACTTTGTTGCCCAGCTTAGTCTTGAACTCCTGGGTTCAAGTAATCCACCTGCCTCGTCCTCCCAAAGTGCTGGGATTACAGACGTGAGCCAAATGAGGCTTGAAGCTCTGCATTCTAATATGCTTCTAGGTGATACAGTGCTGCTGGCCTGTGCACCACACTTAGAGTAGCAACGCTTTGGGTGTTCTTATTGCTCTTGGTATGTGTAGTTTGGAGAGTTTCAAACTGTAGTAAATATTGTACTTGTCCTCTTCAGAAAGAAGCATTAAGTTTCTTTCCCTGGGTGCCCATTGGAATCACTTCTATTACATCGTTTGTCATACTGTACTGGAATTATCTGTTTACTCTTCTGTATTCCCCTTCGGTCTATCAGCGTGTTGAGGGTAGGAAGCATGTCTGTTTTGCAGCAACTTTAAGTGCCTGGCATACAAAAGCCCTTTGATAATGGATGATATAGCAAGATTCTGATCTCTATAGCTATATCCATATAGCTTGTCAACAAGAGATGTATTAAAGCTTCTTGCAAGTAACTTCTCTGTTATTTTTGGCAATCTTCTGAGAGTTGTTTCCTGCCAGTTTATGATGGACTGGTTAAATCCACGAAGCTGAAAGTCTTTAAGTACAGCCAAAGTGAGATCAACTTGAGTCTTAAATGGGTATGTGTCTAGTGGGGAGTGGGAGTGAAATAAAGCTGATTTTGGCCTGGCTCCTGTTGAACTGTGACTAAGAGTTTGTTAACAGCTTTCTTTTTTTAGTTGGAGATTGCCAGTTCCCATAAGAAACATGGTTCCAATGTGGATAGGCCTGTGTTCTATCTTCAAAAGAGGAATCTCATTTTACCCATGACAGAAGCTGGAATTCACTTCTCCCTCTGTTCAGAATAATATGGTTAATATGAATTATCTCTTTTTTAGCCTGCTTCCCCTTAGTTACTAAATAAAAAAGGATATGAATAAAAATGGATATGGATAAAAATTTAGATGTAGATATGAATAAAAATGGATATGGATATGGATAAAAATTTGTACCTAGCCTGTGAAAAGAGCCAGTATCATATCTTTTTTTTTTAATTATTATACTTTAAGTTTTAGGGTACATGTGCACAATGTGCAGGTTTGTTACATATGTATACATGTGCCATGCTGGTGTGCTGCACCCATTAACTCATCATTTAGCATTAGGTATATCTCCTAATGCTATCCCTCTACCCTCCCCCCACCCCACAACAGTCCCCAGAGTGTGATGTTCCCCTTCCTGTGTCCACGTGTTCTCATTGTTCAATTCCCATCTATGAGTGAGAACATGCGGTGTTTGGTTTTTTGTCCTTGTGATAGTTTACTGAGAATGATGATTTCCAATTTCATCCATGTCCCTACAAAGGACATGAACTCATCATTTTTTATGGCTGCATAGTATTCCATGGTGTATATATGCCACATTTTCTTAATCCAGTCTATCATTGTTGGACATTTGGGTTGGTTCCAAGTCTTTGCTATTGTGAATAGTGCCGCAATAAACATACATGTGCATGTGTCTTTATAGCAGCATGATTTATAGTCCTTTGGGTATATACCCAGTAATGGGATAAACAGCCAGTATTATATCTAAAGAATGCTGGCTAGTGAGGGCCTCTCTCCATTGCACTATCTTTCTCATGTGCCCAAAGGAATTACCTCTAATAGTATGAAGATTGGCATCATTAAAGTAATGGCACAAGACTAAGGACGTCTGGTAATATCCAATTGAAGTGATCTTATCTTCACTCAACACAAACAAACAAACAAAAAACCTACTTGAGAGATTGGATCATTTGTCTGTATAGAAAGCAAGTCCTACATTAAAAGTGGCCAGTCAGTAAGAATTTAGTGAAGAATATAAAATTAAATAAAGTGGTCTAAACTTACCCATCATGAGTTAAAGGAAAGTTAAAGGCTTGAAAATACATCTTTGCAGATGTGAATTCTATTTATCCCATTTATAGGCTCCAATGATGCCTGATAAAGATCTCCAAAATTAAGAGCAGTGCCCAAAGTATTATTTACCAAAGACTAAGATAAATGCGCCTCTCTTTCACACACTACAGAGAACAGCAGGTCATATTGCATTTTCATTAGATGTTTAATTATTATACTCCTTACAAAACATTTTCTCTGCAACTTCTAAATTCATTTCACTTGGGATCACAAGAGTTAGTCTATTGGAATGATTTTCAGTAAAGTCCAGATTTAAATTAAGACTGTCTGACTTTCACAGATCTAGCAGTAAGTAGGAAATCTATTGTGCTATGCAGACCACCAGGACTATAAATTGATCTGAAGCTTTGGCCCTGTGGAATGTGTTCCTCTTTGGGCAGCTGTCCAGAAACAGCAATAAAGAGGGCAATTACATTGTTTTGTAGTCATTCTCCCTCACACCAAAACATTCCATTTTCAAGTTTATATTTTACAACAAAAATCTTCCATTAATGGGGAAAATTCATCTGATAAATCTTTATTACAGTTGTCAATGGACATTTTGCTCCTGGGAGAATTGTTAATTAAATTATGAACCTGAAAAGCCTATATCTAAAATCACTATTTGCCCCCTTTTCCCTATTTAGAGTAGGCAGCTGAGAACTGAAGAGGTAATCTTCCTTCTGGAGTTTCCAAGTAGGATCTGGAAGGAGAAAGACTGTATCTTCCTTAAAAAATATACAGTAGTTTAATTTATGAGCCAAAGAATGAAAACTTTATCTGCTTATAAAACAAAGGGATGCTATCCACAGACACTACCTGGTCCTCATGAGGTTAAAGAACTGCGTGATTAAGTTTTATGTCTCAAAAGTGATGGATCATGAAAAAAGACTAGCAGGTATCTTATTCTACCTCTTCTAGAAAAGAGTAGAGGCCAGATTGGTAATTACTAGAGGGCCAAATAAACTGATAGCACTCAGTTCTGGAAGACACCATTCATTCATTCTACAAATCTTGCTGAATAAACAAATGGAGGAATCTCAGACGAGTTAATCACAATCTTTAAGCATTTAGAATCCATCTTGAAGCAGCTCTTTCCATATGAGCTCACTTTTTCAGAAAACCTATCCAGTCAATATGAAAAACCAAGCCCTAACAGCTGCTTAAATTTGGGGCAGGACTTTATGATTTATTCTGATGCAACAAACAATGTAATCTAAATGAGGTATGGGAGGGAAAGAAAAAAAGAAGGAAAGAAAGTTTGGCAACTCTGCCTATCCGGAAGCCTCCTCTCAGTGTTAACGTGAGAAAAGGAAAGAGTATTTTTATTTTCATTAAAATGCAGCAAGCATCAAAGTAAGAAAATAGATCATCTTTCCTCATGGTTAGAAGCAAACAGAAGCAGATGAGCATGTGCATTCTGCTGGGTGTTGCTGGGGCCTTTTCTAACGCAGATCCATCACTTGGCATGTGAGTCCAAGTTTGCAGGGAGAAGGAGAGGAAACCTGCCTGAGGACTGGATTGGCCACTGTCCAAGCAGGACAGGCAAGCACTATGCTAGTTCTGGAAGATGTTTCATTCATTCATTCTGCAAGTCTGTGTTGAATGCCTTCTATGTACCTGGGCATTTATCAGCTCTGGGGATCAAAAGGGGAGCTAGATGTGGCAGTACTGTCAGGTTGCTCACAGCCTGATGGAAGAGAGAGATAAGCAGGCAACTGCAATACAATTCAAGTATCATATATAGAGACTTAAGAGTATATTCAGGAAAGGCCTGTCCTTCTGACTCAGGAGTTCAGGGAAAGCTTCCTAGAGGAGCTGACATCTAGACTGATACTTGAAGAAGGAATCAGTCAGGTGACACCACAGCAGTTTGGAGGCGGGGAAGAGAGAAGGGGTGGGGAATAGAGGGGAGGCAAGAGATGAAGGGGCAAAAGAATTCAAAGCGTGTTCAGAGATCTAGAGGAGAAAAAGAACGTAGCACACCAGGAACCAACACAAGTACAATGTGGCTGAAGCATATTCTGGGAGGAAGAAAAATAAGGCTGAAGATATTTTAAAAAATAAGATCCTTGTAAACCACACTAAGGAGTTTGAATTACATCAAGAGTCACAAGGCTCCATTCTAGACAGTTTTGGAATTTCTAGATAACTCGGATTCCATGGATGAGAAACCACACCACACACAACACCTCTTTAAAAGGGGCTGAAGATGTTTGTTTACATTTGTGTTTTTGCCAAATCTATTATCAGTTCCTGGATGGCAAAAAACATTTTTGGGGTAAATGTCCTGAGCTCAGCTCAGAGGTGTGTAGTGGCTTGAATGGTGGTCCCCCTAAAGGACCTGAAAATGTGACCTTATTTTATTTTTTAAAAAAGGTTTTTACACATGTAATTAAGTTAAGCATCTTGAGATCATTCTGAAATTAGGGTAGATCTTAAATCCAATTATTGTGTTCTTAGAACACATAGACACAGAGAATGCCATGTGAAGACAGAGGCAGAGACTGCAGTTTTGTTGCTAAAATCCAAAGAATGCCTAAAGTCACCAGAAGCTGGAAGAGGAAACAAAGGAGTCTCCCCTCCAGCCTTCAGAAGGAGTTACGGCTTTACCAAGACTTTCATTTCAGACTTCTGGCCTGTAAAACTGTGAAAGAATAAGTTTTTGTTTTTATAAAACACCCAATTGGTGGTAATTTTATCATGATAGCCACAGGAAACTCAGAGAGTGGAAGCTCTGAGAAGTCAAGAAAGATTTCTAGAAGAGAGAATGCCTGAGTGAAGCCTTGAAAACAGTTAGATTGAACCAGCTGAGATGATCAGGGCATGGGGCTAGGAGGAGGATGGAAAAGAAGTAGGAACGGAAGGGCAAGTTAATATGGTGTTCAAGGAAGGGTCTTGAAAAATTAAAGGAATGATCTTGAAGATGTATTTCATACTATGATGTAACATCAAACGTACTTATATTTAATGTTAGATACTAAAACATACTTGTATTTAACTCATGGTTGAGATGATTTGGCCAAAAAGAAAAGGTTTATACAAAAAGGTTGTCAAAAAGGAATTTTGTATACAAATAGGTTTGGAAAATGATGTATATACTGTCAGAAAACAAAATAACAATAAACTTAATTAAGATCTAGAATTGGACAACACTTATTCTGTAAGATAGAACGAATGTTCCCATGAGCTGAGAAGAGGGAACGGAATATAAAACAGACGGGTCATGTCAAAGTTAATGATTGTCTTGCCTTGTCTTGCCTGCTAAAACTGGCCTATTTGGGGATTTGCCTATTATCTCTCCCTCTCCTGATTTCTCAGAAGGTCAGATCAACAACTTAGTTTTGGCTTGGTAGCACGGAACTTTAGCATGACTCCATTTTGGTTTGATCTATTGGGCCTAGTGCAGGAGCTCAATCCAAACCAATAACCTCCTGTAATTTTTTTTTAAAGAACACTATTTGTAGTTTAGGGATCCAAAGTTCAGATAACCATATTGACAGCCTGGGGAAATTCTGCACTCTATTTCCCCCCGAGTCTCAAACTTTTGTGTGTGTGTATGTGTGTATGTGTGTGGAGAATAAGGAGAGCTGCACCTCCCGTCAATGTTTGGGAAACATTGCCCCAGACTATGTTTGAGGGAGGTCAGGAAAGCCCTGCCCCGATATAAAACCAAATGGTTCAAGCTGCTTTTTTTTTGTATTTAAAAAATAATTTTATAATTATATAATTTGTTTTTATAATTATAAATATTAAAAATTTTATAATTTTTTGTAACGACAAAACTTCTTTTGTATTTTTTCATAGCTGGGAAAAGGTTAAGCTGTGCTTCTAGGAGTTCACCCTTCAGGCTGACTCATCACTGACACCTTAGAAAGTGTGAAAAGCTGATCCTTTCTGTAGAATGGGCTTAAATCAGGACTAGTGTGAAAGACCATGACATACTCTGAGAAGAGCCAAGGGTCAACCTAAACGTGATGATGTGGTGGACAGTGGTGAGAATGCAGGTTGCGGAACTCCTGGAGAGACCGACAGCCAATTCTGGATTTTGTTAGGATCTGACCTGCTCTGCAAAAGCCCACGTAGGTTGCCTTGCCGGGGGCTGACTTTTGACAAGGTGCAGTTTGCCTCTAGCTGTTTCTCCTGTGCTCTTTCATTCTTCCTGTCCCTGAACTTCTTTGATTTCTGGCCAGGCAGGTAGCCCCTTGAGTGATCTGAGAGCTCCATCTTTACAATTAGGTCCTGAGAGTGTCCTGGTCACCTGGCCTGGCTCTTTCTAGGATACTGCACTTTTTTTTTCAAGAAGGGCAGAAGATGAATGACTTTCAGAGAATAACCTTTACAGACAGTTCTGTTTGACCAAAGCAAATTGCAAGCATGCAAGGATTAAGCTGCAGATAATTGAAAACAAGGTTTTATTTACATAGCAACAAACCACCCCCAATCCCCTCCAACAAATCAGTGCCTGAAACCTACATTTTATGGTGGTGACTTAAATAAAAAATAAATGATACCTAGCACCTTGGGGCAATTCATGAGTACTTGCAGATCATGGGTCCCAATTTAGCTCACACTGGGACTCTTGCAATCTCAACCAAAAGCAATTTACAGAAAGAATTTCTTCTCTGACAAACATTCAAAGCAATTACAATCATCTGTTTCTCTCTCTCTCTCTCTCTCTCTCTCCCTCTCTCCCTCCCTCTCTCCCTTTCCCTCTCTCCCGCCCTCCCTCCCTCTCTCCTCACCTTAGCTTAGTTTTGTGCTTGTTTGTTTTATAGATTAGGCCTGATTTTAAAGTATCTGTAAATCTTTCTCTAAGTAAAGGACAGATTGCTGATCTGTATGCAAATGATATAGTTGCCTGCCTTAAAAATTTAAGATTGACTTTGAATTGACCCCATGCTTTATCCCTCGGAGGAGATCTATGAAAGGATATTTATAATACCTGTGGACATTGTGTACGATACCAGTGGGAGTTTTCTTCAATGGTAGATGAATAGCAGAAACATGGGCAGACTAAAATGCGGCAGATATATGCAAAAGGCAGATTGAAACTGATTTACAAAGCTGGGTATTACTTACTGTAGCTCTCTGTGGTTTCTCTATGGAATACCTAAAAATATGATAAGGTTCTGTAAAAATAAAGAATATAAAACTAAAAAAGCACACATATGATAACATACTAGTTGAGTCCCAAAAAGTTTATAGCACAAATTTTATTTTTCTAAATATAGTTTTGAGAACAACTTAAACAACTTTTATAATGACCTTTTTCTTACCTGGGGGCAAGCCACAAAAATTTTGTCTATGTTGGAAGTTCATGTGCTTCAAAATACATACCTCACTGCACATCGGTTTTCAGCATTAGCCAAGACTTTTTTTTGGTTTTATTTTTTCGAAACTCTTTTCACATTGCCTTAAAAATTAGAATAGACAGAGCAGAACATTGACCTGGGATGAAATATGGATTTTTTAACGCTTCTCTCAAACTCAAATTTTATTAAGGTTATTGAAAATAAGATCACTTATAAATGCCAGAGAAACCCAAAGGATAAAATTGCATGAGATTAGCATACCTATTCTTACCCTACAACAAACATATTTCATTCCAAACCTCAGCAATTTCTTGGGCCACACTATTTCAGAGCTACATTTTTTAGTGTTTAGTTTTTATTTCAGCAGTAGCAGGTTAGCTGTCTTGTACTCTCACATGAAAGTGTTGAAATTCTCCAGGTCATCAAGAAAGTGGTTGCAGCGGAGTCTTTGTATCCTCAGGATTACCTGTGAAGTCTTACCCCTAAACATTTTGCACTTATCAGCTCACAGCAGAGCAATCCAAGTGCTGGGCCTGAGCATCCCAGTAGGACCCTCACATGATTGCGGAAGTGATGAAAGACAATGCTCTCCCATCTTTGCCCTTTGTCTCCCGCCATGAGACCCCTCTACTTACCCCCTCTTTGTCCAGAGCTCATGCTCTTGTCTGTTCCCTTTATTTAACATGAAACTGTCTGATATTGTCTCATTCACTGAGTACCTAGCTGATAATAGGCACTCAATAAATGATTGTTATTGAATTAATAAATGAATGATTGAATCACATACATTCTAGTTTAGAGAGGGCTAACTAGAAAAAAAAATCAGAGAAAGAAAACAAATCACGCTTGGGTCTTCCAACCCTAGTCTTTTCTTTATAGGACAAGTAGGAAGAAATGTGGCTAAGAGGAGTTGACATTTATTTTAGAAGGAGAAGACAAAGGACAGGTAGCAGGAGTAGAAATATCTGGTAGAAATCAAATTATTCCAGTGTCCTCCCATTTATCTGGCCGGATGTCATTATGAGGGCAAAGCACTATTCAGAAGAGAAATTCCTACAGCATGATGATGTGTTCAGTAGTGGGAGGGAAGGAAGTGGAGGTGTCTAGTGGAAATAAGAGATAACTTTGTAGTGTGCGCAGGTGTAGCTGTACAGGCCCCTCAGCTCTGCGGGAGAGGAACTCTGGGTTTGACAAGCCTGATGCCTTTTCTGCTAATCTGGATCCAGAATTGCCCTTTCTTTCTGTCTTTAACCTCCTGTTGGTCCCTTTGTGGTTGATGGGAGAGAACAGGGAGTCATTAAGGAGAATGAGGTTGCCTCCCATATGGGAAAGAAGAGTTGGGGATTCCTCCATGAATGCTGTGCAGAGAAAAGGAATGAAATTTCATCACATTTCCTTTTAAAGTAGTGATCAAAATACTTTGTCTTGTGGGATGCTGTTTCTTTATTGAGAGAGTTGTGAGTTAAATAATATGCTACTTTTCTTATATGTGTCAGATACTATACTAGGTGGGCATACCTTGCCTTCATGAAGCTTGTAGTCTGATAGAGAAGATAAATGTTAAGCAAGCAACTACATAAGTAGATACAAGGTTAAAACTGTGATTAATGGCCGGGTGCAGTGGCTCACACCTGTAATCCTAGCACTTTGGGAGGCCGAGGCGGGTGGATCACGAGGTCAGGAAATCCAGACTATCCTGGCTAACACGGTGAAACCCCATCTCTACTAAAAATACAAAAAAATTAGCTGGGCGTGGTGGTAGGCCCCTGTAGTTCCAGCTACTTGGGAGGCTGAGGCAGGAGAATAGTGTGAACCCGGGAGGCGGAGCTTGCAGTGAGCCGAGATCACGCCACTGCACTCCAGCCTGGGCGACAGAGCGAGACAAAAAGAAAAAGGAAAATGTTGCTATGAATTTTGTTGTTGTTGTTGTTGTTACAAAGTCTCACTCTGTCGTCCAGGCTGGAGTGCAATGGAGGTAGCTCACTGCAACCTCTGCATCCTGGGTTCAATCAAGTCTCCTGCCTCAGTCTCCCAAGTAGCTGGGATTACAGGTGCCTGCCACTGTGCCCAGCTAATTTTTGTATTTTTAGTAGAGATGGGTTTCATCATGTTGGCCAGGCTAGTCTCGAACTCCTGACCTTATGTGATCTTCCCGCCTTGGCCTCCCAAAGTGCTGGGATTACAGGTGTGAGCCACCATGCCCGTCTGTTGCTATGAGATTTTATAGTAGGGGAATCTGATGTAGTTTAAGAGTTTGGAGCAGACTTGCTGTGGAGTGATTTGAATTTTATGACATTTCTTTTATTACAAAGCAAGAGATTTTGATCCCTATTAAAGGAATTTCTGGCATTATTATTCAAATGAAGAAAAATTACAGGCTCTTACAAGACCTTCTTATCCCTCTCCAAAGTCAGGAGAGCAGCTTTCTATGCTGCCTATGCACGGAGTGGCTGCTGGGACCAGCAGGGCCAAGTTCAACCTGAAAGGTCTGGAGCCCTCTCAGTGGGATTCTACATCTTTTATCCTCTGAGAAAGCAAAAAGCAACCCTAACATTCAGGAACTATTCTGAGGCTTATGGCCAGGCCTTAGTATTGTTAGAAGCTGCCCTGGCCCTCACAGGCAGGCCATGTTGTTCTCTTGCTGGATATAAACAGTCTCACAGAATACCAACATCAGAGAAGATCACTCAGCCCATGATACGATGAGAAAACTCAAGACCACTTCATAATTTTGTCCAAGCCACTGACAAAAGATCCCTATACAACCCACAAAATACGAAACATCCCCTTTCTTGGCTAATGAGACTGATTCCTGGTTCCTAACCATTTGTAGCTTTATCTTTTCTCCAGTCTGTCCATTCTAAAGAATTATTGCTGCTTTTTGACAGCCTTCAATCCAGGAGAGCCCCTGCTTTCTTCATCCCTCTCCCAAGTTCGTCTGTCCTCCCTCCCTCCCTCTGTCCCTCCCTCCCTTCCTTCCTTTCCTCCCTCCCTCCCTGTTTCTCTTTCTTTTCTTCCCTTTCCTTCCTTCCTTCCTTCCTTCCTTTGTTTTCTGACAGGGTCTTACTCTGTCAACCAGCCCAGGCTGGAGTGCAGTGGCTCAATTATAGCTCACTGCAGTCTCAAACTCCTGGGCTTCAGAGTTCCGCTTCATCCTCTTGAGTAACTGGGAAAACAGGTGCACACCACCATCCCTGTCAATTTTTAAATTTTTTGTAGAGATGAGGTCTTGCTATGTTGCTCAATCTGGTCTCAAATTCCTGGCCTGAAGCAATCCTTCCACCTTCGGCCTCCCAAAGTGTTGAAATTACAGGTGTGAGCCACCTCATCTGGCCCTATAACTGCTTTCTAACACCCTTTTATTGAGATATCCACACCACGATGTGTCTTCTACTTCACCAGTAAAACCCCTAACTCATTCAACCACATATGTGTTCCTAGGGGCCTTTGGTTGAAGGGAATTGACACTTCACTGCTCCTGAAGTGTGATAATCCTGCCTTCTATTAGATTCTTCAGGACTTTGGTCAGTGTTTTTTGTTTGTTTGTTTGTTTGTTATTTTGCACACAGCTTGTGCACAATGTATATATCAGATAGATGACTGATGTAGGATTTTTATATCTGCCTATCTACCTATCGATTGATTGATCAATCAGTCTATCTGTTAGGACTCTGGTGTGCTGATGAAAGAATACCCAACACAAATACTCACTAAAAGGGGCAGGGTCGTTCATTATTTTATTTAATGAAAAAGTTTAGACAGGCTTAAGAAAAGTTTGTATTGAGGACTGAAACAACATAATAGAAACATTTCTTTCCATGTCTCATTCTTTTTCATACCACATTGAAACAGTTTATCTTTTGTGTTGGTTCTTTTACAAGCCCATCACAGTGGATCAGGAGAGTGCACTGCTTTGACTATCCAAGATTGGGTCATATGGTCCACTCCCCAACCCTGTATTTAGGGATGAGCCCACCAAGACTGTATGGAGCAAGAGCTGGGGAGCTGGGAACTGCCAAGCTAAAATTCATTCTGTGTTATAAATCTTATTAGAGAGTATTTGAATGGCAGTGACTAAAAGCTGGGGCAAAGAGGGTTTGGAGAGCCTGACTCTTAGAAGACACGGGTTCAAGGAGTATCATAGCCATTCTATGCTTGCTTGGATAGCATTGCTAGAAAGTAGGAGCGTTTAAGAGCTGTCATGGGCTTGGAAAGGAAAATATCAGAAAAGTTCAGGGAATTTTTACTGAAGAAGACTGTGGAATCTAAAAGAAAGATTTCAATACCTAAAATATAATTATGGGAGGCCAACATTTTTCACTGAGACATGAACACACACACAAAAGTAAAACAGGCTTAGTGGCAGCAGGAACAAGTAAGTTAGTTTTCCCCTGCCTGCACTGCTCTGCCTGCTACTCTTCACTGCTTCCCTCCTGGTCATCTTTGGATCCAGCTAAGCAAGGCATCCTCTGGGCAAGCATTACAGAAAAAATCCTGGGACTCTATGGGAGAATTACCCCGCAAACTGAGAAGGAGACGAGAGACCAAAGAATGATGTGGAGAAGTCCAGCTTGATAAGTAGATGAGTTTATTAGGACACACATACAGAGCATTCCTGGGCAGCAGCAGGTCAGCTCCACAGATCTGCCCTGCCACCTGTATCTAAGCTGCTTTTGAACTAATTTTCTGGCTCTTTGCTACGGCATGCAATTAGACTGCTTTTCTTGGTATATTCCCAGATATTTACATGTTTGGGTTCTTAGGGATACCTGCTCCTGTGCTGGGCACCATGGCCTTGGCTCACCACCTGGCCTTCTGGGTTCAAGCAGCAGACATATATCCTTAATTAATCTGGTGGAGGACCTGTCACTCCACAGCAAGTGATACGGTTTGCCTCTGTGTCCCCACCCAAGTCTCATGTTGAATTGTAATCCCCAGTGTTAGAGGTGGGGCCTGGTGGAAGGTGATTGGACCATAGGGGTGGTTTCTAAGGTTTTAGCACCATTCCCTGAGGGCTGTCTCATAATATAGTTCCCACGAGATCTGGTTGTTTAAAAGTGTGTGGCACCAACTCCCACTCTCTCTCTTCTTCCTGCTCCAGCCTTATAAGACATGCCTGCTTCCCCTTTACCTTCTGCCATGACTCTAAGTTTCCTAAGGCCTCCCCAGCCATGCTTCCTGTACAGCCTGTAGAATCATGAGCCAATTAAGCCTCTTTTCTTTATAAATTACCCAGTCTCAGGTATTTCTTTATAGCAGTGTGGAACAAAAAAATACAGCAAGTCTTCTCCAAACCCTTAAACTAGATCAGATTTCCCTGCTATAAAATTTCACAGCACCATTTCTCTTTTTTTCTTGCATACCATCAAGGTTTTAATCTCATATTTATTTATGTAGTTGTTGCTTAGTAACTATCTTCTCCTTTAGACTATAAGTTCCATGAAGGGAAGGTATGCCCACCTAGATTAGTATCTGGCACATATAAGATATGCATTGGATATCATTTCAATAAAGAAATTTATAGGCGTAAACTTCCTAATGGGGTGCTTTTAAACACTATTTTACATTTCTAAGAAAGATTGTATTGTCTTCCTCTTAAATGTAGTAAAAGATGGACAGGTATTCAGCAGCATCAAAGGGAGAGCTGAAGTCTACACCATGGCCTGAGGAGAGAAAGATTCTTCCAGCCTTGTAATCTTGAGAATTGTTATAAAATGATTGTTTGGAATTTCTGTTTTTGGCAATGCCAGGATGCCACAGGAGACTTGAGTCTAAAGTTTGCATGATCCATTTCAATCCATTTGAGCAAGAACCAAATGACTATTATTGACGCAACAAAATACACAAATTGCTTCTCACATACACTAATGGCTTTTTGGATTTGTTTGTCATGTCCATTTCTAGTAATATGCTTCTTTATAACAAGTAAACTAACAAAGTCATCTTTGACAGTTATTTTACAATCCTCACTGGGGAAGTATTAGTTTTCAAATTTCTAGTCTGTGGTGGAATGCTTTTTAAAAATACCATAAAAATAAATTACTAGTAAAATAAAATAAATATATACAAAATATAAGCCCAAGGTTTCACTAGATGAAACAAACATCAATTTACTGTGTCAGGTTGCTCAAGAAGTTTCTAACCACTGTCAGTTTTGTACTTTTCTTTTACTTGTTTTTCATGGCAACCTTACTTGAGCTGTGACTGATAATGTTACTATTTGCAATGGCAGAAGAATCCCAAGACACTAGTTCAGTTTGTACATATTTGTGTGCTTCCAGCAAATTGTTTGTCTCTCTCACCAAATGAGTCTGTAAAGACAGGAAAGTCTATATCCGCAGATAAGCTTTCTGCTCACACAGTGCAATTTGAGAAGGTGTCAGGATTGCTACAATTTGGGGTTCTGCAAGACTATTTAAACATTTTTCTACCAACCATTTAATATGAAATATTCAAAAATTCAGTGGAAAACACAGACGGGCCTAAAAAGAATGTAAAATGAGCAATACATTTTATAGTTGATACATAGAGTATAATGTACTCCATACCTGCTTTAAAAAATGAAACACATTTCTTTTAAATCTGTGGCTTTCATTTCCATTACCTTAGAATTTAAGTAAAAAGAAATGGGTTTGACTAAAGCAGGATAACATATTGCCCTCTTCCAACAAATATCAGATCATAAGAATGGTAGTTGTGATGGTATGAAAATGATTTTCTTAACTTGTGACCACTGTCACAAGACATTTCATTTCACATCATTTGATTTTATAGATTAAATATACCACTGGGATAAAATCAGATTTCCTTTGACAATCTGTGGGAGAAGAAAGAATCTGTGGGAGAACTACATTATCATAATTGTGAGGTTAAAAAAACACACTCACAAAACAGCATCCAAGTTATCTAGTACTGGGAGACTGTAAAACTTGATTATTGCAAAGGTGGATTGGCATATTAATTAAAAATAAGACTGACATTTGAAGCATATTTCAGATTTCATGGCAAATTTCATCATTCTAAATATAGTTTCGGATTAATTATGACACATTTGGTGCTAAGCTATTTTAGAATTCAAAACACTTCCATCTTGGAATGGTTGCAGCAAATCAGGGTGTTTGATCAAGCTGCAGAGAAAAGAGGCTGGGTTTAATGTTCCAGGTCTCCTCATATTCTGCCTCTAGCTTTTCTTTTCTGTGCAGGTTAAGTTAGTAGAGTTATACAAGGTGATGGCATTTCAGTGCAAATGAAATTTGACATTTTGAGTGTAAATAAGAATGGTTTGCCTTCTTGCAGTATAAGTCACTCTTCACCAGCAGTTAAAATAAAGTGAAAACCACAGAAATGTGGGTTATTCATTTTCTTACATACACACCAAGGAATTTTACATTCAGTTATTGCCATGAACATTACTTTATCCTTTTCTTTGTCAATTTATTGCCTCATTACAGGGATTGATAATGACATTTCTTCTGAATGACTATTATACACATACTTTTTCAACTATAGCTAGAACCTGGAGATATAACTTTTATCTTTCCTTTAGGGATATCTAAGGTAGGCACTCTTATTCTTCCTAAGATACATAAAGATTGGGAAACTTTATGATTTTTTTACTTTTATGTTTCTAATGGTTTGGTTGGAGTAAAGAACAAAGCAGATGTAACACAACTTAATTTTCTCCCTCTCTTTAAATGAGAGAGAAATGGCGAGGGGAGGAGGTAAGAGCAAACTCAGGAAGAATCATAAAAGTTCTAAGCTGTCTGTTCATATCCTCATTTATGCAGCCAAAAAACACATGAAAAAATGCTCATCATCACTGGCCATCAGAGAAATGCAAATCAAAACCACAATGAGATACCATCTCACACCAGTTAGAATAGCAATCATTAAAAAGTCAGGAAACAGCAGGTGCTGGAGAGGATGTGGAGAAATAGGAACACTTTTACACTGTTGGTGGGACTGTAAACTAGTTCAACCCTTGTGGAAGTCAGTGTGGCGATTCCTCAGGGATCTAGAACTAGAAATACCATTTGACCCAGCCATCCCATTACTGGGTATATACCCAAAGGATTATAAATCGTGCTGCTATAAAGACACATGCACATGTATGTTTATAGCAGCACTATTTACAATAGCAAAGACTTGGAACCAACCTAAATGTCCAACAACGATAGACTGGATTAAGCAAATGTGGCACATATACACCATGGAATACTATGCAGCCATAAAAAATGATGAGTTCATGTCCTTTGTAGGGACATGGATGAAACTGGAAACCATCATTCTCAGCAAACTATCACAAGGACTAAAAACCAAACACCGCATGTTCTCACTCATAGGTGGGAATTGAACAATGAGAACACTTGGACACAGAAAGGGGAATATCACACACCGGGGCCTGTTGCGGGGTGGGGGGATGGGGAAGGGCTAGCATTAGGAGATATACCTAATGCTAAATGACGAGTTAATGGGTGCAGCACACCAACATGGCACATGTATACATATGTAACAAACCTGCACGTTGTTCACATGGACGCTAAAACTTAAAGTATAATTTAAAAAAAAAAAGCTCTAAGCTGGAAGGAGTGCTTAAATCCAGGAATGCTTAAATCCTGCCATTGAGACCTTTCAACTCCTTCTTCAGATAAGGACAATGAAGTACAGAGAAGGTAATTTAACTAAGCTTACTGAGCTGACTAGTTACAGAGCTGAGCCTACAATATAGATTAAAACGGATGAGTTGGGTGTGTCATTTCACCATCCTGAGCTTCATTTTGTTCAATTGTAAAATCTGGCTGTTAGATTAGATAATCTCTAAAGTCCCCTTTAGCACCAATATTTCTAGAATTGGAGTTGTCAAACATTAAGGCATACATCCTGGCTCTGTCTCTGTACTGGTCAGGGGGTGATTGCTTTAACTCCTGAGCATCAGTTTTCTCACTGTGAGATACTGATTAATTAATCCAACCCATATATATTAGTTCATTTTCACACTGCTATAAATAACTGCTCAATACTGGGTAATTTATAAAGGAAAGAGGTTTAATTGATTCAGTTCATCATGGCTGGGAGGCCTCAGGAAACTTACAATCATGGTGGAAGACAAAGGGGAAGCAAGGCACCTCCTTCACAGGGTGGCAGGAATAAGAAGTGTCAAGGGAAGAGGGAAGAGCCCCTTGTAAAACCATCAGATCTTGTGAGAACTCACTATCACAAGAACAGAATGGGGGAAACTACCCCCATGATCCAGTAACCTCCACCTGGTCTCTCCCTTGACACAAAGGAATTGTGGGAATTATTGGGATTAAAATTCAAGGTGAGATTTGGGTAGGGACACAAAGCCTAACCATATCACCATACTGATTGAATTTCTGTCTTATGTCAGGCAGTGGAAACACAGAAGGACAAGGCAGAAATGGCCTCCATTCTCATGGAGCAGAGCATCCATTCATCCATCCATTTATTTATTTTTTCAAAAAGTATTTATTGAGTTCCTACCATTTGCTAGACAATGTGGTATGTGCTGGAGATACATCAGAAAATATTCCTGGAGTGGAGGCAGGCAGCCAAAAAGCTAAAAAGTAGGCAGCAAGCAGCAGTAAGTATTATGAATGGAACAAACACGAAAATGAGAGCATAATAAGGTAGAAGTTTTGTCCTTAATAAGGCTCTTAGAAAAGGCTTCCTTATAAAAGTGACATTTAAGCTGAATCTTAAAGGACAAAAAAAAACTAATCATGCAGAGTAGCAAAAAGAGCCAAATGCATCTGAATAAGGAAATCATTGTGGCTGGTTATAGTGGAATCAGATGACTTTTGGAAAAATATTCAAAAGATAGACATTAAGGGCCTTAAGGATTTGGTTATCCTGAGTTCAATCAAAAGCAACTGAAGACTTGTTGGTGGTAATGGTGGGGTACAAGCGGTAACTTCATCTGATTAATGTGTGGAACATCTGTCTGCTATTTATTGGAGCATGGATTGGAGGGGCATGAGTGGAAGTGAGAAGACCAGTCAACAGCTTATTGCAGTAGTTCCAGCAAGATTACAATTGAGGTACGGGGAGCAGGGAGATGCAACTGATAGAGGAAACATTTTGAAGTTAGTCAAAATTTACTAATGAATTGTGTTGTGACCTGAAGTGTATCCCTAGTGTTATGAGCTGTATTGCATCCTCCCAAAATTCATATGTTGACGTCCTAACTCCCAGTACTTTAGGATGTGCCTATATTTGGAGATAGGATCTTTAAAGAGGTAATTAAGTTAAAAGGTGGTCATACGATGGGCCCTAATCCAATATAACTGGTGTCCTTATATGAAGAGGAAATTAGGACACAGACCCTCATAGAGAGAAGACCATGAGAAGACACAGGGAAAAGACAGCCATCTGCAAGCCAAGCAGAGAGGCCTCAAATCAAGACTAAGACTTTGATCTCAGACCTCTAGCCTCTAGAATTATGGGAAAATATATTTCTGTAGTTTAAGCCACTCAATGTGTTGTGCTTTGATATGACAGCCTGTTATGGTTGGGCTGTGTCCCCACCCAAATCTCATCTTGAATTGTGATTCCCATAATCCCTATGAGTCATGGGAGGAATGCTGTGGTAGGTAATTGAATCATGAAGGTGGTTACCCCCATGCTGCTGTTCTCATGATAGTGAGTTCTCACAAGATCTGATGGTTTTATAAGGGGCTTTTCCCTCTTTGCTTGGCACTTCTCCTTTCTCTGCCATGTGAGGAAGGAGGTGTTTGCTTCTCCTTCCACCATGATTGTAAGTTTCCTGAAGCCTCCCCAGCCATGCTGGACTGTGAGTCAATTAAACCTCTTTCCTTTTTAAATTACCTAGTCTCAGGTATGTCTTTATTAGCAGTGTGAGAACTGACTAATACACAGATAGCCCTACTAAACTAACACACATTGTATGTGAAAATATAAGAAAATGGTAAAACCAAGGATGGTCCCAGTGTTGGGGATATAGGTTTGGGGAGGGGAAACAGAGTTCCATTTTGGACATGCTATATTTGAGAAGTTAGTGAAGCAAAAAGGTAGAGCTGTCAATTCATGAGTAAGCTATGTGAGTCTAAGGCTCAGGGAAGTGGGATTGGCTAGAGAGAAGTAAATATGGGTCTTTTCAGAAAAAACAACAGGAATAGATGAGATCACCAGGTAGAGGAGAGACAATGAAATGAAATTAGGTTTAGGCCTAAGCCCTAAGGAATTCCATTATTTGGAAGTCATAAGAGCAGGTTCCATAAGAAAAACTAACAAGAAGTCGAAGAGGGAGAGGGAATAATAAACATCCTGGTGTAAGAAGATCAAGAATGAGGAAGGCCCACAGTATTGAAAGTTGCCAAAGGACAATGGAGATGAGTGAAAAATATTCAGTGCAATAGGTAACATGGTGGTTGCTGCCAATTTTAAATAACAGAAAATTGAGTGAAGTTTTAGAGGAGAAAGGCAATCTGGAATGTATTGAGTTGTACAATGGAAATGAGGAAATGGAAATAAAGCTTCTGAAAAGTTGGACTAAGAATGGAACAGAGAATTGAGAAGGGTCTCAAGGAGGGTTTATTTTCTTTTTAAACACAAAAGGTATTGTATAATGTTCATATGCTGATAGCAATGGAGGAGGGGAAGGACAGAAATTGATGTTATAGAACATAGAGGAGGGAACTAAGGGAAAGAAAAGTCCTAGGGAAGTTGAGACAGTTTGGGGTCTGGAACACAGAGTGGCTTAGCACACTGCTTAGTGCATAGAAACTGGCCAGTGAAGTAATTCAGAACATGGCACCCCAAAATCTGCCACTCTGGCATACTGACTATTTTGAATTGAAAGGACTTAAAAATAGCAGGTGCAAGAAGATCACTCTGACTTTCCTTCTGCTTCTTAAAAGTAGGAGATGAAATTCCCATGTGAAAGACGTCCTTTCTACAGCAGAAGAAGAGTGTCATTCTTATCATCTAGGACAAGCAATTGAGGCCTAGGGAAATCTACAAACAAACCTTGTTAAACCAACTCTTATCTTCGTGGTCACTTCTCTACCCAATTAACTATCCTAGCTCAAGCCCCTTTGCCTGGTCACATTCTCATCATTCATGACTGTTGGTCCAATTTAGCATATAAGTGTTTAACTTCGTCTTTGGGTCTTTGTTTCCTTATGAAGACTTGTGCACCATGTAAAACTCGTATTAAAGAAATTTGTGTGCATTTCTCCTAATTGTATACATTATGTCAAGACATAAGGTCCAGCTAAAAAATCCCTAAGAGAGTAGAGGTAAAATTTTGCCTTCCCTACACCAGTAAGTATAAGTATTGAAGATTGTAACCACTTAAGGAAGCTTTTCCTTATCTTTGTATTGGCTTAGCCCAGGAAGAGATGCACTTGAAGAGGAGAATTCTGGTAGTATAGAACAGAGATGGGGTCACCAGCTTTTTCAGGTCCAATGTCTTCCTGAATATAAAATAATAAATTTAAGAAAAAAATATTGATATTAGAACCAGCCTGAACAGGCCAAAGAGGTTTGTAGAAATATTAGACAAGAGTCCTCCTGCACTGGCCCCTACTCCCCTGCACACACACTGTGCCATTCAAAATTATCTCCCCTCTGAGCGCAAAGTGGTCCAAACCCCTGGAGAAAAATTTGGCAATGTCTAACACAATTTTCATTGCATTTGCCCTTTTACAATGTCTCTTCTCCTCTAGAAATTTTACCCAGAAGTTGCACTTTGGAATACAAAAAACAACAACAAAAAATACATGAGATTTATCACTTTGTTATGTGAATAAACAAAATTTTGGAAACAACATAAATGCCCACTCATATCTATTCACTAATTGAATAAACTATATTTGCATACTATGCAGCTTATTAAAAGAAAGAGAAAGATCTTCAAGAACTAATAAAGAGTGATTTCTAGAATCTACCAATAAGTGAAAAAGGCAAAGGAGAAAAGAGTGTATATAATATGCTAAATATGCTTTATTTAAAATATATATATATTTAAATTTCCTGTTTTTTGCAAAAGGCTACATAAGTAGTATAAACTAGAAACAAATGAAAATGATAGCGGGTGGGTAGGAGAAGGAGTGATGATGTTGGAAACAAAGTGAGATATTCTTTTCTTTTCTTTTTTTTTAAGACAGAGTCTCACACTGTCGCCCAGGCTAGAGTGCAATGGCACGATCTCGGCTCACTGCAACCTCCGCCTCCCTGGTTCAAGCAATTCACCTGCCTCAGCCTCCTGGGTAGCTGGGATTACAGGCACCCACCACCATGCCTGGCTAATTTTTTTTTTTGTATTTTTAGTAGAGATGGGGTTTCACTATATTGGCCAGGCTGGTCTCAAACTCCTGACCTTCTGATCAGTCCACCTTGGCCTCCCAAAGTGCTGGGAGTACAGGCATGAGCCACCGCGCCTAGGCATGAGATATTCTTTGAGAGTGAATTTTTATGTAGTTTTGACTTTTATAATTATTTAAGTATTTTAAATTTTAAAAATAAATAAACAAGGATCGTAAGAACAACAAACCCTGAAATTAAATACAGGCAGAAACATAAATATAGCTATATATCAAATTGATAACATATTCACATCAGGATAAGAATTAGGTCAAGTTATTTATGTTTATTTTTTAGACTTTTAGGTTCAGGGGTACATTTGCAGGTGGTGTTACATAGGTAAATTGCATGTTGTGGGGCTTTGGTGTACAGAATTTTTGTCACTGTGGTGATAAGCATAGTACTTGATAGCTTTTTGATCCTCACCCTCCTCTCAACTTCCACCCTCAAGCAGGCCGTGGTGTCTATTGTTCCCTTATTTGTGTCCATGTATACTTAATATTTAGCTCCCATTTATAAGTGAGAACATGTGGCATTTGGTTTTCTATTCCTGTGTTAATTTGGTCAGGACAATAGCCTCCAAGTTCCATCCATGTTCCTGCAAAGGACATGATCTCATAGTATTAGATGGTGCATATGTACTATATTTTCTTTATCCAGTCCATTGCTGATAGACATCTAGGTTGATTCTATGCCTTTGTTGTTGTGAATAGTGCTGTGATAAACATACATGTGCATGTGTCTTTATGATAAAATAATTTATATTCCTTTGGTATATTCCCAATAATAGGATTGCTGGATTGAATGGTAATTCTGTTTTAAGTTCTGAGAAATCTCCAGACTGCTTTCCACAGTGGCTGAACTAGGAGTGTGTAAGCGGTCCCTTTTCTCTGCAACCTTGCCAGCATGTGTTGTTATACTTTTTTACTTTTTAGTAATAGCCATTCTGAATGGTGTTAGATGGTATCTCATTGTGATTTTGATCCGTGTTTCTCTAATGATTAGTTATGTTGAGGATTTTTTTCACATGCTTGTTGGCTGTGTGTATGTATTCTTTGGAAAATTGTTTGTTCTTGTTCTTTGCCCTCTTTTTAATGGGACTGTTTGTTTTTTGCTTATTAATTTGTTCAGGTTCCTTATAGATTCTGGATATTAGACCTTTGCTGTATGCATAGCTTGCAAATATTTTCTCCCATTCTGTAGATTTTCTGTTTACTCTGTTGGTAGTTTCTTTTGCTGTGCAGAAGTGCTTTAATTTAATTAGGTCCTGTTTGTCAATTTTTGTTTTTGTTGCCGTTGCTTTTGGTGTCTTCGTCACAAAGCCTTTGTCAGTGCCTATGACCAGAATGGTATTTCCTAGTTTTTTTTTCTAGTGTTTTGGTAGTTTTATGTTTTACAGTTAAGTCTTTAGCCCATCTTGAGTTTTTTGTACTTGGTGAAAGGAAGGAGCCCAGCTTCAGTATTCTGCATATAGGTAGCCAGTTATCCCAGCTCCAAAGGGAGCTCTTTTTCCATTGCTTTTGTCAACTTTATTAAAAATCAGATAGTTTTAGGTGTATGGCCTTATATCTGGGTTATCTAACCTGTTCCATTGGTCCGTGTTTCTGTTTTTGTACCAGAATTGTGCTGTTTTGGTTACTGTAGCCTTGTAGTATAGCTTCAATTTGAGTAACGTGATGGCATCATCTTTGTTCTTTTTGCTTATGATTGCTTTGGCCATTAGGGCTCTTTTTTAGTTCCATATGAATTTTAGAATAGTTTTTCTCTAATTTTGTGGAAAAATGCTATTGGTAGTTTGATAGGAATAGCATTGAATCTGTAAATTGCTTTGGGTAGTATGGCCACTTTAACAATATTGATTCTTCCTATCTATGAGCATAGAATGTTCTTCCATTTGTTTGTGTCATCTCTTATTTCTCTGAGCAGTGTTTTGTAATTCTCATTGTAAAGATCTTTCATCTCCCTGGTTAGCTGTATTTCTAGGTATTTAATTTTTTGTGGCTATTGTGAGTGGGATTTCATTCTTAATTTGGCTCTCAGCTTGGACGTTTTTGGTGTATGCACTACTGATTTTTGTACATTGATTTTGTATTCTGAAACGTTGCTGAAGTTGCTTATCAGCTTTTGGATGAGACTACTGGGTTTTCTAGGTACAGAATCATATCATCTGCAAATAGAGATAGTTTGAGCTCCTTTTTTCCTATTTGGATGTCTTTTATTTCCTACTCTTCCCTGATTGCTTTGACTAAGAATGTTAGTACTACTTTGAATAGGAATAGTGAGAGTGGCATCCTTGTCTTGTTCCAGTTGTCAACGAGAATGCTTCCACCTTTTGCCCGATCAATATGATGTTAGCTGTGGGTTTGTCATAAGATGACTCTTATTATTTTGAGGTATGTTATTCGAGCCTAGTTTGTTGAGGATGTTTAACATAAGGTGATGTTGAATTTTATATAAAGCCTTTTCTGTGTCTCTTGAAATGATCATGTGGTTTTTGTTTTTAGTTCTGTTAATCTAATGAATCACATTTATTGATTTGCACATGTTGAACCAGCCTTGCATCCTAGGAATGAAGCCTATTCGATCATGGTGGATTCGCTTTTTGGTGTGCTGCTGGATTCAATTTACTAGTATTTTGTTGAAGATTTTTTACGTCTGTGTTCATCAAGGATTTGGGCCTGAAGTTTTCTTTTTTGTTGGTGTGTCTCTGCCAGGTTTTGGTATGAGGATGATGCTTGTCTCATAGAATGTGTTGGAGAGGAGTTCCTCCTCCCCAATTTTTTGGAATAGTTTCAGTAGGAATGGTACCTACTCTTCTTTATATGTCTGGTAGAATTTGGCTGTGAATCTGTCTGGGCCAGGACATTTCCTTGTTGGTAGGCTTTTAAGTACTGATTCAGTTTTGGAACTTTACTTGTTATTGATCCGTTCACAGTTTCAATTTCTTCCTGGTTCAATATTGGGAGGTTGTATGTTGTTTTTTTTTTTAATTTATAAGGAAAAGAGATTTATTGGGCTCACAATGCTGCACACTGTACAGGAAGCATGGCATTGACATCTGCTTCTAGTAAAAACCTCAGGAAGCTTCCACTCATGGTGGAAGGTGAAGGGGAAGCATATGTGTCACATGGCAAGAGAGAAAGCAACAGAGAGACAGGAGGGATACCCACACTCTTTTAAACAATCAACTCTTGCATGAACTAATAAAGTGAGAACTTATTCATTAGTGATAAGACTACACCAAGCCATTCATGAGGGATCCACCCCTATGATCCAAACACCTCCCACCAGGCCCCATTTCCAACATTGAAAATCAAATTTCAACATCAGATTTGCAGAGGAAAATAGCCCAAATATATCACCCATTAAATCCAAATGAATAAAATGCCCATTGTAAATATTGCACAGAATTTGCACAGAAGGTATGCTATGGTTTGAATGTTTTTTCCCCTCCAAAACTCATGTTGAAATTTGGTTGCCATTGTGGTGGCAATGGGAGGTGGAAATTTGGGGAGGTGATTAGGCCATAAAGGCTCCACCCTCATGGGTGGGATTAAGGCCATTTATTTTTTATTATTATACTTTAAGTTCTAGGGTACATGTGCACAATGTGCAGGTTTGTTACATATGTATACATGTGCCATGTTGGTGTGCTGCACCCATTAACTCATCATTTACATTAGGTATATCTCCTAATGCTATCCCTCTACCCTCCCTCTACCCCAAGACAGGCCCCAGTGTGTGACATTCCCCACCCTGTGTCCAAGTGTTCTCATTGTTCGATTTCCACCTATGAGTGAGAACATGCAGTGTTTGGTTTTCTGTCCTTGCGATAGTTTGCTCAGAATGATGGTTTCTAGCTTCATCCATGGACAAAGGACATGAACTCATCCTTTTTATGGCTGCATAGTATTCCATGGTGTATATGTGCCACATTTTCTTAATCCAGTCTATCATTGATGGACATTTGGGTTGGTTCCAAGTCTTTTCTATTGTGAATAGTACCTCAATAAACATATGTGTGCATGTGTCTTTAAAGCAGCATGATTTATAATACTTTGGGAATATGCCCAGTAATAGGATGGCTGGGTCAAATGGTATTTCTAGTTCTAGATCCTTGAGGAATCACCATACTGTCTTCCACAATGGTTGGACTAGTTTACAGTCCCACCAACAGTGTAAAAGTGTTCCTGTTTCTCCACATCCTCTCCAGCACCTGTTGTTTCCTAACTTTTTAATGATGGCCTTCTAACTGGTGTAAGATGGTATCTCATTGTGGTTTTGATTTGCATTTCTCTGATGGCCAGTGATGATGAGCATTTTTTCATGTGTCTGTTGGCTGCATAAATGTCTTCTTTTGAGAAGTGTCTGTTCATATCGTTTGCCCACTTTTTGATGGGGTTGTTTGATTTTTTTCTTGTAAATTTGTTTAAGTTCTTTGTAGATTCTGGATATTAGCCCTTTGTCAGATGGGTAGATTGTAAAAATTTTCTCCCATTCTGTAGGTTGTCTGTTCACTCTGATGGTAGTTTCTGTTGCTGTGCAGAAGCTCTTTAGTTTAATTAGATCCCATTTGTCAATTTTGGCTTTTGTTGCCATTGCTTTTGGTGTTTTAGTCATGAAGGAGGTTGTATGTTTTTAGGAATTTATCCATTTCTTGTAGGTTTTCTAATTTATCTACATAGAGGTGTTCATAATAGTCTCTGAGTGTTTTTTTTTAAATTTCTGTGGACTCCCCCTTTATTTTTGTAATGTCCCCCTTGTTATTTCTGATTGTATTTAGTTGGATCTTCCCTCTCTTTTTTTCTTTTTAGTCTAGTTAGCAGTCTATCAACCTTAATTATTCTTTCTCAAATAACCAATTCTGGTTTTGTTTTTCTTTTTATGGTTTTTCATGCCTTAATTTCATTTAGTTCAGTTCTGATTTTGTTTGTCTCTTGTCCTCTGTTAGCATTGGAGTTGGTTTGCTCTTGTTTTTCTAGTTCCTTTAAGTGTAATGTTATGATGTTAATTTGAGATCTTTCTAACTTTTTGATGTGGGCGTTTAATGCTATAAACTCTCATCTTAATACCACTTTAGCTGTGTCCCAGAGATTCTGGTATCTTGTATTTTGGTTTTCATTAGTTTCAAAGAATTTCTTGATTTCTGCTTTAATTTCATCCTTTACCCAAAAGTCATTCAGGAGCAGTTTGTTTAATTTTCATGTAATTCTAGGGTTTCAAATTGTTTTCTTTGTTTTGATTTTTACTTTTATTGCATCGTGGTCCAAGAGTGTGATTGGTATGATTTTGTTTTTGCTTTTGCTTTTTTAACTTGCAGAGAATTGTTTTATGACAAATTGTGTGGTTGATTTTAGAGGATGTGCCATGTGCAGATGAAAAGAATGTATATTATGTTGTTTTGGGGTAGAGAATTCTGTAGATGTCCATTAGGTCTATTTGGTCAAGTGTCGAGTTAAGGCTCTGAATACACTTAACAGTTTTCTGCCTTGTTGATTTGTTTAATATCGTCAGTGGAGTGTTGAAGTCTTCTACTACTATAGTGTGGTTATCTAAGTCTCTTAATAGGTCTCTAAAAACTTATTTTATGAATCTGAGTGCTTCAGTGTTGGGTGCATACGTATTTAGGATAGTTAAGTCTTCTTATTGAATTGAACCCTTTACTATTATGTAATGCCTTTCTTTGTCTTTTTTGATCATTTTTGGCTTAAAGTCTGTTTTGTCTGAAATTAGCATTCCCGCTTTTTTTGTTTGTTTGTTGTCCATTTCCTTGGTAGATTTTTTTCTTTATTGCTTTACTTTGAGCCTACATGTGTCATTGCATGTGAGATGTGTCTGTTACAGGAACACTAAGGGTTCAGTTTAGGTCCTGCAGCTCACTGCACAGAAAGCCAATCACTGAGACAATGAGTGTTGCCAGAAAAGGAGGCTTTCATCAGGTGTTGCAGCTGAGGAGATGGGAGATCAGTCTTAAATCCGTCTCTCTGACCAACTAAAATTAGGTGTTTATATAGCAGAAATGTACCTGCAGGAAAACAGGAATTCAGGAATTAAAGAGGGGCAAGGCAGAGGAGTTGGTCATCAGGAAGCCGGTGGTTAGTTAGGCATTCATGATGGATGAGGGGTCTGATGTCTTATTGTCTAGAAGTGGTAATCTAGTAAGTTTCAGTTCCTTGATGCTATCTGAGAGGACTGATAGTTGGTTTCCTGAGAAAGGAACTCAGATAAGACAAATGTAACTTCCTCAAGTTTCAAGCCTGGGGGTAGGGGGATCAATTTATACGTTCTTTCAAAAGAAACTGTAACATCAGTTCTATGGGACAATTGGGTTGGTTTCAGGTCTCTTGAAGTCTTGAAGACAGCATGCCATTGAGTCTTGCTTTTTATTGAACTAGCCATTCTGTGCCTTTTAAGTGGGCATTTAGCCTATTTATGTTCAAGATTAGTATTAATATGTGCAGATTTGATCCTGTCATCATGGTGTTAGCTACTTGTCATGCAGACTTGACCATGTAGTTGCTTCATCGTGTCAATTGTCTATGTACTTAAGTATGTTTTTGTGGTGGCCAGTAATGGTCTTTCTTTTCCATATTTAGCACTCCCTTAAGGACCTCTTGTAAGGCAGGTCTAATGTTAACAAATTCGTTTAGCATTTGCTTGTCTGAAAAGATCTTATTTCTCCTTCACTTATGAAGCTTAGTTTTGCTAGTTAGGAAATCCTTGACTGGAATTTATTTTCTTTAAGAATGCAAATATAGGACCTCAATCTCTTCTGGCTTGTAGAGTTTCTGCTGAAAGGTCCACTGTTAGTCTGATGGGGTTCCATTTGTAGATTACCTGCCCCTTCTCTCTAGCTGCCTTTAAAATTTTTTCTTTTGTGTTGATCTTGGAAAATGTGATGATGATGTGTCTTGAGGATAGTTGTCTTGTATAGAATCTCACAGGGGATATCTGCATGTTCTGATTTTGAATGCTGGCCTGTCTAGTGAGGTTGGGGAAATTTTCATGGGCAATAGACTCAAATATATTTTCCAAGTTGCTTGCTTTCTCTCCCTCTCTTTCAGGGACACCAATGAATTGTAGATATGGTCTCCTTAAATAATTCCATATTTCTTGGGAGTTTTGTTTATTCTTTTTTATTTTTATTTTCTTTGGTTTTGTCTGAGTTGATTTGAAGAACCAGTGTTTGACCTCTGAGATTCTTTCCACATCTAGTCTGTCATTAATACTTGTGATTTTATTATGAGATTCTTGCAGTGAGTTTTTCGACTCCATCAGTTCAGTTTGGTTCTTTCTTAAAATGGTTATTATTTCATCTTTCATCTCTTGTATTGTTTTATTGGATTCCTTAGATTCCTTGGATTGGGTTTTGACTTTCTCCCAAATCTTGATGATTTTTGTTCATATTGAGATTCTGAATTCTATGTCTGTCATTTCAGCCATTTCAGTCTGGTTAAGAACCAATTCTGGGGCACTAGTGTGGTTGTTTGGAGGAAAGAAGGCACTCTGGCTTTTTGAGATGCCTGTTTTTGTGCTGGTTCTTTCTCATCTGTGTGGGCTGATGTTCCTTTGATCTTTGAAGTTGCTGTCCTTTGGATGGAGTTTTTGCTGAGTCTGTCCTGCAGATGCTGGCCGATGGATGAAATGAGTACTCAGACATGGGTATACAGTGTAAGAGCAGCTGGGTGACTGCCTGGCTCTAGTGGCCAGAGAGCAGCCATGAGAAGCTGGAGCTGCAGGCACAATGCCAAAAACCTGGAGCCAACACAACCTGTAGGTAATTAACATTTATTGTTCCCCTTTCAGGGAATGTCACGCGTGTGGATGATCAAAGGTCAGTTCCTGGTCAACATAAGTAAACAAGCCTGTTGAAGATAAATTCCCCTACACTCCCTTGTACCTACTCCTTGCCCTCTGCCTCAGGGTTATAGAACAGCTGCCTTCAGCTATTCTCTCCTGGAGCTTTGCAGAGCCTTCTGACCTTTCAGAAGGCCTACTCCTTTTCCTATAGTTTCTCCCTCCACTCTGACAGATCTCCTACAGTTTTTTGCTTTTATAGTCTTTGATGCCATTGGGGATTTGTTTGTGGTATAAGGTGGGTTCAGTCAACTGGGCTTCATTTCTGGAAGATTTCAAGGGGCCAAGGGTCAGCTCATCACTCATGGGTTTCTTGCTTTAGACCTGTGGCTTGCACTGAACTGCTGGCTTTATTTTTTGGCCCCTGAAGATTAGAAACCTGCTGCACTGTGGGGACCAAGGTGTTCCCAGTCTGCTGGCAACAACACTCCAATAGGCGATGCTGGACACTGTTTGGTCTGTGCTCTTGCACTTGTGGTCAAGTGATTTTTGACCAAAATACTTTGGTTGTGTTTCTCCAGGAGGTTGTATAAGGACAAAAAAACGGATAGAAAATCTTATGCTTCCCTTGATGGGTTTGTCATTGTAGTGATACAAATACTATAAATACAAAATTATCTTTATACTGTAAAAAAAGCAAATGAGTAAATATATTGACATTGCTGGGAGACAGTGTTTTCATAGTGAGGAAAGATTGATAGAAATATGGAAAAGGAAAAAAAGGAAAAGGAGCCTTCTGGTATTGTATTGAAATTAATGATATCAAGCTATAATTTAAAATACACACACACACACACACACACACATTTTCTAACTCTGTTCACTTGGAGGGTCTATAATCTGGAAGCAGTGATACTCTAATAGGAATAAACATCCTTCTGCTCATTAACATTTCTCCACTAAAGGAACTATAGATTCTTAGAGAAATGGCAGATTCCAGATTTGCACAAGGAAAAGTATAAGGCAAGTTTGGGACACTTTGTGCCAGAATTCAAAGGATTGCTCGTTGATTAAAACAGACATTTGAAAAGGACAGGGAAGCTAACTTAAAGGCTACCCCACTGGCAATATTTGGGACAAGTTGAATATCAAAAGGAACAAGGATAGTTATGTTTTATAACATGCTGGATTTTTTTTAAAAGCCAGGAATCAATAGTGATTAAAACATAAATAAGTAATTCATGTGGAAGCAAGAGAGACAGTGAAGAAAAAGAAAAAACTCTTCTTTACAGATGAATGCCAGCTAATAAATCTGGAAGGAATGGTAGAATCAGAAAATGGCCATTTTGCAAATCCCAATGTAAACTAATTCAATCAGACAAAGATCCTCAGTGGTTCTTAAACCACTGGGGAAAAGGTTGTTGAGAATAGATATTCATGTGTTCTCAAAGTGTTACCCTAAAATTACTTATCACTTATAATGTATAATTACAGGAGTGAGATTTAGAGATTACCAACCACGTTATCAAACTTGACAACACTAAAAGTGGAACATACTATTGTCTCCCAATGGGATACAATAGAAACTATGCAACATCACTCATGTAATATTCTTGTTAAAACTGCAGAATCTGAGTCTAATCAAGATTGAGCAATCAGACATCTTGACAGACATTTTCAAATTTTCCTCCAAAATGGTTACTTCCATTTAAACTTTCAAAATTTTACCTATTCTTTTACTATTGTCTTTGACCTCTATGTTATTTTTTACCTATATAAAGCTTCACAATTTTTAGTGATAGTTATCAATCTTTTACTTTCTGGCTTCTATGAAAGAAATAATTCCAGGTTCTTTATTAATCTGAGGACAGTAACGAGTTGAGAACATTTTTACTAAATTCTATAGCATCCAGATTAGTCTGTCATATAACTGTGAACAGCCAATGTTCTATTTGACTCTAAATTTGCACTGGTTCCACACACATTAACCAATATTTTCTTCTTCCATTTTAATCATGCCTACTCTTTATTTCTCATGTTTATCCCATACCTACAGTAAATCTCTTCCTAATGTCCGCTTATATGAAAGATGCTGAGGAAGAAACAAACATGAAAGAGACCCAGTTTCTGCTCTCAATTTACAGAGGAGAGGAGATAAAATGTGATTACAGGCATGGTCAATGCTAAAAGAAAGGCAAGAAAAAATGTCACAAGATTTCAGAGGAGAGATGACATCCAGCTGACAAGATTAGGAAATGCTTTGGGGAAAAGGAGGTATTTAATTTGGGTCTGTAATTCTAGGTAAGATTTGTATGTACAAAAAGTGGGATAGAGAAACAGCAGGCACAAAGACAGAGAAGGGGAAACAGAGTATGTAAAAGAAACAGCTAGAAGCTCAGTTGGCCTGAAGTGTAAGGCTGCACATATAAGAACACACGCAAGGGCAGGAGCCTTGGACCCTGGTCATTCAGTCATCAAAACTTTTTAAAAGAATGTATACGACTGGGCGCGGTGGCTCACACCTGTAATCCCAGCACTTTGGGAGGCTGAGGTGGGTGGATCACTTGAGGTCAGGTGTTCAAGACCAGCTTGGCCAACATGGTGAAACCCTGTCTCTACTAAACATATACAAATTAGCAGAGTGAGATGGTGCCTGACTGTAATCCCAGCTATAGGGAGGCTGAGGCACAAGAATGGCTTGACCCAGGAGTCAGAGGCTGCAGTGAGCCAAGATTTCACCACCACTGCATGCCAGCCTGGGTAACACAGCAAGATCTTATCTCAGGAAAAAAAAAGTGTATAGCTATAGCAAAAAAGGAAATGCTGGGTATTGTGCAGTGTGGAGTTTTTGGAGTATAATACCATTCCAATGTTTGTCAATTCTGCTTGTGGGTTTTTGTTGTTGTTATTGTTCTTATAAATCCTTTCCTCTCCATTCTTACAGTGTCCTGTTTGTCCCCAATTTTCTCAATTTAAAAATACTGGATCAGGAATTCCTGCATTTTCTTGACCTGATGAGCAATTTGGCTATGTCCAAATTGCAGGCTGCCATTTATTGCCCTATTTTACTAAGAGTTAGTAGTGAAACTGTCTGAAAACACACTGTCGAGAAGCTCTCAACTATCTCTGAAGTGACACTTAGTCTCCTGGGCTTAAAGGCGAGCAATGACATGGTCCTTCTGCCTCTGGCTTTTGGGGCAGCCTGTGACCCTTGAAAAGGTTTCCAGTTATTTGGAGGGTTGTGTAATTCTCTCAATCTAGAAGGCCAGATTTCCCCTTTGCCTGAGCCCTGGAAACAAACAATTGGCTAATGTGACAGCCTCCTCACTCATCCTAGAAGTAATTGTATCAATTTGACTTTGTGTCCTGGAGGTGGGGGATGTGAGAGTCTAATAGGATTATACTCCAATTCTTTTCAGCTGCTGGCTAGGATTAGTGAATGGAGATAAATAGAACCCCTTTGCTATTTTTATAAATTCCAGCTTTGATGTAGGCTTAGATTTGAAACATCTGAAATTTCTCCAGAGATGACATATAAAAACTACAGGGAAAAGGTACAGAAAACCTACCTTGGGTTAAAGAATTTGTCTCTGTTTCTCTTCTAGACAGTGTTTGGGGAAATGATCTCTATACAGTTTTATTATTACTGATCACTCTGTACTCCTTCTTGAGCATTTGTCAGCAAATTGCTCCAATAAAAGTACTTGTAATAAATTTCACATGTTCTGTGGGTTCATTGCCTTGTAGGTACAATTCTTCTCAGATATATTGCAGTTTGGTGGTTCAATGACTTTGTAATTTAGACAGTAACTGATAGAAGGAAGGAAACTGACTTATCTTCTGAAAGTAATGACTTAAAGCTACTATATTCTGAAGACCTGAGAGCTTCACGGCTCTGTTGTTTCTGTCTTGTTTGTGTGTTCATTAGAGTGTGCTCAAACTGGAGAGGGGATAATTGAGTCTGAGAACTGTTTCAAATCAGGAACTTTTGAAGCAACTGTGCTTATTTATGTTAGAGAAGAAAAAACAGGAGACACATGCTAAAAGTATTCAGATACTGCAAGTAAATATCATTAAGAGGAAATAGACTTTGATGGTATTTCCAGTAGGGCTAACCAGTAAGCACTGGAGGTAAGTTACATGGGGGCAGATTTGAATTTAATAGGAAAATGTATTTTCTATCACTATCCAACAATGGAACAAATTGGCCAATGCTAAAAATATAGGCTGGGTAACTCTTGAGGTTATAATTACTCTCCAACATCATTGTCAATTTTAAGAGTCAATTCATTCATTGACTCATTCCTGCTTCATTCATTCAATTATTAATTACCTTAAGGATTTATTGGGAACCAGTGTGTGTAAAAACAATAATGAATGACAACAGATGTGGCCCCAGGATGTGGACTGTGACTCCCTCACAGTCTGGTAGGGAGAGAAACAATGACCAAATAATCAAGCGGTGAGTGCATGATATTAAACTTGGGTAAATGTCACAAAGTGAAGGAATGTGGTCCTATGACAGCACATGCTGGCCGCGCGTGGTGGCTCACGCCTGTAATCCCAACACTTTGGGAGTCCGAGGTGGGCAGATCCCCTGAGGTCAGGAGTTCGAGGCCAGCCTGGCCAACATGGTGAAACCTCATCTCTACTAAAAATACAAAAAATTAGCCAGGTGTGGTGGTACATGCCTGTAATCCCAGCTACTCGGGTGGCTGAGGCAAGAGAATCACTTGAACTCAGGAGGCACAAGTTGCAGTGGGCCGAGATCACACCACTGCACTCCAGCCTGGGCAACAGAGTGAGACTCTATCTCAAAAATAAAATAAAATAAAATAAAAAAGAGCACATGTCAAAGAAACCTTCCTAAACCTAGTGGTGGTGTGCTGGGTGATGTGAAGAGAGCTTTCCTGCTGATGCGATGCTGCAGTAGAAAGTTGGAAGATGAGTAAGAGTGAATCTGGTGTGGTGGGAAGGGAGAGAAGGAGACAAAGTGAAGAAGAGGTTTCCAAGCAGCCTATGAGCAGCCTTGTGGAATCACGGTGTGGGTTTCCCAGTCTTTCCTTGAAGTAAGAATGACCTTAGGCTCTTGTTAAGTATACCAGTTTTGAGGGCTTTCCTCTGAAAGTAGATTCAGTGGGCTTGGAAATGTTATCAAACAACTTGAGTGATTTGATTCTTTAATTTATCCAATAACTTGAGTGATTGCTATCAACATAAAGGTTTCAGATGGGACATTAGCGGAACTAGAAGAAGGCCATTGTGACGGAAGCACAAAGGTTGTGGGTTGTGGGATGAGAGGCAGGCTGTGATCAGTGCATTTGTTTTTATCCTGAAAACAAGTAGGTTTGTAGAATTGGTAACTAAAAATTGAGGGAATTCTTTCTTACCACTTCCATTTTCCCTGTGAATGAAGAAACAAAAATGGTTATCCGTATATAGTAGGAGAGGCTGAGCAGACATCATCACAGTTTTGAGGAAAATGGAGAAATGAGAGAGCCAGTTGGCCAGGAAAAACTAGTAGGACTGATGTGCAGAGTTGAGGGCTCACTTGAGGTTAGGGATTATGGATTTATAGAGGTAACAATTTCCTCTGCAATTGTTTTGCCCCCAGCAATTATCAAACTCTTAACTAGAGAGAAAGCCCTATTGCAGGATTGACCCAGGTTAGATGTGATAAAATACAAAGGCATAAAGAAGTTTGGGGTATGGACAAGAGTGATTTTGAAATGAAGGATTATAGCTTGTAAGTTGGATAAGGAGAAAAGTAAAGAAAGGAACAGGCTGAAAGATTGCTTAGCACACAGGGATCCGTAGACCAGAGGCTCTGACAAGACCAAAGAGGAAACAGTTTAAAGTGATCAGTAGAGAGGCAACGTTGTGGTTGATGGGTAATATGCTTGGATTTATTATTTTAAGATAGAACATTTTTACATAATATCGATGTCTACAATATTACGGTGTCCAGGTGGGTTTCCTGGGGTTGAGTGGAGGAAAAGTTATTGGAAAAGAGTCAGCTAAATAAGTTAGACAGAAAATCATCTCATCCCTACTACTGTGATTTTGGGGAATCATGACTGGAGAAGGAGATTTTGTTTCAATGCATGACCTGTTGTTTTCTTCCACCCTGATAGTCAATGTGAGGGTGGTTGCAGGTCAGGGATTTAAGTAGGATGCTGAGACTGATGTAGGTTATCACAAAGTACATACAACTTAGGGGTCAGGACAGGAACACATCAGGCTGGGGAGACAACAGAAGCCAGGAGGGCACAGTTACTAGAAAACAAAACACGGCAAGTGGTCAGAAGTTGATGGAAATGGTGAGAAGCTGGAAGAGCTATATACTGAGAGGAAAGAAAAAGAAAAACTGTTGCAAAATAAGAAAGCCAAGCAAAACTGGGAATTAAGACAAAGACAAGATAGACAGGTGGGCAGATAGAACACACCTGTAGTGAAGGAGTCACCTTGCTTTGGTTCAACCTAAGCTGTGTTATTTCCTTGTGACCCTGATGAAAACTGATCTAGAGCAAGCCTGGCCTGCACATAGCATTCAGTGAAAACAGCTAATGGATAGGAAAATCTCTGGTTGAAAGGAATGCTTGAAAACATGTTGTCCTTTGTCATTGAAGATGGCCCTGTTATACTTCAGACTCTACATTGGGATTTGCAGCCAAAAAGAAGAATTTCTTCCTATCTTCCCTTCCCTGATGGTAGCTTATTAGCCCATAGAATTACTGGAAAATAGAACTGTAATGCTTTGAAGTCCAGAAATAACATCTCTTCAAGGATCCGTCTGGTGAGGGATGAAAATCAAATAAATATACGTATTCTCTCTTGCACAAAACCAGTACATCTGAAGCTAGAAAGCTACAAGCAGTTTAGGATCTCAAGAAAAATATGGTGAAACAGCTTAAGAAATACTGGATTTTGACCCAGGCAAGAAGGTAATGGTGCTCCAGAAGGCCTTGCTGTTGCCCTTTTCTGGCTGTGGCTCACATTACAGGCTGAAGAGTCCCTGGGGCCAACTAGGTGGGCCCAAGCAGAGGTGTATCCCTCTTCTAGACCATGCTTTGATATCTAAGACCCTGGAATTCCCTTTCTAAATGGTTTGACCCTACCTTTAGAGCCTGAGTGGGTCTGTTACCTCTATCTTCGCTACTAAGGACAAGATGGCACCACTGGTGGGTATATCCTAGGCTGAGTGGTGACCAAGAAGTGGCTGTTGGTGGAGGCCACGGCTGGAACTTGTACATGCAGCCTGGGTGTCCACATACATACAAGTATGAAAAGGAATAGGGGGTGGGAAAAGAAGGGAAGATTGTCAAAGGCCTCAGGCTAGGAGCCACAAACCAGCTATCTACACTGCCATGATCTGACTCAACTCTGAGCTGTCAAGGATTCTAAACTCAGATCTGGCCTTTCAGGCTTTATGAAATTCTATTTGTCAAGATAGAAGGGTAGAACCTATTTTATTTAGCAGTCTATTCACTTGATTTATAACTTTTAAATATTTAGACATATGGTACGTGATCCTCCATTTGGAAATTTGCCTAGGCCCCAAATATTTCGGACAGGCCTGGGCTTCTGTTCACAAGTTATTCTAACTTCATCTAGTCCTTCATTGCAGCACTGTCTTGTGCCTATTAGTTCATGTGTGTATCTTTCCTTTTAGACATTTTGCTCTTTAAAGCATGCCCTATTTATTTTTAAATTCCCCAGTGCGTAGCTGATTGCCTCTTTGCGTATAAGCACTCAATAAATATTTGCTGAATCAGCGAAAAGACTATGCAGTCATGAAATTTCTCTGGCTGAGGCAATGCTCTGATAAGCCTTTCTCTGTTTCTAAAATCCCAAGGTCTCCTCCTCTTGCTTAGTCCCTATAAATGTATTTATATATATATATATATATAACATATATATATATAACATATGTTTTATATATATGTTATATATATATATATATATTCCCTCCACGAAGCTTACTTCCCTTTTCCATTACATGTGAATGTGAGAGGCAGAGAAAAATGAATTCCTAACAGGTGGCATCAGAATTCCTTTTAGCAAGAGAAAAAGGAATTTCAGACAAATTCTTTTGTCTAAAAAAAATACCATGAAAATCTTAGTTTACTTGAGAAAGTGTATGGGACCCAGGGCTGGCTGAAGTAAAGACGTTACAGGGAAAGGAAGATTAATTTTGCATAAAAGATGAAGCATTTGGCATTCAGGAAGACAATCTGTTAGGAAGGAGGAAGAGAAGAGAGGAGCCAGCCAGATGGAAGACTCAAGATGACATGACCCATCTTTGTGACCACCTCCACCCATCCGAGTAAAGACTGCTAAGTTCCCAAGTCATGTTTAATGTGTTTGTTTTTCCCTGGAAACTGAAGAAGAAAGAAATGCGTTCTACACTGGAATTACATGGTGTAGAACAGAGGTAGCATGTGAGAATGCAGAACTCCAGAGATTAAGATTTTCTCTGAGAATTAATTGTTAGCTTTCTGGAAAATTTATAGAACTCTCAAGCCAGTCTTATGTAGGTTGTATGGCAGCTAATACCCTTGAGCTTCCCATTCTTCCCCCTTCAGTAGAAAGCCCCCCTTCCCTCACATGCCCTGTGAAAGATGGCTATAAATGCTGCTCTCCCCACCTTCCAGTGAAAATGGCTCCGAGTATGCAAGAAGGATTCAAGTGAGATTTATTTCATCTCAGTGAACACTACTTGCTAACTAGATTTCTTTTTCATCTATGAGTGCTTTTATTTTATTTATTTATTTTTTTGAGACGGAGTTTCACTCTTGTTGCCCAGGCTGGAGTGCAGTGGTGCGATCTCGGCTTACTGAAACCTCTGCCTCCTGAGTTCAAGCAATTCTCCTGCCTCAGCCTCTGAGTAGCTGGGATTACAGGCATCCGCCACCATGCCCGGCTAATTTTTTGTATTTTTAGTACAGACGGGGTTTCACCATGTTGGCCAGGCTGGTGTCGACCTCCTGACTTCAGGTGATCCACCTGCCTCGGCCTCCCAAAGTGCTGGGATTACAGGCGTGAACCACCATGCCCAACTGAGTGCTTTTTACGTACAAAAATAATACGTGTAATAAGAAAATTTTAGTATAAAAATTTATAAAGTCAGTGAATTAAAATATACATATAAGAATAAACACAATGCTAGTTACTTTATCACTGTACTTTAGGGTTCTTTGTTTGGAAGCAACAGAAATCTACTCTGGGTAACTTAGAAAAATTATTTACTTGAAAAAATTGTAAGGAATCAGATCTGCATGTAGAGGACATGAAGGAATGCCCATTGAGGCACTAATGCATATTTCTTCCCTAAGGAAGAATTAAAGTGAAGGTTGGAGAGTGAGGTAAGGATCTTTGGAAAGGACAAGAATCAGAGCACTTCAAGACTCTGCAGTAGCAGGAAACCATGGAGTATCATTAGGGCTCTGACACAAGCATACATCAGTTCTTCCCCTTTTCAAACTCCCAGGAAAGTGTCAGCTTTGCTTAGCTCAGGTGATGAGTCTGCCTCTGGGCCAGGGCACCTTCATTAACAAAGGGGAGACCTGGATTCTAGGCAAAACACATTTCCATTACCAGAAGCTGAGAGAATGGATTTGTGAAACAAAACTTTAGGTGTTCATTATAATTTTTCACATGTCACTATGTCATGGTGACATAGTCATTTATGGTAGCACATACAGATCTAACCTTCTAAAAAGTGCATTAATTTCTTGGCATGTATGTCAAAACCTTTCTTTTATTTTTTAGTTTGAGTGTTAATGGACAAATAATAATTGTATATATTTATGGAGTACAATGTGATGTTTTGAAACATATATGTATCAACTGTAAAAGGATCATGTCAGGCTAATTAGCATACTCATCGCTTCTAATATTTATCATTTCTTTGTGATAAAAATATTTAAAATTATCCCTTTTAGCTAGTTTGAAACATACATTATTATTAACTATGGCTACCTTGCTGTTCAATAAAACACTAGAACTTGTTCCTCTTGTCTAACTGAAACTTTGTACCCATTGACCAATGTCTCCCTTCTCCCCCACCCCACCTCTCCTCCATCTGCCTTCTCCTTAGCCTCTGGTAGCCGCCATTCTACTCCCTCCTTTTATGAGTTCAACATTTTTAGATTCCACATATAAGTGAGATCATATGGCATTTGTCTCTCTGTGCTTGGCTTATTTCACTTAACATAATGCCCTCCAAGTTCATCCACGTTGTTGCAAATGACGGAATTTCCTGTTTTTCTGAAGGCTGAATAGTATTCCATTAGGTATACATACACCACATTTAAAAAATTAATTAATTTATTGACAGACACCTAGGCTGTTTCCCTATCTTGGCTATTGTGAGTAATGCTGCAGTGAACGTGGGAATGTGCACATCAAACTATTTCAGTTCCTTTGGGTTTATACCCAGTAATAGGACTGTTGGATCATATGGTAATTCTATGTTTAGTTTCTTAAGGAAAACCTTTCTGAACAGGGACCATTATCTTGGACCTTCTTCACATGTGATCAGACTAGGTGGTATTAAACTACAGGGCTTTTAGTTAGCCCTTTGTTTTCACACGCTTTGCTGACCTCAGAACCTCTATCCCAGCCCACACTGCTTAAATAGCATCGAAAACTAATCCCGTCCTGACATTCTGATTTGGAGCCAACTTCTTGGAATAAAAATCAGTTTGCTTCTGGGGGCAGGGACTGTCGATTTTAAATTCCAGGTAGAGTTACAGAGAACTCAATTAGCAGACTTGCAGTGGCTGGTTATTTCCATAATAATAGCTCTCATTTATTAAGCCCCTATCGTCTGCTTGGTACATTACCTACTTTATCTCTACTCCTTATTGCAACTCTAGGAGTCAGGTGCTGCTAGCCGTTAGGGACTCAGAAATTGAGGTACAGCAAATGTTAACCACTTGGCCAAAGTCACAGAAAAGCTGCACTGGGATTTGAAATCAGGTTCATTTGACCCTAAACCCCTGGCTGTTCCCATGCTGCCATGCAGCTGCTCTTAACCTACACCCAGCAGCTCTACCCACGCCTCTTTCTCCAGCTTCTTCTTGTGTTTGTGTAGATATCTACCTCTAGCCATACACTGGAAACTCTGAAAGTACAGACTGCTTTTCAATTATCATTATGTACCCCATCATTGTGCTTTACACAAAGCAGATGTTCTTTTTCTCTCATGGTCTGTCATATTCTCTCTCTGTACACACTCTCGCATGTACACTCATGCATGTGCACACACACCTATCTATGGGGAGAGTGAGTTGTTTCAGATGATATAAATGGCTGTTGAGTCTTTCCATTTTCTTATAGATAATTTCTGAAGTTAAATACCCAGCAATACCCTTCGTGTAGCGACTGCCTAAATAAAAATGTTGAAAACCTGAATGGCCCCTCTCTAAAAAGCTCAGGGAATAAAAACTTTAAAATCTCTAGAGCAACATCAAATGTTCCCTCAATAATTGACTCAATTTTGCTCAGGCTCAGAGGTAGACAAATGAGGCTAAATAGTCTTTAAAGATAAACATTTATGAGTACAAAGTGGATTTCAAGAAGTCAATAATAGTCGGCTTCTGGAAATAGTTTGAAATTGTTGTTTTGTTTCGTTTTTTGTAAGATACAAAGTTTGCAAAGGGGATGAAAAATCAGAATTGAGGAAATTTTGGGGGCAAAAATCAGACCCCAAATTACTGAGAGTAAGAATAAGGGGATCTGGATGTGAGGGGGAAAAATGGGAAAGAGGGAGTCCGAATTATCCAACTTTTCTCCACTATCCATTAGAGTTTGTTGGTAAAAGTAGGCCGCTGATAAATCCTATAGAAATAATTCTGTATCATTAATCCAAAGGGCAATTGGTTGAATTGCCTTTGTTTATCTAATTTTGAGTTTATATATGTACTTATAAAATATATTTTTTAAAAAACCTGCAAGTAAATGTGTGGTTTTCCTGATTTATTGGAATGAAGATACTTTCTCTTAACTTCTAAAGATAGCTCTCAAACTGTCCTATGTATAAGGATTAGCTGAATAATTTCTTCAAATTGCAGATTCCTAGGCCACTCCCAACCCTGCCAAAAATCTAAGTTACTTAGATTGTGGTTTAATCCTGGACTCTGCACTTTGAAAATAATCTTAGGTGATTCAGATGCAGGATCCTAAAACTGTACTTCAATAAATATTGGTTTATGTAATAGTGTTAATAATGTGATTAATGAAATACCAGATACAAAGTACCTTTATAACAAATTAATGGCCTAAAATTCATTTTTCATCTTTATAATGTATGATTATTAGATGTACTATATTCATGAATATTTAGAAAGGAGCAGAAGTCTCAGTACCATGTGGTTATAGCTATCAGGGAGGAGTGTATGGAACTTAGAACATAGTTTGAATGGGTATGAAGAACCAATCAGAGTTGGGATGATTAGAGAGCTGTGGCCCACCTCACCTTAAAGGCAGAGAAGGGGGACTCCAATGACTGTGTGTCTGTGTCTGTGTGTGTGTGTGTGTGTGTGTATCTTTTTTAATCTCTTTCACATTTGCACTCAATGTTGACATAGTAAAATAACTCTCAGAGTGTTGCTGGAAATGTGTCTTCACTGGTAGATACTGCCTAAATCTATTTATCAATAAGTACATCTAGTTATAAGGAGGACATTTTTTGCTTTTGTGAAAGTAGTCACAAATTTATAGGCTAAGGCTGAGAAACGATAGTATTAAATGAACAAAATAAAAGCTCAGAAATGAGATTTCAGGTTTGTAAGATAAATAGCCTGTATTAGTCAGTTCTCACACTGCTATAAAGAAATACCCAAGACTGGGTAATTTATAAAGAAAAGAGGTTTAATTGGCTAATGACTGTGCAGGAAGCATAGCAGCACCTGCTTCTGGGGAGGAGTCAGGGGGCTTTTACTCATGGCAGAAGGCAAAATGGGAGCAGGCATCTCACATGGCAGCAGCAGGACCAAGAGCAAGATAGGGGAGGTGCTTCCCACTTTTAACAACCAGGTCTCATGATAACTCACTCACTATCACAAGAATAGCACTGAAGAGATGGTGCTAACCCATTCATGAGAACTCCACCCCCGTGATCCAATAAATTCCCACCAGACCCCACCTCCAACACTGGGGATTACAATTTGACATGAGATTTGGTGGGGACACAGACCCAGACCATATCAGAGTCTGCATAGGAGGATCTTTCCTGCTCAGGAAGATGGTCAAACCTCATAGAGGTAGTTTCAAACCACAGGACAATTTCTGTGTCTTCACAGAGAAGAAAGCACTGTTAATCCTGTGAGTTTTATTAAAGTTACAATGGATTGATTGACTTATGGAATCATAAGTAAAACCTCTTTATGTGTCCTTTTCAAAAGGAATCTCTAACTGGTAGGAATATTCCTTAACTTTAGCATAGTTTTAACAATAAATTCACTGTAGACATAAATCACTACAAATTTAATGTAACCTTCTAAGCTACTAATTGACTTTTTGAACTCTTCAGTTTTTTAAAAAAAACATTTAATACTAATATACTGTGTAATTTAATGTAAATAATTTTAAGTTAGTTAAAACAGGTTCGGATTTAGTTCAAGGTATATAAAACCAAGGAGCTATACAACAGAAATCAGTTGATCTGTTGATTCATCATGTTTCAAACTGGTTTTAAGCCAAAAAATTAGTCCAACTCAAAGTGAAAAACAGATTCAAACCAGTTCCTTTTAACCTGCTTAGTTACTGTTTTACCTCCCACAGCCTTTTCATCCAGTAACCTCTCCATAAATCTCGCCATCATTAGAAGCTGCATTGCCCCTGACATTTTCATTTCAGGCAACCCATTCTTGAGCCACCACAACTTACTCTTCCAGATGCTTCCATATTTTCTTAACGGTAACAGTTCTTGCCTCATTACCTCTGCTCCATAACTCCATGCCTTTTTCACTATCCATCCTCCTGATGTCTCTATTTTCCTCTTCATCCAACTTAGATTCCATTTACAATCCATTATAGCCACTTCCTTGAAAATACCTCAGTTTACTTCTTCTCACTCCCTTCCTGTGCACTGTATTTGTAGAGCAAAACCAAACCATGGTCAAACCCAACTGTTCATTTTTCCATGCCTATCCTGGAGAAGCAGAACATTTGGGCTGGGAGTTGTGAAGGGAGTGTGGTTGGAATCACAATATAGCCGACTAACTTCATTTGAAATCCATGACTGGAAACCCGACAAGGCCATTGTCTGGCAGTCCTGCTATAGTGCCTTCATGAGTGTGGCAGGTTTACTGAATGGGCTTCTCTCCTTAGGGAAGAAGCAGGAAATATCTTCACTTTTCTTCAGCCACTGCTTTCCCATCCAGTGACTGGGAGTTTTCTCTCTCACTTGCTGATGGCATCACAAGCATAGTCCCTGTTTTCTGACCACTTTCAGCCATAAACAGACATATCTCTGGTAAAAGGAAAAAAGTGTAGTCCAGTGTAAATTACAACTTGACTTTATCATTTCATTCAAATTTTTTCCTACCCCTTAGCTCAGGACTGACCTATGTAAGGGAGAACAGCAGTCTTTATTTTCAATACCTCTTCACCTTGTTCTTCCATTCCTCTTGTTCCTCCTCCCCTTACCCTCTTGTTGCTTCTGGCCTCTGGAGGATCAGGATCAGGAAGGAATGAACAAACCAAAAATGGAGAAAGACTTTTTACTTAGCTAAGATTAATGGAAGTTCTCTCTTGCCTGTCAACTACTCTCCATCAGGGCAGGTATTCTAACACTGGCTCTTCTGTGGAGGTCTTTAGTAACCCCTCCTCCCCCAGCAGAAGGAAATTCTACTCATTTAGAGTTAACAAACTCATGTGACCCTCCACCTTATTTCTGCACCTCCACTCCCACGACAAGAGGTGCATCAACAGTCTTTTAAGTCTGTAGTTACAGTCCCCTTAGCCTTAAAGGCAAAGAAGTCTTTGAGCGAATATGGTATAACAAAATTCAGATTTGATTTCCCTCTCTAGCAACCACTTGTGTCTTAAACAGTACACACCTTTGGTCTCCTAAATCAACACATTTCAGGATGATTCCACTACTTTCATGCTCTGTCATCATGAGCAGCTAGAAGCAGAAAGCAAATGCCTGCAGCTCTACATTGTTGTTTTTGAGAGGCTCTCTATTGGATCTCCTGGGACTTTCTACAAAGTATACTTTCTACTGTCTATGGAAGGTAGTAAAATAAATTATACAGAACTCCATCATTTTCTCTAAGTTCTCTTTCTAACAATCCTCCTCCATGAATTCTTAGTCTTTCTTACATAAGCTATGGAATGTGTTGTTCACTGGGCCATTTTTCTATGCTTTGGTAGATCCTTCACAGAAGTATCTAGTAGACTTTTCAGTTTCTCTCAGGTTTTGGCCTTTAACTGAAATTCGGACATAATAGGAAATATTCTATTCAACATCTTTTTATATCTGTAATTTATTTTCTTTCATCTTTGCGATGACTATTTTATGCGTTTTCCTCTCATTTCATACATTAATTTTCTTTCATTCCCTTTCAGCCATTGACTTTGTCTCACATTTTGTTGAAAGAATAAATACCATGATAAGGAAACTAAATAGACAAATATAGCCACGTTCTCTAGTTTCCTTTTTGTTACCAGGAAAAGGTGTCCTTTTCAACTGGTGTTTACAGTGGAAAAATTTCTAAAGTTATAAAACTGGAGGGAAAGAGAATTTGCAAAATTTGTTTTGAAAGACAAGAATTAGGGTCACAACACAGGAGAGGATAACTGGGTCATGAAACATGGTGCTATGGTTTCGATCTGGTTCCTTTGGCCCCACCATGTCTCTTGTTGAAATCTGATTTGCTATGTTGGAGGTGCGGCCTAATGGGAGGGGTTGGGTCATGAGTGCGGATCCCTCATGAGTAGATGAATGCTGTCCCTGGGGGGCGAGTGTGGGGGTGGTGAGTGAGTTTTCACTCTTAGTTCCCAAGAGAGTTCCCTAGAGAGCTGGTTGTTAAAAAGAGCCTGGTACCTTTCCCTTCTCTCTTGCTTTCTCTCACCATGTGATCCCTGTACACACTGGCTGCTCTTCCCCGCTTGCCATGAGTGGAAAAAGTCTAAGGCCCTCACCAGATTCAGATGCTGGTGCCATGCTTCTTATACAGCCTGCAGAACCATAAGACAATAAACTTATTCTTTTAAAAAATAAATTACCCAGCCTCAGATGTTCCTTTGTAGCAACACTAACAAATTATACCTGGCCACCAAAATTTAGGGGACCCAACAATTTAAATAAAAAATTTTAAAAATATTCTTCTATTTTTATTGGATGAAATTACATATAGCCTTATTTGATTTATTTTTATAAACATTAACACAGGCATATGTTTATTGGTATCAAAAAGTCCAGAAGGACTTTTATCTGTTGTTATGCTTTGAGAGCAAATAACAGAAGTTCCCAACTCAACTAGTTGGTACAAAAAGGAAAATTTATTATCTCACATTCAAGACATGTTAAGTTGAGAATTTAATGTTATTTAATTGCTAATTCAATGACATCATCGAAAACTCAGGTTCTTTCTTTGTTCTGCCATTCTGTGAATATTGCTCTTTTCCTCAGTCTAGCTTCTTCTTTGTCACAAGAGAGTTATATCTATCCAGATATCAAATTCAGACATATCAATTTTGAGAGAAAGAAGAGTGAAGCTGCCTCTCAATAATCCCTCCTTCACATCTCATTGGTCATCCTCTAGTCCAGTCACTAGTTAGAAGTATAGGGTTACCTTGATTTAATAGACTAATCAGGATTTGCTCCTTGGTTGGAGATGGGATCACTTTCTCTCAGGAGTAGAAATCCGGATTCTGTTAGCAAGGAAAGAGGGAAAAATGGAACTGCTGCAGGCTTTTAATGAATATCAGCAACAGTGTCAGAGTCCCTCATTTCTTCCTCCATTCCTGCACATCATTCAGAAAATTTATTCTTTCAGCAAATATTTATTGAGCATATACAGTCAGCCAACCACTGTTCTAGGCATTGGGGGCACAATAGTAAACTTCTTTCATTTTTACTTCTTTTGGGGTTATTCCCATATGTCTAAATTATATGTTTATGGTACAGCTTCTTGAAATATCAAAATTAGACAACGTTCATTGACTTCCTGCCATGAATCATGAGGACATGAGGATTTAGCTGTTTTATATCACTACTCATCTCCCCTACCTCTCTTCGTATTTATGTAATCCATCTATAAAACTTTAAAAAGGATTTTAAAACCTGTTTCTTCTTTAATAAACCGCAATCTACCTGTATTAGTCAGTTCTTACACTGCTATGAAGAAATTACCCAAGACTGGGTAATTTATAAAGGAAAGAGGTTTAATTGACTCACACTTCCACATGGTTGGGGACACCTCAGGAAACTTACAATTATAGCAGAAGGCAAAGGAGAAGCAGGTACCTTCTTTACAGGGTGGCAGGACAGAGTGAGTACAAGCAGGGGAAATGCCAGATGCCTATAAAACCACCAGATCTTGTGAGAACTCACTGTTATGAAAACAGCATGGGGGAAACAGCCCTCATGATCCAATTACCTCTGCCTAGTCCCGCCCTTGAAATATGGGGATGATGAGGATTACAATTGGTGGTGGGATTTGGGTAGGGACACAGAGCCAAAGCATATGAATACCCCTACCCGTCTTTCATTTTTTAGCATTTTTTGAATGTTTATTAGCAGTTTGGCAGTAGGAACAAGACATCTTTGTCTTTTTTTATTCTTAGGGAGTTCTCCAATGCCATTTTCAGTTGTTTTTAATTTCCACCCATTTGGTACCTTGGAGGCTGGTGCTTCTCCTTTTCACACTGCTTCTCCCTCAATCAAGGACATCCAAGGGTTAAAGACTTGACATTCCATCTCCTTAAGAACTCAGTAGCTGAAGGCAGATGGCAGAAATCTGCAGAAAGGCTTTCAGTTTATAGACAGCGTCTCTTGGATCCCAAACTAATAAGACGAAATCATTATTCTCCTTCCACATATCCCCATTCTCTTTTTATTGTTCAACCTCAATCAGCTATATCTTTCCTTTAATATTGTCAATATTAAGAATATTTACATTTTATACATTTTTCCTTTGATGTACCCTTGATTCTAAAAGTTGAAAAATCAATAAATCATAATATCATATTATGACTATGTAAATATTTTCTGCTGCAGAGTCAAACAGTTCACGCATATCATTTTTTTCTCCATGAATCAATATCACTCTAAAGAAATTGTTCCTGTCAGAGGTTCGATTGTATTTTCTTACTCTCTTTTTAAAATAAATCACCAGTTGTCTCTGTCATATTATGAAGTTATCCAAGCTTTAATAATGCTGTGTAATTCAGAGCTTTCCAACTACTGATGGTATCAGTAGCTGACACCTTAGCCTTGGGGTCAGGCAAACCCAAGGCTCATCAGGGGTATGAAGCCCCCTTTATTTAGCTCATTGTGCTAGACAAATATTGCCATTTTAAATTCATGCCATGATGTAAGAAAGTTTGTGAGGTGCTAGAAATCTATCCACGTTCTCCCTTTTCTTCCCACAGAGATCTCAGAACCTGAGGTTTTGCTCTGTTTCTACTGCCAAGTTGTCATCCCAGGACTTCCCCACTCTGCTTTCCTGGATTAGATTCATTTTCCTGGATCCCACGTTTTCTTCTTTCTGGGTTTACTCCCTCATTTTCCTAAGGTGCATCTTCAAATTATGTCCTAGAAAGTGTAGCGGGAGGTAAGAATTCTGAGTTCTCCGTTTCTCTAAGTATTTTTATTTGCCTTTCACACAGGATTGAGAGATTGGCTGAATATAGTCCTCTCAGTACTTCGACCGCATTGCTTAGTTTTCTAGAATTCAGTTGTTGATGAAACATTGGAGCCACTATAATCATGATTATTGGTACATGACCTGAAAGCTTTTAGGATCCTTTGTTTATTCTTGGTTTTTTGAAATTTCATGATCATATGTTTATGGGGCTATTTTCATCCATTTCACTGGCACTCAAGAGCCCCATTCTAGCTTCTTTAGCTATAGAAAATTATCTTCTGTTTCTTTGAAATTTTTCTGTCTATTTTCTCTATTCTGTCTTTCTAGAATTTTCATTAGACAGATGTTGGGTCTTCCACGTAAAAGTTTACTGTCATTTTTTCTTTTCTTTCATTTGTTTCTGACTCTTTATCTCTTTGTTCTACATTCTTAGAATTTTCCTCAATTTACCTTCCAGACACAAGTATTAAGACCCAACAGCACAGGTCTCCTTACTGTAAAATTAGGGGTATCTAAGTATAACTGTTCATCCTAAAGCAGAACCTTCTAGTTGGCAAACCTCCTCCATGCACACATAACTTCTACTCAGCCCTTTGATAGCCTCACTCTTAAGAGAGAACAGGTAATCAAGGATCAACTGTTTTTGTGGAAAGCTTGTAGCATGTAATGTCAATAAGCTAACTAAAGTTGAATCAAGGTAAATCATCAGGAGAGGTGACTCCAAAGGAAAGAGATAATTTCAAGACCAAAAGACAACAAAAAATTAAAACTATCCTTTGCATGGATAGAGCTGGGGGCCATTATTCTAAGCAAACTAACACAGGAACAGAAAACCAAATGCTGCATGTTCTCGCTTATATGTGGGAGCTAAACATTGAGTATATATGGGCACAAAGAAGGGAACAAGACACCAGGGCCTCCCTGAGGGTGGAGGGTGGGAGGAGGGTGAGGACTGAAAATCTACCTATCTAGTACTATGCATGTCAGCTGGGTGGCAAAATAATGTGTACACCAAACCCCTGTGATGTGCCATTTACTCATATAACAAATGTACATACGTACTCCTGAACCCAAAATAAAAGTTTAAAAAATTAAATAAAAACTAGAAATTTTTAATTGAGTTATCTCTTAAGGAAATATCCTTTTATTTAGTTTTACCTGGATAAAAGTTATGGGATATCAGTTCATCACACACATTTTCAATGTAATCCCCCTTTTTGGTGCCACTTTTCAGTCTTAAATCCACAGCCTCTTTGCTATATGTCTGGTTCCTTCCTTTCCTGGATAGCATCAGAGACTAGCTTCCTCTATTAGTTTCTACTGGGTTTTGTTTCTTAAGAAAGTTTTGAAAACTCTTATCCACTGGTATTTCCCACATCAATTTTCTTCATTATTAGGAAAAAATACCTTTATGTATTTTTTGCCGTCACTGTTAGAGATCTTTGAGCAAAGTGCAAGATCTTAAACAATAGAACAAATTCTGATTTCAACTTTTTTGCCATTTTTAAAATTTCATTTACCTGTTGGTGTTGTACATACTCCCCTAAAGAAAGTGCCTGGTTGTGAGGTGGAGGTTACAGTGAGCCGAGATCGTGCCATTGGACTCCAGCCTGGGAAACAAGGGTGAAACTCTGTCTCAAAAAAAAAAAAAAAAGTGCCTGGTTATTAGGAATTATTAATTAAAGTATCATGATACCAAATGTACCACACTGCTAATAATCCCCAGCTGTGAGCTACATCCTAAATTATGAAGTTGATGTAGACCTGATTTTATGTTGCTTGCTCTGTCAATGTTGACGGTTAATATTTCAACTCATATCAAGCATACCAACTCAGACTAACCTGGGTGATGAAAGGCTGCACTCAGCATATATTTTATTACTAGGAAAATTATAAAGGAGAAGATTCATGAAAGGATTTTTCGTAAGAAATAAATATTCTTATATTGGGATGGTCTCATAGATTCCTGACAATAGGCCGTAAGAGGATTAGATCAGTGACTGTAAGTATTTTTTTGTGTGTACTTGCTAAAAAATTTTGAAAACTTATTTTCAAAAAGTATCCCTTTCTATATTTTATGTATCTAAATTTTTTGTCATAAAGGTAAATAGCTGTAAAAGATATTAATATTGATATTTACAATTAAATTGCTATGTTTTAAAATGTATTAAATATAATCTAAATGTCATATGAATTTATATTTATCATCATTCATTAAAAAATACATGAGCAAGCACTTTTTAGTAGTGTATTCTTATCACATTTCCCACTCTGAATTTTATCCTAATGTAATATATATTTAGAATGGAAAGGCTTTAATTAATTGCCTTTATTGAGTAATTCATGGAAAAAATATATGAAATTAAACTGAAATTGACATATCAATATACTTCCTGTAACTGTAAGGCTCTAAGGGTTAATTTTTTTCATTAATTTATTATTACGATGATTAGTAGCAGGTACTCAAAACAACATAAACATATATAAATTATAAAAAGCATCAAATACAAAATGTAAAAGTTTATTGGAAATAAATCTTTTAAGGAGATAGAAGCATTTTCTGATTAATTCACATTAGTATGAATATTTCTTGTTATTTTCAAAAGAGCTCAGCACCTTTTCTGTTGTAGTTTTTAATTTTTATAGATGTAATCTATGATGGCGTACCTGTTATGTAAATGAGAATAGTTTTATTACAATAATGCCATTTATATTTTAGAACTCCTTTTGAACTATTTGCCAAAAATCACATGATATATTTTGAAAAATTATTTTTAGTGATCTAAAATCAGCACAAATTTGCTCTTTTTCCATTTTTTAAAAGTATGATTAGGAAACTACCTGATATGCACATGAATTTGTTGCTCAGTCTTTAAAGTCATTCACTTTCCTGACACTCACACACTAGCATTTTAAATTCATTTTGTGCCTTGTAGGTTTTTACACCCTGAAGCAGTGCACCATATTAAGATACAGTGGGACTTGAGCTATTCTTCTGTGAAGAGGAAGAGGGCAACTGTGAAAGAAATGGCTTGACTGTAAGATGTTCTCAGTCTAACCAATTTTAGGAAAGAAAATATGTGAAGGCTGAGGATCCAAAGCGATTCCCTTCAAACCATCCTTCCCCATGGGACACACTTTGTGAACTCCCTAAGGTAACAGCAGTCCAGAACACAGATGACCTATAGGATTTCTGTTCCTTTCCAGCTTTTTATTTTACCATTGATGCTTCCTTTCTCCTATGAAGGAAACAACAGCTTCAAAAAACTTTGAAGAGGGTTTCAAAGTGATTGGGGGAAAAAATAAGTAAACTGCAGAATAGAAAGAGCTCTATGGTTAGGAAGTCCAATAAGCAATAAGGAGAGACAAGACAAAAGAGAACCAAACAAAATCCAATGTTACAACCTGATTAGAAATAGAAACTTGAGGATTTAATTGATGAGAGGGGTCACAAAGAATATAAGTGCAGATCGACTTTTTGTACCAAAACAGCTGGCTGACTTCTTATCTGAATCTTGAAGTCACAGTAAATTATCACTGAGTTGTTATAGTTTTTGGAAGATTTTGAGTAAAGGTAAGCTGACAGATGATGGCTCTAAGACGATGGCTTTCAATCTTTTAAAACACAACTAACAGCAAAAATAAAATTTACAGGTATATAACTGAAACAGGAGTTTCAGTTCTTGAAAAAATATAATACTTACTTTCATGCTGGACCCCCTGCTGGCTTTAATAGGGATGACGCCAGGTTTGAGAGGCCAAAGAAGAGAACTGGAGCCAAAAAACAATACACGGGGTTTAATTGAGGGGACTTACATACAAGGCATTCCAGTGGCAGTGGGCTGAACAGGAGAACTGTTCTCATTTGTAAGATGCATGCAGTTTATGTGGATCAGGTGCAACCACATTCTCAGATTACACTTAAGTTATTGCTATCAGGTGGGTCTACCATACACTTACCCTTACAATGTGGGGTATTCTATAATATTTTGTCTTCCCTCCTTCATTCTTCTTACGTATTAAAGACAATGCTGGTCAAGAATCACCAATTTATTTCACCATTCACCTAATAAGTAATGATTTTCATCTGAAAAACACCGCTGTAAGGTCCACTGAAAAATAACCATATATTTTTGTATTAAAATTTTATTTTAAAAAAATTCCTGAAGAAAATCACAGATACATTTGACTCATCTCTGCTCAGGAGAAATCAAGCTGCTCATACCCCAAGGACATGACCAGGATCCCTTTGGTGGCAGCCCATCCCAACTGTAGGCATAGTGCCCAAGATGAAATAGCCTCTGGAATGCTACAGAATGACAATAAATGGGGAAAAAAAATCAGCCTAGTAGAGAATCAAAGTGCTCGTAAGCCAGTCTCTTAATTGATGCAAACCTTCTGTTCTGTGATGATAGTGAATAGGGGTGAAATGGGTGTGGAGGAGGCTGGCGGGCTGGGAAGAAGTGAGATTTAAGAGAATGGATGATTTAAGTGGAGAGAGAGAGTTCCTGGAGCTTCTTCATACAAACAATCTTCCCAATAGACTGCTAGATTATCTATGCGTTCCACACATCTTGTAACTGATAGTTGTCCTTGTTTACCCCCTCTCTCTAAGAAGAGAAATATGTGGAATTAAACAAGGCATCAACTTCCTAAGAATGTGCTATTGCAATGGGCTCAAGCCAATGAGGGCAATGAGAGAACAAATACGTCATTAGGGTGCAATCCAAGCAACACAAGTAAATGGACACAATGGAAGAGGTCTTTGAGAAGACTGCTGAAGACAAGAAATGCTTTTTTTTGAAAGAGAATATATAAACTTCCAATCTACCTACAGTTATAAAGAACTATTTTGAAAGGTCCATTTTATAGTAAGTTTTTAAAAAGTTAAAAGCAAAACAAACAAAAATCTCTGGGATATACAGTGTCATCACTTCCAAATCAAATTACAAAATAGAAAATTAATAAGATTTATTACTCTGAAATATTCCATGACTGAAAAAATACCCAGAGTGCCTAAAACTCTGAACACTTACAGTCCCCAGAACAATCAGTAGAGAACTTAATGGTAGAAGTAAAAATAAAATTAATTTTAAAAACCTGTAAAACCCCTGGAGAGCCAATGGAAGTGGCTATAAATGGATTCCTAAATGGAATCATCTGGAGGAGCTTTTGGACCATCGGAAACCAAAGCTGAATGCAGAGCAATTAAATCAGTCTCCAGAAATGGAACCCAGATATCAGCACTATTCAAATCTAATGTGTGGCCAGTGTGGTTGAGAACCACTGCTCTAGACCCTTGCCACTCACAGTGTGGTCCATGGGCCAACTGTATCGCTTGGGAGTTTATTAGAAACACATAACCTCAAGCCCTTGCCCAGACCTACTGAATCAGAATCCATATTTAACAAAATCCCCGGATGTTTCCTGTGCACATTGCATTTGAGAATCACTGATTTAGAAGATGGACACTATTACATGTTGGCATCAACTTTTCCTTAATATTTAATCATTTCTTGCTTGATGTTGATGTACTGTGTTTGTAATGAGCCAAGTAGAAGCACCTGCTATGTTGTGCGACCTCTGACTTCTCTAATTGCTCAGAGTTGATGTCCAAATGTTTAAGAACTGAAGGATCGGTTTCTGTCTTCATCCTAATTATGAATAGCCTTGTCACTTCCCCAGTGGGATAAAAATATTGCCAGGATTCTACTTAGAATCCAATGTCCTTTGCTGCCAACCAGATTCTATACAAAATTTGGTATGTTAATCCTGTTTATATATTTTTAGGTTGGGCATCGATGGTAACCCTGACACTGCTCCTACCTTCTGCCTCTCCTAGTTTTCTCTACCACTAATTCTAACTATATAGAACAAACTCAAAATCTAAGAGAGTGGCTGTGGAGGCAGTTGGCCTTCCTTGCTCATGCTAATTCTCTTTCAAAAAAGTGGCTGCGGTTCTGAATCCACATGTAGAACTGGTTGATGATGTTACCCAATTGGTTCTGCTGCTACTGGTTTTTCCATGTATCGTAATTTCCTATGCATTTTAAATTTCATTTGTCCACCAGGCTGCTGAAATGGACAGATAGCCTTTAAAATGACTTCCAGAGCAGAATTCCTCCTGCATTCCACTGCAGATGACCTCTACAGTAGAAATACATCAGTCCCTGGCCTTGGAACTAGGTTTTATAAAGTCACTCCTCTAGTCTTCTTTTCTGCTACATTTCTCTGCATATAACCCATGAAAATGTCTCATGCTCAACTGAACTCTAACATTATTATAGGGTAGATGGCCAATATAAAGTCATCTTAGGTTAATAAGACTTGTAAGGAAATCTCAGAAGGCTTCTCTGTGTAGGGACAAAAAAGCAAACAATAAAAGAAGAAATGTAAAAATAGCGTTTAGTAAACCAGAAAAATCTTTTCCACATTTTTCTGGTGAACACCAACTTATTCCAGGACATACTATTAGACTGTCCGTGTGCAGAAGTGCTCTAAGATCATGGAGTAAATGTATCTCCAGTCACTAGAAGTGGAAGCCCTAAATGGCCTAAGTCTAGTAGAACTAGACTTACCTGTGTAAGCACAGACTGAATTTTGGAAGACCTATAACTCTGGCTCACTGAAGAAGAATCAACTTCTAAAAGGGAGATTATTAGATGCTTCCAAAAAAAGAACATAAAGGTTCCTACAGCATTCAAATCATAGGACTAAGATGTGCAGTTGGGTTAGAATCAGGAGCTTTTTAATGAACAGCTGTAATGCATTTGGGCAGTTGTGCAAAAGAGAAAGTTGGCAGACCAGATACTCTTTTCAGACATTAAACACAAGATGCTTGGGGCCAGATCTGGTGATTAAGAAATCAAATGTTTTCTTTTTCCTCTTCCAACCTGTTCTCAGAGTGTGGAAAGTTATGTGATTTTTCTTCTCTGACCCTCTGGTTGTGTTTATCAGGCCTGTCTCCTCAGCCAGACTAGATCCAGCCACTGGAGGTCAATTCGATTCAACTCAATCCAGTCTGATCTAGTCCAACTCAGCCTTCTCCACCTTTCTTTCAGGGAGACCTATATGAAAATAAAAAACTCAAGTGCCTTGGGGGCTGATACACCAGGTTGTCTACAGCTCATCTCATAAAATGTCTTGACTCTGAGGAAAGCCTTATGCCTGTTTGCTTCCACTGAGGATGTATAGATCTGATTTCTAGATACTTTACCACATCCTGGATTCTGCTTCCTCTATAATTCCCAGATTCTATACATTATTGACTTTTCTAGTCCATTTGGGGCATGACTTACTTTTGTACCTGGCTCTAATTAACCTACCTGCATCCTGACTGCCTCTCAACTCTCATACTAACTCTTTCCCCTGGTCCCTGCCTCTACCTCTGTCCTTCATTTCAACCTTTCAGGTTTCATTTTCTCCTTCCACAACTTGGCCTGGCAGAAACTGCTTCCTCTGAAAGGATTTTCTTTCAAGTACACATGCAGAAATATGCATGAGCATCTGGTGTGAGCTTTTTGTTCATCTTCAGCCTCTAGTGAAATACAGAGACAGCTACTCTGAGCAAAAGAGAAAAAAAATCAAGATTCATGAGAATGAACATCAGAGAAATGCCTTCACATCTAGAAAACATTAAAAGCCTGCTTTAGCCACATGGAAATAGGTGTGTGTCTGGATATCAGCTCTTTCCTCCCCGTCTACCTGTAGTAGACCAGACTCCCAAGAAGCCTGGCAGCGGGAAGAGGGAGGCTCTAGTGAAAAGTGGTTGCTGCTTCCTGGCTCTCACAAGGAAAAGGGTGGATCTAGAGTGTCTGTTCATCAGTCAAACATCCATAATGGCCTTACTGGTTGTTAAAAATATTTAAATACTACCCTACTAATTAATAAACAGCCATTGTCCATCCTTCCCACCCACCCCTCTCTTTGCCTTGGTGCCCTGACTACCTCCATTGGTTCCTCTCATGCCTCCACCAACAAAAAATTTAACATTATGATTGGTGGGCTCAATACCTTGTTAAATATTATGGTAATCTCTTCTCAATAATCACTCCTGACTCTCACAGGAATAGCATGCTTAGAGCCACCTAGAAACCAATAAGGAAAGAAATAATCTTTTAAGATTATCTTAGGAAGCATGATGCACTTGCCTCCTCAGTAAAATTATTCAGGGGCTGCTCAGATTCACCCTACTCCTTTTTCTTCACCCATTTTCCTCATTGACATGGTTTTTTTGACTCTCTGTCTGATGATCTAGTCTTGCTATCCCTCTATCCTTATCCATGGAGTAGGCTACAGGGAGCCTGCTGTCTCCATTTGCTATAGTCTGAATATTTGCATCTCCCCCAAATTCATATGTTGAAACGTAATTCCCAGTGTGATGGTATATGGAGTTGAGGTCTTTGGAAGGTGATTAGGTCCCCATGGTGGAGCCTTCATGAATGGTATTAATGCCCTTATAAAAGAGACCCCAGAGAGATCCTTGCCTATTCCACCCTGTGAGGACACAATGAGAAGGTGCCATCTACAACCCAGCAAGCATGCCTTCACCAGACACTGAATCTGCTTTTGCCTTGATCTTGGGCTTCCCAGCCTCCGGAACTGAGAAATACATTTCTTTTCTTTATAAGCCACCTAGTCTATGATATTTTATTATTGCAGCCCAAATGGAGCAAGACACCCATTAGATAACACTTTAAACTCCTTTTCTTCATACAGTCAGCTTCCTGGACAGGAACTGGTTAGTTCCAAATCTAATGATCAGATTCCTCCCAAGTGTTCACTCTACACCCCCATGCAGCCATATGTGAGATTCCCTGCTGCAACCACCAGAGGCAACCAGGTACCAGTTAAGCCTAGCACCTTCTGCAGTTTCCCTTTCCAACTGTATCATAGCAGAACAGAGGAGTGCTTTGGAATCAGGCAGACCTGGATCTGAAATCCAGCTTCTCTTTACTATCCAAGTTACTTGAGCAAATGACTGAACCTTTGTAGACCTATTTTTTTTAAAGTCACAAAATGAAGGTAAATATTACTTCATAGAGATGATAACAGAATGAAACAAAATAATGCTGTTGTAGTGACCCACTTATTTTCTTTTTCTTTTTCTATTCAATTTCTCTTTAAGGAACTCTTCCTTTCCTATTCTTATTCTCCATGGTTTGGTAATGGATGTGATCACATGACCCAGGAGGCCGGTATACTCTACGCCCTCTGGCCATAGTGTTGGTCTGATTTTTGCCTGTGACCCAATCTAGCTAATCAATATCTTCTCTTGGAATTTTCTAGAACAACCTATAAAGAGACATTCTCCTTTCATGAGTACATTTTGAATAGGCAGTAGGAGAAAAAGAATTATTGTATTTTTTATGATTTGCACCCAATGTTATGAATTTTGAGAAGAATTTTTATAATGGTATTCTGCCACTTGCAATCTGAAGAGTCGTCATATGTATATAAATTCCCAACTCTACATATATATAATTCATATCAATATATGAATTTAGAGCACTAAATTAATTCTTGATAAATGGTAGTCACATGTATCTGTACATATTTAAAATGGCTTAAGAAGAAGAGAAATTTGTTGATTCTTGTGGCTGGAGGGCCCAGTTGAGTGTTGAGATGAAGAACTGTCCTCAGAGGCTCCACGAATTCTGAGCATGTCTGTCATCTCTGCTTCCCTAATGTCCACTGGCTTTATGATCTCTACTGCAGATGACTTATTAAATGAGGGACAGGGACATGACCAGAGACTAATCTCAGTTTAGTAACAGAGGAAAGAAAATATATTTTTCTCTGAGTATCTATGAAATGTCTCTCATGTCTCTGAAGACACATTCACAAAGGGATATATTTCCAAAGCTTAGGTTTTTCTAAAGCTGGTTTGAGCTTTAGAAAAGTATCCCTTTGAATAATTTTCTAAAAGTATTATGCAGTGATCAAATCTGACCATTACTGAGCCAGTCTCTGAGATGTGTGTATGTGCATGTGTGTAAGTATGTTGTGCACTGTAACTGATACATTCACTAAAGTCATATGGAGAAAGAAACAGTAGTTCCCAATGGAAAGGAGGTAGAATTACCAAAAGAATGTTTGGGAAGGGATGCTGGGCAGACCCAAATAGTAAGTATCTGCTATTGATATCATCATTTTCAGCCTATTATTATTATTATTGTTATTGTTCACAACTATCTTCATAAAAGATAATGGCATTTGGACTGTTTGGCAGTAAAACTTGACCTGAAATATCTGGCAACAAGATATATAGGTAGCATTTCTTTATTGAAGGGGAAAAATTTTGTCCCTAACTTATGATGAACACTGTCATCCATTAAAAAATATTAGTGTGAGTTGAGGTTGAAGCCTCATGAGAAAAAAAGTATTTCAGATATGCAGAAATTTCATGCACCAAGTACTCCTAGAATCAGTGATCTTACCTGAAGGACACTCAGTATAGCACAGATGAGTGTACTTTGTGGCCACTTAATGAATATGAATTCAATATAATTTTTGAGCAAGGAGTGCAAAGGCAATATCTTTTAATAGTTTATTTTCAATATGTCACATCTTTGGTAATAAGGTGCCAAAAGGGATATGTTTGGTTGTGGCTGGTTAATACTACTCCATGTACATTAGAAGACCTATAAAGTATCTGTTTCTTCATTTTCTGCAGTCAAATTTGTTTGACTTTATTGTGTAATTGGCTTTAAAAAAAAAAAGACAAAATAAAGTTTCTCAGTATAGCACATGAAAGTTGACATGACAACCAATTTTTCTAGCGTATTGTGGATTTAGAAATTTAGTAAATGAAGATATATAGTTAGGCAAATTGACAAAGTCACATCATAGAATTTCTACTTTACATAAATTAGCAAGTCATTTGGAGCTTTTACGGCTCTTGGTGATAAACTATATTAAATCACCTTTTGAAAAAATTGATTTTTATTCTCCTAAATTTATGTATTCAGGCCTTAATCATTTTATATTAACATGCTACTAGCAGATGTCTAGTTGTTAGTAAACAAACATTCATATTTCTTACTAAAAGAAATTCTGCCAGGTGCAGTGGCACAAGCCTGTAGCCCCAGCTACTTGGGAGGCTGAAGTGGGAGAATCACTTGAGCCCAGGAGTTCCAGGATGCAGTGAGCTATGGTCATGCCACTGCACCCTAGCCTGGGCAACAGAGTGAGAACCCATCGCTTAAAAAAAAAATTCTCATTTTTTAAAACCAGAGGGCGAACACTGCCAAATTAAGTTCTGACTTCAGAAATAGAGAAGATAATGATCATGAGGCACCCTTCTCCCCCTTGCCTATCTTTTACTCCACCCTACAGTAGAATTGCCAAATTTAGCAGGTAAAAATATAGGCTATCCAGCTAAATTTGTATTTCAGATAACAAATTTCTTAGCATATGTGTGCCCCATGCAATAATAGGCATATTTGTACTAACAATTATTTGTTGTTTATCTGAAATTCAAATTTAACTGGACATTTATTTTTGTTAAATCTAGCAACTCTACTGAAACTCTAAAATAGACTCATTATACTCTTTTTTAATATGTTTTTCTGCTAAAATATGCACAAAGAAAAGAATCCCAAATCTATTCATCCTAAAATATAAACCTGTATGTAGCTCTTAGGGCTCATCTCAGCTTGCTGCTGTACCCAGTAGAAACACAAATAGGTCTCAAAACCAGCCTTAAAAGGGAGGTGATCTTTCCTGGCAGTCCCTTGAAGTTCCATCACACAAATCTTCTGAGAGGATGTCTTCTTTTCTATGTTTTTCCAAAGTCTTACTCTGTGAGGAATCTCTTCCCAGTCTTGCTTTCTTCTGTACACATCTCCTCCTCAAACTCCTCTTTCCGTTCCCGCTGCCATTGCGTTCAGTTCTCTTATCTTCTCCAGGCCTCTGCCATTTGCATCGTCACACACATCCCAGCACCACCAGCAGATTTGGGAAGGAGGAAGTAAAAGGAGGTGATGCTGTGGATGCAAGTTTATGTTGACATACACCCCAACATTTGCCATTATTACAAACAAAATGCTTGTAATTTTTTTTTTTTTTTGAAGGCTACATGCTGTTTATTTTATTAATAACCTTTGTATGTGTACAAAGGTTTTGCAGGTTACAGATTGGATATCAGGCCATTCTATAGAATAGGGAGGAGAGATGGCACATCATCACCATCTTCATCATCCCTATCTTACCTCTTTGAGGTTAGTTCAGCCTGGCTTGTAAGTAAAGGAGCAGGGTCCAGGACAGGTCTTCCAATATATCCCTTGTAGTGTCCCCTAAGGAAAGCTTGGAATGATTCAAGATCCAGCAATATGTTCCACTTCACAAGTGTTGGCTATTCCAAATAGTCTTTGCTAGGGTCAGAGAGAGAACAGTCTTGACAGGCAGCAGTCTGGCAGAAGGTGGAGGAGACCTCTCTTCAAATCTCACCCCAACCACAGAGCTGATCCAATCCTGCTGTGCCCAGTGTGGCGGCTCCTCTCATAGGGCTGGCTGCAGTCAGAATTGAGTCTTCCAGGGCATGGCCTGCTGTACACCAGGCAGTGGGACAGCAAAGCCGAGAGAGCACAGGGCATGTGTAAGCATGGACTAGCTGGCCGATGCAGGAGGCAGGGTAGAGACGATTTTAAAGACATTCTACTCTGAGACTGTTATCAAGTTAAAGGGAGCTTGCTGCCCAATGCACTAGAAGCCAATACTATGATACCAGATTTTGAGAGAAGAAAGACTTCTTATTGGAAGTTAACTCACAAGGTGACAGGAGTGTGAAGCTCAAATCTGTCTCTCTGTGCTAGCTTCAAAGCAGTATCTTTATTAGAAAATGTTCAGGGGGTGGATTTTGAGATTAGGTGATTGGTGGGAGAAAAGTGGAGGTCTGGAAAGTCTCTGGGCATGTGCAATTGTCTCTTCATGATACCTCGTGGATCACATGTGCAAATTCGAGGGGAGTTAGTATGAATCATTTCATGTAAATTCAGGCAGGTGGTGTCAGCAAGCTGGTTCTGCACAGACATGCACTGGCCATATTGATTCCAACTGGTGTTAGTCAGTTACTTTATCTCATAAGCAGAGAGAGTTTCAGTGTTAACAACAAATTATTTCTTTCTTAGCTGCCGTCTTACAAACTCAATTATTTCTATTAGTTACTGATTTCTTTAACTTTTGAGGCACAGATTCACTTCTAATTTGACAGCCTCCTGGGTTAACAATAATAATCTGGAAAGATTCTTTCAAGAATAAGTGAGAAAATGCTGAGTAGGTGCCTAGCTCACAGTAGATGTCTAAAAATGTGAGTATTCCTTTCTTCCTTTCCATATATTCCTCCTACTCTTATCATTTCAACTCAGTATTTCTTTTATTGATACATAATAGATGTACATGTTTTTGTAGTATGTGTGATAATTTGATACATTCACAGAATCGAATCAAGGTTGATGGGATATCTATCATCTTTTTTTTTTCCTTCAACTTTATTTTAAGTTCAGGGGTACCTGTGCAGGATGTGCAGGTTTGTTACATAGGTAAACGTGTGCCATGGTGGTTTGCTGCACAGATCATCTCATCACCTAGGTATTAAGCCCAGCATCCATTAACTATTCTTCCTGATCTTCTCCCTCCCCCACCTCCCACCCCCAACAGGCCCCAGTAGGTTTTGTTCCCCCCATGTGTCCTTGTCTTCTCATCATTCAGCTCCCACTTATAAGTGAGGACATGTGGTGTTTGCTTTTCTGTTCCTGTGTTAGTTTGCTGAGGATAACAGCTTCCAGCTCCATCCATATTCCTGCAAAAGACATGATCTTGTTCCTTTTTATGGCTGCATACTATTCCATGGTGTGTATGTACTAAATTTTCCTTAGTCTATCATTGATGGGCATTTGGGTTGATTCCATGTCTTTGCCATTGGGAATAGTGCTGGAGTGAACATACGCATGACAAAGAAGGGCATCACACAATGGTAAAGGGTTTGATTCAACAAGAAGAGATAACTATCCTAAATATATATGCACCCAATACAGAACATCCAGATTCAATTCACAAAGCAAGTTTGTAGAGTCCTACAAAGAGATCTGGACTCCCACACAATAATAATGGGAAATTTTAACACCTCACTGTCAATATTAGGCAGATCATCGAGACAGAATATTAACAAAGATATTCAGGACCTGAAGTCAGCTCTGGATCAAGTGGACCTGATAAAACAGAACTCTCCACCCCAAAACAACAGAATATACATTCTTCTCATTGCCACATGGCACTTACTCTAAAATTTATCACATAATCAGAAGTAAAACATTCAGCAAATGCAAAATAACTGAAATCATAACAGTCTCTCAGACCACAGCGAAATCAAATTAGAATTCAAGATTAAGAAATTCACTCAAAACCACACAACTACATTGAACAACCTGCTCCTGAATGACTCCTGAGTAAATAATAAAATTAAGGCAGAAATCAAGAAGTTCTTTGAAACTAATGAGAACCAAGAGACAATGTACCAGAATCTCAAGGATGCAGCTAAAGCAGTTTATAGCACTAAATGCCCACATCAAAAAACTAGAAAGATCTCTAATTAACAACCTAACATTACAACTAAAAGAACTAGAGAATCAAGAGCAAACAAACCCTAAAGCCAGCAGAAGACAAGAAGTAATCAAGATCAGAGTTGAACTGAAGGAGATAGAGACACGAAAAACCCTTCAAAAAAAATCAATGAATCCAGGAGGTGGTTTTTTGAAAAAATTAATCAAATAGATAGACTGTTACCTAGACTAATAAAGAAGAAAAGAGAAAATAATCAAATAAACACAATCAGAAACGATAAGGGGGATATTACCACTGACCCCACAAAAATATAAACAAACACTGGAGAATACTATAAACACCTCTATGCACATAAACTAGAAAATCTAGAAGAAACTGATAAACACCCTCCCAAGACTGAACCAGGAAGAAATTGAATCCCTGAATAGACCAATAATGAGTTCTGAAATTGAGGCAATAATAAATAGTCTACCAACCAAAAAAAGCCCAGGACCAGATGGATTCACAGCTTAATTCTACCAGAGGTACAAAGAAGAGCTGGTACCATTTCTGCTGAAACTATTTTAAACAATTGAAAAGGAGGGACTCCTTCCTAACTCATTTTATGAGGCTAGTGTCATCCTGATATCAAAACCTGGCAGAGATACCACAAAAAAAGAAACCTTCAGGCCAATATCTCTGATGAACATTGATGCAAAAATCCTCAATAAAATACTGGCAAACCAAATCCAGACATTTATACAATCAACAAACATATGAAAAAAAAAAAAGCTCAACATCACTGATCATTAGAGAAATGCAAATCAAAACCACATTGAGATACCATCTTACAACAGTCAAGAATAGCAATTATTAAAAAGTCAAAAACAACAGCTGCTGGTGAGGTTGTGGAGGAATAGATACGCTTTTGCACTGTCAGTGGGAGTGTAAATTAGTTCAACCATTGTAGAAGACAGTGTGGCAACTCCTCAAAGATCTAGAGGCAGAAGTACCATTTGATCCAGCAATCCCATTACTGGGTACATACCCAAAGGAATGTAAATCATTCTATTATAAAGATACATGCTTGTAATTATTTTACTGACTCAAAAGGTGAACTAAATCTAACCTTCTTCTACTTTTCCTTCCAAAATGTACAATGATCTAAATTTCTTAAAATGCACTCCTCTCAGCATTGCAATTGTGCTTCAGTGTCTAACTTAATGACTTCTAACCTAAAATATAAAATAAGAAAGCTCTTTGCCTTCTTTTTAGCTTGCAGGATCATATCAGAAGTCCAGAAATTATTCCATGTAGGCAAAAGTTCATATTCTGCCCTCCCACTGGATAAATTGAGTTTGTCTACAGTAATGTCTTTGCATTTCATACCCGTACGCTTATTATAGCTGCCATTGTCCAGCAATGTTTTCCCCATTCGTCATCATAAGAGCTGATAAGTGTTTGATGGAAATAAACAGAGCCAACACAATTCTGTCATTTAGGCAGCCAAATTCATGAGTGTGGACATCAATGTGTAGTGATACAATATCCAGAAGCGCATGCCTGATGATTATTATCTGTATGATCTGTAGATGGCTCAGCCTGGTCTTAAGTCATAGGGTCAGGTAAACCCTAGGTGTGACAAAACAGACTGAGTGTGATATTTATTGTTGAGTTTCTTTGTTAAAATCTGCCCCTGAAGTTAATTTTTTTAAAAGCCTGTACAATCCATGCTTGATGACAGTCCAGTGCAGGCTTGACAATAGCTGTTTATGTTTTCACTTGCCCAGAATAAATAACAATTATTTCTGGATATGGAGAAAAAAAATTGTTTACTTTATGTTCCTACCATTAAGACACCTACACCGCAACAACGATCAAGGAAAGGCAGGCTGGAAAAGCACTTTTTGGAATGTCTAATAATAATAACAATGGTAGTAATTTAATATTAGCAATAATAAAGACTATATTTCAAATTATCAGCCCGGTATGTTTTAAAACAATTATACAGAGACAAATGTGAAAGTGTGATTTTTTTTTAGAAATATTGTATTGCTGAAGGGTAAACTATATCTATCTTGAGAATAAAAAGATTATCGAGTGTCACTGAAAGCAAAAAGCAAGCTATCCTGCCTCTTTGTATGCAGTTTCTCATTTTGTAAATAATGTGGCTCTAACTTTGTAAATGAATTAGGTAGCATCTACACAGCAGAAAAACATCTAGTTGAAAAATAGTTAATTTATCCAAATGATATTTAAAAACACAGTATAGTGCCAACAAATTAATGGATTCATTTTATTTCATGGACCTGTTCCACATTCCTGATCAACTATTTTCCTGATGATTTATCGCATTTGTCTCTTCCCATGGCTAAAACTTACCTTTCTGTCTGGAGTATATCTTTGCATTATGCAAGGCTATCATTTGACTCTGATGATTTTATTTTTCTGATAAATTTTGGAAGATTAATCTGATAGAATACTGAGCCATTTGTGGGCTATGTTGATGAGGCCCACGTGTGTGCAAGAAAATGTTAAGCCAAAAAATTAAAAAACTGGACCCCAAAGAAAGTGTACCTATTGATTTCAACTGTGTGAATGTATTATACACATTAGCAGAGAATAAAACTTAAATAGGAGGATAATAGTCTATGTTCATTAAGTGTGTGTGTGTGTGTGTGTGTAAAGTTTATTTTATAATAATTTTAAAAATAAAAAGGATCCCCGAAGAAAAAGTACTAAGACAACACTTGTTTTAAAATGAAGTTTTATACTCTAAAAACATGCATATGTAGCCAAAACAATTTATTACTAGGGGTGGATTAGGGATTTAGTGGTATTATTCTTAAGAAAAAAAAAGCAACAGCACAAGATTAATATTTTAAAAGTTTACTTAGAAACAAAACACTACTGGCCTCCAAGATGCCATGTGCCAATTTTCCCCTCTGAACAACTTTTACAGACAACTTGTAACCTCCCTAAATTATAGGTTTATGCGGAAAAATAAGGGGTTGTTATATAATAAGGAAGCTGACAAATCTTTAACTGTAACAGTACTAGTTATTGCTACTGTAATTTATGCATAGATACTGATTCTAATTAAGTAATAGCAGAGGTTGCCTTTGAATTTATGAGGCTATAATCAGCTCCCTTGTGCTCAATAAATGCCACAGCTACAGTCTGTGGTGTTAATTTCACACTACAGTGGGAACTAGTGGTTGTTGCCAAATATACTCATAAGTCACAGGCAATTTGGATTATTACTGTAGTGTGTGCTGCATTGAGAAATGAACTAGTTCATAATCGCTTTTTAAAGTCATTATTGAGTGTTTGTGTATGATAACTCTTCTGACATTGATAAGGCATAATGCAGTAGCTTGTCTTTTTCCCAAAAATCATGTCTAGATAAGATAAATATATCAAATCCTCTGGAAAAATAACAATATAAGAAGCCCCTGCTTCCTCAGCTTTCTGGCTATGTCTGACATATGAGAGCTGGAAACTTAGAATTTTTTCCTATAAACTAGCTCCTGTATGATGTTCCCCAAAGGGACAGTGCCTGATATGGGGTTATTTGATATGGGGATTTTATGAATTAATGTGATGAGCTTGCTGGCAGAATGAATTCTGTCCTTTTCTAATTTCCTGAAGCCGGGTGTCAACTAAAGCACTTTCACTGTGAGGTTTAATTCTGGAATTACTTTCCTCAAAATGTCACACACACACACACACAAAGATGGGAAGTGAGCTAAAAACAGTATCTCTCGTTCTTTATTTTACTGTCTCTCTTCTATTTCAAAGGAGTTACTCTTGGCAGTGGAGTTTTAAGAAATTCCACGTAGGATTGCACACTATTCCACATCTTGTTCTTAAATCCACAACACTGGCATGACTCCTTATTGTTAAACAGCGAACGTGTTCAAATGCCAGCTGTTGACTATAAGGGGTCTTCTTTGTAACCGAGAGGGCTGATTGCATTAATTCCACGGACAGCATGCTCTGGCTGGTGGCTGGGACCACAGATTTCTATTTTGAGTATGTTCACATTATTTCCTGAGGAACTCACTAGGCTCCAGTGCAATCAACAACATAATAGAAGAACCGTGTTTTCTTCGTAAGGGGCAAGCACAAAAGGCAGATGGCTCCCCTGACGTGATATTTTAGGACCTGCCAAAATCAAGACACCAAGAGAGACTGAAGCTAGTCAAAGAGTCACTGCCACCTTGTATTCTTCTAAATAAAATGACACAAAATATCAGATATTTCCTGTGTTGCTTTCCATTATCTACCAAAAAAGCGTTCTTCAAAATTCCAAAAGATCCTGCACCCTGGAGTTCAAACTTATCCTTTGTCTATGGCCTGCACACAGAAAGGTAGTTTCCATAAATTATAACCAATGCCCTGTGGAGGCGATAGGTAATCGTTTCAGAAAAAACGTGTGTGTGGGTGGGTGGGTGTGGGTGTCTGTGTGTGGCTGTGTGAGGCTGTGTGCACGTGTGCATGCTTTGATCCCTTTTATTAACATTCCAGGGGCAGAAACTGTAGTCTCAGAGTGGCGTATAATCACAAATTTTCTTCACTTAATTTGCAACAGAAAAGGAAAAGTCTTTCTTCCATTATTGTATAGACAAATAACAAAACATCAGAGCAGTAGCTGTATCAACAAAAAGGCTTTTGGAAGATTTGCAGGTGTTACACATCCTCCTTCATCAGGGGAGAAGTACAGCCTAGCTTTTTGGAGTAAAGATGGAGTCCTTTAACAATTCTTGCTTAGCAACACACAGTCTATTTGTGGTGGTCATGGGGGTGCACCAGGCAATCTCCCATCTAGAGAGACCCTGCTGAGAGGAGCATTGTTAGCTGACAGCTTCTGCGGCCACATCTCCATATCCACCATGCATTCATGCCAAGACTGTTGTCTTTCCCAGAAGCTCTCAGCCAGTGACTGAGCATGCTGGGATCCTAGGGACAGGCCATTCTTGCCCAACATATGACTCCTATAGTGGACAATCCCTACTCAAGGATTCCTCTTCAGGCTGACCAAGACTTTTACAGGGCAGCATTGCAGTCTGGGGCTCAGCCTTCTTCTCTCTCTCCTTCTACAAGTATTAGAGCTACATCACCATCTGAAGATTCTTTCTTTCTATGCCTGCTATCTTGTCCTTGTTTCATACATGTCTTGAGATATTGCCAAATGTCTACTGGGAGGCACAAATCTCCATTCTATGAGAACCACTGGTATAAGGTAAGAAAGCTTTCCTAGGAAGAGCTAGGTGCTTGCTCCTCAGGCTCCTGTGGCACTTGGTTTCACTAAAGCACTTTTTATGTTTAATTGTCATTGTTCATCTATTGGGCTCTCTCACCAGCTTATGAGCTTTTCCATAGGAACTGTGACTTTCATATTCATTGCATTTCTCCAGTCCCATTTTGGACCTGTTTTCAAAAGGTGTTCGTTTAAATGTCGAATCAAGGAAGAAAGGGGAGAAGGCAGGGAGAGAGGAATGGGGAAGGAAGGACAAAAACAAGCAGTTAGGCAGCAAAAGAAGGTGGGAGAGAGTGAATCTATGAAGGATTTTTCCTTGGCTAGCCAAAGTGGCCTGGGTTATGTTTCTATATTTGAGCCTGGTCATTCTTAGCTTATTGCTTCCCCTTTTGGCCTTACTGCATGACTCTTTCTATCTATAGCATTTGTTTGTTGAAGAATCGTTCGTTTGTTATGCTCCAAGTGTTGAAATCCTCTTTGGTTTTTGGATCTTCTCATAGCCTCCTCTGCCCACTTTAAGGCCATTTCCAGGCAACCACTGGCAGCTCCTGGTCCCTCCCCAGTAACTGACAGCACTTAACCATCAATAACGTGATCTCAGACACCAAGGCACTGCTCCAAAGGGTGAGCACTTCTTGTTTTGTATCAACAACAAAAAAAATTCTGAATAATACATGGTCCCAAATGGAAAGGTAGATAGGAATGCAATCAATTAACTTGGATGATGTCATAATCCACATGCATGGCAGAAGAGCTAGAATTCCAGGCCTTTCTGTGCTCAGCTCTTCTGAGGATAATTAGCAGTGTTCCAGGGAACTTCGGACAGCCCACTGTGTTTTATATCTCTAACAATATGATAGGCCTGAGAGATTTGGAAAAGGATTCATTAGCTTACTAAAATTATTTAAAACCCAGACAGGCCGGGCGTAGTGGCTCATGCCAGTAATCCCAGCACTTTGGGAGGCTGAGGCAGGCAGATCATCTGAGGCTGGGAGTTCCAGACCAGCTTGGCTAATATGGTGAAACCCTTTCTCAACTAAAAATACAAAAATTAGCCAGGCCGTGGTGGTGCACACCCGTAATCCCAGCTACTCAGGAGGCTGAGGCAGGAGAATCACTTGAATCCAGGAGGCGGAGGTTGCAGTGAGCTGAGACAGTGCCACTGCACTCCAGCCTGGGTGACAGAGCAAGACACTGTCTCAAAATAAATAAATAAATAAAAGAAAAAAACAAAAAAAACTCAGACTAACAGGAATGAGAACGATGCTTATAGGGACAGAAAGAAAAAAAAATACTAGTAACTGTTTTTGGCTCATCTTGCTCTCCAAACCTGCATTCTTCTGCATTTCAAGTATGAGTACATGTAGCCAGAGGCAAAGGATCTCTGTCCAGGCATGGACTAGGTAACATAACCAGCCCCAGAAGTTCTCCTATCCCCCATGCTAAGTCCTTCTTCCTAATCTTCTTCTAAATCTGTTCCATTGATAGAAGTTTGCCAACCTTAAAAAGATTTTTTTTTAACTTCTAGAGTTCATAGTTTTCCATATATTTCATAGTCTGCATAACAGCTAAAAATATCCTTTGTCATCTATCTTTGACATCAAGTAACACTGCCACTGTCACCCAATGTGGAGTTTTATGGAATTCTAAATTTATAAGAGATTAATAAATTATTAAATTCAGCAATTCCCAAATTTTAGTGAGTAAAACATCCATTGAGGGAGCTTGTTAAAAATTCAGATTCCGATAAGGCCCAGGAATTTGCCAAGTTTTGGCTGCTTTATAACTTATATACAGCAAAATTCACTCCCTTGAGGTGTACAGCTTGGCAAATTTTGATAATTGTTTACAGCCATGAAATCTCCATCACAATCAAGATATGAAATGGTTGCATCACCCTACAAAGCTTTTCATGCCCCTTTACAATCCATCTCCTTTCCCTCCCCCGCTTATAACCCCCAGGCAATCACCTGTTTGATTTCCAGCCCTGTAATTTTGCTGTTTGGGGAATTTCATATAAATGTAATCTTGCAGTATATATACAGCCTTTTGTGTTTAACTTTTCTCCCTTAGTATGATGTTTTTGAGGTTCACCTGGAAAATTTGCAATTAAAATAGAAATTTTGATGATTCTGCTCAGAGAGTTTCATAGGCATATTTTGAAAAGCACTCTTCTGATCCAAACTTTTTATTTCATAGATAAGAAAGCTGAGGTGTAAAGAATGTAAGTTACTTACCTGAAGTGAAATACTACTGAGAAATATTTGAAACATGTCCCTGGAGAGAATTCCATGAATCATTTAATTTTCTTTTACCTCTCTGTGATGAGAGATTGAATCCTTCAGCAATCATATCCTTAAAACCAATGATATGAGATCTAGTGTGTGAATATATTTTGGATTTTCTTCTGGATTACAAAATATTATTGCCAGGACTTTGCTTAAGTTCAGAAAAATTTACTGAGAGACAGTATGATTTAGTAAGAAAACAGCTCTACAACCTTCTTGAAAATAGTACATTTGCTTTTGTACATGGTGAAATGTAATGGACAACACTCCTCAACTTGTACTTTTTAACTTCACTGATAGAAAAGATTTCTTTCTCACCTACCTATCCCCATGCTTTTCAGTTGGAAACGGGTTGTGTCGTTGTTGAGGAGACAGCATGGTGAGTGTTTTCCCCACCCTTTCTGGATCACAGGTCCCTTTGGGAATCTGATGAAGGCTCTGAAGCCTCTTAGGTGGAGGAGATGGAGAACACAGGTAGGTCATGTGGCAGCTAAGCAGGAGGACCCAGGATCAGGGACACCATAGACAGGGGACAGTTGGGAAGGTCCATAGAGGACCAGTTATAGCTCCAGGAAGCACTCCACAAGCATGCGTCAAAGCTCTGTAAGGGCACTCCTGCTGACTGACGCTTTTGATCTTGGGGAGCTCGGATCCACCCCATCAAAGCTAAGCCTAGGTCTAATTTACAGATGAGGAAACTGAATTTCTGGGATGACAAAGACCTGCCTGTAGCCAGTTCTTAGCTTAGTCCTGCAGCCAGTACCTAGCTCATGACTTTAACCCTTAACCCAAGCCTACTGGACTTCATCACTATCCTGTGCTGTCTTCACTATTTGATCTAAAACTGAATGTAAGAGAATGATATTGGTAGCACATCAGCTAGTGAGCATTATAGGCAGGGAAACATCTCAAGGTCCTCACTATTTGATCACTTATTCACAGGACCATTTTAAAGGGCTAGTACATGTCGTAATGACAGTTTATGAGGCCATTTCCCCTTTTTGTTGCTTCTTTAAAAACTGGAAGTGCTACCAATGCTATAAAAATACGAGTTAATCTTCCTCCAAAAGTAATAAAAGAAAGGGGAAATGACCAGTGTATACCATTTAAAATAGGCAGACAATTCTAAAGATAATACCCTGATTTTCATTTACAACTTTCTTATGCTCATCTTCAGTACTCTAGAGTGGACATTTGTAATTTATTGATCCCAGACCAGAGCACCCAGTCCTTGTCCTGAGGAGACCTGTTATCTCCTATCACACCCTTTGGGGTTTGAGACCAGATGGAGGACCTGGAACTGATTTCTGTAACGCTTCTTCAGAGCTCCAGAGAGCTAAAACATGTGAATGCCAAGAAAACAAACAGATGAAGGGTGTGAATTACTTTTATAATTAAATTACATATTGATATGTAGATGTGTACAGTGCAACAAAAATTTTAAAATTGGACAAATTTCTAAACAGTCAATACATAATCATTATATTTTTAAGTTGTCAAAATAATCACATTCATCAATAATTATTGGTCTCTTTCTGCTGAATCTGCTTCTTAGTGGCATTAACTATGTCTTTCCCTCTGCTTTGAATTCCCTTTCCTTCTTTCTTCACCGGCAAAACTCTCAATTAATCTTCAAGACTTAGGTTCAAGACTCAGCTACTATGACTTCCTTAGCATGATGTACGTAACTTCATTAAAACACACAACTTATTGTAGTACAGTATTGGTTTTCCTGTTTGTCTCCCTATGGGATTATGAGGACTCTCCACTCATCCATGTTCCCGCCACCTAGTGTGGTGCCCTGCATGCTGTTGATACACAGCACTGCTAGACAATAGAATAAGTGAATGTTACCTTCTGGTCACTGGATCTACCAGCCTCAAGTTCAATTTCCTACATTCCCTGATAATTCTGGCATCGTGCTTCACTTCACTTCCTCATCTCTTACTATCATCCTGAGAGACTTCCATGTGGTTAATATCCAACATCCTTGATTTAAAGTCAGGGATTTTCATTCTGATTCTGCTTTATGAATTCATCCCTATAATTCAAGAATGGCTCTTGTCAATTCACCAAAGTGAATTTTACTTCCAAAATAGTAAATTCCAATGTGCTGTTCCATAACCTAAATTTCATGTCCTTTCAATCCCACTAAACCAGATTTCATGTATGTTAGGACTTCCAGTCCATTCCTCTGACATTATTGAACTACTCTTGGACATGATTCCTTTTTCACCTTCTTCAAATTTTTATGAAGGGTCATTTCATTTCTCACTTGCAACATCATCTCCTATTACCTTCTACTAATCCTATCCAAGAAATCTCCACTCTAAACCCTACAATATAATTACATCATTCTTATATCTGGACTACTTGATAATGCTGGAGAAAATAACCTAGTCTTTCAAATTATTGCCAATATGAATGTATATAATCTAATGTGCATCAGTGCTGCTCATTTTTAGAATGGGCAGTTGACTTTTGAAGTCTTCACTATTATTTTCTAGTTAACTTCTTGTTTCAGGCACCTCTTACACATCATGCCAGAACCTCTCGGCTTGCTTTCTGTCGTGGGTCCCCAGCTTTGCCCCAGCCACCACCGCAACCATCTGCTCTTAGTTTCACCCACCATCTTTGCATGGACTCAGTAGCTCACCTCCCACCCTGGGGCTTCCCTGGGAACCTGCTAGGCACTGAGGTATTAGCAAACTAGTAGTGCAGGGGAGTGGACACTCTCTGGGACAAACCATTAACCAATGGAGATAGGAGCTGCTAGAAAAATGATTTCCTCTTCATTCTCACTCCCTTCCCGGATGTTCCTGTGATACTTCATACAGCCTTCTGCAGATGGACCTCTGCAGAAGGTCACATAATCAGTTATACTTGATAGCAAACACAACTATCTCAGTAACGTGTTTCTCATCCTTGTTCTTAGACTATTCTTGGACATGATTCCCTGTCTTGCTTCCCTTTTTTCTCTCTTCTGCTTTCTCGGAATTGTGGGAATTCCTCCTCTCTCACCCTCAAACACACATGATAAAGCACTAATTTTCTATTACTTCATTGTGTGTGTGTGTGAGGGTGGAGGTGTGTGAGGAGGAATTCTCAGCAATCCAGGTTAGGACACTTCCTGTGTTCCACTAACCTCACTGCAAACAGACAACTTGCTTTCTATTGTATAAAGAGAACAGAGGTTACTAGATGTGAAAATATTCAACTCTCTTGCTCTACAGATGTAAACTTAACTATCTGTTTCTGTGTTTGTCTCCAGTCTCAGAGAACAGGTATCACTTCCTAGCATTTTGGTTGGTTTTATTTTGCTTTTTTTTTTTCTTTTTTTTGAGACGGAGTCTTGCTCTGTCGCCCAGGGTGGAGTGCAGTGGTATGATCTTGGCTCACGGCAAACTGCTTCCTGGGTTCAAGCGATTCTCCTGCCTCAGCCTCCCGAGTAGCTGGGGTTGCAGGCATGTGCCACCACACATGGATAATTTTCATATTTTTAGTAGAGAAAGGGTTTCACCATATTGGCCAGTCTGGTCTCGAACTCCTGACCTCAAGTTATCCGCTTGCCTCAGCCTCCTAAAGTGCTAGGATTATGGGCATGAGCCACATTTCCTGGCCTTTTTACTACGTTTTGGAGGCTATCCTCTCTCTTCCTTCAAAACCCATTCATTATTAGTTCCTCTTTTCTTTAATTTCATTGTCTTCTTTATTATAGATTATGTCCCATAGGTTATAAATATACACATACTTCCTACATTAAAAAAGAAAAAACTCCTCTAAAACTATATTCTTCTTCTACGCTGACCTTCTCTTTATAGCCAAGTTTCTTAAGGGCCATTAACAGTCTTTCCTCCCATCCCCCTTATCATCCTTGAACACACTCTTCACTTCATGTAATGTGGTTTCTGACCGACCTCGCGCTTACATTAAGCTGTCCAAGCAAAGGCTGCCAATCATTTCATCATTACCAACTCTTAATAGGCAGTTTTCAATATTGATGTCCCTGAGCTTCTTGACACTTTGGAACACCACTTTCTTCCTTAAACTCTTTCCTCCTTTGATTCCAGGATTCTACTCTCTGCAGAATCCCAAACCCAATTTCTGACTGGTCTTTTTCAAAAGACTCCTTTGCTGTTATATTTTCCTCTGTCCACCTTTAAAGAAGAGATTTTTGAAAGATTTCCATCACCCTACCCTCACTGTCCCTCACTCTACATACTTTTCCTATGGGATTACATCCACTGCCATGATTCTAACTAATGCTGATATTTTGATGGTTCTCAAATCTCTCTCTAACCTAAATGTGTATCACAATACAAGGCTTAAATGTCCATCAGCTTAATGGGTGTCTTCATCTGGCAAATCAACGAAATATGGCAAAAGTCTCATGAATGTATTGTGTTCCTTCTACCCACAATGCTCTTCTCTGCCATTTTCACCAGTCAAACTCCTTTTCTCCCTTCAAAATTCACTTTAATGTCATCTTATTTAAACCTTTTCTGATTCCTTGGGTGGAGTTGATCCCTCTGTCTTTTCAGCCCCACTCTGGTGAACTTCTTCTAACAAACTTTCAGTGCTAACTTACTTATGCCAAGCCCCAGAGAAAGAGAGATGAACTCATCCCAGAGCAGCTCACACACCAGCCAAGAAGTCACTTCAGAGGTACAAGTTCCTCTAGTAAAGGAGATATGCAAGAGATTCTGGGAAGACCATCATTTTCAAAGTTGTTTGTGGACCCTGGGGAAGTCCTTAAGACCCTCTTAAGGGGTCTGCAAACACAAAAGTACTTTCATAATGGTATCAAAACATTATTAATCTTTTCACCATATTGAAATTTGCACGGATGATGCAAAAGCAATACTGGATAAAACTTGGCACCTTATAATCAATCAAGGCAGTGCTGCTAAGCTAGTAGTAGTTGGATCTTTCATTGCCACCCACTCACTGTAAAAGAAAATGTCAGTTTCACTTTAGAGTATCCTTGGTGAAACAGTAAACATTATTAATTTTAAATCTCAAACCTTGAGTGTAAGTCTTTTTAATAGTCTGTAGCAAAATGAGAAGTACACATCAAATAATTCTGCTGCATATTGAAGTATGGTGGTTATCTTGAGGAAAGGCACTTGTTTGAGTTGTAACCTAGACCAGCCACTTTTTGTGAAATGCCATTTTTACTTGAATTACTGATAAGCAAACAATGGTTATTTAGACTTAAATATTTGGCAAATGTTTCTTGAGAATGAGTGAGTGAGCCTGTCACTTCAAGGAAAACAACTCACTGTGTTTGTTGCCAATGATAAAATTCAAGCTTTCAAGTGGAAATTGGCATTTTAGAAACACATCCACCTGTAAGTTTGACAGAGTCCTAATAGTTAAGGCCTTTTAAAATGAAATTGATGGTGACTTTAACAATGTGATTTTTTTTCTATTATATAATGAAATGTGCCAACATTTGGAAGATATGCATAACTCAGTGAACCAATACTTTCCAAGTGACCAATGCATGACGTCAGAAAATCATGCATGGGTAACAGATCCTTTCAGAGTGGAAGATGGTCCAGTTAAAATTCATCAAAATGGTTTCAGATTTGACATCGCAACTAACCTGTAAAAAAATACAACTTGGCAAGTTTTGATGCAGTATTAAAGAAGAATATCCACAGTTATCTGAAAAGGCTATTAAAATTCTACTCACTTTTCCAAATACATATCTGTGAGAGGCCAGATTTTCTTCATATACTTCAACTAAAACAACATATCTACAGCAGATTGACTGTAGCAGCAGATATGAGAAACCAGCTGTCTTCTTTTATGCCAGACATTAAAAAGATTTGCAAAAGTACAAAACAACTCCACTCTTCTCATTAACTTTTTTGTTTTAGAAAATACAATTTGTTAGAAGATAATTTTCAAAAGAAAAGTAAAATCATGACTCTCATACAGATGTAAAAATAAACATGGGCTAACGACTTTATTCAACTCATTAATCAATGAGGGAATTAGGCAGATATTACAAACAGTTCAAATAAGAAGCTAAACTCAAATTTATATGGAGTAAAGGTAGATTAAAATAAATAGTAAATAGGGGCAAAGAGGGTTTTCCAATCTAGTCTTTATCAAACAGAATTTGCATGTCTAATAGCCATCTACAATTTACAGTTATAAAACAGCTCGAAGAAAGGAAAGACTAGACATTGGTAACCCAGAAGGAATGTCATCTAAACAATGCATAGTTTCCCATTGAAACAAATATTTTCAAAAAGTTAATTTTTATTACAAAATGATAGCTATGTTAATAGGAAATAGGTTTGTTACTATTTTATAATAACACAATAAATCAATATTTTAAAACGTTTTTACTTTTAGTTTCTAATATGGTAAATATAGATATATTCCAGACAAACAAAAACTCTTTGGAAGCCTCCATAATTTTTAAGACTACAAAGGGGATTCTGTGACTAAAAAGTTTGAGAACCACTGTAGTAAGTACTTAACAGATTAATTAATCCTCACCCAGCCTGCTCACTGGATGAGAAATTCCTCCATGATCAATCGATCCTGTAGTCTGATCTAACTTCTCCCAGAGAGAACCGGGTGTGTTCCTTTCCCCTAGCCTTCTTCCAGGATGCTGCTGTACTGAGTCCATTTGGATCACACAAGGCTAACCAAATCCATCATTCCTTACATCTCTACAGAGGCCACTGGCTAAAAAGTATGCTGTTCTGGCCATCTCTCTTTCAACTCAACTTCTCTCTAATTTCCTCATCCTAATTTATTCCATTGCACGCTTGATCCATGACAAATGACTTTTTCCACTTCCTCGACCTCATCATTAAATGTTTCTTTCATCTCCTGTCTATGCTGAAACCTGGTCCTCCCCTGAGTGCTGCTTTCCTGGAAGCTTTATTGAGAGGCAGCTGACCAATCTCCACATACTTTAGAGTCAGGAGGTAGAGTGGGCACCCTCCCGCTTCCTGGTATTGCTTTTAGACCATTACCCCACCTGCTTATGCCCAAAAACAAGTTCCTTTGAAGTTCATATCATCCACCTTCTACCTTCATTGTCATCAACCACCTACCCTTCATTTGTTCCAAGCTACTGAAGATTAGGCATCAGTCATTCTGATCTGTTATCATTCTGGATGAAAAACACTTTCCAATTTTGACCTTTTGAACTCTAATGACTTCCACTCCATTTATGTGATCATACCCTAGAATTTGTCCTCCTGGGGAACTACTTCCCTCCATCCAAATCTCACACTTCCTAGTCACAGTTCCATATTCGTCCCCTTCTGTCTGTTATTCTCACCACATCTGCTCTTCAGTCTCTTTGTGATCTCCACTCACTTGTTCCTTCAAGTGTCATCTCCACATCATCTTCTTTCCCATCATGACCCTGAGGCAAATTTTTGGAGTCACTCTCTTGCTAAAGTCTTCGAGTCCTCAGTGTCTTTTTTTCCCAGCTCCTCTGCCTGGTGAACTCCTAACTTTACAATTCTTTGAATGTTTGCCATTTCTGCTCCCACGTCCATGGCTCTGAGGGCTACACATGGAGCTTGACACCATACAAAATAATGTTTTCTAATTTTATACAGTCTTTAAAGATGCCTTCAATCATACTATGCCTGTGTCAATTCTCCAATTTTTCCCATATCCTTCAACCCTCACCTCTACTATCTCCTTCTCCTGTGTATCAAGAATGCATCTGCCTCCTTCTTTAGTGGGATGAAAGGATGCTATCATGTGAGCTCTCTCAATTTCCTGACACTCCTACCCACAACTACATCACATGTAACTTTGCTTCCTCCTGTCTGGTCACAGTGGGAGGGTCAGAAAGTGTCCTTTCTAAGGCTGATCCCTATCCCCAGAAGATGGATCAAACAGAAGCTGTGCTGTGGGTTGAAGGAGGTAGCCAACCTGCAGTGACCCCACAGGGAAGGGCTCAGGGAATCAATACCTCAATCTCACTTATCTTCTGTGTTCCTTTGTCTCTTGCTGATGCTTCCCATTAACTGAGCCCAATTGGAACCAGAGGGCAAGGGAGCCCACTGATACAATTCATAACAGTTTCATCTCCCAGGATACAAGGCAGAGAGAAGAAGGCAGAGAGTACATCTAGAGAGCGGAAAGAAAACATCCACCACATCCTCCTTCTTTAGAGCTAGGGACTGAGAATGATCTTCTACATTTTGCAAGCTAATGAGATTTGATCCCCAAGGCACAGAGTTCTAACTAATTAATGTGTAGGGGGCAGGAGGAGTGGAGAGGCATGGACTAGGCCTCTTCTTCTGTATTCTTCTGTACGTCAGGTCCTCTAGCTGGAAAAGAGCTCAGCACTCTCTCAACAGTGCCTGTAAAAGGAAAGGCAACACCCTTACACCTTCTCTCTTGCTGTCTGCCCAAATAGCACCTGTTATCAGGCATTCTCTAGCTTGGTCACATGGCCTTTTTTCCTTAATCAATTCTCAGTCTATAAAGACACTTCTACTCCCCCACATGAAGCAGTATTCTAAAGGACTTCACCTGTGATTCAGAAGGCTCAAGCAGCACTTAGGTCAATGATTAGTACTTACCTCAGAGCCCTTTGTGAGACCACCTGCCTCCAGTCACCTATGGTGGAGAGCTGGATTGAAGGTCTGAGGAGCTCAGAGAGGTAAGTTGAAGACATTTGTCATTTTTTTTTCTATATAGCCAACTTAACTTCTCCTAGCTCTTCTTTGCTTGAGATAACATCTGGAGGCCCCATTTATTGCAGCAAGAGATTGCTTTTGATTTTAAACATGTATACTTCTGTCATAAAAATTAATTTATATCCAATCACTGTGTGTAAGAAATTAAACCAAAAGGTTTTCCAAGCTCTAAGCCTTGTTACAAATAAATATGTGCAAGCTAGGTTGACACTGTGTTTTAAAAATACTGTAATATGATGGGGAAGATGAATATCTGCTCTTCTGATTTAGACCTGAGGTTAGATCGGGTATGTTTGTGCCAGAGTCAGCCAGTCTGAATTGCAAGAAAATCACCTTTGGTGAGATCAGACCATAACGGAAAATGAAGTCACCCAGCCAAAAATAGTTGAGTCTTACAAAAGACTTCCTTGGTGCTCCTGTTTATATAGGCAAATTACTCACTGTGATGGCTCCTAGGACACTGCACTGGCTGAGCCTTTGCCTGCTATTTTTGAGCCAACCATTTATCACAACTAGAGCTTTATTAAAAAGTACTCTCCACTCTTCAGAGAACAAATGAAAATGTGATTTCTGAAGATATCAGAACCGTTTATTTTTGAAGTTGGCAGCACTGGCTGTGAACACTGCTCTGGGATGGATCTCTTCTGTTGAAAGAGGAGTTATATATTTTTCAGAACAAGCTTTTCTCCTTTCATCCACATGAAACAATGAAATATTAAATATGGTATGAAAAAATTAAAGCGTTTTGAAAGGGAAAGAAAAAGAAAATCACACCCCTGATTGGAAACCACTGCGGGAAGCCTCTCTGATAATAGGGAAGAGAAAGTTGTTGGGACCAGGGCTCTCTGATCATTCCATCTGTCCCCTGGCTTCCCTGCAGAGCTGGCTGCCCTGCCCTGGGTGACAGCACTAGCTGCTTCCCCTGTAAGGGTGATGGGAGCAGATGGAGCATCTTTGGGGTGGCTGTCCAAGTCTGACCAGGACTTTCTAATAGAATGCTAGGAAAACTAGTTGAGAAGTGAGAAAATCAGCCAGTTAGCTAGTTAGCTGCTTGGGATGAGAGATGGGTTGGAATTAGAAAGACTTGAAATCGCCTCTGAAATCCATTTTCCTTCTTTCTGTTTTCTTTTCTTTTCTTTCTTTTTTTTTTGAGACAGGGTCTCACTCTGTCATTCAGGCTCACTGCAGCCTTGACCTCCCAGGCTCAAGTGATCCTCCCACCTCAGCCTTTTGAGTAGCTGGGACTACAGACACATGCCACCATGCTGCCTAGCTAATTTTTGTATTTTTTTTGTAGAAACAGGGTTTTACCATGTTGCCCAGGCTGGTGAAATCCTTTTTCACATCAAGCAAAATAGAGTTAATAATATCTACTATCCACCTGGAGGGACTGATTGGGATCATTAATGAAAAGCACCTGGCATAGAGCAGGTATTTGTCATAATGACGACAGCAAACACTTAAGTTGCTCTTGTTATACCAGACACTTTCCCAAGCACTTTGTCTTAACTCATTTAATCCAAAAATGACCATATGACACAGGCATGATTTTTATCCCCACTAAAGACAAAGAAACTGAGACACAGCAAGGTTAAGTAACTGCTTTAAAACACATATCATGCTTATAAGAAGGTAATGCAGATGTAGGATTTAGACCCAGGTAGTCTGGCCCTGGATCTCAATCTCTAGTCCTGTGCTCTTCAGGATAGAATAGTCTATATGAATCAATGTTAATTATCCCCTACTCATAGTAACAGTTTGGTTTTCCTTCCACAGAAATGGAAGGTGGTTTGTCATTGTTCTTTTTGCTTAAACATGACCCTGATGAAATTGAGAGTGCATCTCAGGACTCTGAACTTCTCTTTTGCAGTAAATGACCTTCCTTTTTACTGTCTAAAAAATCCAACACCCTTCTAATTGACGATATTTAGTTTAAGTCCATCGTATTCCAGCAGAAACCAGCTGACTTCATTGCATTGATGAACAATGGAGAAACAGCTGGTTAATTAGATATTTCTGATTTTCAGTGGATTGTCAGGGATTTGTGAAGACATTTTATCTTATTTTTTTCTTTCTATAACTTTTGGGGTACAAGTGGTTTTTGGATGCATTAGTGAATTGTCACGTGGGGAAGTCTGAGATTTTAGTGCACTCATCACCCAAGTAGCAGACATTGTACCCAATATATAGTTTTTCATCTCTCACTTTCATCCCACCCCCTTCATCCTTCTGAGTCTCCAGTGTCCATTATACCACTCTATATGCTTCTGTGTACCCATAGCTTAGCTCCCACTTATAACTGAGAACATATGGTATTTGGCTTTCCATTTTGAGTTACTTGTGAAGACATCTTAAAGCTAGAGAATCACAGACCATCAAGATGCAATCTAAGATGTCATCAATAAACCTAGCTATCAGTTGCCAAGTAGCAGCCCCCTACTGATTGAGGGGCAAAAATTGAATTATTGTCACCTTTGTAGGTGGAAACAAAAGGACACCATGTTAAATCAGGATCTTGGCTTGTCCTGATTTATATATTAGTCTTTCTCTACATAAATTGATGTGTCTTTTAAACATGACTTGGCAGTCATCATCAAACATTTAGGAGTGATCGAATGAACTGAAGGCTGCATGAAAAATTAATTTTGTAAATAAATTAGAATTGAAATTTCTAAAGAAATGTACTATTTTGTAAAATCACTTTGTGAAATGGGGGCTTCTTCTGTGCAGAAATATGTGCTGGTTAGCGTACCTATTCAATACATTCAAATTTGGTATGTGAGGTTTCTTAAAAAGAATTATATCAATCAGCAACAGTGAAACAGCATAATCCTGAATCTTTGAAGGGCACTGGAGTTTGAGAATGATGTTCTTATGGGTGTCACATTTCGTTTTTCCTGTGGTATCTACCTGTGAATTGTTGGCAGCAATCCAACTGTAATCAGACACCATCTGTGATTGCTTTTCTGTTTAACATCAAAACTTCACTGAATATAAATACCTCCCTTCCTTCCATCACCACCCCTCTCTCTGCTTCCTCCTCCCTAACAGACTTCGGATTTGTTCTCTAGTCAATTTATTCTTACCCAAGAGGTCCACAGGTTACAACGTAAGAGCAAGTTGCGTTTTCCAAGTGTCTGTGTGTAAATTGTACAATCGTGTATCAGTAGATATATGAGTATTACCTAAAACATAAAGAAGTTAAATTCTTGAACTAGGTTTATCATGAGTTCAGTCTGATAGCAATTTTATGTTTCTAGTTACAGCTGATATTGAAAACATAAGAAAAGCACTAAAACCTCCCAGGCACAATGGCATTTGACGGGGTGTGTGGATGATGTCTACCCACATATATTTCAGTTATCAGAAGATCCTGTCTTTATCTATGGTGATGATTCGATATTACATGCTCTTGTAGTGCCGTATTTACATAAAGAAAGGAATGAAATGAGATGGGGTTGGGACTTTAGCAGAATGGCTCCAGAGCAGGAAAGATTGGAATTGATCTACCGGACTTGAAACTCATTTTAGCTCTAAGAATATATGCATTTTGCATTCAACCCTTAAAAAGATATGTTTAAATTATTCCCCTTGACAAATATATTTTCTTTTCTTTAAATGTTTAATCAGCACAAGTTTCCTGTTCAGCTAAGGTATAGCAGCACATCTGTGTAAAGGGAAAAAATATTGCTGGTGTAGAGACGTGATTCCTTTGCCCTTCTCCTGGCAGGAAGGCAGTCAATATGCAGGTTACTATATTTAATCGCCTATGTTTTCTGAGCACAAGCTGAGTTAAATGAGAGAGTTCACTCAAAACAGAATAAAATCAGGATTAGAGGAATCCTTAACTATAAAGGAAGTATACAGTCTTTGTGGATGTGGGGAGAACCAGTAGAAAAACAGAGGGAGCTGCCATGACAGGAAAAGGGGTTTTTGAGGGACCCAAGCAGTAGACAAGGGGCTTGGATTAGGGCACATGAGGGAAAAAGTGTACAAAGATGTGGAAATGACCAGCAGGTACATGGGAAGATGGAAAGATAGTAGAAGTAGAGATTTGGGAATCATCCACAATAAAGAGACAGTGCTGCATTAATGAGTTCTATTGGGTAATATCCTAAATCATATTTAGCATCTTATCAGGTTGTTCTAAATAGATTAATTTACTTTTGAAAAAAGGAATAACGTACATTTCAGTTCAAGATAGACTGAGCACAATCAACTCCTTCCCTCTAGAGGATATATTAAAATGATAATAAAAGCTTTTTCAAGAGTGGAAAGAGAATAAGAAGGGAAACTGCAGTAGATGAGAGACTGCAAGAGATTTCCAGAAGACGAAATGTGGTTGGAGGCATGTAGACAAATGAAATAGAGTGGAAAAGCACAGGATGTGCTATGGGGGCCTGGAATGGGGAAAAGCATCCACCTGCCTGGAGGGGCTAAGTGTGTGGAGTCACAGGAATGATAAAAGAGGACTGAGCAGAAGAGGTCAAAAGGGGAGCATGGAATAAAGGGCTGTGCCCAGCAGCCTTGTTTGCTCCCTGATCCAGGCAGAGTTTCATGCAGCCTGGCTATTGACTCCAGGATCCTTCTCTAAAGATAATCCAGGAAAAGCCATGCCCTCTTTTGAAACTCTTTTGACCCCTCAGAAGAAGACGTTCCTCTTTCTGGCATTCAACCTATAGCCCACTGTCCATAAAGCTGATTTTTCAAACTGTCTGACCCTCCTACAAAGATCTTACAGGTTGACTCCCCTGCCAAGGAGGGGACTACTGAGGAAAAATAAAAATTTCCTACTGAACAGAGGAGGAAGCAGACACACACATTACTAATATGACTCATCCAGGGAGGAGCAAACACATGTGGAAAACAAATACTATGAAAGAAAAGGACCACAGTTATCAGAGAAAATAGACATAATTCAGAAAATAGAAGAGGACTTTTAAATGAATCCTTTGGTACCCTCAACAAGATTCGAGAAGCTGTTATATCCATAAAATAGAATCAAATTGCTGTGAAATAGGGACACAGAACCAGTTGGCATGCCTAAAAATTGTATTAAGTATAATTGCTATAAATGCAGAGGATCTACAAAACATAGAGAAAAATAAGAAGACAACATAAAAATGAAATAAATATGAAGCATAGAGGCTTAATTCAAAAATATTTATCTTCTGACTAGGAAGGGTTTAAGAACAATAGGTCTTAATGAAAAGAAGTGTGTGTTAGGGCTGGCATAACAAAGTACCACAATCTGAGTGGCTTAAACAATAAAAAGTTATCGTCTCACAGTTCCGGGGGTGCTGGAAGTCAGAGGTCAACATGTCAGTAGGGTTGGCTCCTTCTGAGGGCTCTGAGGAAGAATTGTTCTGTGCCTCTCTCCTGGCTCTGTTGGCTTTCCAGCAGTCTTTGGTGTTCCTTGGCTTGCAGAAGTATCACCCCATCTCTGCCTTCATCTTCTTGTGGCATTCCTTGCGTTTACATGTCTGTGTTATGTCAACATTTCCTTCTTTAGTAAGAACACAATCTTTTTGGATTAGGACCCACCTTAATAACCCATCTTAACCTGATCATCTGCAAAGACTCTATTTCCAAATAAGGTCACATTTGCAGGTACTGGGAGTTAAAACTTCAACATATTTTTTTGGAGGTGGGTACAATTCAATCCATAACAGGATGGAAATTTCTTTAAAAGCTAATAGAAAAAATATCCCAAAGATAAAGATAGGCACAAGGATTTGAAATGAAAAGAGATACTGAGGGGCAAATGAGATGAATAAAAAAGATTGCTGTCTAGAGACATCTTCATGGAATTTAAAAACAAGAAGTTTAAAGAATATTCCTCAAGCTTCTAGAAAGGATAAACTTGTTGACTTCAAAGAATGAGAATCAGACCATCACAAGACTTCTTAGCGACATCAATGGATTTTAGAAGACAAGAAAAGTTTTCAAAGTACTGAAGGAAAAGCATCTTCAAGCTAGAATCCTTTTGCTTTTTTTAAAAAAAAATGTGATATAACACATGGGGTAAGATACATAAATCTTAATTGTACAGTCTGATGAATATTTATCTGTGTCACGACCAACCTCATGAAGATATAGACTATTTCCATCATTCCAGAAACTGCCCTAATGCTCCTTTCCAGTCAATACCCGTCACTCCCCACCATTCAGGTAATCAAAATTCTGACTTTTATCACAGTTGATTTTTTTTTCTGTTTCTGAAATTTAATTTAATCATATAGTATATACTTCTTATGTCTTGATTTCAAAATTTACTATAATAGTTTTAATGTTTATCCAAGTTGTTAAATGGATCAGAAGTTCATTCATTTACTGAGCAGTATTCTATTACATTATTATAGCATGATTCATTTATTCATTTTCCTATTGATGGACATTGGGTTGTTTCTACTTTGAAGCTGTTAAGAAATAATTAAATAGTCCTCAATAACAATGTTGCACAAGATTTTGAGAAATACTAATTATATCTTTTGATTATATACCTAGAATTGGAATTGCTCTGTCATAGGTAGGTTTGTGTTAAAATGTATGAGAAATTGCTACGTGGTATTTCAGTTTCACCCTTTCATCAGCAATGTATTCTGAAGTTTCACATGACCTACATTTTCTCCAATATCTGGTATTATTGATCTTTTCTTTTAAAAATCTTTTATTTTAGCTTCAGGGGTACATATGAAGGTTTGTTATACAGGTAAAATTGTGTCATGGGAGTTTGGTGTACAGATTATTTCATCATCCAGGTACTAAGCATAGTATCTAATAGTTATTTGTTCTGATTCTCTCCCTCCTCCCACCCTTTACCCTCAAACAGGGACTTCCCAGCTGGGAGGGAGGCTGTACCCTGCAAAGCCACAGGGGCAGAGCTGCCCAAGACCACGGGAACCCAGCTCTTGCATCAGCATGACCTGGATGTGAGATCTGGAGTCAAAGCAGATAATTTTAGAGCTTTAAAATTTGACTGTCCCACTGGATTTCAGACTTGCATGGGCCCTGTAACCCCTTTGTTCTGGCCAATGTCTCTCATTTGGAATGGCTGTATATACACAACACCTGTACCCTGATTGTATCTAGGAAGTAGCTAGCTTGCTTTTGATTTTACAGGCTCATATGTGGAAGGGACTTGCCTTGTCTCAGATAAGACTTTGGACTATGGACTTTTGGGTTAATGCTGAAATGAGTTAAAACTTTGGGGGACTGTTGGGAAGGCATGATTGGTTTTGAAATGTGAGGACATGAGATTTGGAGGGGCCAGGGGAGGAATGATATGGTTTGGCTATGTCCCCACCCAAATCTCAACTCAAATTGTATCTCCCAGAATTCCCATGTGTTGTGGGAGGAACCCAGGGGGAGGTAATTGAATCATGGGGGTCGGTCTTTCCCGTGCTATTCTTATGATAGTGAATAAGTCTCATGTGATCTGATGGGTTTATCACGGGTTTCAGTCACTTCCTCCTGATTTTCTCTTGTTGCCACCATGTAAGAAGTGCCTTTCACCTCCTGCCATGATTCAGAGGCCTCCTCAGCCATGTGGAACTGTAAGTCCAATTAAACCTCTTTTTCTTCCCAGTCTCAGGTATGTCTTTATCAGCAGCATGAAAACAGACTAATACACTACTGATTTTTGTATGTTGATTTTGTATCCTGAAACTCTGTTGAAGTTGTTTATTAGCTCAAGGAGCTTTTGGGCAGAGACTACTGGGTTTTCTAAATATAGAATCATGGTCATCAGCAAACAGGGATATTTTGACTTCCTATCTTCCTTTTTGCATGCCTTTTATTTTTTTCTCTTGCCCGATTGCTTTGGCCAGGACTTCCAATACTATGTTTGATAGGAGCGGTGAGAGAAGTCATACTTGGCTTGTGCCAGTTTTCAAGAGGAATGCTTCCAGCTTTTGCCAATTCAGTTGATGTTGGCTGTGGATTTGTCATACCTGGCTCTTCTTATTTTGAAGTATATTCTTTCATTGCCTAGCTTATTGAGGGTTTTTTTTTTTAACATAAGGTATGTTGACTTTTATTGAAAGCATTTTCTGTATCTATTGAGATAATCATGTGTTTTTTGTCCTTAATTCTGTTTATATGATGAATCACATTTATTGATTTGTATATGTTGAACTAACCTTGCATCCCAGAGAAAAAGCTTTATTGATCATGGTAAATTAGCTTTTTGATGTGCTGCTGGATTTGTTTTGCTAGTATTTTGTTGATGGTTTTTGCATCAATGTTCATCAAGGATATTGGCCTTAAGTTTTCCTATTTTGTTGTGTCTCTGCCAGGTTTTGATATCAGGATGATGTCAGCCTCATGCAATGAGTTAGGGAGGAGCCATTCCCCCTCAATTTTTGGAATAGTTTCAGTAGGAATGGTACCAGCTCTTCTTTGTACATCTGGTGGAATTTGGCTGTGAATCCATCTGGTCCTAGGCTTTTTTTTTGGTTGGTAGGCTATTTATTACTGATTCAATTTTGAAGCTCATTATAGGTCTACTCAGGGATTTAATTTCTTCCTGGCTCAGTCTTGGGAGATGTGTGTGTCCAGGAATTTATCCATTTCTTCTAGATTTTCTAGTTTGTATGTACAGAGGTATTCACAGTATTTTCTGATGGTTGTTTGTATTTCTGTGGGGTCAGTGGGAACATCCCCTTTGTCATTTCTAATTGTGTTTATTTTCATCTCTCTCCTTTATTAGTCTAGCCAGTGGTCTATTTTATTATTTTTTTTCAAAGAACCAATTCCTAAATTTGTTGATCTTTTGTCTAGTTTTTTGAGTCTCAGTCTCCTTCAGTTCAGCTCTGAGTTTGGTTATTTCTGGTCTTCTGCCACCTTTGGGGTTACTTTTCTTTTGCTTCGCTAGTTCTTTTAGTTGTAATGTTAGGCTGTTAAATTGAGATCTTTTAAAATTTTCGATGTGGGCATTTAGTGCTATAAATTTCCCTCTTAACACTGCCTTAGGTGTGTCTCAAAGATTCTGGTATGTTATGTCTTTATTCTCATTAGTATCAAAGAACTTCTTGATTTCTGCCTTAATTTCGTTATTTACCCAAAAGTCATTCTGAAGCAGATTATTTAATTTCCATGTAATCACATGGTTTTGAGCAATTTTTTAGTCATGATTTCTATTTTTATTGCACTGTGGTCCAAGAGTGTGTTTGGTATGACTTCAGGTTTTTTGAATTTGCTGAGGATTGTTTTATTCTGATTGTATGCTCGATTTTAGAGTGTGTCATGTGGTGATAAGAATAATGTATATTCTGTTGCTTTGGGGTGGATAATTTTGTAGATGTCTATCAGGTCCATTTGATCCACTGCTGAGTTCAAGTCTTAAATATCTTTGTTAATTTGCTGCCTTGATGGTCTAATACTGTCAGAGGGGTGTTGAAGTCTCCCACTATTATTGTGTGGGAATCTAAGTCTCTTCATAGATCTCTAAGAACTTGTTTTATGAACCTGGGTGCTCGTGTGTTAGGTGCATATATATTTAGAATAGTTAGGTCTTCTTGTTGAATTGAACCCTTTACTATTATGTAATGCCTTTTTTTGTCTTTTTTTGATACTTGTTGGCTTAAAGTCTGTTTTATCTGAAGTTAGGACTGCAACCTCTGTTTTTATCTCTTTTCTGTTTGCTTGATAGATTTTTCTCCATTTCTTTATTTTGAGCCTGTTGATGTCACTGCATATGAGATGGGTCGCTTGAACACAGCATGCCAATGGGTCTTGCTTCTTTATCTACTTTTTCACTCTGGGCCTTTTAATTGGAGCATTTAGCTCATTTATATTCAAGGTTAGTTTTATTATGGGTGGATTTGATCCTATCATCATGTTGTTAGCTGGTTATTATGCACACTTATTTGTGTGGTTGCTTTATAGTGTCACTGGTCTGTATATTTAAATGTATTTCTATAGTGAGTGGTAATGGTTTTTCCTTTCCATACTTAGTGCTTCCTTCAGGAGCTCTTGTTAGGCATGTCTGATGGTAATGAATTCCCTCAGCATTTGCTTGTCTTTCTTTTTAACTTATGAAGCTTAGTTTGGCTGGATATGAAATTCTTGGTTGGAGAAAGTTTTTCTTTCAGAATGTTGAATATAGGCCCCCAATCTCTTCTGGCTTATAGGGTTTCTGCTGAGAGGTCTGCTCTTCATCTGATAGGCTTCTCTTTGTAGGTGACTTGACTTTTCTCTCTAGCTGCCTTTAACATTTATCTTTCATTTTGACCTTGGAGGGTCTGATGATTATGTGTCCTGGGGGTGGTCTTCTTGTGTAATATCTTGCAGGGGTTCTTTGCATATTCTGAATTTGAATCTTGGTCTCTCTAGGGAGGTTCAGGAACTTTTCATTGACAATATTCTGAAATACGTTTTTCAAGTTGCTTGCTTTCTCCCTTTTTCAGGGATGCCAATGAGCATAGGTTTGGTCTCTTTACATAATCCCATATTTCTTAGAGATTTGTTCATTCCTTTTCATTCTTTTTTGTGTGTGTGTTTTTGTGGCTGTCTTGTTTCAGAGATCCAGTCTTCAAACACTGAGAGTCTTTTCTTAGCTTGGTCTATTCTGCTGTCAATACTTCGGATTGCATTATGAAATTCTTGTAGCGTGTTTTTCTGCCCTATCATGTCAGTTTGGTTCTTTTTTATACTGGTTATTTTGTCTATTAGCTCTTGTATCATTTTATTATGATTCTTGGATTCCTTGAAATGGATTTTGCTGTTCTCCTGAATCTCGATGATTTTCATTCCTATTCATATTCTGAATTTGATTTCTGTCATTTCAGCCATCTCAGCCTCATTAAGAACCTTTGCTGGAGAATGAGTGCACTCATTTGAAGGAAAGAAGACACTCTGGCCTTTTGAGTTGCCAGAGTTTTGTGCTGGTTCTTTTTCATCTCTGTGTGTGGGTGTTCCTTTAACTGTGGTATAAATCGAGTACAGTCAGTAGATTCCTTTTCTGGATATTTTCAGAAGGCCAGAGGTTTGTGCAGGGTTTTTATTTGTATTTGACTTCTTGTCTTTGGTTTCACGGGCTGGTATGTTAGCAAACTATTTTTGGAGTTGAAGTTTTGGGGTGTGTTCCGGTAGGTGGCACTTAAGCATAATGGTCAGTAGATGGGCTGTGTCTCAGTTGTGTTGCTCCTCTGTATTTCCTCACAGTTGCAACCATGCTCCCTCTCAATGCTCTGAAAGTGTGGGCTCCTCTCCCACTTGAGGGCTGGCTGCAGATCTTGGCTTGGCCCTCCTGGGCTGCGCATCACAGCTCTGGAGTGACCTCAGGGTTTATGTTCCCTCCCCAGTCTGGAGGCAACAGAGGAAGGGACCTTAGCAATGGTATTGCCAAGGGTCTTTCACTTGTCTCCTGGAGCTCCATCCCAGAGAGATGCAGAGCTACAACCAATCAGTGTGATTTGCCCAGGATGGGGGTGCTGCACTGTGGGCCAAAGGCAGGAGGGGGAATGAGGGAGAGGCCTGCCTGGTGATGAGCATGGGGAGTGGGTGGGAACTGTGGAAGACAAAGTGGCCTCCTCTCCTTAGGGCAACTGTGGCTTGCTGGAAGTATGGATAAGGCACCTAGAGACTTTACTCCTTCCCAGTCCAAGGGCAGGAGGGGCAGTGGTAGAGGGACTTTTGGTTGCCCCTGGGAGCTCCACCTCTGATAAACGTGGAGCCACTGCTACTGGGGGTGTTCAACCAGAGGATGGGGTAGCTGCACTGCTGGCCTGAGCTGGGTGCTCTACTTGTTGGGAAGCTGGGGGTTGAGGGCTTACAGAGAGGAGAGGCTGGTCTCCTCACTGTATGGTGATAGTGGCATGCTGTAAGCTTGAGTGTAGCCCTTGGGCTGTTTGTTTCTTCCCCAGACTGAGGGCAGCAGGGGCAGAACTGCTGCTGTGGCAGTGGCAGAGGGGATGTTGGTTGCCTCTGGGAGCCTCTCCCCAGGAACACTCAGTGCCACTGCCAGTGTGTATGCTCAGCCGTCGGTGGGGCAGCTATTCTGGGGTGAAGTAAGAAGATGCCCAGTGAAAAGTGGGAGCTGGGGATATCTAGGGAAGAGGAATTGGACTCCCTCTCCATATGGTGGCTGTGGTGTGCCGGATGTGCCAGTGTAGCAACTAGACCCTTTGTTCTTTGCCCAGTCCAAGGGCAGTTAGGGCGGTACCACCGTAGCTGCAATGGCAAAGGGGTTGCGGGTTGACTTTGGTATTTCCTCCTTAGAGGAATGCAGAGCTGCTTCTGATCGAAATGTTCAGGCCAGGGCAGGATGGTTTTGCTGAGGTGGGGAGAGACGGCAGTCAGGTGGCCTGCCCAGTGAGAAAAAGTGAGGACAGGGTCCTGCATGGGGAATAGTCTAGCCGCTTTTCTGTGAGGTGGCTGCACTGTGATGGGGATCCACTCCAGCTCCTATTTCCTGCAGTCTCCAGAGCCTGGAGGCAGCAAAGGCGAGGGTTGCAAGACAGCAAAGATGGCAGCCCACCCCTCCCTCTGGGAACCTCTGTTCCAGGAAGTTACAGAAGTGCTACCAGCCCAATAGCCCCAGCAGAGGGTGGTTGGAGTCCCAGATCAGGAGGAACTGCCCAGTAAAGAGAAATGCGATCACGCACCTGCATAAAAAACAGTCCGACCAGTTTTCCATAGGGTGGCTGACTGTGCTGTGAGTCTACACCAGTCCCTAGTCACCTTGGACTCTCCAGAGAACTGAAGACAGCAACAGCCAAGGCTGCAAAACAACAAAGATGGCAGACTTCCCCTTCTTCTGGGAGCTCCACTTCAGGGAGGTGAGGAGCTGCTGCCAGCCGAAGAAGACTGGTAGGGGACAGCTGGATTCCCAGGCTGGCAGGTCCTTCTCAATGGGGAGAAATGGGATTGGAGAACTACATAAAAAATTGTCCAGCCGCTTTTCTGTATGGTGGCTGCACTGTGCTGTGAGTCTTTGCCAATCCCTAGTCACCTTGTACTTTCCAGAGCTACCGGCATACAAAACAGGATGGCTGTACTGTGCAGAGGGTCCACTTTAGTGCCTCCTCACCTCGGGATCTCCAGTGCCCAAAGGCAATGAAAGAGCAAAGATGGTGGCCCATCCCTCCCTCTGGGAGCTCTGTGTCAGGGAGATGTGGAGCTGCTGCCAGCCTGAGAATACTGGCAGTGAGCAGCTGGAGTCCCAGGCCAGTGGGTCTTAGCCCATGAGGTGCCGTGGAAGTGAGGCCTGCAGACCATGGCTGCTCAGCCCCCTGGATTCGGCCCCTTTCCTGGGGGTGTGTGAGGGAACCTAACCTCCCCTTGTTTCAGAGCTGCAGCTGCTATTGCCAGGATGCCTAGGGGTTCAAGGCTCCCAGGACTCTCTGTGTGCTGGTGGCTACGCTCAGATTCCATGTAGCTCTGCCCAGATTCCACGTAGCTCTGCCCAGATTCCACGTAGCTCTGCATGTCAGCCTGAAGGCATGTTGGAGTGGGTTCACAAGGGGATCTCCCGACCCCAGGGTTGCAAAGATCTGTGGAAGAAGTGTGGATCCTTTGGGTCTCTCTCTCACTCACTCACCATTTCCCTGCAGGACGGGGACCTCCCCTGGCTCCATGTCACTCCCAGATTGGCAGTCATCCTGTCTTACTTTTCTCCATTCTACATGGATCGAGTTGTTTACTTGATGAATCCCAATGTGTGCACCTGGATGCTTCAGCCGAAGGTGTTGTATTTACTTGTTCCTTTTTCTTTTCTTTGTGACAGCAGCACACGCTAGCTGCTTCTGGTTAGCCATCCTCAATCTTCAATGGCCATTTTGGTCAGTGCACAGTGACATGTCATTGTGGTTTGAATTTGCTTTTCCCTGATGAGCACTGAAATTGAGCAACTTCTTAAATACATGTTAGTCATTTGATTATCTTCTTCGTGAAGTTCCTGTTCAAGTATTGGCCCATTTTTAAAAATTCCGTTGCTCTTTTTTTTTTTTCTTATTGATTTTTAGAAGTTCTTTATATATTCTGGGATTAGGTCTTTTTTCTAAATATATGTATCACAAATATTTTCTCCTAGCCTGTGACTTGTGTTTTCATGTTTTAATTTAATTTATAATTCTCCATTCAGCCTACATTTCAAGTGAGTATGAGAGCAAAAATAAAGATATTTTTAGATGTACATGTCTCAGGGCCTCCTAAGGTCCCATCTTAGGAAATCCCATCTGGGATGACCTTGAAGAAAACTGGAACAGGGAAATACAGATTCAGGGAGGCACATAATTGGGTTAAAAGCAGGACTCCATGCCCTGGACAATATGATTGAAAGTCAAGATAAGCTTGAGAAGAAGGTGAGGGTGCATCATTCTTCTATCAACAAGAAAAAAGAAAGCAAGTACAGACTTCAGGAAAAACAAAAGGTTATGCAAGAATTTATGGTTTGGATATTATGAAATAAAGTAAAATATGTCACAATTTTTTCATGTGGTGTCAAAGATAAACACAGCTGGACATTTGTTAAAGTAGTGAAAACAGATTTTATTCAGTAACTACTAACAGGAGGGGAGCTGAGCTCCATTTTGACCTGTGCAGTGATGACTAGGCATTAAAAAGGGAGACTGAGAGGAGCTCTAACAGAGTCAAGGAAGTGAAAAATTACACAAAGCAGGAAGAGCATGGTGGTCATTAGTCCAAGTGAAACCACATGGATTTGCTAACTGGAACTTTGGAAAGTTAGGCTCCTACCATCCTACAGAGACTAGGAGACAGGTCTTTCTTCAGGTGTTGGCTGAAATAAGCAGCAAGTATTTTGGCAGCTTTGAGTTTTCTCAGGCAGGTGCTTTTAAGGGAGGATAGGGTCATCCTGGGGATGTGGCCTTGAGCTGTTAGAAACTGTGAGTTTTTTTGCTTAAATCTTTGTAGTCCAAGGTTGAGGCCCAGCTGAGAAATAGCTCAGAAGAGCATGGCTAGGGTTTGTCCGCAGAGAGAATCTTTGTCAGTGCCATGATATGATTTCAAACATTTAATTCATTAGGTACAAGAACAGAGAATTTATTTTACCCTGGTGCTTGGAATGTAAATATTCTCCATTAATTGGTTCAGGGGTCATGCCATGAGACCTTTAAGAGAAGGAGGTATAATTCCAGTACATTTCTTGGCTCTGCAGTTAGCAGCATTTACATAGTTATGATAATGTAAATCTGTTTACGGATTTTTGACTTTCGAATGGAACTATTTAAACAAAGCATAGAAGACCTATTTATATTTGAAAAAACAGAATATGAAAGTTAAAAATTCTGATAATGTACAAAATACAAGTACGGCTGTAAAAGTTAGAAGAGTAGGGTATCTTACATCAACAAAAAGGAGTATCTTACATCAACAGAAAGGAGTTAGTTGAGACACTGCCTTAGGTTAGAAAAAGAATAAAGAGGGCCGGGCGCGGTGGCTCATGCCTTTAATCCCAGCACTTTGGGAGGCCAAGGCGGGTGGATCATGAGGTCAGGAGTTCAAGACCAGCCTGGCCAAGATGGTGAAACCCCATCTCTACTAAAAATACAAAAATTAGTTGGGTATGGTGGCAGGTGCCTGTAATCCCAGCTACTCGGGAGGCTGAGGCAGGAGAATCGCTTGAACCTGGGTGGCAGAGGTTGTAGTAAGCCAAGATTGCACCACTGCACTCTAGCCTGGGCAATAGAGTGAGACTCCATCTCAAAAAAAAAAAAAAAAAAAAAAAGAGAACACAGCGTTAGAATATGAGCTCCATGAGGGCAGGGATTTTTTTTGTGTGTGTGAGGGATTTCTTTGTTGCTATATCTCTGGTACCTAGAATAATGCTTAGGATACAATTTGCCTTTAATGCAAATGTATTGAGTGAAACACATATTAGAAGTTTCAAAGGGGACTGTTAGTGGAACAAAATATATGCTGCCTCATACTTATACATCTTTGTCTACTCCTTCACAAGGCCAGGTGTGGAGTTCCTGGCCTTGCTTACTAGCCCTGGAAAGAATTTTTCACATGCCTCTCAGTTCCAGTCTCTGCAGCCCACTGGCCTTTCTTGTCTTAGGTCCTCATACACAGCTCTGCTCGGTTCAGTCACCCAGAATGCAGGCTGGTTGGTGAGGCAAATTTGGACAGAAGAAGTCAGTGTCCTACTCCAGCTTGGTGGCAGAACCCAGGAACTGGGGATGTGCCCAGTGACCTGCATCTGTACCAAGAATAGGGCCCACCCCATTTTCAGGATGAAACATAAATTTTGGAGGCACTAAGGCTGAAAAGGCCTACATGATGAAATGAAACAAAAATGAATTGGCACCATCTGAGAATGTTTCTTTGAATTTCTCAATTTTCTGTCAAGAAATAAGGAACTGTCTAGCAAATCTCAATCTGACCATGCTCACCTTTTTTATTTTAACTTGAGGAAAAGGAGCTTGTTGCATTAATCAATTTGAGACTTTAGGGACTAGAATCACATGGGCAAAACCCTGGAAAGTGTAAGGCAAGAAACAGAATGCTTCAGCAGGAAATCTCTCATTGAGATTTCCTCTCACATTTTATTTAAAAAAAAAAAAACAAAAAAAATGGAAAGAAAAGAAGGGCCAGAGAGCTTTGAAGACTTGTTGCGATCCAGATACAAATGAGGTTTGAATGAATAGATCAGAGTCCACTTAAATCCTAGCCAAGTGATCTTTTTACATGGTAATGCAATTTCTCACATTCTTGCCAATGATCAGCTAGAGTTGACCAGAGGTAAGTGATTTCTGTTGGCCCATGTACAAAATCATGATTTTTGCCATCTCCATCTAGAAACCCTTGAAAGATTACTTAAATTTTTAAATAAAGGAGGAAGTTATGAACATCAGTGAGAATATATAAAGATTGTTATGAAAATAAGAGAAAAAGTTCTGCTGATAGAAAGCATAATCTCAAGAAAAATAAGAGGAGCAGGAGAAATTCTCTCATTGAAATTTATCTGGTGTGGATTTCATGAATGCATCTATACTTTTTAAAAAATAGTTTTAAGTTGGGAAGTCACATGCTAATATCTTTAAAAAATCTGATTGAATCTTGTAAAATAATCCATTTCATCAGGTTGTTTTAAAAATTATCCATTTTAGCAACTTCATTACATTTGTTTATCAAACCTCTTTGAATGGAAAAAAAAATCCCATAAAAGAAACAAACGAACAAGAAAAGGTTGTATCGGGTATGCTGGTATATACCATAGAGTTCTGGAACTATCTGCAAGAAAGGTAACACGGGTTTCTTCTAAGGAGAGCCGAATCACAATCAAGAGGTATAGAGAGACTTTCATTTCAGTTATTTGCCCCTTTTGAATTTTGTACCACATACATGAATTACTAATCCCAAAATTTTAAACATAACATTTATTTTTAAAATAAAAAAATAAAGCTAGTTAAGTTGTTAAAAAGTTACATTTGAGGGACACAGTAAGCTGTCTTGCTGCTTCTGGGGCTATAATGTCCTGAAATATCTTGGAAAAAAAAATTCTAGGGTCATTTTGTAGGGCTGGTTTAGAAGGAGAGCCACGGCCCCTGCTAGTACTGAGAGCTGTTGTATTTTTTTTTTAATTTACTATACCTGTAACAATGTGGGATGCAGGACCCACGGAAGAGAAGACTGCACCTTAATCACTGGCAAAGCATGCCTTGAGAAGCTTTGTTCTGGGCCATGTTTTTCCAATAAAAACCGGCTTCATGCTTCGCTATCTTTTTTCCCCCCGCTAAGCCCATACAAATGTCAAAATTGCATTCACATTTCCAACTATAAAGTTAACATGACCAGCAAAAGGGGAAACTGTCTGCTTCCCAAGACTTGCCTTTACTACGGATTTTTCAAGCATGAAGCTTTTAATAAGCCCTCTGCATGCAGTATTTCATTTCCTTTAGACGAGACGCTACCTCACGGCCTGCACACACCCTCCCCTTTGCTCACAGCAGCTGCCATGCCATGTGGAACCTACCCAGGGTGGTGTCCAACTCTCCACAGAACCCCACATGTTTGAAGAAAAAGATACAGTAATTAAATTTCTTTAAAGTGGCATGTGTAGCTGCTTCTCTCTAAAACAACATAGTTACATGTTTATGCAATTTTAGAGCCTAGCTGGGTACCCGAGCAAAGGCCACCAACATGACAGGGACTACAGATATTGGAGGACGCTGCTGGAGAGGATTTGGGACTTGGCACTCCTGGGATATCAAATGTTCTCTTTTCTCTTTCCTGCTTTCTTTATTTTGGACTCCCCAAACAACAAATACTATTTTTTTTTTCTTCTTGGATCAAATGTGGAATTTAAAGATGAACCTCCAACCCTTTTGGACACCAGTTTTTTATTAAGCATCAGGTGGAGTAGGGTGAGCGTTTCCAGAGACAACTGGCCAAGAAAGGTGGTAAATCAGCATTCTTACAATCTACCACGAGCGTTTGAAAAGGCAAGAACTTAAATGATACTGCTAGAAATTACAGACCTTGCTGTAATTGCACACTGGGGACATCCACATGAGAAGGAGCTTTTAATTTATTCCTCTAGTCACATCTTTCCTCTGTTTGGATCGGCAGGGACTGGGCAGGGACTGGCTGCATTACATCCAGGACTCTTCACTGTCATATGCATCATCCATGTAACATGGGCAAAGGATATCATTTATCCCCTGCCAGTACTGCTTCCCTCTCTTTTGGAGGGCAACTGGAGGATGGGGGAAGAATTGGAAGGTCATGGAGCAGGTTGAGAGTGGAAGAAAGTGTAGGGATAGCAGTCCTAGTACCCCTTTATGTGTTTTGGGCCCTTGCCAAAATATCAGCGTTGGCTTCCACTTAGGTGAGGTCTAATTTTGGTTCTTTAACATTAGCAGCAAGGCAGAAAGTTCAGGACACGAAGAGACACCAGAGACTCTCCAAAGGGTTTTCTACTTCCTTTTCATTGTTTAGCTGTCTGCTAATAAGATTCTTTCCTTTGTTACTGTTATTTTCCTTTTATTTTTCATTATCTAACAATATGTGAAGAAAAAGAGGATTTGGCAACAACCTCATGTCTGCCTCAAAGTTAGAAAGACTGATGACAGGGCCTTTTATCCCTTTTTGGTTACTTCCCTTTTGGGGCGGGGGCTGGGAAGCATAGAGAGGCAGAAATGATTGACTGCTGAGGAAAACATTCGACTGCTTTTAATGTGGTTCCTCTGGGCCTGTCCTCTTCAGCAGCATCGTTAAACAACGACAGAGACCAGGTTTGGATAGAGAAACTTCTCCCAGGAAATTTGCAAACATCATGTGTTCTGTTTATTGCCACAGTGTGAAATTCATCTTTCTGAGAAAGGTACATGCAGATCTCAGTGTACATTTACTTCAATAAAAGAGGTAACAGTTACAATTTACTAATCCCATTTGTTTCCCAAAAGAGGAAAACTATCACTAATTTTACAGCAAGTACCCCATATTTCATGGAATATAATGTCATTGACTATAAGAAACATTAAGATTACCAAAAAAGTAAGAAAACTGCCAGTTAAATTTATATAATATCCTTCTCTCACTTAAAGTTTTTATTTTCTACTTATTAAAAGAACTATTTTAGACTTGTCTAGGCACAAATTTTTATGATATAGCACTCTTATGCATTTCTTAAAAAGAAAAACATAAGTAAATTAAATTGATTAAAGTATTCCTAAAACTTCTTTACATTCAGATACTCTCTGGAAAACTTTGACCCAAGGCAGTAGATATCATGATTTTTTTTCACATAAAACTGTCATCTACAGCATCATGAGTATTGGTGATGTTGCATTTTTTAAGAAAATGCTCCCAACCAACCTTTCCAGAAATTCCATCCAAACCACTGACACCCACCTTTCTACTCTGGATGCATGCACACACCATGGCACCCACATCCTGACTGCTATCTGACCAGCAGGGATTAAGAGATGCCTCCCCATTTCAGAGATGTAAAATATGGAACAGGGGAATCCGTGTCATAGCTGTAACATCTTGCCCTATCAATTGGGATTCGATAATGGTTTCCCATATTACTATGATAGTCTGCGACGGACAGGTACTGATCTTTTGTACATTATATGCCATCATACCTGTGCAATTGTAAAATTCATTTATTCATCCATCTATGTGCCCAGTCATAGAACACAGGGGTCCCCTGTTAGAGGTCTGTGGCCTGTTAGGAACAAGGCCACACAGCAGGAAGTGAGTGGCAGGAAAGTGAGCATTACTGCGAGAGCTCTGCCTCCGGTCAGATCAATGGCAGCATTAGATTCTCATAGGAGCACGAACCCTATTGTGAACTGTGCGTATGAGGGATCTAGGTTGCCTGCTCCTTATGAGAATCTAATGAAGTGGAACAGTTTCATCCTGAAACCATCCATCCCTCCCCAATCCATGGAAAAATTGTCTTCCACGAAACTGATCCCTGGTGCCGGAACATTTGGAGACCACTGATATAACACATTTATTGAAGGCCCAATATTCCTGAGGCAAAATGATAGGTACTAAGAGTACAAAGATAGCTAATATAGGGTCCTGGCCTTGTGAAATTGCAACAAAATTGAAAAATAGACTTAAATCCAGTAGTGATTAATACATTATGGTGTCATAAGTGAAACAATGGAGATATGTAAAAGGTACTTATTACAAAAAAAAGAAAAGCAATCTTTAGAATATGGTGGGATCAATGAAAGAAACATGTAATAGGTACTTATTACAAAGAAAGTATCTTTGCTTGGGTGGGCTGAACAGAGGAGACCTAGACCTGCTGTTGAGGGCAAGGAGATTCCTGGTAGAGGAAAGAGCTTGCCTTCTTTAAAAGCAAGCCATACATATGTCTGAGCTATATTGTACTCAGGTAGAGAGCACTGCCTAGGTAGAACCACCACTGTCCATCCCTGACTGGTGCTATTGCGCTGTTTACAATGCAGTCAGGCCCTTCACTTTTGTAGACCTCTCAAGATTGGTGAACCACAGCCTTAGACAGGTGGCATGCTCTAACTTCAACAGCAAACCAGGGGAAATCAGAGAGAAAACTGGAAACATGTGGGCCACAGCCAACAGGGCTAACCCAGGTATGCAGTGGCCCCAGAAGAAGCTAAGCCACAGTGCACATGGCATTAAACCAGGGGCATGTGATCTTGTGACTGACACTCAAGGGGTGATGATAGCATTTCCTGGCAGACACACTGTTATGACTAGCCAGCCAGCAGCACTGTCTTTGTGGTGAAATCCAGCCAACAACTGCAAGGGGAAAACAGGTCTTTCCCTAGAGCTGTAGGAAGAGTCACACCTTAGTCACAGAGGTTCCACAGATGTTCCAACCTAGGGAAATTGGAACAGTTAAAGGAATCAGGGTAGAATCTAGTCCTGGGAAAACCCAAGAGTACTTAGAAATATTGTTCAATGTGCCCCCCTAAAATCAGTAGCTTCTCCTAGGCACATAGGCTTCATGTTGCAAGACTAGTGCACGATCCTGTCCTGTTTGTCACCTCTTCCTTTGGGAGACAGGAGACCTCTAAGAGACTCCCAGAACCGTTCAGGATTGGCCCAAAGAATTTCTCAAACTAAACTCACAGGGAGCATCCTTTTGGCCCTCATAGCTAATGGAAAGTGATACTCATAGTTTTTAGAGGGAATGGAGATTCCTAGATGATAAATAACTACCTACGTTTATCCAGCTAGTTAGCAGTGGGGTTTGAACCCGAGCTTTCAGATTCCAAATTCCTTAAGAGGCACGCTGATATCCGATAAGAAGGGAGGCTCCTTCTCCCTTGAATTTATCAGCCTTGCCCAAAGGGAAAATCAAATTTTTCCCAAGCTTCTTTTCTTTTTCTCAGTCAGAGAAATATAAGAAGAAATATCCATGGCCCCAACTGCAACTTTCTTAATAGACTGAATACATTTTTCTTTCTTTTTTCTTTTCTTTTGATTGGAGCCCTGCTTTCATTGGGTTACAGTTCACTAGTAGATGGATTCACTGCATTGCTAGCAGAGGAGCATCAGTTACTGGTGTTTTCTCCTGCTTCTGATGGCAGGCACCTTGATCACACTTACTTTCTGCATTCTTCCCTGGGGCTTTCGGCTTTCTTTTTTTATTATTATTATTTTTTTGAGACAGAGTCTCGCTCTGTCCCCAGGCTGAAGTGCAGTGGCACGATCTTGGCTCACTGCAACCTCTACCTCCCAGATTCAAGCGATTCTCCTATCTCAGCCTTCCACTGAGTAGCTGGGACTACAGGCACATGCCACCACACCCGACTAATTTTTGTATTTTTAGTGGAGATGGGGTTTCGCCATATTGATCAGGCTGATCTTGAACTCCTGACCTCAGGTGATCCACCCGCCTCGGCCTCCCAAAGTGCTGGGATTACAGGTGTGAGCCACCATGCCCCGCCTTCCCTGGGGCTTTCTGTTCTCAAACAGTAGGGCCACTTGGGCATGGATCTTGATCCACTTGACAGAGGCAGGCTGTACCAGAGCCTTTCCTCCCATAGAAGAAAGCCACCCCTCTCTTTGTTGCTCCATTTTATCTCACATGGCACCTTCCTATGTGTTAACAGCCCAGGCTAGTGGGGGCTTGGTAGCCTAGGGAGCTAAAGAGTAAGAATTGGCAAAAACTACATGATATTTTTAAAATTTCTTGTTTTCTTGACACCGACCCTGCTCAATGTATTTTGAATTGTCTTTCCAATGCAGTCGAGGTGAAGGGGTGGATATTGGTATAGGCTAAGATCTTATTTAATCCTCTTGGCATTAGCCATGCTACAAAGTCTTTGCTAGAGCAGTCTTCATTAGTTAGTGTTTTCTAAGATATTTGGCCGTATTTCCTTCTGTGTTTAATACTGTTAGCATACAACTTGGCGGATAGAGAGGTAAGTAATAGAATCTGAGCCCTAAAACCCAAACTCAACCTTAAATCCCTAACAACAGCACCATCCACAATCAATAGCAGCTACTCAGTTGAGGTAGGTACATTTCAGTAAATGCTTTACTATGTAAAGAAATTCATGTCCATGTGTATCATTACTGTGTTTCTTCATCTACAGAGCTCATTAATTTTCACATTTTCTAATCAATTAGTCCAAACACCTCTTTTACCTCCTAGAAACTAAGATATGACATTTAGCATATGTTATGCTCATTCAGTTTCCATATGAGGCAGCGACATTTCTAAACCATACCATAGGCTATTATGAGTTATTTCCATTCACTAGAAGCCAAGATAAACAGTGCATCTCTGCCTTTTGACAGCAATTGTTTGTTTGGAAATAAATGATTTCCCTGGTAATGTGGCATGAAAATAAAATTATAACAATCAGAAAGTTTTGCACACTAAAGAGAAGCAGACAGTGCAGAGTTAAAAGCAGGCAATGAGTCACATTGCCGTTTGGAAAACAATTCCTAAAACACACTTGTAAAATGCCAACTAAAGAGACATTCCGCTACAAAATAACAGTTTCATCTGATCAGAATTTTTGGCACGATGTAAAATTATTTTCTATGATTAGCGCTTCCTACATTAAAGAACTTTCATTATTTTCATGAGAGCATTTTTTAAAAGAAAAAGAAACAGAAGTATTTTACTTTGTAGCAATGTCTTCTTAGGAGTGCCAAAATGTTTCTTTAATTTAAAACAATATCTCAAGTTGAAATTTTCAAGTTAGAAACAAAGATTTCCTCCAGTGATTTGAGGTGTCTTCACAATGCAAAGTTGTTGGACCAAATTTATGTTTCCAAAATTATTGAGAATCTTTGCCGTCTACCAAGCAATCACTTTGGTTATTTATCTAGTTGATAATAAATAACTGTTTTGATTTAACTTTGTATTTTTGACGTGTTCTTCAATGTTTCAGAAATTCAAAATTATTTCGGGGAAAAGAGCCCCAGGCCTGTGAAATCTCCTCTGAATATATAATGGTTAATTTACTGTGTGGCTTTGGACAAGTCAATTAAATTTGCTAGGCCTTAGTTTTCTCATTTGTAAAATTAAGAGGTTAAACTAGATGGCCCTGTTGGAGATTCATCTTTGTTTTTAATTCTCTTTCTTTTATTGCTTATTTTACTTTGGAAAAGAAGGCTATATTTTATAATACTGCCAACCAGGTGCAACTATTGCATCTCTCTTTTACTCAGACATTTATTTCCATTCTCTTATTTCATTGGTTCTTATTTGGAGTAACAACAAAACGTAGACAAAATACTTCATGTGTGTGAAATAATTTCAGTCTGAGCCTTATTCTCTAGCATACTGTGACTTTTAGTAAGGAACCTATGCTTTAGCATTGTGTGAGGACTGGCAAAATGACATTTGCACTACATTTTGGAGTGGAAAAATAACAGCTATGTACCACTGAAAAGCCTGTTATTTTTATCAGATAATGTGCCAACAAGAAAACAATACAACACTGAGTTCTCAGACTGTTTGGCTGGGTATGCTGATCTGAATGCATATTCTTTGAAATATCATTTGCATGTTTATAGTTACTCCTGAAATGCCTTCTAAACAATATGCCATTCTAGTTTGCAAATTGTGGCAGGCAGCCTCTAAGTTTCCCCCAGTGAGGCTCACTTCCCCTGTTAAATAGGATTGACCAGTTGGAACCAATAGGAGATTGTGGAATTGCTGGTGTGTGACTTCTGAGGCTAGATACTAAAGGAAATGTGGCTTCCGCCTTGCACTCTCTTGAATTATTCACTTGAGTGGAAGTCAGCCACTAGGCCATAAGGACACTCTGGCAGCTTTATGCAAATGGTACATGTGGTGAGGAAGTGAGGCCTCTCGCGAGCAGCCAGTATTGACTTGGCAATGACTGAGAGAGCTGTCTTAGAATCAAATCTTCCCACCCCAGTCAGTCCCTCAGATGACTGTTTTCCCAATTGTCATATTTACAGCAATCTCGTGAGAGTCTTTGATTCAGAGCCACATAGCTAAACTACCCTGGTATTCCTGAGCCACCAAAATTATGTGAAATAAATATTTATAATTGTTTTAAGTTGCCACAATTTAGGAATAATTTGTTCACTGCAACAGATAACTAATACACAAGCCAAAGAAAATGTAGTGGGTATTCATTTTTTTGGCCAGTAATTCATGTGTGGGAAAGAAAATAATGTTCTTTATTAGTCTATAACTCAACTTAATCTCTGTTTGAAACTCTATTCTGTCTGATTACAGGGAAAAATAACCTTCATACATTCTGGGATAATTCAGTAACTTCAGAATTTAACTCAGTTAATTTATAACTTTTTTTCTTCATGCTCCCATCTGCCTAGGAGTAGCATCTCTTATTGGAGGCTTACCTAGTGTCGTGGTATCAGGAGTATGTATAGCTGTCTTATCCCTGGCCTTTGTAATATGTCCAGTTAAATATATTAATGAAATACATAGGTGACCATAGGTGAATTACCAATAAGAAATATAAAAATGGACTTTTCAATATTCTTTCTAGGTCAATGCTTTTTACTATTTTATCAGCTCTAATATTTCATTAAAGTCCAGGGGAATTGTAGAGGGCACAGAACAAGCCCATAAAGTCCAAATTAAAATTCTATGGCTTCCTGCAGAGTTAGAGGCCAATATTAATTTAAATGTGTGAATTCTTTCAAAAATTCATTCTCTTGCTATGTGTCATGGGCTATCTGTGAAGGTTTGTCAATGCCCCAAAGCTATTCTAGATGGGCAGAAAGTATAAGAAGCTACTTTAACATGAGTTGATTCTTTAAAGTGAACGCTCATTTGGGCAATTACCCTCACTGCCTCAAACTGCCTTCAATATTTTAAAACAAAAAAAAATCTTTTTTACCTGCAACTTTATTCTTTCTGGAATAGCTGTCATTGTTCTCCCCTACAGTCAGATAGAAATGAATATGTTGGATAAATGACAAATAAAAAGTATCAGTGAGAGAAATGTGGATTATTAGCATTCGAGATTGGAGTTGCCACACAGTGAATCACGTACTTAGAAGGATATAGCACAAGACTCTTGAAAATAACATTAACTATGACAGTCGATCATGACAAACACTATAATGTGACACATCCCTTCATATGATATACCTCAGAAATAAACAAAATCAACCCTTATATTACATCTCATTTGAAGGCTTTCCTTTTTGTTTCTTAGCCTTTGTTTCAGTACTGGAATTTAAATGACTTTCATCATGTTCCATGTTCAGTTATATCTCCAGGTTTAGGCCATTTCATCAAAGTAACAGCCTAAGACACATTCCCATGCACAGCTCTCTTTCTGTTTTTGTCATGGCAAAGCAATTCACCTGTTAGCTTTTAAAATTCTCATATATGCTGAAGGGTAAAAATAATTCTTTGAGAGAATAATAACGAGAGAAATCCTCTCCTTTTGGAAGACAGAAAATTTCATGGCCCATTTGTTCTTTTTATTTTTCTTGCCATTTCTTAATTTCTGGGTAAATATTACTTGTAAAAATAATCTGAGTTCTCAAACCATACTAATGTGCCCTTTTGCATTACATGCATTTAGATGTGTATTTAGTTTTCTGCAATGCAGAAAATTTTAAATGATCTATTTTGAAGTTGCTTTATCATTTCAAATGATTGATTTTGATACACTTTTTGGCATGTGAAATCAAGTCATAAAGAAATATGACAAATTGCAAAATGTGACGATAGAACAGTATTAAGTTCTACAATAATGATTAAATAAAAGAAAATAATGAAAAAAATACTGTTATTATAGGAAGCGTTATAACGACCTTAAAATGAGATTATTTCTGTTGTATTTCATATCTAAAATTAGTTAGAAAAATGTACAAATTATGATGTTTGTGTCAAGGTGAAAGGTAAGGAATATAAGGAGAACAGTGGGTATAATTATTGTGATAACAAGTGACATGCTGAATTGAGGGAACTGTCAATTATCTTGTCCCTTTTAATTTCCACTGCAACATTTGGGACTATCAGTGAAATGTATTCTTAGAGAGATACAACATTCTATTTAAAGTCAGGGAATTCTACTCTGTGAACAAGGACATTCCATTCCCAAAAATAATTTTCATTGTGATATTTTACAGCCGTAGAAATACTATTCTGGCTTGGAAATGCTTTTATTCTCTATTGGCTGTGTAGACATTATTTGGAAACATGTAGACTTGCTGTAATTATTGTATCTATGATGGGCTCTGTAATCAGAGAAGACTTCCCCTTATCTTCCAAACCATAATCTTAAAGTGGTATTTTTCCAGTAGGAAAAGACACTCTGTCAACTCTATTACTTTCACTATCAATATAAAAAGTATCTGTTGAATGGCTAGTAAATATCTGTTCCCATACAAGTATTGCACTCAACTAGCAATACATACTAATTGTAAAACACAGCCTGGCAGGTTGCTCATAACCTTATTTACTTGCTTCATAAACATAGTTGGAAAAAGCCTAAACAAGATATCAAACTAAATTTAGTAGAATAAAAAGAAGCTATTATATCACACATGTAACTGAGTTCATCCCAGAAATGCCAAGAGTGGTTTAACATTAGAAAAAAGTAAATGTAATTCATCACATTAATGAAGTAAAGAAGAAAAGTCACATACCAACTAAATAGAAGCAGAATAATCATTTGATAAAATACAACATGTATTCAGCTTAAAAATAATTCAGCAATCTCTGAGAATAGAAGAAAATATTTTTCTCTCAACAGAGATTATCTAAAAATATTTAAAGCGAACTTCATTATTAATAGAGAAATGTTGGAAGCACTCCCTTTAAAATTAAGACCAAAATAAGGTGCTCTATCACTGTGTATATTAAACATTTACCAAAGCCCCTTGTCAATTTAGGAGGAAAAGAAGAAAAAAATTAAAGGCATAAAGATCAGGATGAAAGTAATAAAATGCTCATTATTTTTAGATTGGTGATTTACACTATTTACTAGAATAAAAAAGAGAATGGAGCAAAATGAGTATATATAAGATCAATATACAAACATCAATTGCATTTTTAAATATCAACAAAACTTTGTTATTTCTTAAAAAATGACATTTAATATAGCAATGAAAAAATATAAGATCTTTGGGAATCTAACAAATTGTGCCAAATCTGTTTGGAGAAATTGTAAAACTTTATGGAAAGACATAAAAGAAGACTTACTTTGTTAAATTTATCAGATATACAGATAGAAAGATCTAATATCATAAAGATTTAAATTCTGCCTAATCTGATCTATAGTGTCAATAGAATTCCAGTAAAAAAAAAAAAACTGAATTTTTAGACAATTGAAAAGTTATTTCTAAAAGGCATATCAAAGAACAAAAATCCCAGAGTGGACAATGAGGGAGAGAGATTTACCCCATGCACATCAATACTTATTAGAAAGCTTTACTAATTATGGTAATGTGGTATTGGGGCAGCCTGTGTTACAAACAGAAAAGAAAGCCCCGAAATATATGCACGTTTATCAATACTTGATATATTACGGAAATACTATCTAACAACACTGCTGAGACAATTAGTTTCTTATATGGGAAAAAATAAAATTGTATCCCTACCTTATACCATACACAAAATAATTTCCAGATAGATTAAAGCCTCACATGTGAACGGCGAAACTTTAAAGCATTTAGAAGGAAATACAGGAGAATACCTCTTTGATTTTGGTATAAGGAAAACATTTCTTAAATGAAGAAGTTATCTTAGTTTCTTCAGGCCACCATAACAAAATACCATGCACTGAGTAGCTTATGAACAATAAACATTTATTTCTCACAGTTCTGGGGACTGGGAAGTTCAAGGTTAAGGCACCAGCAGATTGTCTGGTGAGGGCCCACTTTCTGGTTCATAGACAGTCTTTTTGCAGTGTCCTCACATGATGGTGAAGCAGGATATTTCCCTTGCCCTTTTGCAAGACTTGCCATAGGGGTGCCTCGTTTACCCAGCCTGCAGCTTTCAACTCCTCATGGGAGGGAGCATACAAGTGAATGAGGCAGGAACTGGAGAGCATGAATGCTAGAACCAGCCGGCTACTTTGGCACTGGCAGGAACAAACTCACTTCACTGACTGGGACCCTGTGTTCCACCCCTTGCAGGAGGGAGCATGGAGGTGAGCAGGTGCAGGAGCCAGGGCAAGTGCTTTTGGGTGTCAGCAGGAGCAAAACTCCATGCAGGCCCCACAGCAGTGTCTTGGCAGGGTGCCCACAACCCCGGAAGCCCCAGAGGGTGCAATACAGTGCTTTTTTAGCTCTGCCATCCATGGATAGCTTAAGTGTTAATAGCTCAGTGGGCCCTCTGCTTTTTTGCACAAGGTGACTGCTTTCCGCCAGCACAGGGTAAGTTTGGCAGCCTTTTTATCTGTAATCGTGGCACCTGAGCTCTTGTCTGGTGTCCAGAAGAAATCAGATCGCAAAAACAAATTGAAGGATGGTAAATGTGGGGGACTTTATTGCCAAAGAAGTGGCTCTCAGCAGGAAGGGGAGTTGAAAAGAGGATGGGGTGGGAAGGTGCTCATCTCCTGATGTCGGGCTGTCTCCAGCCAGTTTCCTTTCTGAAGTTATGCCATCAAGCTGTCCCTATGAAGTCAAGCCACTTCTCTCCAATGTCCAGCCATAGTCTTCGATATCCAGCTGCTACTCCTTTCTCTGCCAGCTGAGTCTGGGGTATTTATAGGCACAGGATCAGGGCTGGTTGGGGCCATAAGTGGTTTTGGGAAAGGCAACATTTGAGCAGGAAAACAGGGATAGAAGTTCTCACTTTGGGCCACAGTTTCAGGTCTTTTGGCTTGAGAATGGGGCTATTGCCAGGGACCCACTCTTTTCTGCCTAGAAATTTTCTGCCTCCTGCCCCCATCATTTCCCCTGACTGAAGAGGCACATCTAATTGCCACTAGAATACGGACGAAGCCTGATTTTAGCTACTTCTTGCTAACAGGGGGTGTGGCTTTGGGGAGAACGAGCTGTCAGATTCCTCCCAGAAGTCTACCTAAGGGTCCCCAGCAAAAGGGAACCATCATCCAAAGCACTGGTTTCCCGACTGTTTGGAGTTCGATGGCATCTAGGCAAGAAGACACAAGTTTTACAAGGTTAAGTATGCATGGATCAAATATGTGTATTATACAACAAGGGGTTAAAAGGAAAGAATCTAGTGCCAAGGATAACAGAAATAAGAAGCAAAATATACTAATCATTCTGAAAACATTACTGTACCCAATGGTACAGAACAGAATGAAGGTAAGGACAGCAATCATAGGCAAGATCATAAAAAGACTATCCGTGGAAGGTTAATTATTAACGCTTATCTTTTGTGATTTTTAGCTTGAGGTCCCTGATCTCTTCACATTGGTATTTTTGGTGCTCTTTTAGCTGAGTTGCTGGAGGTAACTCTGTCAGCTTCCCAGGACCTTACTCAGATATAATAAATTCAAGAGTCTATTCCAGTGACCTATTCTAAAAGACCAAGGTGGTCACTTTCAGGAGGTTCTCTAAAGTACCATCTGGTCCCAGGGCCTGTTTCCACAGCTTCCTCCTGATATCAGGGGCTGCCTAAGTAATAAATTTAGCCTTTAGAATTAGTTGTCCCCCAACTGAATCAGGAGATACAGAGGTGTTGCTTTATCAAGGCCTCTCTTAGCCTTTCCAGGAAGGCATTGGGATTCTCATCAAATCCTTGGTCTATCATGTATAGCTTGGTATAGTTGAGAAGCTTAGTTCTAGTCTTACATAAGCCCGCTATTATGCACACCTGAAAACATCTCCTCTTCCATTCTCCCATCTTGTCACTGGGATCCCATTTAGAGTCTGCATCTCTCCCAGCTGGATAAAGTTCGGCCCCTTCCCTGACACTATACGTGATACACAGCTCATCCCCAAATCTCTCTGCCGCTTGCAAACTGGCCTGCTTCTCAGTGTTAAGGTTTGATTCAAAAGTAACATAATGTCTTTGCAGAAGAGCTCGAATACTTAGTTTAAATTCTGGAAACAATCTATATATCTGTCAGGGTCATCTAAAAACTTGCCAAGATACCCACTTAATTTTCCTTAAGTCTTGTACAGAAAAGGAGACCTGGACCTTAGTGGGACCAAATTCACCAGGCATCTGTTGGAGGGCCAAGAGTGAGACTGGGGCTTGTGTAGGGTGAGGATTTCTAGGAGGGGCAAAAGAGAGAGAGAGAAAAAAACTGGACAGGGAGTATAGAATGGACCTTGAGGAGCAGGGCTAAAGGGAGTTGGTTCCCCTGTTGGAGGTACCTCTGGGGTTTGTTTCTTTCTGTTTCTTTAGTTCCCTGGGATTGCCCTTTGCAGCCTCTCCTGAGATGGCAAACAGGAAGGCTGGATCAATCCTACACTGTTGGCAAAGGTGTGGGTTAGCCTGCAAGGTAAAGAAAGTCTGCATATATGGAGCCTCAGACCATTTGCCCTCATGTTTACAGAAAAGGTCCAAAGGCAGGATGGTATCAAAATGAATGGTTCCTTCCTGAGGCCAAGCCAGTCCTTTCTGCAGATCATAATTTGGCCTAAGCTTTGTGCAAAGAGCTATGAGGCATTTTTCCCCCAGAGTCTGAGGGTCAAAGCAGTCCCAGTGATTAAGGATACACTCCAGAGGAGTGTAGATTGAGGATGGTGAAGATAGTTGGTTGCCCATTCTGAAAGAGGGAAGAAGGCATCCTCATTTCCCTTCCCTCTTTCAGCAAAAACTCTGGGTGTGAGGGAGAAGAAAGGAGGCATCCCTCATTTGCCTTCCCTCTTTCAGCAAAAACTCTTGGTGTGAGGGAAAGAGAAAACAGGCTTCCCTCTTTTCTCTTCCATCTTTTTATCCCTGAGACCCAGCAACCTTAGACGGACGTCACCCATGGGTGCAATTGCAGCCTGCACTCACGAAGCAGGGAGGTCCTAGAGAATAGTAATTATCTGCACTCACCAATGCCTCTATTCCTCCTACTCTGGCAACCGTTGGGTTCCCTACGCCTTATCCATGCGGTGGAGCATGATCTCCTTTCATGAAGCGGGGGCTTAATCGAAGGAATTAGTCTGCCGATTTACACTGTGCCTGTTGCCTGGCTTTGGATCCCTCAGATATGGTTTTCCCTTCTAGGACTTCAACCCAAAGTTTATAATTGAATTTGGGACCAAAAAATTGTCTCCGGGGGTACATGGATTCATTTAGATTAAGTCCCAGACAGGCTTTGCCAAATTTGTAGTTATTAGCCAGTGGAGTCGCTCCTCTGCTGGTTCCCCATCATAAGCAGAGTGCTGAGGTAGGAAAAGAACTCTGTTGCATAGACAAGGAAGGAGAAAAAAATACAGTTTAAGGCAGGGAAGAACCTCTTGCTCTATACAACAGGGTTCCTTTAATTACTGTATCCTTTCCCAAGTTTGGACTGAGCTGAAGCCCTCAGCCAGGGGAGAAAACACTCTGTGGGTGTGTGACGGGAGGGGACAGTGAGTGAGAAACACTGGCCAACTGGCTGCATGGGGCCCCTGGCCCCTGACACTGCCCTGGGGCCCTGGCAGCAGCTGCGGTTCTCTCCCACCGCATGTGTCCATTGAGTGCGGCACGTGCATGCAGTGAACATGCCCAAGTGCCCCGGATGGGAGGGGAGCAGGGGAGGAGGGGAGCCGCTGTGTGCCACACGTGCCTGAGGGTGTTGGGGTGGGGGTGGAGATGGCACTTCTCAGAAGAGATGGCAATCACATTGTTCTGAATTACATATCTGGGGCTGGGCCAAATGCTTATTCTACCTAATAACATTACTGCACTTTGTAGCAATACCCTTATCATTATAAAAGAAGGGATACAAGCCATTTCAAACCATGAAAGAAAGAAAGGAAAGATACCATAGAAAAGTCTGGGGGTCTTCGTAGATGCCCTAATAGGCAGTCAGGGATGGGGGCCAGTCTAGAGGCCTTCCAGTAACAACAAGGAGTGTCCTTGACCAGATGCTTTCAATTGCCCGGGACTTTATTCTAGTTCCACACGATGGCTATACCTTGTGAAGGGAAACAGAGCCAACATTCCTTTCACCTGAAAGAAAAAGGTGGCAGGGTTGCATCCTGTCCTCTGCAAATGGCATAACTCAGTGAAGAGACAGATCTGGCAGATCCTCATTTACTCACCCTTTTGATGTATCCCAGACGAGACCCCAGATGAAGTAGGATATTTCCTTGACCCTTTCATGGGACTCGTGATAGTGGTGCCTCGTTTATCCAGCCTACAGCTTTCAGCTCCTCATGGTAGGGAGCATACAAGTGAATGAGGCAGGAACTGGAGTGCACGAACACTGTAACCACCAGCCAGCCACTTCGGTGCCAGCAGGGGCGAACTCCACTCACCCAGACCCACTGCGTTCCACACCTCACTGAAGGGAGCGCCCAGGGGAAGGGGTACAGGTGCTGGGGTGAGTGCTTTGGGGCATTGGCAGGAGCCAAACCCTTTGCAGGCCCCACAGCAGTGTCTGACGGGGTGCCTGCCACCCCTAAAGCCCCAGAGGGAGTGTTACAGTGCTCTTTTAGCTCTGCTGTCTGCAGACGCTTAAGTGTTAACAGCTCCTTGGGACCTTTGCCTTTTCACTTGAGGCAGCTGCTTTCCACCAGTGAGGGCAAAGGTCAAGTGTGACGGCCTTTTGTATCCACACTTATGGGCACCTTAGCTCTTGTGCAGCATCCAGGAGAAATGAGGTCACATGAATAAATCAAAGGATGGTAAATGCAGGGGATTTTATTGCCAATGAAAGCGGCTCTCAGCAGGAAGGGGAGGTGAAAAGGGGATGGGATGGGAAGGTAGTCTTCCCCTGAAATCCGGCCATCTCCAGCCAGATTATTCTCTGAGATTACCCTGTCAAGCTGTCCATCTGAAGTCAAGCCACTTCTCTCTGACATCCAGACACAGTCTTCAACGTCCAGCTGCTTCTCCTCTTTCTGCTGGCTGAGTATGGGGTTTTTATAGGCACAGGATTAGGCAGGGAGGGGCTCAGGTGGTTTTGGAAAAGGCAACATTTGAGCAGGAAAACAGGGAAGTAAGTTCTCACTTTGGGCTGCGGTATCAGGGTTTTCGGCTTGAGGGTCAAGCTTTCGCCAGGGACCCACCCTTTTCTGCCTAGAATATCTCTGCCTCCTGTCCCCATCAGTGGAAGGGACAAGTAGTCCCTCTGGGTCTCTTTTATAAGTACTAATCTCATCCATGAGGGCTCTACACCCATGAACCGATCACCTTCCACGGGCCCTACTTCCTAATTCTATCACCTTTGAAATGAGAATTTCAACATATAAATCTTGGGAGGACACAAATAGACCGTAGTAGAAGCATTAAACATAAAAAGAAAAGACCGATAAATTTGCCCATATTAAAATCAAGAACTTTCTGTCCATCAAACGTTACAATAAAGAGAATGAAAAGGCTAACCAAAACAGTGGGAAAATGTTTGTAAACAATATAATTAATGTATTAAAAGATCTACATGTCTTAAAACAGGAAAACAATCATACAGAAAAATAGGTAAGTCATGTGGGCAGGTATCCTCTGAGAGAGAAAACATGAATGGCTAATAAACATGTAAGAAGTTTCCTAGCCTTATTAGTAACCAGAAAAATGAAAACTAAGACCATAATAAAGTGCTATTTTTCATCTACAAAACTGGCAAAAAGTAGGAAGTCTGAAACACCAAGCATTGGCAAAAATATGGATAAGCATATACTTTATATTCTGATGGTGGGAATGTAAATTAGTAACAATGCTGCAAAACACGTTGGCATTATTATGTAGAGATAAACCTTCTTATGACCTACAATCTGGCAATTCCACTCCTAGGTAACCTTGAACTTCCCAGCCTCCAGAACTGTGAGAAATTCTTGCATGTGTGCAGCAAGATCTAAGTAAAAGAGTGCTCACAGAAGTGTTGTTTATAGTAAAGGAAATGAAATAACTCAAGTGCCTGTCTGTTAGGAGAATGGAATTAGGTCCTATTCACACAATGGAACAAGATAGTTGAATCTTGAAAACAAAATTGTGAATGAAAAAGTTCCAGAAAATTGCACATATTTGAATCAATTTTTATAAATTGCAACACAAACAAAACTAAATAATATGTAGTTCAGAGGTATACACTTATAGATACCTTTTTGTATAAGGCAAGGGAATGATCAACAAAATTCAAGATAGTGTTCATCTCTGTGATATAAAGTGCTGGGATAGCAGAGAGTAATATTTTTAGAGGCAAACATCCTGGAAAAAATCTGATCTCTAGTGAGGTGGAAAGTTTAGGGGAGTTTATTTTATTACTATGTTTCCATGTGTCAAATATTAAACAATAGCGAAAACTGAAGGTCACACCTTACGCCAAGAAAACATATATAGAATAAAAACATTCAAATACTTCCGATTAATGTTTTTTAACTTTAAAAATCAAGATAGTTATTCAGTGCTAAAAGAAACAAGATTTCAAGCCATGAAAAGACATGGAGGAGGCTTAAGAGCATATTAGTAAGAGAAAGGAGCCAGTCTGAAAAGGCTGCTTCCTGTGTGATTCCAACTATATGACATTATGGAAAAGGCAGAACTATGAAGAAAGTGAAAAGATCAGTGGTTACTAGGGATTGTAGGGAAGAACGGATGAATAGGTAGAGAACAGAGGATTTTCAGGGCAGAAAAACTACTCCATAAGATACCATAATGGTTGATACATGTCATTGTATGTTTGTTCAAACCCACAGAATGTCCAACACCAAGGTGAATCCCTGGAATTTGGACCTGGGAGATAATAATGTATCTGTGAATTTTGGGGAATAATAATGTGTCAGTGCAGATTCATTGATTGTGACAAATGCTTCCCTCTGGGACAGGCTGTTGATGGTAGGGGATGCTATGCATGGGGGAAGAAGGGACACATGGGAACTCCGTACTTCCGTTCAATTTTGCTGTGAACCTAAAACTTCTCTAAAAAAGAAAGCCTAGTGAAAGACAGGCAAGTGAAGATTTCTGAAGCAACAAAAGGAAAAAAGATCAAGTTGTCCTTAGACTTTTCATAGTAGAATTTAGTATCAGAGACTGTGCAGAAATAGTCACACAGATCTCTGGGAAAGAAAAGTTTGGCTCAGCCAGCTGCCATTCAAATTTCAACACAAAAGGCATTCTCATATATAAAAGTCTAGAAACATAGCACTCATGAGCCTTTCCTGCGGAAAAAAAAACTAATTGTTGCCAAAATCCAGTCAACTGGAGATTAAGTAAAGAATTTAGATACTGGGAAGTCCTTGTTAAGAACAATGGATCCACCTTAATATAGAACTAAGAATAACAACTGAGAAGACCGTGGTTACAAAACAGAAGACAATTGTAAACTCTGACCAAAAACCAAAACAAAATAAAAAACTAAAGAAGAAAAAAACAATAAAACAACAAACAAATAGTAGATGTAAAAGGGGAAGATAACAGCATTGCTATTCTCTCTATTTCATAGCAGGGCATCATATTGTCAACAACTGAATTGAACTAGCTAAATACACACACACACACACACACTCAGCACAGCTTAATGGTCTTCATGGTGCAATTTCTTTTTTAAAAGGCTCCTCCACAAATTAACATCTTGAGTAGTAAATAAAAATTTTGTAAAAATTAACAATTCCTTCTGCTTTAGTTCATTTTCTTTTCTTCTGCCAAATTAAGATTTTTTTAATGACTTCTTATTAAAACACTGTAAGTAGTGTTATCCCATTTTTGTCAACTGATTTTTTCTCCCTATCTTTCCACATGACTTCTATAATTTCTTCTATCTATGTAGACATTCATCCAGTAACACTGATAATTTCTGGTAGTGATATTTGAGGTGATTTGTTGCTTTTTTCATATCTTTTTCAAATTATTTGAATTGTTTATAGTATATGTTTCATTTTAAAATGTAGCAACAAATTAATTACTTAAAAATAGTTTATTTTTTGTTAAATGGAGAAATAAAACATTTGAAGGTTTTTCATGTCAGTGGATTAATTTAGTCCTGTGGTAATGCATAAAATTGCAATATTCTTAAAAGAAGAACTCTGCATTATGTTCACATCCCTCACAACATCATGCACAAAGCAAATGTCAAATGTTTCTTAAATAAAATTCCATAGTATTTGTCTATTTTTCTTTTAGATTTGAGAATAGCCTAAGAAAACAACACCTCTAAGAAATCATCATTTAAGTACTCCTCTACAAAGATTCCTATTGAAGTTCATTGACTGTGTCTCCTCAAATCACAACTTCCACAATTTGTCTCTAGGTGGACGCTAAACGCTGGATAATCATCTTTTTAATCTACACTCAAACAGTTATTTCGTTTAGTTGTCCTTTAATTTAGTCATCAAGTATTTATTGAGGACCTATTGTACATAAGTATCTTCCCATGTATTCATACAGCACTGAATAGAAAAGTCTCTCTACTTAAAAACTTTACATTTTTATTTACAAAGGAAATAAATATATAAATTTTCAGATGGTAACAACGCTATGAAAAATGACAAGGTAGAGGACATAGGGTGGTTTCAGAAGACCTATTTGATGAGGCGACATTTGAGCAGAAGACATGAGTGACCTGAAGGCATGAAATATGTGGATATCTTGAGGAAGATCCTTCCAGACAAAAGATTCAAGTGTATAGTACAAGGGTTGATCACAGGTGTTGGCCTGAGCAAAGAAATGAATGAAGGTACCATTTAATGTGATGAAGACAGGTTTCACAGGATGGGTGGAGCAGATGTGTATGGAAAATTAAGAGTTTAGTTTTAGATATGTTTAGTTTGAGATGCCCATTAGGCAACCAAACTGAAGGGTTGAGTAAACAATTGGATAGATGAGTCTGGAAGTCAAAGTACATGTTAAGCAAATAGTTGGATATATGAGATTGTAGGTCAAAGCACATGTATAATTAAATTTAAAATATATATAAAACTGAGTAACGTAACACAGGTTAAAATAATAATGAATATTCTTCCCTACCAAATAGTCCACTGCTTTCAAAATAGAAAATAAATTTCAAGAACAGTTTTCTTTCTAAGCAACTTACTCTTTCAATGTATGTACACGGAGAAAAATTTCTGGTTCAAAGCTGTGGTGGGATTGTCCTTCTGTGTGGTAATTTTAAGCAGCAAAGCAGGGGCTTATCAATAAGACTTCACAGAACGGAGGTGAGATCCTTATTGAACCCTGTGCTTGCTCGCCTGGCTGTGCACAGCTTTCTGTCATACCCAGTGTTTTTCAAACATAAAGGCCCTGCAGGTTGAAGAGTCACTGTGTCCTTGGAACCAGTGCTTTGACAAGCCAGTTTGCTCCTGCAGTGTGTTTTCAGTGGAGCAGAATAACAAAGAGAAAATTCTGCCAATTAGTGAATGATGGTGGGCTGCAGGGTGAACTGTGCAGAAGCTCAGTGGCAATTGCACCTAAAGACAGGAACATTCCATTCCCTCTCCGTCTTTGTCTCATTTGGCTCAAATGCCAAGGTTTCATGTTAATGTTAGTCCCAAGCAGCACCTCAGCCAGACCTCCTCTTTCTGCCCTCCCACTTCTGATTAATACTGAGGTTAGGGGATCTGTGGATTTCAGTTAGGCTCCACGTTGTGACTCGTGGCCAAAATTTGGCCCCAACAGCAGCTAAAACTTGTGACCTTGTGGAAATCCAAGCTACATGACACAATTCAGAGTATGGAATATTATAACTCTTCCTAGGTAGAAAATAAGCACCATTCCCATATGCCTCACAAAAAGGCAGGGATACATGTCATACAAAATGTTTATCACAAGGATGTCTAAATATAGGGATAAATGATAGACATTACCCATTTGGAAGCAAGAAGCTATGTATTATGTCCATTGTGCAGAATTTATAAGTAAAATCCAAATGTAAACTGAGGTTTCCATGACCTTTGCAGATCTCAATGTTGACTCAAACTCAACCCCCTTCTTCCCATTCCATGGCCAGAGACAATCCAAGATCTTCCTCCTGTAATTTCAATTGGTCCTAAAATCTTTAATTCTTCATGGTCCTCTCTATCCCTGGTACCTGTGTTCACTTGCACTGTCTCTCCTTTCCCCCACGTCAACTCATGCTCAAAATTGAAACCTTTCATTAACTTTCACAAAACAGATTTACTCCCACAAAACATCTTGTGGGTTTAGTGGCTTTACTAGATTCAAAAGGTAACAGGCAGGTTGCGGGGGGTGGGTAGTGGGAGGGGCATTGCACATTGTTCACTACACAGCTTTGGTAATCTCACTGGTTTATCCCTGCTGTCCTCCCCCTCCTTCACCCCCAAGGCCAAATGCATTTTTTACTGGTCTTGGGCAGAGTAGTTGCATTATCTTCTTCAAAGACTGGATGCCAACAGCCAACAACCATGCCTCATAGGGACTTGCTTATCTCCAACAAATTTATCAGTGTTTTAATCCCAATAGAAAGCAACTCTCTTCTTAAGTAAAAATCTAAAATTAGCTGCCAAGAAACATCATTTTCTCCATCTTATTACATCAGACTCAAATTAATTTTCTGTTATGTGAAACTTCTACTTTTTGGTGGGAGGGAGATTTGCATGAAAGTTAAGTTAGTGTTTCTTAATTCTGCATCCAGAATTTAGAACCACTGAGCTCTGCATTGTGCCTTTTGGCATAGATGCCACTTGTCTATTGAACCAGTTGTTCTCGATCTTGGCTGTATTCCTTAGAATTACTTGATGTGCTTTCAAAAATCCTAATGGCCAGGATCACTCTAAGCCAATTTCTTGTGAGTGGGATCCAGATATTAACACATTTCAAAGCTTTCCAGGTAATTTTTATGTGTGTTCAATGATGAAGTCTATTATACTAGATCTTTACAAATTGTCTAAACAGAAGAAAGAAAAAAGGAATTACTAGGAGTTTGAGGTCAGATGAGTTTTATATGTAAGGAAGAGTCTGCGAAAGCAAGGAAGGTGAAATAGCAACAATCCTTTGAAGGAGATGTGAAATTACTCTGCACACAAAACCATGGCTAAGAAGACAAATTGTCCGATATGTCCACCAAGGTATTTCAACTTACTCTATATTTCCTCATGAATTTGGGAGGGGACAAAAACATTCACACCATAACAATCCTATTAGGAATTGCTATGGTGTGAACGTTTTTGTCCCCTCCCAAATTCATGATGAAACTTAATCCCAGTGCAATAGTATTGAGGTGATTGGGTCATGAGAGTTCCACTGTTATGAATAGGATTAGGTGCTCTAACAAAAGGGCTTGAGAAGGGAGTTCACACCCTATTTTGCCCCTTCTGTTTCTTCTGCCCTGTGAAGACACAGCACTTTTCCCTCCAGAGGGTGCAGCAACAAGCCACCACCTTGGAAACAGGGAGACTAAATGGCACCAACCAGTGTCTTGATCTTGTACTTCCCAGCCTCCAGAACTGTGAAGAATAAATTTTGTTTGTAAATTACCTGGTCTGTGGTATCTTGTTATAGCAGCACAAATGGACTAAGACAGGGTCTTCCCTTATTAAAAAATTGCCTAATATAATGTGGGGGGAAAAGGGAGATAGAATTTGCTTGGCAAAATGTGCTGCATACCCAATTCAACTAGAATTTGTCCATGGCTGAGCTAATTCTCCTCCTCTGCTTTTCACTTATTCCTCTTTTTCTGCCTCCTAATTATTCAAATCTGCTTGAATAACTCCTGCCTCCTTGAGTTCCAATTATTCCTCTTAATGCAGAAACAACACAATAAACAAAATACATTTATTTTATTAATTCACTATAATTTATTGAACACATATTGATAAACATTGTCCTAACCATTCACTTTTTTTTTCTGTTTTAGAACCATATCCTCACACCCCACCACTTATAAATGTATATTTTTTCTTTGTATTACTTTCATGTTAAATAAAATACGACTGCTTTATTCTTTTACGAAACTGAATACAAATTTGCGAAGCATGTAATGACTACAACAATCGTCATTACTTATGTTACATATGTTGTCCCTTCCATGTAAACACTATAAAACTTTGCAATATGTTTATTTTCTAGGTATATTCCTTGGTGGAGAGAAAATCTCAAATGCTGACATGGCAGGTATGTCAAATGTTAACTTTTTAAATGAATTAATAAATTTATCCTCAAAAACTAACATTGATAACCCTCATGCTATTCACCCCAAGTGCTCTGCTCAGTATATATGTATTAGGTGGATAACACATTATTCTTACCTTCACTAGACTTTATTAAAGACTGACGTGTTTTCTGCTATAAGAGCATTCTGAAGGCATTTTTAGATGATTTTGTTGGGTATCATTGCTTGTGTCCTGAGAACTACTGGCATGCTCTTTTTATAAGAATGCCTACTCTGAAACTCTTTGTAAAATTTCTCTGCATTGTTATAATACACATGTTAGTATGAACTGATTCTGCAGTGCAACCATGCTTTAGGTAATCTTGCTGTCTTATTCATTCCCACGTTACAGGGTCCTCACTACACGCTATAATTTACACATGAATTGGTTATAGTTGATGTGATTCATGAGCCAGATTTCCTTTTGAGGGCTGATGTACTTATTCTCCTGGCTAAGCAGAAATGCCGGCTGCTGAAAGCTTATAGCTGAGTCCTCCTCTAAGAGTTGCCCTTCCAAAGAGAGTCACTTCACCTAAGGTTAGACCCCCAGTCCAGAGGCAGCCCACATCCAGTGACTGGTCTAGGCAAGGCCACAGAGGTCTGAGTCCTTGTTTCAATTCAGGACAGCTGGAAAGGCCCATCTCAGCACCAGGGCTTCCCATGGTTGTGGCTCAGGCCACATTTGCAACTACATTGCTTTTCAACTTCTCCTTCTGTTCAGTCCTGATTCCCTCACTGTTTACAGAGATTGTTTCTAAGAGGATTCCCAAGTAAATCTCCTATACACGGATTACCCTTAGAGTCTTTCCTGGAAACCAACCTAAGATGGTTGGCACCATAAATGGTCCTAGGAAAGCACCTCTAAAATGAGGTTTTCAAAGTGAATCACCTGATGAGCTGGCTTGTAATAAGGACCACATCACAAGTTGTAGGAGGACTATTGATAGATTTTGGCATGCTGAAGCCATGCAATTGTTTCAGCTTTCTTCCATTAAAATGTTTGCTTCTTCAAACCAAGGGGAGGAAATCTCTAGTGCATGCCAGCTAGACTATATTACATTATAGTCTATAATATAATATTAGGTTATATATGCCATAAATATAACACATGTATTTTTATGTTTGTACATATACATGTGTTATATTTATGGCATATTATATATATAAATATACATATATATCCAATAATGAGGGTGACAGCTCATCATCTTTGCCATATTCTGTTGGTTAGAAGCAAGTCAGAGATCTTGGCCACACTTAAGGGGAGGGGATTATATGGGGCATAACAAAGAAGATGGATCATGCGGCCAGCTTAGAATTCTGCCTACCATAGTGTTTTTTTCTTTTGCACTTAATGTCTAAGTAAAGAAAAATTAAATTTTTAAATTATTATCAGGAATTTCACCATTTGTTATGATATTGCACAATGTCAGTTTTAAAATACAAATATGAGAGCATTTATCTCAGATGTGAAAACACCAAAATTACACAATTCCTATTTCATAGCTCTTACGTGCATATGCCTTTTACTCTTACCAAAACATTGGAAATACTGCTTAAAACTAACTCAGCTGGATGTTTGTTTTTTTCTGCTTGTTAAGCACACATTCAACCAACATTCTCTACTGTCAGCTTACTGATGAGTAAGAAAAGACTGAAAATAAACTATAGTCGTCCTGTCTTACCCTTTCCCTCTATGCATATTTTAAGCATTAGTGGTTGGCTAAAACAGGGAAGTAAGCTGGGTAAGAAGGGACATGATAGGGTTTCTTGGTCATTTAGCTTCTTAGAACACCATTGCCTTTTTTCTGTATTCATAGCAAGCTCTGGCTCTTTTTTTTTTTTTTAGACGGAGTCTCGCTCTGTCGCCAGGCTGGAATGCAGTGGTGCGATCTCACGTCACTGCAACCTCTGCCTCCCAGGTTCAAGTGATTCCCCTGCCTTAGCCTCTTGAGTAGCTGGGATTACAGGCTCCCACCACCATGCCCAGCTAATCTTTATGTTTTTAGTAGAGATGAGGTTTCACTGTGTTGGCCAGTCTGGTCTCGAGCTCCTGATCTCAAGAGATCTGCCATACTCGGCCTCCCAAAGTGCTGGGATTACAAGCATGAGCCACTGCACCTGGCCCTAGCTAGCTCTGGTTCTAACAGAAAGGGTGGCCTCTATGAATTGTCAATACCCCCACTTACTCAGTCATAAACATGATATAATTAGCCTTGTATTTGCTTTGAGTCCCTCTGAACTCCCACATGTCATGGGTCCACTGGAATTTCATATTCATGGGATATCACAATTACTATATGTAAAAGGGGCAGCAAGGAACAGCAGACACACATATTGCACATGTGTCCTTTGTAAACACATGCTTTCTTGTCTCATTGAAATTTATTTCTGAAGTTGACATGGTTTGGATGTGTGACCCCTCCAATTCTCCTGTCGAAATGTGATCCCCAACGTTGGAGGTGGGGCCTAGTGGCAGGTGTGTAGGTCATGGGGGCAGATTCTTCGTGAATGGCTTGGGGCCCTCCTTGCAGTAATGAGTGAGTTCTCATTCTTGAGTTCACATGAGATCTAGTTGTTTAAAAATGCATGTCACGGCTGGGCGCCATGGCTCACGCCTGTAATCCTAGCCCTTTGGGAGGCCGAGGCGGGTGGATCACCTGAGGTCAGGAGTTTGAGACAAGCCTGCCCAACATAGTGAAACCCTGTCTCTACTAAAAATATAAAAAATTAGCCAGGGGTGGTGGCAGGTGCCTGTAATCCCAGCTACTTCAGAGTATGAGGCAGGAGAATTGTTTGAACCCTGGAGGTGAAGATTGCAGTGAGCCAAGATCATCGCACCACTGCACTCCAGCCTGGGGAACAAGAGTGAAACTCTGTCTCAAAAAAAAAAAAAAAAAATGCATGTCACCTCTCCCCTCTCTCTATTGCTCCCTCTCTCACTGTATGACGCACTGGCTCCCCCTCCACCTTCTACCATGATTGTAAACTTCCTGAGGCCTCATCAGAAGCTGAGCAGATGCTGATACCTTGCTTGTACAGCCTGCAGAACTATGAGGCAAGTAAAACTCTTCTTTATAAATTACCCAGTCTTGGTTATTCCTTTATAGTAATACAAAGTAAACTAACACAAAAGCACAAGTTCAAAGATATAAAGTTATTACGAATTTCAAGATGGCAATAATAGGGTACTAAATTTCATGCAGGGCCTTTCTGAGCATGGTGCCTTAGGCGACTGCACAAGTTACATGCCCATGAAGCAGACTTTGCATCCTGTCCAAGTCAAGTCTTTAAATTTTTGCAGCCCTGACTGATGTCTAATCTAACCTTATGAAACAGCAAATCAAAACACCTCAAGTGAGCCTCTCCCAAATATGTGACCCATAGGAACTGTAAGCAATAATAAATATTTATTATGTAAAAACAGATAACTGATACATGAGTCTCAGTAAAGTGCAGACTCATAGATTATAATTCGGAGTCAGGTTGTGCCCCAAGAATATACATTTTAGCAATAATCCCAACCATCAGGAAAATGCAAACCAAACCACAATGAGGTACCACTTCAGACCCACTAGGCTGGCTATATTGAAAAAGATAACAACAAGCGTTGGTAAGGATGTGGAGGAATTAGAATCCTCACACACTGCTGGTGGGGATACCCAATGGTACAGCCACATTAGAAACAGTCTGGATATTCCTCAAAACGTTAAACATAGAGTTACCATATGATCCAGGAATTCTATTCCTAAGTATATACTCAAGAGATTTGAAAATATGTCTCCACAAAAAAAATCTCGCACACAAATGTTCATAGCAGCATTATGCATGATAGCCCCCAAGTTGAAAACAATCCAAATTGTCTGTCAACTGATAAGTGAATAATACATGTGGTACATCCATACAATGGAATATTATTCAGTAATAAGAACAAATGCAGTATTGATACATGCTACAACATAGATAAACCTTGAGAACATTCTGCTAAGTGAAAGAACCCAGTCACAAAACACCAAATATATTATGATTGTGTTTATGTAAAATGTCCCCAATAAGTAAATTCATAGAAAAGAAAGTAGATCAGTAGTTGCCTAGGGCTAAGGGGGTTGGGGGGATATAGAGAGTGACCCCTAATGGGTAGGGGGAGGTCTTTTGAGGATGGTGAAAATGTTCCAAAATTGATTGTATTGATGGTTGCGTAACTGTGGAAATACTAACAACCGTTGAATTGTACACTTTAAACGAGTGAAATGTATGGTATGTAAATTATATCCCAATAAGGCTATTATAAAAAAATCCTCATATTCTTCTAATGTCAACAGTCTAATTGCCACACTTAACAAATGCCACTCTAGACTTTTAAAGTTGATGTTCATTTAAAATAAAAAACATTACTGTAGTACTTCTAATAATGTTCTTTTTATGTTCACCACTTACACCTTTCTAAAGAGAAAATATAACACGAGACAAGTGAGGTAAAACTTGGAGTAGAACAGATCTTTAACTTCAATCCAAAATGCCTTTTAACTCATCCAACTTTCTTGGCAAAGAACAAAAATAATGACAATAGCAGTAAGGATTGAAATGAACCCTCAAGAAGAGAACAAGTGTGTCAGAAAGAGAAAGAACATTAGTAGTTCCTTTTCAGAGGCTGTAAAGAGGAGGCTTAATTTCTCCATGAAGTGGCTTTCTTGCTCATTCTTAAGATGCTCTGGCCAGGCCTGGACACCATAAGTGTCATTCATTTTGCTTTCTCTTTGAGATTAGTGACAGTCTCTTCTTTTAGCTGGGACAGAATGACAAGAAACAGGATGCATCTTATAATTTCAGTGAAAGCAGTTTTTCTTCTGACTTAGTTTTTGTTGATGCCTAGCATTCCGTCTCTTGTCTGTAGAGCTTGCAGACACAGTAATTATTTAATTGCTTGAGCTCTATTTGTCATATGTATGGTTTAAGCTCTATTGAAGCTGAAGCTGAACTTGTAGAGAGAAAAACAAGAGGCTTTTTGCAATGAAGAGCTTTTCTCTTGAGGTTGGCATAATCCTTCCTTTCTTGTACAAAATGGGGAAGGTAAAAAAGTCATCCCATTTCCACCTTCTATTCTTTAACCATAAAATCTGAACTCTTAAAAAAACTAGTCTTTAAAAAATGTTTTGCGTCTATACAATGTATAGAAACACTTGCTTCCCTCTCTGTCTCTGTCTGTCTGTCTCTCTAGATATAGCTATAGATACAGATGTACAGGAATATCTCATTTTATTGTGCGTCACTTTATTGCACTTCACATCATATGTTTTTAACAACTTTGAGTTTTAGGGCAACCCTGCTCCAAGCAGCTCTATGAGCATCATTTTTCTAACAGTATATGCTCATTTCATTTCTCTGTGTCCCATTCTGATAATACTCACAATATTTCTAACTTCATTATTATTATTATATCTGTTATGGTGATCTATAATTAGTGACCTTTGATGTTACTACTGTAATTGTTTTGGGGCTCCATGAACCACACCCACATAAGACAGTGAACTTAATTAACAAATGTGTGTGTCCTGACTGCTCCACTGACTGGCTGTTCCCCCATCTCTCTCCTCTTCTTGGGCCTCTCTATTCCCCTGAGAGACAACTATAGGCCAGTTGAATTAGGTCTGTTATTAACCCTACAATAGCCAACAAGTCAGCAAGTGAAAGAAAGGGTCACATGTCTCTCACTTTAAATCAAAGGCTAGAAGCAATTAAGCTTAGTGAGGAAGACTTGCCTAAAGCCAAAATAGGTTAAAAGTTAGGCCTTTGCACCAAACACTTAGCCAAGTTGTGAATGCAAAAAAAAAAAAAAAAAAAAAAAAAAAAAGTTCTTGAAGGAAATTAAAAACGCTACTCCAGTGAACACACAAATGATAAGAAAGCAAAACAGTCTTACTGCTGATAGGGAGAACATTTTAGTGATCTGGATAGAAGATCAAACCAGTCACAACATTCCCCTAAGCCAAAATCTAATCTCTTCAATTCTATTATAAGAAGGTTGATAGAGGTGAGGACGCTGCAGAAAAAAAGTTGGAAGCTAGAAAAAGTTGGTTCATAAAGTCTGCAGAAAGAAGCTGTCTCCTTAACATAAATGTGCAAGGTAAAGCAGGAAGTGCTAATGTATTAATAGAAATTACAGAAAATTATCCAGAAGATATGGCTAAGTTCACTGATGAATGTGGCTGCACTAAACAACAGATTTTCAATGTATGTGAAACAGCCTTTTATTGGAAGAAGATGCTGTCTGGGCCTTTCATAGGTAAAGAAGAGAAGTCAATGTGTGGCCTCAAATCTTCAAAGGACAGGCTGACTCTCTTGTTAGAGGCTAATGCAGCTGATGACTTTAAGTTGAAGGCAATGCTCATTTACCATTCCCCAAATTCTAGGATCCTTAAGAGTTATGCTAAATATACTCTGCCTGTGCTCTATAAATGGAACAACAAAGACTGGATGGCAGCACATCTGTTTATAGCGTGGTTTACTGAATATTGTAAGCCCACTGTTGAGACGTACTGCCCCCCAAAAAAGACTTGTCTCAAAATATGGCTCACTGTCAATGATCTGGTCACTCAAGAACCCTGATGGAGATTTAGAAGGAGATTAATATTGTTTTCACATCTGCTAACACATCAATCTGCAGTCCATGGATCAAGGAGTAATTCCTCCTTCCAAGTCTTATTTTTTAAGGAACATATCTTGTGAGGCTATAGCTGCCATAGATTGTGATCCCTCCAGTGCATCTGGGCAATGTAAATTTAAAACCTTTTTGAAAGGATTCACTATTCTAGATGCCATTAAGATCATTTGTGATTCATAGGAGGAGATGAAAACAGCAACATTAATAGGAGTTTGGAGGAAGCTGATTCCAACCCTCATGAATTACTTTGGGGATTCAAGATTTTAGTGGAGAAAGTAACTAAAATTATGGCAGAAATAACAAAAGAACTAGAACTACAAGTGGAGCCTGAAAATGTGCCTGAATTGCTGCAATCTCCTGAGAAAACTCAAACACATTGAGTTGCTTTTTATGGATGAACAAAGAAAGTGGTTTCTTGAGATAGAACCTATTCCTGGTAGAGATGCTGTGAACACTGCTGAAATTACAACAAAGGATTTAGAATATTACATAAACTTAGTTGATAAAACAGTGACAGGGTTTGAGGAGTTTGATTCCAATTTTGATAGAGAATTAAAATTGGGTAAAATGCTATCAAACAACATTACATGCTATAGAAAAATCTTTCATGAAAGGACAAATCAACTGATGCAGCAAATTTCATTGTTGTCTTATTTTTAAAAATTTCGACAGCCTCTCTAATCTTTGGCGACCACCACTCTGATCAGTCAACGACCATCAACATAGAGGCAAGACCCTCTACAGTAAAAAGATTATGACTTACTGGAGGCTTAGATAATTGTTAGCACTTTTTAGCAATATTTTGAAATTAACGTGTGTACATGGTTTTTAAAGACGTAACACTATTGCACACTTAATAGACTACAGCATGGTGTAAACATAACTTTTTTATGCACCAGGAAACCAAAGAAATTTGTGTGACTCACTGTATTGTGAGATTTTCACATTATTTCAGTGGTCTGGAACTGAACCCGCTCTATCTAGGAAGTATGCCTGTATATATTTTTCTCATAAAACTCATAACTTAAGAATGGAATAATTTGTTGGGACTTGAGAAATTCCTTTTTAAATATCCAAGGTGATATTTAAAAAGTGATATCATTTGAAAAACTGTGAAGTGGAGTTATAAATAGGGAGAAAAGCAGATTCCCATGACTGTACTTGTTATACAAAAGTTTTTTGTTATACAAAAGTTTTATGTTATCAACTTTCTGAGTTATTTAGTATATGCTATTTCATTCATTATCAAAAATTCATTTGAGAAAAAAGAGCTAGTTTTCAGCCCTGAGCACCCCCCAGGGAGGGCCTGTGTTATGTATGTTGGCACTAAGCCCAGACATAGCGCAGTACCCGGACTATGGCTGATGTTTAGTAAATATTGGAGCTTACAGAATTACCTAGAGAGCTTCTCTATTTCACTTTTAGCATCTCTTTCTCTGCTTTCATCCATCCAAAATCTTTATTCTCCAAGTTACTTCAAGTATTGCCTTGTGGGGCCTTGTCTGCGGCATAACCCCTTCGATGGCAAGATGTTTTATAATGGGGCTTTACGGCATTTCACTGAGGGTTGTGTGCTGTGAAATGTGTGGTAGCAAGATCATTTTTTAGGAATGGCTGGAATTTACAAATTTTTCAAACTGTCTCTCCAAAGAGCTCTATTAGGTCAGTTTTATTCAGTGCTAGTGTCATTATTTTGGGAAAAACTCTTGGGTCATTCCTGGTTCTGCTCCTGGAAGCTGACTTTAGAGCTGCCTGGAGAGCATAGTGGGTGAAGGAAGGGAGTAAATAATGGAGCTAGCAACAGTAGAGCCCCGACAATCAGCACAAAAATCCCAGTAAGTATCCTGTTATTCGGTTCCGCTGATTTAGCCATGGGCAATGCGGAGGGCTGTGGGATGCCATAAAGCCCAAGGTTATGGAACCTTAATCAATCCATTAACTTTAGATGCCCATAAGCCTGAAGGACAGACTTTCTTCTTAAAAATCTTTTATTTCCCATGAGAAGAATTCTATAAATAGGTTTTTTCTAGTTGGAAAATATGCCGAAGGTAGTGGAGAACAGGTTACAGTGAGAGGCCAAGATAGGATTTGTCAGCTGCAACCTTTTCTCTCTGTTCATAAATGTGACCTTCATGAGCCCTCAACAAATGAGAGAGCCCTGGAGAGTGGTAAGTTTCTTAGGGGACGCCTACATCTCTAGCAATGGAACAAAAGCACCATCATTTTCTTCACTGGAGAAACAAGTGGATTGCCTTAAATTTTTAAAAGTTATTTTACTTTTGGTTATTCAGGAAAACACGCTACAATTTTGACACTTACTTCTAGAGAAATTCTATTTAAATGAACAGGAGGAAATCAGAGAGTTTAATAGAAAAAGATCAGCTTTGGTTTTAAAAGCAAATTGAAGCAAGGAAAAACAGCAAAGAAGCATGCTGTCATCATGAGGAGTTAGACTGCTAGAAATAAAAAATAGTCTTGTGTTTGCACAGATCTCCATAATGTGCTTTGTACTGACTGTATGAGGCTGGCTTCAACGTGTTCTCATTTTTCTTCTCACTCATAAACCCTTGATTTCTAGTCCTTCACATAAAGACTAGAAGAATGTATCTGAGCCTGACTCAGGGAGCAATTCTTTGGAAGCAGAACTGGAGTGTTTAAGACACAAAATGCGACTTTAGAGACCAAACTGCCCTGCCTCCCTGAAGTCCAGTCTCCTCATCCATGAAATAAAGGGTCCGACAGTCTTTAGGTTCCCTTTCAATTCTAAACCTAATGATGACAGCACTATACCAATTAGCCTAACTTCCCCAGTTCACTTTTTAAGTGTCTTCTCTTTTATTCATTCATTGGAGCGTATTGTAAAGAACATGGGCTTTGAGGTGAATAAACCTGGGTTTGAATCCCCATTTGGCTCTTTCCTAGCTCTGTGACCACTGACAAGTTACTTAACCTTTCTGAGATTTGAACTGTCTCCCCTGAAAAATGGTGATATGGTATCAGTGATGTGGTGAGGACTGGATGAAATAAGCTATATACTTGCTACTGTGACTGTATCACTGTCCATTTTTAAATAAATAGTAGGATTATTACCATTCACCAAATATTGGTTGGGTGCTCCAAGCTGGCCCCACGGGTTGTAAAGATAAACATGTCCAGTCCCTTTCTAAAGAAGCTCACAGTCTTTTGGGGAGATAAATATATTAATAATTAACACACTATAGTGTAATTAATACTACAGTGACAGCATATTCCTTACTGATTTTGCCATTTTCCCTTTTCCATATAAATTATGTGTTATCCTTAATTTTTTACCACTGGTCCTAGTTGGGTTTTTTCACCTATTTCTTTTCCACTTAGTACTACATGTGCCAAGGTATTTATTATTTATTTTTTCCTAGTTGGGACTACCTAAATTCTCATTTCTTTACTTTCATTATTCAGATCTCTTATTTGTAAATTTTAGAGCCTCACTACATCAATTACTGATTTCTGGGAGAGTCGTCTGCCCAGACAATTCCAGTTGTTCTGAATAGCATCTGAACCTTTCCGTGTGCTATCACCAAGCAGTGGCTTTCTTGGCCCCTCAATTGCATCAGGTTTCCATGACAACATGAGTTTCCACTGATAGTTTTAACTTCCGTAGCTCTGAATTCCCAGTTGTTTTTCTCCCCACTTTCTCCATTACTATACTTCAATCCCATATTTTACTGAGCAGTACTCTGTAATTTTCTCTGTATGGCTTTAAATCTAAGTGTTTTAAATATGCAGGTGAAGTTTTTTTAAAACACGAAATGAATTTTATCTAGTATGGGTCATTTAGATTCTTGACAACTGTAGATACAAGGACAGGAGTGCAGTGATTGAAATTATCCACCGTCAAGCTATGGCAAACCCACCTGGTCACATTCACATCCAAGGATAATTAATGGGTGTGCCACATGTTCATTAAAATTATGACCCATCTTATCACTTACCACGTAACCAGGAGCAAACCTCTATTTTCACTACTTTATGACTTTTCTATAAAAGAATTCTTGTGGAATGAAAAGCCCAGAGTGTTTCTCGGCTCAAAAACATTTTTTTCTTACTCTTTTTCTAACCTGTATTATCAGTTTTTAATTCTTATTCTGGGAAGTTAGAAATCATATTAATGGTTTTCCCAGTGCGTTCTACGTGAATTCTGAGGTATTTTTGCCTTTGGGGGGTTTTCACATGTACTTTGTAAAACTTGGACCTGAAGATATAGTGCAAACTCCAGAATCAAAAGATCAATTACATCACTTTGGAGGATGAGTGGTGAAAACCAACAACTGAAAGAAAAAAAAAAAAGCAGTGGGCTTTGGAACGTGCACATTGTCAAAAAAAAAAAAAAAAAAATGCAAGGGACTCAACTGAATCCTTTCGAACAACACAAAAAAAGGCAAGTGAAAAGCTGCAGTAGAGGAGGCTGAAGAACTAAACCAAGATAGAAAAAAAGGAGAGTCAGCAGGAGGTTCTCTTAGGCACAACATCTGCTTTCTATTGCTTTCTTTTCAATTAAGGAATCATGCTCTCTAGCTTTAGGGTATCAGCCACATAAGACCCTTCTCTCTCATCTGTCCCCATTCCAGGTATCTACCATATGTCTCCATCTCTCTTCCTCTATAGCCATCATGCCTCTTGAGCTTCTCACCCCCTTACTGCTATATTCATCCCATTGCCCCTTAGCTTTCCGTAATGATTCAGCCCTTCTCTGATCTTCCTCTGTAGCATCATTAAATCAGATAGCACTTATAGCACTTAATACAGTGCCTGGCACAGAGTAAGGTGTCAAAAAGTTTGGCTACCATTTTTCATCCCTCTAGCCTGACTTCAAAAGCATTTATTTTATCATATTTCCCACGTAATTATGACTCCTCATGAGTTCCTATCTCCAAACATAAATTCCTTGGCTGGATATCTAAGGCTCACTTTTAATTGGCCTTGACGTAAATTTTCAGGATCACCTCTCAGCATTGTTGTCTCTGACCCCATCAGGCTGACAAATGGCTTTTGTTTAGGTCTCATGCATCCCTGCTCTTGCATCTTTAGCTAGCACTTATATAACACTGGCTAACATTTATGCTTCATCTCTTTTATTTCTCATACCGATACTATACAACTTATATTATGATTTTCATTTTACAGATTAAGAAACTAAAGCTTAGGGAGGTTGAGCAATTTATTTAAAATGACAACTAGGATATGGCTTAGCCAGAACTTGACCCGGATTTATCCAAGTCCAAAACTCTTAATGGTCACCAGGACTTCATTCTTTTCTCTAAGCACCATCAACTGAAAAATCCTCCCTACTCGCAGTCTCACCTTTTCTCATAAGTGTCTCTTGACTAGTCACAGAGACCTCAGTCTTTCTCTAACTGTTAATAATTTGAAGCCACAATCTTCTACTGTCTTGGCATTTTTTTCATGTTGGATGGTCTGTTGTCCCTTTTGTCATCCCCTCAATCATTTATTTCACTTGTCGACGGCAAAGGTTGGTGTGTCTTTATTTTAGTTCTCATAGTATCCAGTTTAGCACTTTGGGTGTAGAAGTTTACAAGAGGTAAAATGAATGAATGATTAGTATTGGAAGCATTGAGCTTTCAGCTGTATCTTTATTTTTCCTTTGAACATTTGGAAAAGATGTTTCTGCCAAACTCAGTGACTAAATATGAGGAGATAAATGTTAAGGGGCTGAACCGAATCTTCTTAAATCTTAACCTTGGGAATTCTGGCAAGAAACATCTGCCCTGGCTAAATGTGCTGCACATGACCAGATTCCCCAAATTACAGAGCAGTATGTGACAAAAGAAACTAGAGAAAAGATCTGTGGGATTCTGGCTTCATGTTCCCAGGACTGTTAACAAGGAATTACTGTTGGAAGTAAAAAGGACACATCCGGCAGGCAAAAGCATCAACAGCTTTGCAGATCCCAGTTGAGAACTGAGCAGAGGCTCCAGGAATAGCTGTGGACTATGAGTTAAAAAGCAAACCGCTCAAGCATGGGCTTTGTTTCCTACCTGCATGAATTGAACCGCTCTAAAGTCTTACCTCTGTGTAAATGTCACTGTATCTAGGATATGCTAAAAATATATAGCCTGTAAGATAAGAGATTCTATATGGTGTTGGAAACCACGGCATTGTCAGCACCAGAAAGCAAATTCAAACTTGTGGCATGAAATTAATGCATTTGTTACTCTTCATTTGTATTAAAGAGAACTTAGTGATGTGCAAAATTGAAGAGCTAACTTTCACACCTGCCACCCAAGCAGGGCTTTCTAGTTTTTGGTTGGTTGAATTTGGTCCCCCAGTATTCCAGAGTAGACTGGGAGTGACTGATTGCAAGCTGCTGTTAACAAGGCTCAGTGCTGTTACTGTCCTCAAGGGACAGAAGGGATTCTCTCTGGACTTCCAACTACCAGGCCAGGAGTGACCTTTAAAGAAAGAAGAGATGAGGCCAAGAGGAAGCATTAAATCATGTTGCGTCATGCCCCTTTAAGAGTGCTGGTACTGACTTGAGATGATTAATTGCACTGGCTATCAGTTTAAGTGGATTCAACCAGACAGGAAAAGAGAATTTGAATGGGACCACTTAAATGGTCAGGAATTCAAGAGCTGCTATATGAATTTTAAACAGAACTTGAATACTTCAGATCCAGAGAATTGCTTTGCTTTCTATTGATGCCACCTCGGTCCTATGGAAGACAAAGTGGTTGTTTTAGTTAAACTGCACGTGTTCTAGTAGTTGGGTTTTTATCTTTGTATCACATACTGCTGTGAATGAGAGTCAGAAAATCCATCTTGCTTTTGTAGTTACAAATCGAGGAAAAGGCTTGATTGCACACATCATCAGGGAAGATATTTATTACACCTACTGCCCCTCATCCTCGTGTAATGCTTCCTGTTCTCTGCTTTTTAATTTTTTTCCTTTTGTAAGCTAACATCAAACTTTTCATGTTATCAGAACGTTTCTTTGTGTATTCTATTTCTAAGGGATCTATAAGTAGTATAGGAAGGAAAATCAGAATATTAATGCTACTTGTTTTATTTTTATTCACTCATAATATTCCTTGGGGCTGAGCCTTTGCATTTTGTTCTATTTTTCCCCCTCAAATTCTGAGCTAAATCTCTTAATCTCTTTTGTGCATAAACAGATCTCCAGTGGGAGATTTAACTGCTAACTCCAGAAGGACTAAAACATTTAAAGTTTCAGTACCACCTCACAGCTACGAGTAGTCCTAGTGGGTGTGTCAAATATTGACCATTTTTGTAGGTTTTATATTGTTTTTTAGGATACTGATTTTAGCTGGTAAAACTGAAAACATAATCATGTTAATTCATTGGCTTTAAACTATATTATGAAGGTTCCGTTGTGGCCTATTTATGATTGCAGAGGGCTGCGATAAACTACATTTGAGCTCTTAAAATTGTCATGCTCTGTTCTCACTCATAGGTGGGAATAGAACAATGAGAACACTTGGACACAGGGCGGGGAACACCACACACTGGGGCCTGTTGGGTGGTGTGGGGCTGGGAGAGGGTTAGCATTAGGAGAAATACCTAATGTAAATGATGAGTTGATGGGTGCAGCACACCAACATGGCACTTGTATACCTGTGTAACAAACCTGCACGTTGTGCACATGTACCCTAGAACTTAAAGTATAATAACAAAAAAAAAAGATATTAACATTTTAAAACAAAAAAAAATTGTCATGCTCATGGCCTTTTCATCACTGTTGTCATATTTTTATGAGTATTCTCTAAAACTAGTCCTTTCATTATTTATCCTTTATCAAACATGGCAGGAAGTGAAAATATTTTCATCAACATCCATTTTTTATTCAACCAACTTTTCTAGGGGCCATTTATTTTCTTCTATGCTTTTGGTTGCTCTTCACTTTAACTTTAAACACTGCTGAACCGCAATGAAGGGTTTCCAGGCTGAGAACCCATAACTCAGAGCCAGCTGTACACATCTCCTAGTCAGGAGACAACTCTGGGAGACATGAATGGTTCGGCAGAAGGACAATTACCACTGAACAAAGGAAAAGAGGAACTAAAGAGTTGCTATAATGGTGGCATTAGATATTTTTAATGAGCCAAGCTGTCCTAGAGATATAGATCTTCACTGGTATTTCTTGTTGATGATTTATGATATGGTTACGTTGAGTGTCCTGTGGCCTCATATGCAGGAGACATTATTTTGATTTCTTTCTTTCAATTTTTTGAGCTTCATTTTATTCCACAGAGCACAGTCAGAGAAAGCCAGAGAGGTTCCTGATTAATATACCACATTCCATCTGAGCAGGTTCCTTTGGTTGAAGAAGAAGAGGGAAGGGGGACTGTCAAGGTTAGTATGGTAGAACAATAATAAACAACACTAGCACTAAATCATTCTCATCTTTACTGAAATACTATCTTTTACTCCTCAATATAATTTTCTCCTTTTCCATATGCTTCTTCCCAACTGTTGAAATCAGCGTAAAACTCGACATTAAAATAATTTTTGATTTATCTCCTCAATTGAGCCAGATATTTTCAAATAGATCATAATTTCATTAACATCTCAACAGCCCTAGGAAATACTTAGAATCATTAAATCCATACAGAAACTTACACATCACATATTTGGTAATTGGCAAAATCAGAATTCAAGCCAGAGCAGTCAGGATTAAAACTCAAAAGTCATATACTTCCCGTTACATGATGCTAAAATCTTTCTGAATTTATCTATATAATATACATTATTACTAGAAAGACGAATTTCAGTATACCAATAACTCGTCTGAGGTACACTTCCTTTAAAAACTCCAAGCTAAACTAGATGATATTTTTGCACTCTGGAGCTTAGGCTCATTCTTTTTTTAAAATTGAAGGATTATAGTTAAGCACCGGGATAAGAAAGGGCATTTTAGGACAAAAAGGAAGAGACTGTTTATGTTAACTGATGTAGAAACATTTCATGTTCAATTATAAGCCCCTATTTAAGTCAAAGGAAAAAAATAGTTATTGTTTTGATGGCCTACTGTGATATTATAAAAGAAATCATTAAATCACATGACTCACAAAGAAAATGGCAACCCTTCACCAGATGGATGGTAGTAGCATATAATCAGGATCCTGAGATCATGTTTCCCCCCACTTTGGAATAAATTATGGGTCTGACGTTTGTTTTTAGTTTCTTTCTTTTTAAACTTCAAAGATTGTAGTCAGTGGTTTAACATCTACAGATTATGAGTTTCATTTTCATTGAGTAAAAGAGAACATTCTAATTTATTTATTGACTCAGTACTAACCACTCCTGTTAGTGTTATATTTGATACTTTAGCTGGATTTTCTAATGTTTCAGGTTAGATTTTCCTAGAAACAGAGCGGAAGCAAGCATTTGAGAGTAAGTAGTTTATTTGGGAGGTGATCCTAGAAAATACCAGTAGGGAAGTGGAAAAGTGAGGCAGGGAGGAAATAAAGCCTATATTACATGTGTTTAGGAAGCCAGTTTCTACAGTAAGCAACTGTAGTGGATATTAGTTCTTACACTATTTCCAATGAGATTAGAAATTGAGATTAGGCATTTATAAACGTTTGTAGCAAGTTGATAGTGACATGATATAAAAATAGATTTGTATTGTATTTTGCAAAAACTTTGGTCGGAAACAAACAAACAAAAAACCCGGTACCTCAAAACTGGTGAATTTTTGCTTTTCTGGCCTGAGTTTTAGTGAGATATCCAAAAAAAAAGACATTTCCAAGGCCAATGTCCAGGAGCTTTTCCCCTATGTTCTCTTCTAAGACTTTTATAGTTTTTGGTCATATGTTTAGATATTTTATCCATTTTCAGCAATTTTTGTGTATGGTATCAGATAATGAATGGTTCAATTCCATTCATTTGCAAGAGAAAATCCAGTATTCCCAGCTTTATTATTTATTTATTTATTTATTTAGAGACAAGGGCTCACTCTGTCACCCATGCTGGAGTGCAGTGGTGTGATCATAGCTCACTGCAACCACAAAATCCTGGGCTCAAGAGATCCTCCTGTCTTAACCTCCCAAGTTGCTGAGATGACAGGCACACACCACCATGCCCAACTAAACTTTTTAAAATTTTTTGTAGAGATGGGCTGTCACTTTATTGCCCAGCCTGGTCTCAAACTACTGGCCTCAAGCAATCTTCCTGCTTAAACCTCCCTAAGTGCTGAGATTACAGGCCTGAGCCACTGCATCTGCCCCCTAACACCATTTATTGAAGAGAATATTCTTTCTCAATTGTGTCTTCTTGGTGCCCTTGTCAAAAATGAGTTGACTATATATGTTTAAATTTACTTCTGGGCTCTCTATTCTGTCCCATTGGTCTACGTGTCTGTTTCTATGCCAGTAACATACTGTTTTGATTACCATAACTTTGTAATATAATTTAAAATCAAGAAATGTGATGCCTCAAACGTTTTATTTCTCAAAATTGTTTTGGCTATTCTGGGTCTTTTATGGTTCCATAGCATTAAAACAAATTTTTTCTATTCCTGTGAAGAATGCCATTGGGATTTGATAGGGATTGTGTTGAATCTGAATATTGCTTTGGGCAGTATGGACATTTTAACAATATTGACTCTTCCAATCTATGAGCACAAGTTATTTTTCCATTTATTTATGTGTGTCTTTTTCAATTCATTTTACCAGTGTTCAGTAGTCTTCATTGTGTATTTCTTTCACCTTTTTTATTAAACTTATTCCTAGGTATTTTTTGATGCAATTATAAATGGTACTATTTCTTGACTTCTTTTTTGGTTAGGTCATTACGTGTGTATAAAAATGTTACTCATTTTTATGTTGATTTTCTACCTTACAACTTTACTCAATTTATTTTTTAGTTCTAACAGTTTTTCGTGGGATCTTTGAGGTTTTTAATATATATAAGATTATGTCATCAGTAGAGATAATTTTACTTTTTTCTTTCTTATTTGGATACCTTTTATTTATTTTTCTTGTCTGACTGTTCTTGCTAGTACTTCCAATACTATGTTGAATAAAAGTGAGAGTGAACATCGTTGTCTTGGACAAGACTTACTGAAAAGGCTTTCATTTTTTCCCTGTTGATTATAATGTGAGCTGTAGGTTTTTCATAAATGGCCTTTATCGTACTGAGAAACTTTTCTTCTACATCTAAACTGTTAAGCGTTTTAATCAAAAAAGAACATTGGAGTTTGCTGAATGCTTTTTCCACATCAATTGAGATGATCATGTGGCTTTTACCATTCATTCTCTTAATGTGATGTAGTATATTGATTAATTTGCCAATGTTAAACTGGCCTTGCATGCCAGAGATAAATCCTACTTGGTCATGATGTAAAATCTTTTTGATGTGTTGTTGGGTTTGGTTTACTAATATTTCATTGAGGATATTTGCACCAATATTCACCAGAGAAATTGGCCTGTAGTTTCCTTATGACACCTTTGTCTGGCTTAGGTATCAAAGTGATATTAGCCTTATAAAATGTGTTTCAAAGTATCCTCTCTAGCTCTATTTTTTAGAAAAGTTGGTAGGATTCAGCTGTGAAGCCATCTGGTGCTGGGCTTTTCTTTGTTGTGTTTTTACTTGTTCAATCTCTATTTGTTGTTGGTCAGACTTGGAATTTAAAACAACTGTAATTAATATGCTAAGGGCTCCAATGGATAAAGTAGATAGTATGCAAGAAGAGATAGGCAATGTGAGCAGAGAGATAGACATTTTAAGAAAAAATTGAAAAGAAATGCTATGGTTCAAAAGCATTGTAATAGAAATGAAGAATGCCTTTGATGGGCTTATTTAGCAGACTGGACACGGTTGAGGACAGAATCTCTGAGCTTGCAGTTATCTTGATAGAAACTTCCAAAACTGAAAAGCAGAGAGGAAAAAAGACTTAAAAAACAGAACGGCATATCCATGGAGTGTGGGACAACTACAAAAGGTGTGACATATGTGTAATGAAAATACCAGAAGGAGAAAGAAGAGAGACAAGAATAGAAGTATTTGAAACAATAATGACTGACAATTCTTCCAAATTAATGCCAGACATCAAACCACAGATCCAGGAAGATCATAGAACTGCAAAGAAAATACGTGCAAAACAAAACAACAAACACAAAAAATCCCACACCTAGGTATATCATATTCAAACTACAGAAAATCAAAGATAAAGAAAATATCCTGATAGAAACCAGAGGGGGGAAACCCTGCTTTACCTATAAAGGAGCAAAGATGAAAATTACATCCCACTTCTCTTCAGAAATCATGCAAGCAAGAAGAGTGAAATATATTTAAAGTGTTGAGAGAAAAAAAGCAACATCTTAGAATTCTGTATTTCATAAGATTATCTTTCTAAGTGAAGAAATAAGACTTTCTTGGACAAACAAGAATTGAGGAAATTTTTTGCTAGTAAATCTGCCTTAAAAGAAATGGTAAAAAGAAGGTCTGTAGAGAGAAATAAAAGTATATATGTCAGAAGCTTGAATAGGCATGAAGACAGGAAGAACATCAAAGAAGGAACATGTGAAGATAAAATAACTTTTTTATTCATAACTGAGTTCACAGGTAACAGTTTATTTAAAATAAGAAGAGCAACAATGTATTTGATTACATGTTCTTACATATATACGCTTACGATTTTTTTTTATGTGTAAGTGAAATGAATGACAGCAATGATACCAGGGGTGAGGGGGGTAACGAGGATGATTTTGTTACTGTAAGTAAGTACATTGCCCTTAAAGTAGTGTAGTGTTATTTGAAAATATATTTGAATTAGTAGTAAATTTATATTGCAAACTCAAGGGCAGACATTAAAAAGGTGAGAAAAAAGAAGTATAACTGATATGTTAAAAAAAGGAGAGAAGGTCAGGCATGGTGGCTCATGCCTGTAGTCCCAGCACTTTCAGAGGCCTAGGTGGGTGGATTGCTTGAGCCCAGAAGTTTGCGACCAGCTTGGGCAACATGGCAAAGCCCTGTCTCTACAAAAAAAATTTAAAAATTAGCTGAGCATGATGGTGCACACTTGTAGTTCCAGCTACTCAGGAGGCTGAGGTGAGTGTATTGTTTGAACCAGGAGTTCAAGGCTACAGTGAGCCGGATCATACCACTGCACTCCATCCTGGGTGACAGAGCTAGATCCTGTCTCAAAAATTAAAAAAAAAATAGAGAAAAAATAATCATATAAAATGCTTACTGAAAACCACAAAAGGCAGAGAGAGTAGAAGACAAAAATAGGAACAAAAAACAAGGATAACAAATAGAAAACAGTAACAAATATAGTAGATATTAATCCAATTATATCAATAATCACTGGTCTAAATGCACCAATCAAAAGAGAATGCCAGAGTGGATCAAAAAACAAGAGCCAAATGTATGTTGCCCACGAGACACATAGAATAAAAGTAAAAGGCTTAATCCTTTTGGGGTTCATAAGTGTGATGACTGGGTTTTTTACACTCATGTGTGAGATGCACTTCTCTCAAACCTTTTTGCAATGTTGGCATACTATCATACCTGCTTGATATGGAAAAAAAGTAAAGGATTTGAGAAAGATATACCATGCTAACACTAATAAAAAGAAAGGGACAGTAGCCATATTAATTTGAGGCACAGCCGATTTTATAGCAAGTAAAATTATCAGGAATAAATGGGGTATTGCATAGTAATATAGGGGGTTAATTCTGTAAGATGATGTAACAATCCTTAATGAATATATATCCAACAACAGAACATGAAAATACATGAGTCAAAAACTGATAGATTTCAAAGAGAAATAGATTAATTCACTATTACCTTTAGAGACTTCAACATGCCTCTGTTAAAAATGAATAGATCAAGCAGGTAAAGTACTACTAAGGTCGTAGCTGAATTCAACAACTGGATGTTAATCAACTGGATATAACTTACATCTATAGACTTCTTCATCCCACAACAGCCAGTTACACATTTTCCTCAAGTTTACATGAAACATTTACCAAGATAGACCATATTTTTGGCCATAAAACACACTTTAACAAATTTAAAATAATAGAAATTATACAGTATCTGCTCTCAGACTACAAGAGAAATAAACTAGAAATAAATTTCTTTTTTTTCCAGAAAGACAGCTGGAAAATCCCCCAAATACTTGGAGATTAAATAATACATTTATAAATAACACATGAGTCAAAGAAGAAATTTTAAGATACATTTTTTAAATTTTTAAGCTGAATGAAAATGAAAACAAAACTTATTAAAAATTTCTGAGATGCAGTGAAAATAGTGCTTAGAGGGAAAGTTATAGCATCAAACATATATACTAGAAAAGAAGAATGATCTAACATCAGTACTCTATGCTTTTACCTTAGGAAACTATTAAAAAAAGAGCAAATTAAATTCAAAGAAAGCATAAAAAAGAAATGCTAAAACTTAGAACAGAAATTAATAAAATTATAAATAGAAAATTAATAGAGAAAGCCAACAGGACCAAAACCTGGTTTATTGAAAATATCAATAAAATTAATAAGCCTCCATTCCAGGCTAACTAAGAAAAAAAGAGAGAGGATACAGATTAAGAGAAAGAAAAGACAGACTATCACTATGGATTCCATGGACACTGAAAGGAAAATAAAAGAATATTATCAACAACTGTATGCCCACAAATTTGATAACCTATTAGATGAAATGCAACAATTCCTTGATAGACAAAATCTGCCAAAACTCACACGAGAAGAAATAGATTATCTGAATAGACATATATCTATTAAAGAAGTTAAATCAATAATTAATAATCTTTCAAAACAGAGACCACTGGGCCTAGAAGGGTCACTGGTAAATTCTACCCAACCTTTAAAGGAGAAATTATACCAATCTACAATCTCTTTCAGAAGATAGAAGAAGAAGGAATACTTTCTAACCCATTCTATGAGGCCAACATTGCCCTAATAACAACAAAAAATAAAAAGACATAAAAAGAAAACTACACACCAGTATCTCTCATGAAAATAAATGCAAAGATTCTCAACAAAATATTATCAAGTAGAATCCAAAGACGTATTTTAAAAATTATAAACCACTACCAAGTGGGATTTATTCCAGGTAGGCAAGCCTGGTAAAACATTTGAAAATCAGTTAATGTAAGCCATTGTATCAATAGGCTAAAGAAGAAAAAAAATATGATCATATCAATAGATGCAGAAAAAGCATTTATCAAAATCTAACATCTATTACTGATCATAAAAAAATTTCAGCAAACTAGGAATAACGGGGAACTTCCATAACTTGATTAAAAACACTTAGAAAACATACAGCTAACATTATACTTAATTATGAGAAACTTCAAGCTTTTTCAGTAAGACCAGCAGCAAGGCAAGGATGTCCCCTCTCACACTCCTTTTCAATATCGTACTAGAAGTTCTAGCTGATACAATAAGACAAGAAAAGGAAATAAAATGTATACAGATGGGGAAGGAAGAAATAAAACTGTCTCTGTTTACAGATGACATGATTATTTATTTGGAAAATTAAGAATTAATTCAAAACTCTCTTGGAACTAATAAGTGATTATAGCAAGTTTGCAGGATAAAAAGTTAATATACAAAAGTCAATCACTTTTCTACATACCAATAATGAATAAGTGAAATGTGAAATTAAAGGCACAATAATATTTACATTAGCACCCCCAAAGTTAAATGCTTAGATATAAATCTATGACAGTATGTACAAAATCTACATGAGGAACTAAAAAATTTGATGAAAAAAGTCCAAGAAGAACTAAATAAATGGAGAGATATTTCATATTCATGAATAGGAAGGCTGATATCATCCAGATGTCAATACTTGTCAACTCGATGTATAGGTTCAATGCAATCTTAATGAAAATCTCAGCACATTAATTTGTACATGTAAACAAACTGTAAAGTTTACATGGAAAGGAAAAAAAATCCAGAATAGCCAACACAGCACTGAAGGAGAAGAGCAGAGTTAGATAACTAGTACTACCTGCCTTCAAGACTTATTATTATATAAAGTTACAATAATCAAGAGAGTGTGGTATTGGCAAAAGAAAAGACAAGTAGGTCAATGGAACTGAATAGAGAGCCCATAAATAGACCCACGTAAATGCATTCAATTTATCTTTGACAAAAAAGCATAGAAAACATAATGGAGAAAAAAATTCTTTCAGCAAATGGTGCTGTAATAGATGGGCATGTGAGAGAAGGAAAGGAAAGAGGAGAGGAAAGGGGAGGGGAAGGGAGGGAAGAGGAGGGAACAGTCTAGGCACAGACTTTACACACTTCATAAAAATTAACTCAATTGGATCCCAGACCTAAATGTAAAACACAAAACTATAAAAACCCTAGGAGATAACATGGAAGAAAATCCAGATAACCTTGGAGTGGGCAATGGCTTTTTACATATGACACCAAAGACACTGTCTATGAAATAAATAATTGATAAGCTGAACTTGATTAAAATGAAAAATCCCTGCTCTACAAAAGACACTTTCAAGAGAATGAAAAGACAAATTATGAACTGGGAGAAAATATCTGATAAAGAACTGTTATCTAAAATATGCAAAGAACGTTTAAGGCCTAACAATAAGAAAACAAACAGCTCAATTAAAAAATGGACCAAGGACCTCAACAGAGACCTCCCCAAGAAGACATACAGATGTAAAATAAGCATATGAAAAGATGTTTTGCATTATGTCATCAGGGAAATGAAAATTAAAACAACAGTGAGATACTACTACACACTGATTAGAATGGCCAAAATCCAGAACACTAACACCACCAAATCGTGGTGAGGTTGTGAATAAAGAGGAACACTCATTTATTGCTGGTGGGACTGTGAAATGGCGCAGCCACTTCGGAAGACAGTTTGGCAGTTTCTTACAAAACTAAACAAACTGTTGCTATATGGTGTAGCAATAATGTTTCTTGTTATTTTCCTAAAGCAGCTGAAAACTTATGTCCATAAAAGCCTGTACTGAGACATTTATAGCAGTTTCATTTATAATTATTAAAACCTGAACAACTAAGTTGTCCTTCAGTATGTAAACAAATAAATAAACTGTGGTACATTTAGACAATAGAATATTATTCAGAGCTAAAAAGAAATGAGCTATCAAGTCAAGAAAAAACGTGAAAGAAACTTAATTGCATATTACTGAGCGCCAATCTTAATAAGCTACATATTGTATGATTCCAAATATATGGCATTCTGGAAAAGACAAAATTATGGAAACAATAAAAAGATCAGTGGTTGCCAGGGATTAGAGTAGAGGGAGAATTATCACTGCAGAAACTTAAAAAATGTTTTAATGAAGAGACTATTATAAACAACTTGGTGCCAACAAATTTGACAACTTAGAAGAAACAAGAACAAATTTCTTGAAGAATCCAACTTACAAAATTAACACAATATGAAACAGAAAATCTGAATAACCTTCCATCAATTAACTCAATTGAATTCATTATCAGAAAACTTTTTGACCAAGATATCTCCAGGCCCATGGGGTTTCACTTAAGAAGTGTATAACATATTCAAGGAAAAATAATACCAATCTTACACAAAAATCTTTTAGAAAATAGATGGATATGAAACTTTTCACAGCTTGTTTTATAAGGCCAGTAGAACCCTAGCACTAAAACCTGACAAAGACATCACAAAATAATAATAATAATAATAATAATAATAAACAACAGACCAATCAACACACAAACCCTTTAAACATAAGCAAATCAATATTTATAATTTATACAACACATGAAGGGATAACACATCATAACTTGGTAAGATTTATCTAAGATAAGCAAAAATCAATTTAATCTACCATAGTGACAAAATAAACGGGAAAAAACATATGCTCATTTTAATAGCTTCAGAAAAAGCATTCATCAAAATGCAATATTCATTCATTATAAATATTCTCACGAAGCTAGGAATACTAGGGAATTTTCTCAGTCTGATAAAGGGCATTTACAAAACTATAGCCAATTCATACTTTATGTAGAAAATCTAAATTCTTCTCTTCTAAAACTGGGAACACAGCAAGAATACTTATTGCAGTAATACCTACATAACATTGTACTGGGGTTTCTAACCATTGCAATAAAGCAATAAGGCATAAAGAGCTGAGAAGAGAAGTAAAACTATCTTTATTTGTATACAGTGTGATTGTTTACATAGAAAATCCAAATTAATGTATGAAATAATTACCAAGACTAACAAATGAGGACTAATAACCTTAGCAAGCTTACAGGATACAAAGTTAATATTTAGTACTAATATGTGAATTTAGCAAGGTTAGAGGATATAAGGTTAATATGCAGAAATCAATGTTTTTATATACTAGTAGCAAAAAATGGAAAATTAAATTTAAAAAATTATTTACAATAGTGTAGAAAAACACAAAATATTTCATAGTAAATTGAAGAAGACATGAAAGAACTCTACACTGAAAATTAAAAAGCACTGCTGAACAAAATTAAATAAACCAAAATAAATAAAAAGATATAATATGTTCATGGATTGGAAGACTTCATATTGTTAAATGTCAAATTACCCTACTTGATCTATAAATTCAACTCAATCTCAATTAATACTTGTGATGATTGATTTTATGTGTAAGCTTGACTTGGTTAAGAGATACCCTGATAGCTGGTAAAACAGTATTCTTATTTCTGAGAGAGATTTGCATTTGAACCAGTTGACTGAGTAAAGTTCTACCCTTACCAACGTGGGTGGGCATTAGCCAATCCATTGAGGGCTCAGATAGAACAAAAAGGCAGAGAAAGGGCAAAATTTTTTCTCTCTTTTTGAGTTATTCTTGCCTGAGACATTAGAGATCCTCAGGCCTTCAGATTCTGGAACTTACACCAGCCCCTCATCTTCTACACTCACCATTCTCTGGGTTATCAGACCTGTGGCCTTGTACTTAATTACAACACCATCTTTCCTGGTCCTCCAGCTTTCAGGCAGCATAAGACTTCTGAGCTTTCAGAATTATGTAAGCCAATTCCTGTAATAAATCTCTTCTTTATATCTCCGTACATCTTATTGGTTCTGTTTCTCTAGAGAACCCTCACAAAATATCTCAGTAATTTTTTGAAGATATTGACAAAGATTTCTAAAATGTGTATGAAAATGCAAATGATTAGAATTGCCAAAGCCAAATTTAAAACTGAAAGAAGCTGGAAGATGTATTAGTCCATTTTCACACTTCTTTAAAGACATACCCAAGACTAAGTCATTTATAAACGAAACAGGTTTAATAGACTCACAGTCCTGCACAGCTGAGGAGGCCTCAAGAAACTTACAATCATGGCGGAAAGTGAAAGAGAAGAAAAGGCACATCTTACATGGGGGCAGGCAAGAGAGAGTGTGTGAGTGAAGGGAGAAGAGCCCCTTATAAAACCCGCAGATCTCCTGAGAACTCACTCACTCTCATGAGAACAGCAGGGGGGAGACTGCCACCATGATCCAATCACCTCCCACAGGTCCCGCCCTCGACACAGGGGGATTATGGGAATTACAATTCAAGATGAGATTTGGGTAGGGACACAGAGCTAAACCATATCCTAAGACTTATATAAGCTGACTGTAAGATTTATTATTAAGCTACAGTAACTAAGACAGTATGGTTTTGGCAAAAAGATAAACACACAGACCAGTGGAAGAGAATACAGAGTCCAGAAAGTGAAACCTGTGTTTCATGATGAATTAACTTTTAGCAGAGACACCAAGGCAATTTAAGAGGGGAAATGATAGTCTTTTCAACAAAAGATACTGGAATATGAGACTATCTATATGGGGAAAATGAACACCGACTCTTGCCTTACCTCCCACTACAAACAGTAATTAAGTTGAAATGGAACACAGACCCAGAGGTAAGAAATAAAGCTATAAAACATTTGGAAGAAAACACAAAAGAAAATACTTAAGACTTTTACATAGGCAAATATTTCTTAGCTAGAATAAAAACAACAGGAATCATAAGAGAAAAAAATTTGAGAAGTTAGACTTTAACAAAATTAAGAACTTTTTCTCTTTGGAAGACATCATAAAGTGAAATGGCAAGTCAAAAATGTGGAGAAAATATTGCAATACTTATATTTGACCACGGGCTTTTATCTAGACTATATAAAGACTTTTTATATTAAGAATAGGAACAGCCCAATAAAATATAAGAAAAATATTTAAACAGACACTTAATAAAAGAAGATATAAGAATGGCTGATAACCACATGAAAAGATGCCCAACATCATGAGTCATCAGGGAAATGAAAATCCAAACCGCAATGAGATATCACTACTCACCTACCCATGGAATAACTAAAATTAAAAAAAGGTTGATAATAGGAAGTATGAGTAATGATGTAGACAACTGGAACTCTCATATGCTACTGTTGGGAATGTGAAATAATAAAGCCCCTTTGGAAAAAAGCCAGCAGTTCCTTAAAAAGTAAAACATGTACTTATCAAACAACTCAACCATTCCATTCCTTTACCTTACAGAAAACATATGCCCACAAAAAGACTTGATCACAAATGTTCATAAAAGCTTTATTTCTAATTGTCAAAACCAACCTCTGCATCTACTTAAAATGTAGAATGCTACAAAGAACATCTCTTTTAACCTAACAACGAGAAAAGGTTACATAAAAATCATAACACTTATGGAGCCCATTGGAGAGCTAAGGTTGCAAGACAACCAGTGAACTGATTTTAAAGGACAAGCACTTTTGCTGAGAGATAAGCACATGAACCATTTCACTTTTAGCAGAGGATGGGAGAAAGAGGTGGCTTTCATACAAGCTGACTTTGTCAACAATCTGCTAGAATTTTCCCAAATACTTAAAGGTCATGTGCAGGCTAGAGTGGCAATTAAAAATAGGTAGTGGCCTTCCTTTCAGGTTTTTCAAGATAAAATGAATAAGTTCATGAGACCTATACACTCTCTCATCTGTCCACAAAGTTCGGATCTTCTCACCCTCATCTCCTCATCACTTTCTATTACTCCTTGTTGTGTTTAGAAGACTATAATCAGTTTTTTTCCCACCCTGGAAGGTAGCCACCTGAGATAGTTGGCATGCTGCCAAGCCTCTTTTTAGGTTCGTAAGAAAGAAGGTTTTCTCTGTTCTCTTGCCTCCTGGTTACCCCCAAATTTAGGCACATATTACAGTGACAGTTTCCTCCAAGACAAATAGTTTTTACTGGAGACATTCTAGATCCCTAGCACTAAAATCCTTAATATAAATTCTTTGGTTTCACTCCTTGTACCAAAATGGGTCATCTGTAGTAGAAAGACATTTTTACTCTCCAAAGTTGAGATTCTCTTCCTTCAGAATACAGTAAACACACTTGATAAAAGCAAAACTGTTTTTAAACAAGCTTCTACAACTTCTCTCAAATTTAGTTTCCCAATTACGTTCCAAACATTCAAAATTCAATTAAAAGTTTCTTTTCTTCACAGACCATTTCCCAAATGATTCAAAGAGCCTTTTTCCGTATTTAATTCTATGAATACACCAACATGCATTAGTATTAGTGTTGTCTGCTTTAATTGATAAGCTCCCTGAAGAAGGAAAAACATTTTGTTTAATTTACATATTCTTTATTTAGGGAAGAGATTAAAAAAAGACGAGGATGGGAATTGGAGGAGGAAGAGGGAGAGAAAGAAGAGGAGAAGCAATAAGGAAGAATGAAGAAATGAAAGAGAAGAAAGGAAGGAAGGAAGGGAAGGAGGAAACAAGAGATAGAGCGTGAGAGGAAGGAAGGAAAGGAGGAAGGGAAAAAAGGAGAGAGGAAGTGGGGGAGGAGGAGAAGGAGTTGGGGAAAGAGAAGAACAAGTTGCTTCCAGACTGGACAAGGACAGAAATGTTTCAAGTAGTCACTCTGAGCAGTGTTTACAGATGCCCTAGTAAGAAGGAATTAAAAGTCTGCATGAGAGTTATATATTATTTCAGTTTGATTTTCTAAGTATTTTCTAAATATTTATGTTGACATCAAAAACTGTTCACCTGAAGATCTCCTACACTGGAATATATGTTGTAAAAATCCAATTAAGTTCTTTCTGTAATTTTCATGAATGAGGTTCAATGCTTTGATCATCTGGTGGTGATGTTAATTTTATACAGTCAGTGATTCTTTCCAATGCAGTGTTTTCTCTTTTAATAGTGATTGGTGACATGAAAACTCAAAATTGAGTGCTGGTACCTGGGACTATTCCCTGTAGTGCTGGTGATGTTGGTACTCACTGCTCCCCTTCATGGCTTGGGGAATTCAGCTCAAAAGACTTCCAGAATGAGATGTGAAGGAGACATGCCTGAGCAAAGAGTAGGTGCTAGCCTCAGGATTCACAGCTGAAGGTCAAGAAAGTGATGGCTATTTGGTTTGCTGGAGTGTGGGAAATCCTAGGCTTTAAGAGATTAAGCAGATTAGCAAATAGGGGCAACCTCTCAACCTGTGCTCTAAGGTTTCCATGGAAAATTCCATAGAAATTTTAAGGAAGTTTCTCCAGGACACTTCAGATATGAAGCTCTGTTAGAGCCTTTTCTCTGGATTTGTTCTGGAAAGATATGCAGTCATATCAGCATCCTGGTGTGGATTTGCGTTTTCACCCTGGTTCCGTTTTTCATCGCTCTGCCGTTAAGACCGCTCTGTAGGCAAGGGTGGGAAGAGCAGAGTTGTAGAAAGTCACATGTAGCCACTATGCCTCATGAAGTTCTGGAAAGTTACCAGGCCTGGTTTAAATGCTTTCACAATCCAGAAGGAGAAATGAGGCAGTAGACTATGGCCTGCATAATATCACATGGTCCTCCTGACGTCACATGAGAAGCCGAGAGCCAACTCAGCCAGTTTCTTTGTCCCTTGCTATGGTTCTGTCTCACTTGTGTAACATAGGAATTCCAGAACCCATCCCTACATCCATCTGGTGTGCCATGAGGAATTACCAGTTATTCGTTTCTGAAAATGGAGAACAATATAATAAAATGCCTGGGAAACCTGAATTATTTATGGTTTAATAATTTTGAAAGCTCCTGCAATAAGAAGATGCATTTAATTCTGTTTTATTTTAGATATTTGTCCAGGATCTATAACATACATATTTATTAAGCATAAATTTATTGTGAAGTATCCTCTAGAGCAGAATTTATTCAAACATGGGACTCAAGGTATTACTTCTTTGTTACCATACATTTTCAGTTTTGCGTGAGGGAAGTAGAGTTGAATACATACCTAATATTTTGAGCTGATAGAGTGCTTTGGAGAATGCAGAGCCTTCTTGATTTTACATTCTGGATTTAAAAGATTCTAAATATAAACCTTAATAACACTCCTGGACATCAGCATAAGTAAGATAAAGTGAGTCTTTATTTAGTAACTGAAGCCCCATCATTTGGGTTTGAGCAGCACTCTGCCAGTGACCTTCTGATATACTATAGTTTATTTTTAAATGTACAATGTGACATTAGATGTAAAATTAAAACTGTGATTGCATTACCCTATATGTTTTCATACAGTGGAAACATAAAGAGGAACTTGCTCACCATGAGAGATATCCAAAGGTGAACACTGTAACAATGTTCCAGCTGTCAGAGGTGTGAGAGAGGTGGTGGGAATTTAAACCTCAGTGACTCTGGTGGCTCATTTAAATTCTAAAATTAGATGACTGTTAATTTCAGGTTTATTTGACTCAAACATGAACATTACACTGTTACACTATGAATGTTTATTTCACCACTGCCTTCAATATTTTCCACCCCAAACACCTCTGCTCTTCTCATCTGGATGTCTGTCCATGGAGACTTTTGATTATGTATCTTTTCTTCTCCCCTTCATGTCTAGAGCTTTTATGTTCCTGCTCTAGTCCCCTGGTAGACAGACAAGCCCAGAAATGACTAGCAGAAGCAGCAGGAAGTAGGGGACATAGGAGGCGGGCAGTAAATAAAATTTGCCTCTTTTAACTTTAAAGTTTATTGGGCTAGGAAACTGATAGTAGGAAGGCTCTAAATGGGGTACCAGGACCTTGTAACTCTATCAGTCATTTATGAAATAGGCGTAATTTCTGTCCTTCATGGAAGTAGTTTGTCTTCTGCAAGGTTTTCTTCTAAGTTTTTGTATTTTCACCTTTTCACAGGCACTTAGGGCTCTCATGCTGGTTTTTGGTGGTCCAACTTGTATTCACTGACAAAGCTATGTCCCATTCCCTCAGAATTATTACCTGTAATGCTAGCTCCCTAACAAACTAATCCTAGCAATGAATATTCACAGTTACTGTGTTATTTTTTTCTCAAAAAGAATATTATAATATTTTCTAAGTCTACCACAAGGGGATTCACTGGAATTTCTAAATTTCTTTGTGTTCCCATTAGCAGATGGGGCCTGGCTGGATTAATCATGGAGCCAGATGATACTTGATAAGGTATAGGGTAGAAAAATTCCAGATGCAATGTAAGGAAAAGGGACATTGCATAAACCTCGACGGATTATGAGAAGAAATTGGAAAACTGGAAGTAGGGAAACAGATTATGAGACATATTTGCCTTTAATTCCCTACCCCTGGCCACAGTCCTGGAGCAGATAATTATTTTAGATGAATCAAGGGAAAATTCAACAGCAAAGAGGTTTTTGTTTCACTTCCACTTGTGAATGTGGAAGCAGAGAAGACAATACCACTTTGTCCTGCAGGGTCAGGGACTAGATGGAAGTTCCAGCCTTACCTCACAGGACTTGCCACTTAAGAGCTAGGGAAAATTCCACTGAGCAAGTAGAGATGTCTGATATGAAGGAAATAAATTTTGAGGTAAATGAGCAGTAGATAGTGAGAGGACAGTCTGGGGCAGGAGCAAGGTGTAAAAAACAATTGGAGATTAATAGTCAAGAGCTGATATGTCGGCCAGATGTGGTGGCTCACACCTGTAATCCCAGCACTTTGGGAGGCTGAGGCAGGTGGATCATGAGGTCAGGAGTTCAAGACCAGCATGACCAACATGGTGAAACCCTGTCTCTACTAAAAAATACAAAAATTAGCTGGACATGGTGGCGCATGCCTGTAATCCCAGCTACTCAGGAGGCTGAGGCAGGAGAATCACTTGAACCCAGGAGGTGGAGGTTGCAGTGAGCCAAGATTGCACCATTGCACTCCAGCCTGGGTGACAGAGCAAGACTCTGTCTCAAAAAAAAAAAAAAAAAAAAAGAGCTGATATGTCAGTCTGTGATCATCAAAGACCAACGTTTCTTTCATCCTGCGGCTTCACCACCCACTGCTTTCTTCTAGATAACCCAAGATGGTTGCTCCAGCTCCAGCCATTATGTCATGCATCCCGACTAGTGGGAGGAAGAATAAGGAGGGGAAATGTGCACCCATACCTTCTTAAGGAAATAATCTTTTGGGTAATAAACAGTATACTCAAATGAGGTAAGTGAACAGAATTTAATAAAACGACTATTGACAATAGAATGAGCAGTTAAGAGAAAAATAACAAAAGATAACCAGATACCTGGGACAATTACCAGAAAGGGGTCCTGATCCAGACCCCAAGATACGGTTCTTGGATCTTGCACAAGAAAGAATTCGAAGTGAACTCATACAGTAAACTGAAAGCAAGTTTATTAACAAAGTAAAGGAATAAATGAATGGCTACTCCATAGGCTGAGCAGCCCCCAGGGCTGCTGGTTACCCATTTTTATGGTTATTTCTTGATTCTATACTAAACAAAGGGTGGATTATTCATGAGTTTTCTTGGAAAGGGGTGGGCAATTCCTGGAACTGAGGGGCTCTTCCCCTTTTTAGACCATATAGGGTAATTCACGGCATTGGTGGGAGTGTCTCTTAGCATGCTGATGTATTATAAATAGCGTATAATGAACTGTGAGGACAATCACAGGTCACTGTAGTCACCATCTTGGTTTTGGTAGGTTTTGGCCAGCTTTTTCACTGCAATCTGTTTCATTAGCAAGGTCTTTATGACCTGTATCTTGTGCCAACCTCCTGTCTCATCCTGTGACTTAGAATGCCTAACTTACTGGGAATGTATCCCATTAGGTCTCAGAATTCTTTTGCCTAGAACCTATTCAAGATGGAATTGCTCTGGTTCGAACACCTCTAACATGACTATCAATTGAGAGATGCATTACCACCACTAGACCCAAAGAGACCAAGAAAGGAAGTAGTTATTGTAATCTACAGAGAGAGCTGTATCTGAAGGAGAGGGTGATTATTCAGGAGGATCAGCTTTTAGTAAAGGAATGTACCATACCAACTCATAGCCTGGCACATGGAGAGAAGACATTTTTCTTTTTTTTTTTTAATTAATTAATTAATTTATTTCTTATTATTATACTTTAGGTTTTAGGGTACATGTGCGCAATGTGCAGGTTAGTTACATATGTATACATGTGCCATGCTGGTGCGCTGCACCCACTAACTGATCATCTAGCATTAGGTATATCTCCCAATGCTATCCCTCCCCCCTCCCCTCACCCCACAACAGTGCCCAGAGTGTGATGTTCCCCTTCCTGTGTCCATGTGTTCTCATTGTTCAATTCCCACCTATGAGTGAGAATATGCAGTTTTTGGTTTTTTGTTCTTGCGATAGTTTACTGAGAATGCTGATTTCCAGTTTCATCCATGTCCCTAAAAAGGACATGAACTCATCATTTTTTATGGCTGCATAGTATTCCTTGGTGTATATATGCCACATTTTCTTAATCCAGTCTATCATTGTTGGACATTTGGGTTGGTTCCAAGTCTTTGCTATTGTGAATAATGCCGCAATAAACATACATCTCCATGTGTCTTTGTAGCAGCATGATTTATAGTCCTTTGGGTATATACCCAGTAATAGGATGGCTGGGTCAAATGGAATTTCTAGTTCTAGATCCCTGAGGAATCGCCACATTGACTTCCACAAGGGTTGAACTAGTTTACAGTCCCACCAACAGTGTAAAAGTGTTCCTATTTCTCCACATCCTCTCCAGCACCTGTTGTTTCCTGACTTTTTAATGATTGCCATTCTAACTGGTGTGAGATGGTATCTCATTGTGGTTTTGATTTGCATTTCTCTGATGGCCAGTGATAGTGAGCATTTTTTCATGTGCTTTTTGGCTGCATAAATGTCTTCTTTTGAGAAGTGTCTGTTCATGTCCTTCGCCCACTTTTTGATGGGGTTGTTTGTTTTTTTCTTGTAAATTTGTTGGAGTTCATTGTAGATTCTCGATATTAGCCCTTTGTCAGATGAGTAGGTTGCGAAAATTTTCTCCCATTTTGTAGGTTGCCTGTTCATTCTGATGGTAGTTTCTTTTGCTGTGCAGAAGCTCTTTAGTTTAATTAGATCCCATTTGTCAATTTTGGCTTTTGTTGCCATTGCTTTTGGTGTTTTAGACATGAAGTCCTTGCCCATGCCTATGTCCTGAATGGTAATGCCTAGGTTTTCTTCTAGGGTTTTTATGGTTTTAGGTCTAACGTTTAAGTCTTTATTCCATCTGGAATTGATTTTTGTATAAGGTGTAAGGAAGGGATCCAGTTTCAGCTTTCTACATATGGCTAGCCAGTTTTCCCAGCACCATTTATTAAATAGGGAATCCTTTCCCCATTTCTTGTTTTTCTCAGGTTTGTAAAAGATCAGATAGTTGTAGATATGCGGCGTTATTTCTGAAGGCTCTGTTCTGTTCCACTGATCTATATCTCTGTTTTGGTACCAGTACCATGCTGTTTTGGTTACTATAGCCTTGTAGTACAGTTTGAAGTCAGGTAGTGTGATGCCTCCAGCTTTGTTCTTTTGGCTTAGGATTGACTTGGTGATGTGGGCTCTTTTTTGGTTCCATATGAACTTTAAAGTAGTTTTTTCCAATTCTGTGAGGAAAGTCATTGGTAGCTTGATGGGGATGGCATTGAATCTGTAAATTACCTTGGGCAGTATGGCCATTTTCACGATATTGATTCTTCCTACCCATGAGCATGGAATGTTCTTCCATTTGTTTGTATCCTCTTTTATTTCCTTGAGCAGTGGTTTGTAGTTCTCCTTGAAGAGGTCCTTCATGTCCCTTGTAAGTTGGATTCCTAGGTATTTTATTCTCTTTGAAGCAATTGTGAATGGGAGTTCACTCATGATTTGGCTCTCTGTTTGTCTGTTGTTGGTGTATAAGAATGCTTGTGATTTTTGTACATTGATTTTGTATCCTGAGACCTTGCTGAAGTTGCTTATCAGCTTAAGGAGATTTTGGGCTGAGACAATGGGGTTTTCTAGATATACAATCATGTCATCTGCAAACAGGGACAATTTGACTTCCTCTTTTCCTAATTGAATACCCTTGATTTCCTTCTCCTGCCTAATTGCCCTGGCCAGAACTTCCAACACTATGTCGAATAGGAGTGGTGAGAGAGGGCATCCCTGTCTTGTGCCAGTTTTCAAAGGGAATGCTTCCAGTTTTTGCCCATTCAGTATGATATTGGCTGTGGGTTTGTCATAGATAGCTCTTATTATTTTGAGATACGTCCCATCAATACCTAATTTATTGAGAGTTTTTAGCATGAAGAGTTTTTGAATTTTGTCAAAGGTCTTTTCTGCATCTATTGAGATAATCATGTGGTTTTTGTCTTTGATTCTGTTTATATGCTGGATTACATTTATTGATTTGCATATATTGAACCAGCCTTGCATCCCACGGATGAAGCCCACTTGATCATGGTGGATAAGCTTTTTGATGTGCTGCTGGATTCTGTTTGCCAGTATTTTATTGAGGATTTTTGCATCAATGTTCATCAAGGATATTGGTCTAAAATTCTCTTTTTTTGTTGTGTCTCTGCCAGGCTTTGGTATCAGGATGATGCTGGCCTCATAAAATGAGTTAGGGAGGATTCCCTCTTTTTCTATTGATTGGAATAGTTTCAGAAGGAATGGTACCAGTTCCTCCTTGTACCTCTGGTAGAATTCGGCTGTGAATCCATCTTGTCCTGGACTCTTTTTGGTTGGTAAGCTATTGATTATTGCCACAATTTCAGAGCCTGTTATTGGTCTATTCAGAGATTCAACTTCTTCCTGGTTTAGTCTTGGGAGAGTGTATGTGTCAAGGAATTTATCCATTTCTTCTAGATTTTCTAGTTTATTTGCGTAGAGGTGTTTGTAGTATTCTCTAATGGTAGTTTGTATTTCTGTGGAATTGGTGGTGATATCCCCTTTATCATTTTTTATTGCATCTATTTGATTCTTCTCTCTTTTTTTCTTTATTAATCTTGCTAGTGGTCTATCAATTTTGTTGATCCTTTCAAAAAACCAACTCCTGGATTCATTAATTTTTTGAAGGGTTTTTTGTGTCTCTACTTCCTTCAGTTCTGCTCTGATTTTAGTTATTTCTTGCCTTCTGCTAGCTTTTGAATGTGTTTGCTCTTGCTTTTCTAGTTCTTTTAATTGTGATGTTAGGGTGTCAATTTTGGATCTTTCCTGCTTTCTCTTGTGGGCATTTAGTGCTATAAATTTCCCTCTACATACTGCTCTGAATGCATCCCAGAGATTCTGGTATGTTGTGTCTTGGTTCTCGTTGATTTCAAAGAACATCTTTATTTCTGCCTTCATTTCATTATGTACCCAGTAGTCATTCAGGAGCAGGTTGTTCAGTTTCCATGTAGTTGAGCGGTTTTGAGTGAGTTTCTTAATCCTGAGTTCTAGCTTGATTGCACTGTGATCTGAGAGATAGTTTGTTATAATTTCTGTTCTTTTGCATTTACTGAGGAGAGCTTTACTTCCAAGTATATGGTCAATTTCGGAATAGGTGTGGTGTGGTGCTGAAAAAAATGTATATTCTGTTGATTTGGGGTGAAGAGTTCTGTAGATGTCTATTAGGTCCGCTTGGTGCACAGCTGAGTTCAATTGCTGGGTATCCTTGTTCACTTTCTGTCTCGTTGATCTGTCTAATGTTGACAGTGGGGTGTTAAAGTCTCCCGTTATTAATGTGTAGCAGTCTAAGTCTCCTTGTAGGTCACTAAGGACTTGCTTTATGAATCTGGGTGCTCCTGTATTGGGTGCATATATATTTAGGATAGTTAGCTCTTCTTGTTGAATTGATCCCTTTACCACTATGTGATGGCCTTCTTTGTCTCTTTTGATCTTTGTTGGTTTAAAGTCTGTTTTATCAGAGACTAGGATTGCAACCCCTGCCTTTTTTTGTTTTCCATTTGCTTGGTAGATCTTCCTCCATCCTTTTATTTTGAGCCTATGTGTGTCTCTGCACGTGAGATGGGTTTCCTGAATACAGCACACTGAAGGGTCTTGACTCTTTATCCAATTTGCCAGTCTGTGTCTTTTAATTGGAGCATTTAGTCCATTTACATTTAAAGTTAATATTGTTATGTGTGAATTTGATCCTGTCATTGTGATGTTAGCTGGTTATTTTGCTCGTTAGTTGATGCAGTCTCTTCCTAGTCTCGATGGTCTTTACATTTTGGCATGATTTTGCAGCGGCTGGTACTGGTTGTGCCTTTCCATGTTTAGCGCTTCCTTCAGGAGCTCTTTTAGGGCAGGCCTGGTGGTGACAAAATCTCTCAGCATTTGCTTGTCTGTAAAGTATTTTATTTCTCCTTCACTTATGAAGCTTAGTTTGGCTGGATATGAAATTCTGGGTTGAAAATTCTTATCTTTAAGAATGTTGAATATTGGCCCCCACTCTCTTCTGGTTGTAGAGTTTCTGCCGAGAGATCCGCTTTTAGTCTGATGGGCCTCCCTTTGAGGGTAACCTGACCTTTCTCTCTGGCTGCCCTTGACATTTTTTCCTTCATTTCAACTTTGGTGAATCTGACAATTATGTGTCTTGGAGTTGCTCTTCTCAAGGAGTATCTTTGTGGCGTTCTCTGTATTTCCTGAATCTGAATGTTGGCCTCTCTTGCTAGATTGGGGAAGTTCTCCTGTATAATATCCTGCAGAGTGTTTTCCAACTTGGTTCCATTCTCCCCGTCACTTTCAGATACACCAATCAGACGTAGATTTGGTCTTTTCACATAGTCCCATATTTCTTGGAGGCTTTGCTCGTTTCTTTTCATTCTTTTTTCTTTAAACTTCCCTTCTTGCTTCATTTCATTCATTTCATCTTCCACCGCTGATACCCTTTCTTCCATTTGATCGCATCAGCTCCTGAAGCTTCTGCTTTCTTCACGTAGTTCTCGAGCCTTGGTTTTCAGCTCCATCAGCTCCTTTAAGCACTTCTCTGTATTGGTTATTCTAGTTATACATTCTTCTAAATTTTTTTCAGAGTTTTCAACTTCTTTGCCTTTGGTTTGAATATCCTCCCGTAGCTCGGAGTAATTTGATCGTCTGAAGCCTTCTTCTTTCAGCTCGTCAAAGTCATTCTCCATCCAGCTTTGTTCCATTGCTGGTGAGGAACTGCGTTCCTTTGGAGGAGGAGAGGCGCTCTGCTTTTTAGAGTTTCCAGTTTTTCTGCTCTGTTTTTTCCCCATCTTTGTGGTTTTATCTACTTTTGGTCTTTGATGATGGTGGTATACAGATGGGTTTTTCATGTGGATATCCTTTCTGTTTGTTAGTTTTCCTTCTAACAGACAGGACCCTCAGCTGCAGGTCTGTTGGAATACCCGGCCGTGTGAGGTGTCAGTCTGCCCCTGCTGGGGGGTGCCTCCCAGTTAGGCTGCTCGGGGGTCAGGGGTCAGGGACCCACTTGAGGAGGCAGTCTGCCCGTTCTCAGATCTCCAGCTGCATGCTGGGAGAACCACTGCTCTCTTGAAAGCTGTCAGACAGGGACATTTAAGTCTGCAGAGGTTACTGCTCTCTTTTTGTTTGTCTGTGCCCTGACCCCAGAGGTGGAGCCTACAGAGGCAGGCAGGCAGGCCTCCTTGAGCTGTGATGGGCTCCACCCAGTTCGAGCTTCCCAGCTGCTTTGTTTACCTAAGCAAGCCTGGGCAATGGCGAGTGCCCCTCCCCCAGCCTCGCTGCCGCCTTGCAGTTTGATCTCAGACTGCTGTGCTAGCAATCAGCGAGACTCCGTGGGCGTAGGACCCTATGAGCCAGGTGCGGGATATAATCTCCTGGTGCGCCGTTTTTTAAGCCCGTCGGAAAAGCGCAGTATTCGGGTGGGAGTGGCCCGATTTTCCAGGTGCCGTCTGTCACCCCTTTCTTTGACTAGGAAAGGGAACTCCCTGACCCCTTGCGCTTCCCGAGTGAGGCAATGCCTCGCCCTTCTTTGGCTTGTGCATGGTGCGTGCACCCACGGACCTGTGCCCACTGTCTGGTACTCCCTAGTGAGATGAACCCGGTACCTCAGATGGAAATGCAGAAATCACCCGTCTTCTGCTTCACTCATGCTGGGAGCTGTAGACCGGAGCTGTTCCTATTCGGCCATCTTGACTCCTCCCCCCGAGAAGACATTTTTCCAAGTGACTTTAAATTAAACTCTTTTGAAAGTAAATCCCTAGTTAGAAATATCCTGGGAATAAAAAGAACTGCAAATAAATCATAAATGCATTCAATAATCTTATAGTCAGTAATAGTCCAAATTCTCTCCCCTCCTGTATTAGTCTGTTTTCACACTGCTGATAAAGACATACCTGAGACTGGGTAATATATAAAGAAAAAGAAGTTTAATGGACTCACAATTCCACGTGGCTGGGGAGGCCTCACAATCATGATGGAAGGCAAAAGGCATGTCTTACATGGTGATAGACAAGAGAGAACTTGTGCAGGAAAACTCCCCATTATAAAACCATCAGATCTTGTGAGACTTATTCACTATCACAAGAACAGCACAGGAAAGACCCACTCCCATGATTCAATTATCTCCCACTGCGTCCCTCCCATGACACATGGGAATTGTGGGAGCTACAATTCAAGATGAGATTTGGGTGAAGACACAGCCAAACCATATCACCTCCCATCCTTCAGAGTCTCCTCTTGGTGCCTTCCTGGCCAAGGCCAAATGGAAGTTGGAGGTCAAGGGAGCCCATTAATGTGTTCTATGAAATTCCATGTCACAGGGTGGAAAGAATAATGGAGAAGGATATAGAGTTGATTTGGAGAGAGCAGACCCAGGATCTTCCTTCTCATTTCCACATACCACTTAGGCTTACATGTTAAGTCACATGGCTATTTGGAAAATGTAATCTGTCTAATTGGCTCTATGACTGCTAGACATCAGAGTTCTCATTATCTAGAAAGAAGGTCAGAATGGTTCCAAATGGCAATTATCAATCTCTGCAATGTAGGCCATTTCCTGATATAGAACTATCATGGTACATTTATCTATCTGTTGTCTTTAAATAAATCAGCATATTTTAATAGTGATTGTTTACTATTGTCCTATAGTTAAAATCATGTGTACTATTAGACATTGGTTACTAAACTGTCCTGCCCTTGAATCAATCCTTTATTTTTAAGGGAGGGAGGAAATGCATAAAAAACCATTCCCAACTGAGTGAAGGATGCTCTTTCGTGTACCTAAGACAGACCTCCCTCCATCTGTCTCCTGGTCAGCAGAGCTGCTTTTCCAATGAGCCAGTGAGTTTAATGTTCCTACTGCCATTTATCATCTTTATTCAGTCAGGGTTTGCATGTGGTTCAATGGGTATAGAACGTAGAATTCCTCCCATATATCACCAATTTTCTGCCCTCCATGCTGACTCACAAGTGTTCCATTTAGTGCTCCAATTCTTCTTCTTAGACCATTTAAATGGAGTCTGGCTCACATCTTTTTCATTTTTCTACTGATATTCTCCATGCATGTTAAGGTTTGTGACCTGAAAGTCAAGTTAACTTCCTTATAAAAGCAGGAAGATTCAGCAGGAAGCTTATAGGAAGAAACTTCATGCTTTGTAGGTGGAGATTTTTATTTCTGAACTTTGCCATCTATGAGATATAGGAGCTAGCATATTCAAAGCTCTCCACTTGGGGTCATTGGCCTTAGTGCTTGACAATTTTATATCCTGTTGCAATGGAAATCAGCTACTAAAATAGCTCTCCAATGACCTTCCTTGAGGATTTGATATAACAAGATCTTAGAAGCATGAGGAATATAATTTAGCCATTTAATAAACAATTTTTCTATGTTCTTTTAAAAGATATGATTAGTAGATAGTCCGGTTTAACAATTAATATCCTTTCAAATTAAGACTGCCAGAAACCAGATTATAAATCTTATCTCAAAAGGGTTTAGGCATGCACACAGAAAAAAAGGAAATGAGAAATAGATGTGGAATAGGGTAGAGTGGCATATTTAATATGCAGGCCAAAAGTTTGGATCATTGATTAAAAGCCAGATATCTAAAAATTTTTATTCAAATCAGCTTGGTTTGCAAGAGACAGAAAACTTTAAGGTGAGAACTCGTATTTAGCTTCACAGTGTTTTTTGGGGAAGAACAAAGCAAACATCAAATACCTTGCTGGTGTATGCTGATGAGAATTGAGTTACATTTTCACACAATGGCAGATCCGCATGACTGAAATTAAACTGCTGTACCACATCAAAGTAAATCTACAAAAGTGAAAATAAATTGTTGGTTTGTTCTTATTTTCTCCTGGGAGATTCTATAATAAACCATTATTTTTCTTCCCCCCATCTGCCCAATTTTCCGCCCTTTGTTTTCATAAATTAATAAGGAAAATATCATCAGCATCTAAACTAACTTGGTCTTGTGGTTGTAACTGCACAGAAGATTAAATCGTCAATTAACAAAAGAATGACTTAAAAGCCATCTCACCTTCTTTCTGTATTCCCTGATGAATCATTTGACAAGATGTCCCCAAAGCAGCTTGGTTTACAAGGACAGCATTAGTGTGGACACAAAAGCAAGAAGCTCAGTGATGATAATTAGCTATAGTATGTCTGCTTTTCACATAGTGAATGCATCCATTTCTAATGGTTTCTAATTATGTGTGACATGCTGATATGAGGTTTACAAATGGGAGAGGTGAATTTTACTAACCTCCTTCTAATGCCACACACACAACTGATTATATAGAAATGTAATCAAACAACACTCCTGTTTTTATCAAGAATAGAGAAAGAGGAATAAAAAGAATAATTGGAGGATAAGGTACAATGGAACAGCAAACAATAGAATGTCTTAAAATTGTGGGAAAAAGCAAATTGTGAATAAAGCAATGGGTCCCCCAAACATCAAAAGAGAGTAGGGAAGATGCAGAAAGGCTATTTCCAATATCAGGATCTACTGGATTAGAAAAAAGAAGTTGTCTTAAAAACAAAGAAAATCATAAAATGACACCACCCGTTAACAAATTAAAGCGCAGTATTCTAAGCCAGGTGCGGTAGCTCACACCTGTAATCCTATCACTTTGGGAGGCTGAAGTTGGCAGATCGCTTGAGGCCAGGAGTTGGAGACCAGCCTGAGCAACATAGTAAAACCCCATCTCCCCCAAAATACAAAAATTAGCCAGGCATGGTGGCATGTGACTGCAGTCCCAGTTACTCGGAAGGCTGAGGTGGGAGGATGGCTTGAGCTCAGGAGGCAAAGGTTGCAGTGAGTTGAGATTGTGCCACTGCACTCCAGCATGTGCGACAGAGCCAGACTTTGTCTCAAAAAAAAAAAAAAAAAGGAAAGTATCCTGAGCCACTATTTTATGGGACATGTTAAATTTCAAAAAAGCATCTGGCAATGTCAGATATGTATGGGGTGAGTAGGTGAGTATTTAATGTTTGCCAATAGACCCAAGTGTTAGCATTTAAACTTGGTGGTTTAAACATCCTCAACTTTATGGTCTCATAAACTCCAATTCAATGACTTGAATATGATTAGACATAGGGATGCTGAGTCACACCAATCAAACTCACAAGGAGCTGTTATTTATAAACATCATAACAATTTCATAATTTACAGTGAATAAAAGAGCTCTCATGAGGAGCAGATTATTCTTTTTTGCATGGAAAGCCCATTTTCTTCCTATTGAAAAGTCATACAAAAAGGCAAATAAAATTCAAATGGTTGCTTCATGAGTATGGAAGTTAACTATGGATTACAAAAGTTTAATTTCACTGGAGATGGAGAAAGCAGTGTATTCATATTCACAACAGGGATTAGTTGCAAAGTGGGTTTTTTCTTGTCAGGATATAGTGGGTTTTTTTTGAACATTGCTTTTGTGGTTCTGGTTTGGTGTTTTTTTTGGTGGTTTTTTTTTTCTTTTTTTTTTTTTTTGACTCTCTTTTGTCTATACTTCATTGCTGCCCACTTTCTTCCTTACCTTTCTGATGTATGTATTCTTTCTTTAGATGATAACAGCATCCATCAGGTATTATTATTGTTATTGCTATTATTATTATTAGTCTTTTAGGCCATTTTCATTTCCTTAAAGTACTCTGAAGCACCTTACAACTCAAAGCGTGGTCTGGGGACCAGCAGCATGAGTGTCACCTGGAAGCTTGTTGGAAAGGCAGAATGTCAGCCCCACTCCAGGTCTACTGAATCAGCTTGCTCATTTTAATAAGGTTTTCAGGGATTTGAGTGCACATTAAAGTTTAGAATGTACTTTTCTACCTCATGCTCTCCATCCCTACCTCTCATTCCTTTTCTCTTCTACTTTTGCCTTTACAACTGGGTTAACTCCAATTCAGTAGGGAGTGTAATCTCTGGCACAATCTCTTCTCTACACTGGCCCACTATGTTTTATGTTTTAGGTCTCAAAGGATAATATTCATTTCAAATTTTTAGAGGTGACTTCACTCTTGCATCTGGGAAAACAAGCTCTCTGAGGACTGGGCCTGAAATTGAGCCCCAAAGCCTCAGAGGTACACCTGAGACAGGTAGACATACCTGAGGCATACCTGAGACATAGCACTATAATTGAATAAATAAACCTAAATTCCAGCTGAGGTCTCCTGTCTTTGGATTAGTCAGGAGTCCACCAGTTGGACATTACAGAAAAGCAGCTAAAACAGTTTTAACAAAAGGAGAATTATTGACTCTCATAACCAGCAAGGGCTGGAGTTTATGTCATTGATGACATGAGAACCCAGGGCATCATGTTGCCATGCTCTCGCTCAGCACCTTTCATGCCAGCTTTACTCTCTTCTCCTGCAGAGAGTTGTTCCTTTGACAATGGTTACCAGCACTTCGCAATTCAACTGGTAGCTTTCAGCAATTCAAACTGGTAGCTTGCACTCTGATTTTCCAGTGTCTTGTAATTTGCAAGACATATTTTCCTACTACTTGGAAGACTAGAGTTCTGATATATTTCTGATCAAAATTAACTAACTAATTCCATTACTACTAGAGCCAACCATGGGAAGCTGAGGAAGATAATTATTAAGTGAACTGCTAAGCAGAATAAGCGGAAGAAAGGGGTAGGCATGGTGGATGAATCTGGGCTTCATCCCCATTCTGTATTTAAATCCAAGGATGAGAAGACTCATACAGGAGTCTTCTCATGATCATAGCATAGGCTCATGATTAGTGGTCACTAAGATAGATTTCTCTTTCTCAATTAAGTGTTTGTACTACTTCAGCTTATAATCCATTCATTATTGAGATTTTTTTTAAACAATTTTATTGACACATACTATTTGTACATATTCATGGGGTATATAGTGATGTTTCAATACATATAATGTATAGTGATCAGATTAGGGTAATTGGCATATCCATCATCGCAAACATTTTTATTTCTTTTTATTAGGAACATTCAATATCCTCCTCCTAGCCATTTGAAACTATATGTTATTGTTAACTCTGGTCACCCTACAGTGCTGTAGAGTTCTAGAACTTATTCCTCCTGGCTAGCCATGATTTTGTATCCTTTAACAGCAACAACCACAAAGTTGATCTCATAGAAGTGAAAGTAGAACAAGAGGATACTAGAAGATATTCATGGAAGTAGTTAGATTTTTTTAAATCCAGCAAGAGCCAAAATGCATTTAGCTCCTCTGACCCCTCTAAATTGTTTACAATATATTTAAGATTGAAAGCAAATAGTTTTCCATAACTTTATTCTAATCACCACATCATGGAACTTGCTGTATTGAAGTTTGTGTGTAGCTCCCACAATATAATTTTTACATATGTATGAAAACAAGAACAAACCACTTTGGGGGAAAAGCTGGCCAAGTTTAATCTTATTTCATATTTGGAGTGATGTCTCATTCAGGAAATATAAACTTACTTAACAATGCTGTTTCTCCATAAAGATAGCTTCACAAGGAATCACATAATAAAAGCCCAAACTTTATGAATGAAATTATAATCAATCATCCTTGGGAGAAATTACTTGAACTATTTACTAACAAGAACAAGAAAGGAAAATGGATGTTTTTTTTTTTTTTTTTTTTTTAATTTTCTTCCCCCAGTCAAATGTAGCTTGCTTTTAAAAGCATTTATCTAAGGTTAGGATGGAAGTTTACACTCTGGGTGTAAACTTGATTGGGGAAAAAAACATTGATTTGGGGGAGTTATGTTGCTCAATTTGCTGAAATGACACTGTGCTCAGTTGGCTCTGTTTGTCCTATTATAGAATACAGATTCTTCAAAGTATAACTTAGAGGTAATGCAAATATGTTTTTATCACAAAGGTCAGTAGTAGATATGGATATCATTTGATGAAGGCAGGTGCTGAAAAAGTGCATGAATTTGAATAGTGCTACTGAAAATTACTGGAACACTCAGCTGTTCAAGCAGCCCTGTTCAAATGAAGCATTTAGAGATGGTCCTGAGGGCCAGCTGTCCTACCATAATAATACTGAAGGTTACATATTGAGTACTTAAAATAAGTGTATCAGTCAGACTAGCAGAAGAAAACAGATGGCACACTCCAGTTGGGTAATTAGAACAGAATTTAATAATAAATAGAAGTGTGTAGGCTGTTAGAGAACCAAGAGAAAAAGTGCAGTGCTCTGAAGCTGGCAATAATGGGGCACCTTAACTACTGATAGGTGTAGAAAGATGGGGACCTGAAGAGAGAGCTATGCATGGTGAGGTGAGTGGGGTGCAAAATTTAAGGAGACAGTCCCAGGGTCCCTTCTCTGGCTCTTGCTCCCTTAGCCCACCTTGCTGAATGACTACTGCCCCCTGGAGGTGTTAATACTTGTTTCCAGTTCTATTACATCCTAAGACAAAACCTTGAAGGAGAAGGTAGGAAGACTAACAAAGGAAGCTTGTCACTTGTCCTAAAATGCCGCCATTGTAAGGTTAGTCTTTGCTCACTCATTAGAACTTCTGAGAGCAGAAGTAGGCTGAAGGGACATAGCCCCTGGCCCCATGGCCACACCCTCTCTAGGCCAAGCCCCAAATGGAGAAGTGCCAGGCACACTCATCAGCATCTTATTATTTTGCTCTCTGACTCTCCCATCCCCATACCAGCAAGTCCAGAAGATCTCTGTCACTTCAGAGACAGATTAAACACACTACTGCATCATGCATTTGGATAGCTACTTTTTTCCAATAGCAAAAATTAAAAAAAAAAAAACAACCCTTTTCTTTCAAGCTAATGTCTCTATCACAATTTATGATGTTGACTTTGAAACTCAAAAGCTAAGTATTGTCTCTTCATTTCTCTCTGCTGTAACAGCTGTACCCTGAACTGGGGAATGTGGGAGAAGAAGGTTCGGAGCAGTGGGACATGTCAGCCAAAGAAGCATGGGTTAATGTTTCAAAATATAATATGATACCCATATACGTACTGGCAGGCAAAATCATTCATTTCTGGATGTCTTCAGTCTTGCCCCAAGCCCTTGTTTAGTGAAGAGGATGATGGGTTGACCTACTCCATCTACTTCTTCACAGCCTTTTTACCTCCACCCCACCCCAATGAAGGTCCTGCCATGACAGACTGACTCTCAGGCTTTCATAATGGAGAATCTGGATGAAAAGAAGAAAAGAGGAGCCTGAGAGGCACTTAAAAGGAAGAGTTGGAGAGGTTGAAGAATTGAGTTGAGGAAAGCAACTACACCATGTGATGGTAGTGTTCAGAGCAGAGAAAAAGGGAATTTCAACAAATATTGCTAGAAATAGTGAATCTTTTTATAGTGCTCAAGAGATATAGGTAAAGAACTTGAGTTACTTCTAAATTGCTTTTGATTACCTGGATTATGTTCTTTTGACTGCAACTTCACTCTAGGACTGAACCACATGAATCACATCATGTTAGCATTCTATATCTCTCTGTTTCTCCTTTCTCACTTCTCTCTCTTCCTTCTGACATCTCTTTTTCTTCCTATGCTTCTCACCAGGGCACTGCTTTTTAAGGTGAGGTTTTATGGACTTACAGACTGTAAGATCTGAGGTATTAGCATATCCACAGGTTTAGACCATGATGATGAAAGAAAGGCATTATCTCAGATATCTGTATTGGCCTTAAAATTTGGCTTTGGAGTATTGTATGTCATATATTGTATGGTACATATTACAATCCTAATGAGTGTTGCCAAGTCTTTATTCCACCTCATTTTCTCTGTCAAGTACCTACACACTCTAAGGGCCACCCTTGTCCTGAACTTGCTTCCAGACCAAGCCCAATATTGGCCAGCATCATCAGCAGCCCTTCTCCTTTGATTGCATGTTTGCATTACAATTTATATTAGATTCCTAGGACTGCCTTCACAAATGATCACAAACTGGATGGCTTAAAACATTAGAAATTTTCTCTTCCACAGTTCTGGAGGCTAGAAATCCAAAATCAAGGTTTCAGTAAAGCCCTGCTCCCTCTGAAGGCTTTGGAGAAGCATCCTTCCTTGGCTCTTCCTAGCTTCAGGTGATAGCCAGCAATTCTTCATGTTCCTTAGCTTGTAGCTGCAGCACTCCAATTTCTACCTGTATCTTGACATGGCCTTTTTTCCCCCTCTGTGTGTGTTTCCACTATATCTCTGTGTCTCATCTTATAAGCACACCAGTGATTGTATTTATAGTCATCCAGTATTACCTCATCTGCAAGTTGCATCTGCAAGTATCCTATTACCAAAAAAGGTCAAATATGAAGGTTCCAGGTAATTGCAAATTTGGGGGCACACTACTCAGTACCCAATTTAATGTCATGCAATAAGCACTTCCTTTCTCCTTTACCTGTAGATTCCACACCAGCCCCGGGCTCCCAACTCCATTGAATCTATGGTCAGGAACAGACATGGGCGTTAGGTTTGCACACTGCCTGTCTATTAAAATCCAGCTATTAAAATCCAGCTTCCTCTGGTACTTCAGCTTTATCCTTCCAGAGAGGCATTCACCCTACAGGCTGTGGGGCCGTATTTTGGCACAGTGTTGAAACCACTTAACTTGGCAGTAATGAGGTTAAAACCTCCCTGAGTAGCTAGATATCCAGACAGGGCACATCAACTCTGAGGCATAATCTAGTTTATCCTTTTATGAAGCACTTCAGAGAACATGGCCAGATTTGCCTAACAATGCTTTAAATGTTTCTGTGGTACTAGTAAAGAAAGAACCAAATTTGGGGGAGTCAGTATGATTTATTGTTATCTTTCTGTGTTTGTGCTGCCTTGTATGCAGATTTATGAAACTAAATTGAACTCTGAGGCAAAGCCAGAAAGAAAAAAAACTAGAAAAACTAGAAAAAAAGCAAAGGAAATTATATCTTGCTGTATCGGCCCCTGAGTGGAAAAGTGGAAATAAATCAAAGTTTTCTAAATGAATTTACAAATCAAAATAGAATTTACAAATCAAAATGAATTTACAAATCAAAATAGAAGATCAATGCCCTTAGCATTTATTTATATATATTGATCCACCTCCTATATCTATGAATGTGGCTGCAAATGTCTAGTTGCTGCCTTGAGGTTCCTTTACCACTGAGTATCATCATAGCATGGCATGGGGCCTATATTGTTGATATTTTGTGTTGATGGCTGCTTTGGCAATTCATTGGGAAGACTGTGGTGCCCAAAATAATCTTGGCTGGATGGTAACTACAATCAGGCATTAGGAAGCAGTCTCATAAATTTAAGGCAGGGATTGTAAAATATAATGTCTTTTAGGGGCCAAACCGGTAACAAATAGAAGAGTTAGGGTGGGTAAGGACTATGGCCACTGGAGATCCTGGGTCTTAGCTAATTAGAAAAGCTATTTATTTTCAGTGACTCTCACCCTATCAGTGACTGTCACCCCATCAGAATGTGAGTTTCAGTGCCAGTAGAGCCAGATATTAAAATTCTTTTTTTAAAAATCCCAACTTTTATGTAAAATTCCTGTATTTTCAGATGTAGATGACATTGAAATTCTTTAAAAACACAGTCCAGGTAAAATAATAATAGCACTAATCCGTACTCCTGGCTTCTGCAAGCATCTACTGATTTACTGTCTCAAAATTAAAGGGAAAATAACCTTTGCTGGAGGAACAAGAACAGCTTTTTATTTTTAACCATATCATGAACAATAGGTCTGCATTTTAGACAGGAGACAGGTTGTACTCACAGTTCTGACACTAATGAATTCAAAACCCTTGAGCAAGAAGTTATTTTCATTGTTGGGACATCAGTTGCTTTATGTTAGACCAGAGGATCTCTAAGTGTTTTAGAGATATGCTCTATTTATCCTGTGATTCTGTGACTAAGCCCCTCGAAGACAGCCAGTAAGTCTCTTTTCCCACAGTACCTGGCACTCCATCAGCACTCAGTGAGTATTGTTCAATGTAGAACTAAGTTGGGAAGTGAATTAAATTACCTCCACTTTCAAGATGAGTCAACTGAGTCCCAAAATGGTTAAGTGACATGTCTGGGTCCCTATCATTAATAAAGAAAAAGCCAGGACAGGGAACCTTGGTCTTTCTGCTCATGAAATAGTAAAAGGAAAAGCCTAGAACATTGAACATGGAGGAAGACACACCAAGTGCAGAGTCCTTCTGCATTATTTTGCTAGAAGTTCAGCTTGGTTTAATTGCTTGCTACTGATCACATTTTTTCCTATTTTTAAAGTTACCAAGTTATAATTTACATGGAGGAAAAATCCACCCTATTTTTAGTGTACATTTCTGCAATTTTGAAAACATGATCATGTAGCCACAACCAAAATCAAGATACAAAGCATTCCCATCAAAATTATAAACATATTAGCTACCCTTAATTGTCCTATAGCTGATGGTCATTATTTTTCAGATATTTTCCTCTCTGTATTTCATTTTAGATAGTTTCTCCTGTATATCTTCAAATTCACTGCTATTTTCTTCTGTAATATCTAGCATCTGTGAAATTAATTAATTCAAACTTGAAGTTGTTGGAACTTTAAATTATTCTGAGCCTTAAGAGGCATGTGGCTGTGCAGCCTGAGTCACAAGTCATGTAGCTGCAACTTCTGCCTTTTTCTCCTGTAAATAATTAGGAAGGCCAAATGGTGCTGGAGTTAAGACTTCCTGGGATCATTACCCCACCCCCCATCATGGAGTAATAAAGTAATCTTCCTTAGAATGTAGCAATCTGTAACCAAATTGCTATACCCTGAACCCTGGTCTTAAAAAAAAAAAAAATAGTGGCTGGGCCAGGTGGCTCACCCCTGTAATCCCAGCACTGTGGGAAGCTGAGGGAGGCAGATTACTTGAGGTCAGGAGTTTGAGACCAGCCTGGCCAACATGGTGAAACCCCGCCTCTACTAAAAATACAAAAAAAAAAAAAAAAAAAAAAAAAGCCGAGTGTGGTGGCACGTGCCTGTAATCTCAGCTACTTGGGAGGCTGAGGCAGGAGAATCGCTTGAACCTGGGAGACAGAGGTTGCAGTGAGCTGAGATCACACCACTGCACTCCAGCCTGGGCAATAGAGCGAGACTCTGTCTCAGAAAAAAAAAATTTAATCCTGCTGAAATTTGTCTGTCTTAACTAATAAACTGAAGCCCATGTCAGAGACTCACAATAGAGAAAAGAGCAGAGCCAAGGCTACAACCTCCAGAAGACCGAAGACGTGGACTGCAATGGGAACATTGTGTTGGGCAGCAAGGAGTCTGCAAAGATAGCAAAAGCTGACCTGAGAAAGCACCTAGGCCAGCACATGTGGACTTCTGGCTGAGAAGTCTGAATCTTTAGCTTCTACTGTCTGATAAATTTCCTCAAATTTAATATCTTCTGTTAATAGTTCTCTTTTTCTGTTCTTTGCCTCACCAAAAACATTTTAATATTCATTTTAGCCTTGGTAAATACAAACCTCACATGTCTCTCATTGGAATCTATTTGGTATCTGGTTATAATCTGCCTCACATGAACATTTAATAATAGGTGTGTGTAGCCTAGGCTTCTTGTCCCGTCCAGTATAGTACTATTCTATCCATATGTAGCTTTTTAAATTGAAAGTTAAATTAATTAGAATTAAATAAAATTTAAAAATTCAGTTCCTTAGTTTCACTAACACATGTCAAGTGCTCACCCACTACATGTGACTAGTGGCTATTATATTGGAAAATACTTAGATCCGAGAGCATCTTCATCTTTGCAGAAAGTTCTGTTGGACAGTGCTGTTCTATGCCTGCAGAACGATCCAAAAACAAATGCAACCAAGAAATCGAGCCTCCTTTACAAGCCCCTTCTTTACTGCAATTTACATTTAGAAAATTTATATAATTTGTTCTGGGACTCTGGTACTGAAAAGTTCATGGCTTGTCCTAATATTCTCTGAATCCCATTGTATCATTTCCAAAAACCTTGTATACACATTATCTGATATTCAGCCTCAGAGGAAAGTACTCACTTAAGGATGGTTACTTCCACTCACTATGAGGAAAATTAGATTGAAGAGTTTCATCTAATAACTTAGATGAAACTCTCTGTCTTGATGACTAAACTGAAGCCCACAGCAGAGAATCATGAGAATCATGAGTTGTCTGAGACAAGGTACTACTAAGTGGCTAAGCCACATAATAGTATTCCAAGTGCAAATAAACCAAACTTTTCATTACAACATGTTTCTCCCTGAATAGAAACCACTGGTGTTATCACATTAGCAATATTATGGGAGAAAAAAAATCATACCTACGAGGCATAAGAATCTTTTCCCTCATATCTCTGTTAGCAATAGAAGTTTTTTTTACTTGTTTCCTGCTAAAGATCAATATTTATTGATTCAATTCCCTGACTACTAATAAACTTAAGCATTTTTCTTTAAAAAAAGTTTGTCTCTGCTTATATAACTGAAACTTTAACTTCCCCACTCTTGAACAGTGACCTCATTCCTTTGGAGTCTATGTTTCTCAGGGCTCATCTTCATGCTTTGTTCTCAAATAAACTCTGAATCAATTTTTCTGAATTTCATTGTTTAAGTTTGACGCATCTTTTTAATCCCATTCTATGCATTCTTCATCTCAGACATTGTGTTTTTCATACCTAGGTGTTCAGCCAGGAACTTTTTCATCTATTCTAGATTTCTCCTAACATGCTCATGTATTCCTCTGACTTCTTCAACATATAGGATACAGTTTTAATAACTGGTTCAATATACTTGGTATTAATTCTATCACCTCTGTTATTTCCAGGTCAGCTTTGATAAGTTGTTTTTTTCTGCTCATGAATCATACTTTCCTGCTTCTTTGTGTGTCTAATAGATTTAGATGCCAAATGTTTTGAATTTTACATTGCTAGGTGTTGAATATTCTTTTTTTTCAATATCCATAAACTTTTTTCTAGCATCCAGATAAGTTACTTGGAAATTCTTGAATCTTTTTGACGCTTGCTTTTAAGCCTTGTAAGGTGGGACCGGAAGAGCCTTTATTCTAGGGCTGATTTTGCTCTGCTATTAGAGGCATAGCCTTCTGAGTACTCTACCTAGTGCTCCGTGAGTTACAAGGTTTGTATGCTCTGACTGGTGGGAACAGGAATGATCCCAGCCCTGTGCGCATTCCAGGGATTGCTTTACCTTCTCCTTTTGGGTAGTTCTTTCCCTGAACTCAGGTGGTTTTGTCACATGCATAAGCTAGTTAGCAAGTGGATCTCTCTCTCTCTCTCCTTCTCTCTTTCTCTCTCTTTCTCCCTCCCTCCCTCCCTCCCTCCCTCTCCTCTCTCTCTTTCTCCCTCCCTCCCTCCCTCCCTCTCCTCTCTCTCTCTCTGGACCTCCTTTCTCTGGTACGCTAGGCTGTGAATTCGGAATCTCTCAGCCTTGAAAACTCCCATCTCCACTCCTCAACTCAAGGAGAACTCAAGGCTTTGCCTGGGTTTTCCCTTGCTGTACTGTGGCCTGGAAACATTCTACAAGCTATAGGCTGGGGCAATGGTAGGCCTTACTTTATTTATTTCCACTCTCTCAGAGACCACTGTCTTGCACTGTTTGTTATCTAATGTCTGAAAAACATTTTACAATATATTTTTCTGTTTATTTAGCTCTTAAGAGTAGAGGGTGGTGTAGGGTGGAGAGGGAGTATAATCAAGTCCTGTTATTCCATCTTGGCAGGAAGCAGGCCATAGATCACTTTTTGATTTTACTATTCTCTTGTTCAACCACCTATGAGATGGTTCTTTCAATGTCTTCTTTTGTCCTTTAATAATCCCGAAGTCAGATTTTCTTCCTTGTCACATCTCCAGTGCTTAAATAAATTGGAAATGATAATAACTTTATTATTTTATTTCTAGTCAATAACCATGGCTAATTCACTTTTTCAGTTGATCTTTGTTGCTTATACATTGCCACATCAGCTACTACTTCAGTTTAGTATTGATTCCTTGCAGAGACGCATAACCTCTCAGGGCCTGCAGACCTGTCAGAATATGGCTGTGTCCTGGAGTTTGAATTTAATTCCTGATACCACCTCTAGTATCTCCACTGTCCCATTCATCTCTATAGTCTTTATATTGTTCACATTCATTTGTATTCATTCAAAAACTATTATGGAGCTTCCACTTATTTGGTCAATAAACAAATATTCATTTATATGTTTATAAAAATACAACTCTGAAGGCTTTCATTTTTTGCAATATTATAGACTACCTGTACTGAAAATATTATTCTGTTTCTCAAGACTTGAAAATGCAGAATAAAATTATTTTCCAAAGACTGTTTTTAACCATAGCTGAGCAGCCAATAAAGTAAGAAGAAAAACATTATAGGCTAGATATAAAATAGGTATAATTGCTTCAAAATAAGCTAAAGAGGCATCAAGGTCTGTATCCCCAGGATGCTGGAGGCTGGAGGCCACTCTTTAACATATGAGAGGGCTCAAGAAACAAACCTGGAGCTCAAGGAGAAAAGAACAGGTTAGAAAACACTACAGAGAGCCAAGACTCATAAGAGTGAGACCTCAAGGAGATGAACTAGCCACAACTCCATTCTGTAGAAGTTTCAGTCTTACTCTTGGCTCTGGGTGTATCAGGAAAAAAAAGTCTCCTCTGAGAATTCATTACTATAGCCTTCCATCACCTGATATTGAAACACGGATTTAAATGTGAAGACCAAATATCCTCAGGCCAAAAATGTAAAGTGTTGCTGATACCTCACAGAAAATATAAATGCAAATGACTCTTTAACATATGGCAAAATGATACTTTGGTCATAATAAAAGCATACTGAGATAATACTTTGCCACTACTAAATGGACAAAAAATACCAGAGTACCTCCTTCTCCACTGCTGTTCTGCTGTAGAGAAACAGACGTTCTCATCTATTGCACTTGGTATCACAAAATGCTTCCACCTCGGGGAGGAGAATATCTAGTACAAAACATAGGCACTTACTCTTTTACACATCAACCCCATGTCTAAGAATCTATTCCAAAGATATATCAGAAAAAAATACAAATTAATCTCAGCACATGGCTAAATATTGCATCTCTATTTGTAATAGCAAGACTGGAAACAAGCCATGTGTACATTAAACATTAAATGAATAAATTACTATAATAGAGTACGAGTACATTGAGTGAATATACATTAAAAATTCTGCTATATACTGTTTATACTGGAAATATGAAAACTTAAGATGATTGAAAGTAAAACAATAGAAAAAGATACATCAGGCAGATACTGACCACAAGAAGGGAGGAAGAAGTCAACACATAAATTTTAGACAAAATAGAATTTGATACCAAAAAATAGTATAAGAGATAAAGATCACAGCATGTTAACAAGTGGTTAATTTCACCAAGAAGATATAACATTTATAACTTTGAATACCCTAATACTATAGCTTAGAAAAATATAAAGCAAAAGTTAATAGAACTCAAGGAGAAATTGGCAAATCCACTGGCATAGTAGAAGATTTTTAAAACATGCTCAATCATGGCTAGATAAAGCAAAGAAAAATCATAAGGATTGTGGCAGTCACAGCTACTTTCAGCCTGATATGTGGAGCTATTTTCCTTTCTTGAAATAAGTACTTGGCTATCCAGAATAAAGACCACATTTCCCAACTTCCCTGATACCCAGGTGTGTTCATGTGACCAAGTTCTTGGTAAAGGAAAAAATGCAGCAGTGACAAGTACCCCTTCTGGATAATGCCCTTAAAAGGAAAACGTGGTCTGTCCAGGTCCCTCCTGTCTTCCTTCCTGCTAGCTGGAATAGATATGTGAAGGTAGGAGCTAGAGATGAACCATGAGATGGAGGCATGTGTCGAGGGGAAGATCAACAAAATAGGAATGTGGGCCCGGGACACTATAAACCTCTTGGATTGCTTATGTGATCACTGCTACATAAGAGGAAAGTAAACTCCTGGCTGGTTTGAGTCTTTGATACAATATCAGTATCATAACACATGCAGATTTCAACTCTAGAAGTGGAACTGTAGGAACAGAATCTTGATGGCATGCCCTGGGAAGGTGCACTGTAGGCTCTGAGAATGCAGACACAGCAGGCTGGAATCTGCAGGCCTGCAGCAAATCATCTGGTAAATCTATCTCCTGAGATATTTTGGCAGGTTTTCCACATGCTGACACAGCCCTCCCTCTCAATTCCTTTATCTTGAATAACTTCAAGGTAACTGCCAATAGGCTGAAGTAGAGTGGGGTTGGCAAAACACAGAGATCATTAATAAAACTCCAGAACTGGAAAACTCTGTTTAGATTAGTACTTTCCAACTCTGTCCACATCATGCCCCTATAACATACTATAACCTTTGTGTCACCATAGGCATACATGAATGAGGCTACTCATGGCCAGTGGTGACCAGCCTGCGTGCTCCAGTCATTTCAAACAGAGGCTAAGGGAAATAATATCTTGGGTGTATTTGTAATCTGTTTGTGGCTAACCAGTATACCCAATGCACTACTTGGACAGCTCTGACATAAGATCTTTGGCTGTGGTCATTCTAACATGAAACTGACCAGAAGCCAGCAGTCTAAGATGCCTAAGAGAATTTTGCCAAAACCCCCACATGTCTAGCCTGCAAAAATCTGTGCTTTTTGACTTCTTTAAGGAGTCAAGCCCCCAAGTCAAGATGAGCAGGAATTGCCAGCAATATCATTGCCTTCCAAAGGAGAAAGCATTTTCCAATAGCCATTTCCATGTGACCGCAGGATGTGTAATAGACAGGAAAGCACCTTCTAATGGCAAAGTCAGCGGACAAAAGACAAAGGAGTTTCTGCCAGAAACATGAAACAATAGGATCCACATGAGCTAAGCAAGAATCTTCCTCCACTGCCAGGACAGGAGGTCTCCACAAAGCCTACCTAGCAGCATTAAAGTTTTCCTATGGAGAAGTGACTGCTGGATGTCCCCTATGTTCCCTTTTCTTGGGGAGTTTTTATTGTCATTCCCTTATTTATCTTCCACTACTGTGTAGGAGGGTGATGAGGGTGGACATATAAGTAGCCTGCATTGATGGGTGGCAGGGTCCCATAGCCATACCTAGTGGTGTGAACAATGCATCACTCAGATTCCACACTTCTGCATGCGATTTCAGGGAGGGACTGTGGTCCTTGGAGAGGGAGTGTTGGGTTATATATGGTGAGAAGTGTGTATGCATACGTTTGAATAGGTACAGTAGGTAGCAGCCCAGAATTACTGATGCTTACACTATTTTGGAAGAGAGAAATACTTCTACCTTGTGTAACTCACAGATCTGTTGGGCTTTGCTGCAGTAGCCTGGTCTATGTCTTAAGTACTAGTAGAGATGGAGCCGATCTGAATAATGCAACCAAAAGCAACAGAAGACTTGCACCAAAATAATCATAGCAGCTATTCTAAGACTTGTAAAAAAAACTGTAAACAATTGATATATTCATCAGAACAGAGTAGATAAATTCATTGTAGTTTATCAGACAGTAGAATACAAAATGGAAGGGGGAAAAAAGAAATAAACTACATGAATCAATCATGCCACAAACCTGATGTTGAGTGAAAGAAAATAACAGAAAAATACATGCAGGACGATTCTATTTATGTAAAGTTTTAAATAAGGCAAAACAAAATATTTATTGTCTAGGGTACATTCATATGTGATATAACCATAGAATGGCTAATTTTGTGTGTCAACTTGACTGGGCCGTGGGGTGCCCACATAGTTGGTCAAACATTATTCTGGATGTTTCTGTGAGGAACTTTTGATGAAATTAACATTTAACACAGTAGACTGAGTAAAGCGGACTGTCATCCATAATATAAGTGGCCCTCATCCAGTCAACTGAAGGCCTGAGTAGAATAAAAAGGCTGACCTTCCCCCAACCAAGTGAGAGTTCTTCACATCTGATGGCTTTGAAACTGGGACAACAGCTTTTTTCCTGCTTTTGGACTCCAACTGAAACATCAACTCTTCCTGAGCATCGAGTCTGCCAGCCTTCACGCTGTGACCACATCCTCGATTTCCTGGGCCTCCAGTTTGCTGACTCACCCTGAAAATATTAGGACTTGTTAGTGTCCATAATTGTGAGTCTGTTCCTTATAATAAATAGTTTTCTATATTTTATGGGCATCCTACTCATTTGTTACTCTGGACAACCCTAATACAACCATTTAAGAAAGTAAAGCAAGAATGATTAACAAAAAATTCAAAGTGGTGATAACATCTGTTGAGGACAGAGAGGAAGATAATTCAGGAGGGGACAGACAGGAGACTGTAAAGTTCATGACAATGCTCCATTGCTTCATCTGGGTGGAAAACTTTATGAACGTTTACATAATTATTAGTCTTTAAAATTACTTTCATTATATATTCTTTTTATATGAATGATACATTTCACAACAGTTTTTGTAAAATCAAAAAGTTTTAACTTTGAAAGTGCTTTGAAAAGAGAGGATAAAGCTTCCATGGGCAGCTAGGTAAGGGTGGTTGGGGAGATGCCACTGATTATTCGTGTCAGACCTTCTGCATCAGTAACTAATGTTCATAGTGTTTGTATTTCTAGCACACGAAGGACTTCCAAGTAAATATTACGTTTGTTTTTTCTCATCATGCAGTTCATTGGGGAAAGAAGAATTTAGTCTTTCCTTGAAATAGGCACTAGTTCAGCAGCTCCGGAAGCTGAGTGAAGCACCACTGTGTGTCCCAGAGCACACATGGAGGTCATATTACACCCACAGAGGCAGGTACTGGAAACATACTCCTTCCCTCATTTGGTTCTAGGCTTCTTTGGTTAATTCCACTGGGATCATCTCAAACAAGAAAACATTCAGTCTGTAAAACAGAGAAATGGTCAGAAGAAAGCTCATGAGAAATCGTTGCAGCAAGCGTCAAGGGATGCAAGTTCTGACCTACTCATGACTCATTAATAAAAGAGTTTAAAGCTCCAACATTCTTCATGCTGGTGTGGATTGTGAAGCTGGATGCTCCAGTAAGGATACAGAATCACTTACAGCTAACTTAGGGGTGTGAGAACACCTGCCCACCATAATGGAATTTGGCAGGGAAAGTCTATTTAATGTGAAGAAACAAACCACTGGCCAATCTATTAATTAAAACAATAAAGAAAACAAGAAAAGGTGATTGTGTATTATGTGGCCATTAGAGGTGGTTATGTGTGTATGTGTGGGTTTGAGGAGTTGATAACACAGCAAAGTAAGACTACTTACCATTTATTAGGTGCCTATTCTGTGCCCAGTAACTATAACTGTATGCACTTTAGGCATATTATCTCTTACTTTTACAAACATCCTATGGTGTAGGCTTTTTATCCGCATTTGACGGAGGCAGGTTCATCACCTCTCTTGGATGTGAGAAACATCCCTGACTTGAGGCAGAAAGTATAGAAATAGCTGCCCATTCCTCCATCTTTGAGGTGCATCACTGAACTGCTTCTGATGGGATGCTGCTTTTACCAACCTGGATTTAAAAGGTACCTATTCCTAAGTAACTTATCCAGCATCTGCTTCAGCTTAAAGTGTCAAAATTCTCCGTTGTTCTTTCCTGTTCCTGGCCTGCATGCTAACTATTGCCTTTTCCCACATCCTTTCTCCTTTGCATTGGGTCCTAAGGAAGCCTCCTTAGCTGAGTGTCCTTTTGTTGTTATATTGGATGGTTCTTTACCTTCCAGATGGAATGTACTGCCCCTAAAAGATGGATCTTTGCTGCTGCCTCTCATCTCATTCTATAGCAAACAACTGAAGATAGTCTAAAAGTAAGGTTCAAACTCCTTAATATGGTTCATCTAGCAGGAGAGTCACTTTATTGTCTTTCTAAGTCTACTGAAGGAGACTCAAGACAATGAAAAGCTAAACATTTCTTAATTCACATTCTGGAAAGAAAGCTGTGTATGTCTTCTGGACTCTTTGCCCTAGTAATAGTGGGGACAAATAATTCCATTGTGTTTCTTGAATGTCTCTAAAGATACCCTCAAATGCCTTTGTTTGGGAAGCACTGGTCTATATAAGACAAGATAGAAAAAGACACTTTGAGAAGAAGAGGAATTTGACCCAATCTCAGAAAAAGAAGCAATTCTTGGTTACTGTGAAGCTGGGGATACAGAAGAGTTGTGGGTTTCACGAAAGGCCCGGACCAAGACTTTGCTTATATTCAAGGCCATAAAGGGTGTTAGGACCTTAGATGCATGTGTGTTCTTGAATGCTAAGACCTGAGTGCTGTATCTTGGGATCCATGGAAAATGTGCCTGTCTATGCAGTGCTCATGATGGATAGAGTGATGCTGCTGGCCTTCAGATGGGGAGTGGAGGAAGGATGAAGAGCAGGCGAGCAGCAGCTAGATTAGACAAAACATCAAAGGTGCCTCATTAACTTTTCTACAATATGGATACGCCAGAATTCAAGTACAACAAGGAAAGAATCACAAAACTGGGACTGAGAATAGATACCCTCAATCCTGTAGATAGGAACTGAGCTATATTTAGAATTTAGAAATATAAAAAAAATATATGATTTGTCTTGCATTTCTAGAGTTCTGATGCAAATTTATATCTCTCCAGCTTTTCTCTATCCATTTACCAGATTGTATTTTACCTTACTCTAGTTTGGTTAAAAATTTTCAATTTGTCAAGCACACCATAGGTTTTCTTAACTCCAGACCCTTGCATTTGTCATTATATCTGTTTGAAAAACTTCTGTCTTCTCCTTCCTACCCTCGACACATACACATGCATACACACACACGTACACACACATGCATACACACACACCCTGACCCAATATGTCAATATGCTGTCTTCCTTAGGTGGTCGAACTTGGGAATGGGACCATGAGGTCCTAGTGTTGATGGCAAGCGTGCTCATTCTGTTTCATCTGTGTGGCTGACTAGGAATTTATGCCTGCTTAATTTGGTCACTACTAAACACAACATAGAAGATTCACATGCACAAAATAAAAATTGGGTGTAACCCTGATTTGGAAAGAAAGAAAAGTGCTAGCAGAACTAAAAGGATCTTATGAAGAAATAAGATTCCAATCAGAGCTGAGAAGTACTGCGAACCAAAACACTGTCACTTGCCTTTTATTATAAATCTGATGCACTAGCAAAGGCCTTGAATTTTTCAGCTCTGGTTTCATATCCATAAAATAGTCCTCTCAAAGGAGCTATTTCAACCTTTTTTGTATAACACTCATTATAAATTAATTCTCCCTGAAAACTAACTAGGGAAATATTTTAATATACATAGACAAAACCACACTCTTCTAGGAGGCCACCATACATTCTATGTTCTGTTATTAGAAATGATTTTATTAAGGTTCAGGAATGATTTGCAAACTAATGTTGCTTTGATGTCTTTAATGCACATATAGTTGCTGAGTTTATCTACTGAATTAATCCCTCCTGGTATGCACTAGATTGGGAGCAATCTTGGGGAATGATAGTGAAATTGAAACTTGTTTCATGTTTTGATCACCTGCATTATTATTACTTTTTCCCCCAAAAGGCTTTAAAAATTAAATTTTTCTTGGGAATAGAATGAGAGCAAATATTATTCTTCTTTGCAGACATACAATTGTAAAAATAACACAAATGTTTCAAAGAATCCAAAGACAATTCTGCCTGTGGGAGGTTTGTCTTCTTGTCAGATGCCTATAAATTAGGTTTGCTACATTAAAATCAAATAATACGTATTTCAGTCAGGGGATATTGGAAGTAAAATTATATCTCTGTGTTCCACGCATGAACATCAGCAAATAATTCAGTGGTTGCTGAGCAGTTGTTTCTTTTGGTAGGGATTTTTCCAGTGTGTTTTGTAGCTTTGCAGCTCTCCTGAGTAAAGTGATAAAGGTGATGAATGTCTATTTTGAATTAACTCCTGTTACAGTGAAGTGCCAGTTGATCCAAGCTTTTTAGTCATGACAATTCACATGTATCTTATTCTTTTTATAAGAATCTGGGGAATACCTGTCTGAAATGCTACAACTTACAAGAAGTACATCTCCCTGGTGATAAAAGATAGATGGGAATCATTGCATTGATTTGTGAAATGTCATTGTCAGACTGCACTGGACTGCCAGCAATCACTCAGTACAAAGTTGCTCCCCGGTCTGTTCCCTCTGTTCTTAACACCAATTCTATCCAAGGCTTTGGAGCTTATCAAAAAGGGAAAGATATGGATTTTTATATCGTCCTGAATCTATTTGTGAAATAACTTTGACCCTTATAAATAAAATGTGAATAGCATACTTTCCTGGCAATACGTTGAATCATAAAATGTTTAAGAGTTAGAAGAGACCCGAAAGATTATCTTTACCCTAAGGAAATAGGCCATAGAAGGTGACATAATTTGCTAGTTTCTTGGTGGAAAAGCCTAACTTGAAATGTAGCACAATGTTTATGTATTAGTCAGTTTGTGCTGCTGTAGACTGGATGGCTTAAACAACAAACATTTATTTATCACAGTTCTGAGGCTGGGAAGTCCAAGATCAAGATCTAGTGTCTGGTGAGGGCCGGCTTCCTATTTCTAGATGGCCGTCTTCTTGCTTTGTCTTCATAAGGAGAAGAACAGAGAGAAGGGAAGCAAGCTCTTTCCCATCTCTTCTTATGAGGGCACTGATCTTATCGTGAAGGTTCTACCCTCCTGATCTCATTAACACCCTATCTCTAAATTCCATCACTTTGGATATGTTTCAGTGCATGAATCTGGAGGGGACACAAATATTCAGTCCATAGCAATATGGTATTGAATAGTTACTTCATCACTTTTAGCTGAATTTAACTGAATTGTAATATGTTATTTTAGGCCCTAGCTCAGAATGCAACAATAGTGCTTTAGAAATGTGTAAGATGGCTTGAAAGCCTGGAAAGTTCTCTCTATTCAGGAGAAAAGAGCTAACATATGAAAAATTCATTCTATGTGCCAAATATTTATATATATGTGTGTATATATATACACACATATATATACATATATACATATATACATATATACATATATATACATATATACATATATATACATATATCCATATATATATATATACAATCTAATCAAGTATATCTTGTATCTCTGTCTCTCTCTCCCTCTCTCTCTCTCTCTTTCTCTCTCTCTCTCTCTCTTTACATGAAGAAGCCAAGGATCAGGAAGATTAAGTAACTTGGCCAAAATTACCAAGCTAGTAATAAAAAACTGGGATTCCAACTGGAGACAATCTAACTCCAAAGTTTGTTTTTCTTTTTAACCACTATGCTGTGACCAAGTGTTTTTATTGGCCAAGTTAAAGAGTTAAAGTGTCCACAGAATGGCTCCAAGAAATACTTGTCATGAAATAAAGATTTATTGAGACTAAAAGAGTTACACTGAAAAAGGCAGAAAATAGTCTAATTTTACTTTCAATTCTGGCAACTTGGCAAACTAAGCCAATTCAGAAACTCTCATGGAACAAGTATTTGGAGAGCTGGATGAATTTATTTTTATTGTAATACCCCTGAGGCACTTAACAGACAATCACCCATGTATACACGCATGAGATATAGCTACCAGCAAAGATGACGGATTCCTATATGGAAAACAAACCTTGTGGAAAAATTAATTCTCACTCAAAAGTTGCAAAACACGTGGAAAACTTCACCATGAGTCAAAGTCATCAGACACAAAAAACAACAGGATTAATACTACCAAGAACTTGGAATATACATACATACACACATCTGAAATGATGACAGATATGGAACCCATCAAGAAATAGCAAGACTCTGAAAAAATGAATGAGCAGGTGTGAAGAAAAATCAAACTAGAAGTTTTGAAACAAAAAAATATAGTGGTTTAAATTAAAGCCTCAATATACTAACTAATTAGACCATACTGAAGAGAAAATTGGTGCAATTAAAGAGAGAGCTAAGCAATTTTCCAGACAGTAGCTTGGATAAATGAAGAGTTGAAAAAAAAAAAAAAAGATTCTGAGCACCATGTAGGATGTGATGAGAAGGTCCAACATTATCTAAGAGGAGTTAAGGAGGAGAGAATAGAGAGAATGGTCATTGGCAATATTCAATATACTATTCAATATTCAATGATTGAATAAATTTCCAGAACAGATAGAAAATGTGTATTTTCAGGTGGGAGATATGTAAGTCCCAAAGAATTTAGATAAATACAAATCTACACTAATTTAAGGAATGTTTTGGTTAATTTAGACAGATTCTTTTCTATGCCAGTATCAAATCAATTAAAAATATTTTATGGCAATAAATAAAAGGCTCAGAAATCCCAGAAAAAGTCACTAGTCAAAAGAATTTTTGAACAAGTTCATTTATACTCTACTTAAAATAACAAGTAATCAGCAGATATTACTTCATTGCTTCCAAATGTCACTTTCATCATTTCATAGCCTTCTGCAGTTAAGATTTGTATCTTTTCCTTGTTTTCTATTTGTATCTGTGCAGAACTGAAGGATATCCACCCCTACAATTGCCATAGGATCAACAGACCAAAGGAAGTTTGTCCATGGTAAAGCTTTGTGAACACAATCTAGCTACTGTTTCCCCCAGCAAGACCATGCTTATGTCCTAGAAAAGCTGACAGATTCAGAAATGGTCACAGATTGTATAACTTCTAAATGAATCAGGTAAAAACGGAAGGGAAGAAAACTCAAACCAATGGAAAACACTGAAGAAATAGAAGAAAAAAATATTCAAAAAATACAAGGTAATATGGAAGAAATAAATTCAAATATGGTATTGATCACAATAAACGTCAATGGGCTACACTTGCTAGTTCAAAAACAAAGAGTCTCAATTTGCATTAAAACATACTGCTTTATTCTGTTTAGAGAAGACATGCTGAAGACATAAGGTAACCAAAAAGAGAAAAAAATGCTGGGAAATATATACCAGACAAATACTAGGCAAACGTTAGCATTAAGGAGAGAAGCTGCATGCCTTCAGATGGACCATGGCCCAAGGGCAAGGACCATGCGGGTAGCAGCTAGTATGAACTAAACATCAGAGGTCTCTCATCAGCTTTTATAAAATATGACTATTTCACAATTCATATACAAAACAGCTAAAAATATCATTTATTATTCTTTTTACAACTTATTTTCTCAGATTGGATACTTAGCTCATTAATTTTCAATCTTCAAACTCTCTGCTTTCACATGAGCATGTACACATGTACATATATTAATACATGCTGTAAATTTTTCTCAAAGTACTGCTATATCCCATGAATTTTAATATGTATTATTTTCATTGTCATTTACTTCTAAACATTCTAATTTCCATTACATTTTCTTCATTTGAGAAGTGAAAATGTCCATTTCCAAATATTTGGGTTTGACTATGTTTTCACTTTTAATTATATTTTATATTGAAGTATAAATTACATATAGTGACAAAAGAGGCAAAGTCCCTACTTCATGAAACTTATATTCCAGTGGAATAATATATAGGTTATTATACA